>NC_139008.1:88143470-88748550 GCF_964374135.1 Grampus griseus | reverse complement strand
AAAAGCAGCTTTAAAGCCTGTGCTAATGGTCACTTCATGTGAACAAGTACTGCAGGGCTGTAAATGAAACCTGCCCTCAAAATGTTTTGAGGGAGGTAATGGCCAATAAATTTCAAAATGTAACACATACTTTAGAAAACACTTTGAAGAGCTAAGCTGTAATCACAGTTTGAAAAATAAAAAGGACATGACTTAAAGCTCAATTTCAAAGGATTATGAGTCATATGCAAATTCAACCACAAAGAGGTATCAGCTCACACCAGTCAGAATATCCATCAGCAAGAAAACTACAAACAATAAATGCTGAAGCCATAAAAAGAAACGAAATTGAGCTATTTGTAATGAGGTGGATAGACCTAGAGTCTGTCATACACAGTGAAGTAAGTCAGAAAGAGAGAGACAAATACCGTATGCTAACACATACACCTGGAATTTAAGGGGAAAAAATGTCATGAAGAACCTAGGGGTAAAACAGGAATAAAGACAGAGACCTACTAGAGAATGGACTTGAGGATATGGGGAGGGGGAAGGGTAAGCTGTGACAAAGGGAGAGAGAGGCATGGACATATATACACTACCAAACGTAAGGTAGATAGCTAGTGGGAAGCAGCAGCATGGCACAGGGAGATCAGCTCGGTGCTTTGTGACCGCCTGGAGGGGAGGGAGGGTGGGAGGGAGGGAGACGCAAGAGGGAAGTGATATGGGAACATATGTATATGTATAACTGATTCATTTTGTTGTAAAGCACAAGCTAGCACACCATTGTAAAGCAATTATACTTCAATAAAGATATTAAAAATAAATAAATAAATAAATGCTGAAGGTGTTGTGGAGAAATGCATACCCTCAACTTTAAGTGGGATGTAACCTGGAAAGAGCCAATAATGAGCACAGAATCGTGGTGCATTTAAACGGTAAACCCCGAGATACCATATGATACAGGATGCCCACTCCTGGGCCTATAACATAAGAAGACAGAATTGGAAAGACACAGGCAGGCAAATGTGCAGTGCAGCAGTATTACAATAGCCAAGACATGGAGGCAACCAAAAAGTCCATCAACAGGTGAGTGGACAAAGAAGAACTGTTACATGTAGAGATGGAATATTATCTAGGGAAAAAAATGAAACAATGCCATTTGCAGCACCGTAGATGATTCTAGAGGTAATCAGGCAAATTGTACTAAGTCAGACAGCAAAAGACACATATCCTATAATATCACTTATAGGTGTTAGCTAAAAATTGATACCAATGAAGATATTTCCACAGAGAAAGACAATCACAGATTCATTAAACAAAGTTATGGTTCACCAAATGGAAAGGTGTGAGGACTGGATACATTAGGATATTGGGGTTAACATAGATATAGAAACACATGTGAAATATATAATCACCAAAGACCTACGGAATACCAAGAGAAGACTACTCAACATTGTGTCACAAGCTACATGAGAAAACGATCTGAAGAAGTATAGATACATGTATATGTGTAAAAGAACCACATCTTACACACCTAGAACAAACAAAACATTTTAATCAAATTTGCTCTGATAAAAAATAAACATTAAAAAAAGAACAAGAAAAAAAAGAGAGAAAAAAAGGAAAAAAAAAAAGAACGAGAAGTAATGAGACATACACTTAAGGGGCTTTTTGCTGGCACATTGCATTCTAGTTTACAACCAGAACACGACTTCCATTAAAGCTCTGTCATCACTAATAAAGCAGCTTTATAAGCAATGTTGAAGGTAGCTTAAAAGAATTCTCACTAATTATTGACAGTAACAAGAAAACAAACAAAAGTAAAAATCTCACGGCAAAAAGTATACATAGAGTAAGGGTAGTAGATCAAACACTTATTAAACTTCTGTAAAGAATAAAAGACAACAGTGGTATTTTTTTTTAAAGAGAGGGGCCAAATAAATCAGAACTGAAAGAGATGATGTTACAAGAGCCACCACAGAAATACAAAGTATCCTAAGATACACACAGGGTAACTCAGGGCTCAGACTGGACAGAGCCCACTCTCCATTCCCCTGTACATGACTTACAGGAGCCTCAGGAACTGAGGAGGGGGTCCTTGAGGAGAGGCACAAGATAGAAGATGTTAGGCATTAACATGACTGCATTCATTTTAAACGTGCCTGAACTACATTCACATGAGATGATTTTGTCCTGTTTGTACATCAGCACCTCTAGTCGGAACTGCAGATCTTTGGTTTCACCACCTCTATGACAGCATTAGCTTCACCTGCTGCGGACCGTCTCCTATAGGATTTCTAGAACCACAAAACATCGAAGCTTCACAGGACCCAGAGTCTGTGCGACTCCACTCAGAGTCTCAACTGCATTCAGAGACTCAGAGTCTCAACAGAGACTCCACTCTTGGAGGACACACACAAAGTAGTGTGCACATCAGGACCCAGGGCAAGGAGCAGTCACCCCGTAGGTGAATGATCATACCTAGCTGCTAGTTTTAGAGGGTTTCCTGCAGAGGTGGGGTGTGGCTGCGGCTCACCATGGGGACAACGAAACTGACAGCAGAAGTTCTGGAAAATACTCCTTGGCGTGAACTCTCCCAGAGTCCACCATTAGCCCCACCAAGAGCAAGGTAGGCTCCAGTGCTGGGTCGCCTCAGTCCAAACAACCAACAGGGAGGGAACCCAGCCCCATGCATCAGCAGACAAGTGGATTAAACTTTTTATTAAACTTTTATTTAATCCACAGACAAGCAGATTAAAGCTCTGCCCACCAGAGCAACACCCAGCTCTACCCACCACCAGTCCCTCGCATAAGGAAGCTTGCACAAGCCTCTCAGATAGACTCAATCACTGGAGAGCAGACAGCAGAAGCAAGAAGAACTACAATTCTGCAGCCTGTGGAAGGAAAACCACATTCAGAAAGATAGAGAAAATGAAAAGGCAGAGGACTTTATACCAGATCAAGGAACAAGATAAATCCTCAGAAAAACAACGAAATGAAGTGGGGATAGGTAACCTTCCAGTAAAAGAATTCAGAATAATGATAGTGAAGATGATCCAAGACTTTAGAAAAATAATGGAGGCAAAGATCGAGAAGATGCAAGAAATGCTTAACAAAGACCTAGAAGAATTAAGGAACAAACACCTAGAAGAATTAAAGAACAAACAGAGATGAACAATACAATAACTGAAATGAAAAATACACTAGAAGGAATCAGTAGCAGAATAACTGTGACAGAAGAACGGATAAGTGACCTGGAAGACAGAAAGGTGGAAATCACTGCCATGGAACAGAATAAAGAAAAAGAATGAAAATAAATGAAGACAACCTAAGAGACTTCTGGGACAACATTAAATGCAACAACATTCGCATTATAGGGGTCCCAGATGGAGAACAGAGAGAGAAAGGACCCGAGAAAATATCTGCAGAGATTATAGTTGAAAACTTCCCTAGCATGGGAAAAGAAATAGCCACCGAAGTCCACGAAGCGCAGAGAGTCCCAGGCAGGATAAACCAAAGGAGAAAAATGCCGAGACACACAGTAATCAAATTGAAAAAATTAAAGACAAAGAAGAATTATTGAAAGCAACAAGGGAAAAATGACAACATACAACGGAACTCCCATAAGGTTAACAGCTGATTTCTCAGCAGAAAATCTACAAGCCAGAAGGGAGTGGCATGATAAATTTAACGTGATGAAAGGGAAGAACCTACCACCAAGAGTACTCCACCCAGCAAGTATCTCATTCAGATTTGATGGAGAAATCAAAAGCTTTACAGACAAGCAAAAGCTAAGAGAATTCAGCACCACGAAACCAGCTCTACAACAAATGCTAAAGGAACTTCTCTAAGTGGGAAACACAAGAGAAGAAAAGGACCCACTAAGACAAACCCATAACAATTAAGAAAATAATAATAGGAACATACATATCGATAATTACCTTAAACGTGAATGGATTAAATGCTCCAACCAAATGACACAGGCTCACTGAATGGATACAAAAACACGACCCATCTATATGCTGTCTGCAAGAGACCCATTTCAGACCTAGGGACACATACAGACTGAAAGTGAGAGGATGGAAAAATATATTCCATGCAAATGAAAATCAAAAGAAAGCTGGAGTAGCAATACTCATATCAGATAAAATAGATTTTAAAATAAAGAATGTTACAAGAGACAAGGAAGGACACTACATAATGATCAAGGGATCAATCCAAGATATAACAATTATAAATATATATGTACCCAACACAGGAACACCTCAATACATAAGGCAACTGCTAACAGCTATAAAAGAGGAAATCAACAGTAACACAATAATAGCAAGGGACTTTAACACCTCACTTACACCAATGGAGATCATCCAGACAGAAAATTAATAAGGAAACACAAGCTTTAAATGACACAATAGACCAGATAGATTTAATGGATATTTATAGGACATTCCATCCAAAAACAGCAGACTACAAGTTCTTCTCAATGGCACACGGAACACTCTCCGGGATAGATCACATCTTGGGTCACAAATAAAGCCTCAGTAAATTTAAGAAAACTGAAATCATATCAAGCAGCTGTTCCGACCACAATGCTATGAGATTAGAAATCAATTACAGGGAAAATAACGTAAAAAACAAACACATGGAGGCTAAACAATACGTTTCTAAATAACCAAGAGATCACTGAGGAAATCAAAGAGGAAATCAAAAAATACCTAGAGACAAATGACAACAAAAACACGATGATCCAAAACCTATGGAATGCAGCAAAAACAGTTCTAAGAGGGAAGTTTATAGCAATAAAAGCCTACCTCAAGAAACCAGAAAAATCTCAAATAAACAATCTAACCCTACACCTAAAGGAACTAGAGAATGAAGAACAAAACCCAAAGTTAATAGAAGGAAAGAAATCATAAAGATCAGAGCAGAAATAAATGAAATAAAAACAATAGCAAAGATCAATAAAACTAAAAGCTGATTCTTTGAGAAGATAAACAAAAATGATAAACCTTTAGCCAGACTCAAGTAAAAGAGGGAGAGGACTCAAATCAATAAAATTAGAAATGAAAAAGGAGAAGTTGTAACAGACACCACAGAAATACAAAGCATCCTAAGAGACCTCTACAAGAAACTCTATGCCAATAAAATGAACAACCTGGAAGAAATGGACAAATTCTTAGAAAGGTATAACCTTCCAAGACTGAACCGGGAAGAAATAGAAAATATGAACAGACCAATCACAAGTAATGAAATTGAAAGTGTGATTAAAAATCTTCCAACAAACAAAAGTCCAGAACTAGATGGCATCAGAGGTGAATTCTATCAAACATTTAGACAAGAGCTAACACCCAATCTTCTCAAACTCTTCAGAACTTTTCAGGGGAAGGAACACTCCCAAACTCATTATATGAGGCCACAATCACCCTGATACCAAAACCAGACAAAGATACTACAGAAAAAGAAAATTAGAGACCAATATCACTGATTAATATAGATGTAAAAATCCTCAACAAAATACTAGGAAACAGAATTAAACAACACATTAAAAGGATCATGCACCATGATCAGGTGGGGTTTATCCCAGGGATGCAAGAATTCTTCAATATACACAAATCAATCAATGTGATACACCATATTAACAAATTGTAGAATAAAAATATGATCATCCCAATAGATGCAGGAAAAGCTTTCGACAAAATTCAACACCAATTTATGATTAAAAGTCTCCAAAAAGTGGGCATAGAGGGAATCTACCTCAACATAATAAAGGCAGTATATGACAAACCCACAGCAAACATCATTCTCAATAGTGAAAAACTAAAAGCATTTCCTCTAAGATCAGGAACAAGACAAGGATGTCCACTCTCACCACTATTACTCAACATAGTTTTTGGAAGTCCTAGACACAGTAATCAGAGAAGAAAAAGAAATAAAAGGAATACAAATTGGAAAAGAAGAAGTAAAATTGTCACTGTTTGCAAATGACACGATACTACACATAGTGAATCCTAAAGATGCCACCAGAAAACTACCAGAGCTAATCAATGAATTTGGTAAAGTTGCAGGATACAAAATTAATGCACAGAAATCTCTTGCATTCCTACACACTAACAATGAAAGATCAGAAAGAGAAATTAAGGAAACAATCTCATTCACCATTGCAACAAAAAGAATAAAATACGGAGGAATGAACCTACATAAGGAGGTAAAAGACCTGTACTCAGAAAACTATAAGACACTGCTGAAAGAAATCAAAGATGATATAAACATATGGAGGTATAAACCGTGTTCTTGGATTAGAAGAATCAATATTGTGAAAATGACTATAGTACCCAAAGCAAGCTACAGATTCAATGCAATCCCTATCAAATACCACTGGCATTTTCTACGGAACTAGAACAAAAAAATCTTAAAATTTGTATGGAGACACAAAAGACCCCGAATAGCCAAAGCAGGCTTGAGGGAAATTAAAAGAGCTGGAGGAATCAGACTTCCTGACTTCAGACTATACTACAAAGCTACATTAATCAAGACTATATGGTACTGGCACAAAAACAGAAATATAGATCAATTGAACAAGATAGAAAGCCCAGAGATAAACCTACGTACCTATGGCTAACTCATCTATGACAAAGGAGGCAAAGATATACAATGAAGAAAAGACAGTCTCTTCAGTAAGTGGTGCTGGGAAAACTGGACAACTACACGTAAAAGAATGAAATTAGAACACTCCATAACACCATACACAAAAATAAACTCAAAATGGATCAGAGATCTAAATGATAGACCAGACACTATAAAATTATTAGAGGAAAAGATAGGCAGAACACTCTATGACATAAATCACAGCAAGATCCTTTTTGACCCACCTCCTAGAGAAGTGGAAATAAAAACAAAAATAAACAAATGGGACCTAATGAAACTTCAAAGCTTTTGCACAGCAAAGGAAAACATAAACAAGACCAAACGACAACCCTCAGAATGGGAGAAAATGTTTTCAAATGAAGCAAATGAAAAAAGATTAATCTCCAAAATTTACAAGCAGCTCGTGTAGCTCAATATCACAAAAACAAACAACCCAATCCAAAAATGGGCAGAAGACCTAAATAGACATTTCTCCAAAGAAGATACACAGATTGCCAACAAACACATGAAAGGATGCTGAACATCACTAATCATTAGAGAAATGCAAGTCAAAACTACAGTGAGGTATCACCTCCCAGCAGTCAGAATGGCAATCATCAAAACATCTACAAACAATAAATGCTGGAGAGGCATTTACTGGAGAAAAGGGAACGCTCTTGCACTGTTGCTGGGAATGTAAATTGCTATAGCCACTAGGGATAACAGTATAGAGGTTCCTTAAAAAACTAAAAATAGAACTACCATACGACCCGGCAATCCAACTACTGGGCATTTGCCTTGAGAAAACCATAATTCAAAAAGAGTTATATACAACAATGTTCATTGCAGTTCTACTTACAATAGCCAGGACATGGAAGCAACTTAAGTGTCCATCGACAGATGAATGGATAAAGAATATCTGGCACATATATACAATGGAATATTACTCGCCATAAAAAGAAACAAAACTGAGTTATTTGTAGTGAGGGGGATGGCCTTAGAGTCTGTCCTACACAGTGAAGTAAGTCAGAAAGAGAAAAATAAATACCGTGTGCTAACAGAGATATATGGAATCTAAAGAAAAAAAGTTTATGAAGAACCTAGGGGCAGGACAGGATTAAGGACACAGACTGTAGAGAAAGGACTTGAGGACATGGGGAGGGGGAAGGGTAAGCTGGGACGAAGTGAGAGAGTGCCATGGACATATATACATTACCAAATGTAACATCGATAGCTACTGGGAAGCAGCCACATAGCACAGGGAGATCAGCTCGGTGCTTTGCGACCACCTAAAGGGGTGGGATATGGAGGGTGGGAGGCAGATGCAAGAGAGAGGGGATATGGTGATATATGTATATGTATAATTGATTCACTTTGTTATACAGCAGAAACTAACACTCCATTGTAAAGCAATTATACTCCAATAAAGGTGTAAAAGGAAAAAAAAAAAAAAAGAAAGAAAGCCCAGAGATAAACCTATACACCTATGGTCAACTAATCTATGACAAAGTAGGCAAGACTATACAATGGAGAAAAGACAGTGTCTTCAATCAGTGGTGCTGGGAAAAATGGACAGCTACATGTAAAAGAATGAAATTAGAACACCCCCTAACACCATACACAAAAATAAATTCAAAATGGATTAGAGACCTTAATGTAAGACCGGACAGTATAAAACTCTTAGAGGAAAACATAGGAAGAATACTCTAACATAAATCACAGCAAGATCTTTTTTGATCCACCTCCTAGAGTAATGCCATAAAAAAGAAAACTAAACAAATGGGACCTAATGAAACGTAAAAGCTTTTGCAAAGCAATGGAAACTACAAACAAGACAAAAAGACAACCCTCAGAATGGGAGAATATATTTGCAAATGAATCAATGGACAAAGGATTAATCTCCAATATATATAAACAGCTCATGCAGCTCAATATTAAAAAAAAACAAACAACCCAATACAAAAATGGGCAGAAGATCTAAATAGACATTTCTTCCAAGAAGACATAGAGATGGCCAAGGAGCATATGAAAAGCTGCTCTACATCACTAATTATTAGAGAAATGCAAATCAAAACTACAATGAGGTATCGCCTCACACCTGTTAGAATGGGCATCATCAGAAAATCTACAAACAACAAATGCTGGAGAGGGTGTGGAGAAAAGGAACCCTCTTCCACGATTGGTGGGAATGTAAATTGATACACTCACTATGGAGAACAGTATGGAGGTTCCTTAAAAAACTAAAAATAGAATTACCATATGATCCAGCAACCCACTACTGGGCATATACCCAGAGAAAACCATAAATCAAAAAGACACATTCACCACAATGTTCATTGCAGCACTATTTACAATAGCCAGGTCATGGAAGCAACCTAAATGCCCACAGACAGACGAACAGATAAAGATGTGGTACATATATAAAATGGACTATTAGCCATAAAAAGGAATGAAATTGGGTCATTTGTAGAGACGTCGATGGATCTAGAGACTATCCTACAGAGTGAAGTCAGAAAGAGGAAAACAAATATTGTATATTAATGCATATATGTGGAACCTAGAAAAATGGTACAGATGAACCAGTTTGAAGGGCAGAAATAGAGACACAGATGTAGAGAACAAATGTATGGACACCAAGAGGGGAAAGCCGTGGGGGGCGGCGGTGGGAGGAGTTGGGAGATTGGGACTGACATGTATACATTTATATGTATAAAATAGATAACCAATAAGAACCTGCTGTATAAAAAATAAATAAAATGAAAAATAAAATGTTTTAAAAAACGGAAAAAAGTTATTCCCTTCACATACATGTATTTATATGAATGAATTATTTCCATGCTTATATCTATAAGTACAAAAAAGAGGAATAAAACCTACCTTGAACCAAAAAAGAAAAAAAAAAACAGAACCCACCAGTTATACAGATGAGAACCCTATCAGGGTACTTGCTCCAGTGGTAGACAATTCTGAAGTTGGTCAGAGGCGGGGAATCGTCTCGCATGCAGCCAGCAGCCCCCCCGCAAGGAGTGTCCTCATCGCAAGCCTGGGGGACCGAGCCGAGGCGTCTGTGAGTAAACGTGAGCTGAGCCCCAGGCCAGCTGCTGCTGAACTGTTCCCACCCTTCCCAGGTAAAACACCTGAATATGTACAAGGACTTGAAAGCCTACAGGAAGGGCCGTGGAGCCACCCCAGCGACAGCACGCTGGCCGACTTGGTGCCTGCAGGCCAGCAGGATTGTCCTGGCCCCGGGCGCTCTTCTGGAAGCTTTCCATTTCCCTGACTGAGATACCCCTCCTGTCCCTGCCCCCACTGCTTTTCTCCTTCCTCACCTCTGCCCGGGGAGAAATTCCAGCGGCAGTTAACGGGTGACACATCCTCTTCTTTAGCAGGTAGCAGCTTGGCAACTCCTGCAGGAAGTCCAGCAGAGCCCACTCACACCAGGCCACCCACAAAGCCGTGGCCCCTCACTCCCACCCACCAGCCCAGCCCCGACACTGCTGACGGGGCAGAGAAAATGGCGTCAGGCACGGCTGCAGGGGCTCTTGCTCCCTGGAGCGCTGTTTATATTGACCTCAACCCAGGCACACCTGGGGAGGGCTGGCCGGCACGGTAAGGCTGCCCAGGTCAGCCAATCATCACCCCTCAGGGGCTCACAGTTGCAGAAAGTGGACCTTGCTGAACCGGCCAGGTCCAAGGAACAGGTGTGGGCTCCTGAGAGTCAGGATAGACAAGGGGCTGCAGCTCTGGCTTGTTTTATAATCATTTTATCTGGCCCGTGAGTGGGAGACAACTTCAAGAAGACCCTCTCCTAATGAGAGGAACCCAGGAGTCAGGGAGAGGAGGGGTGGTGGGTGGAGACAGAGGCCTGGTGCCCCGGCTGCAGTGGAAGCCTCTGGAAGACCAGGAGGAAGGAGGCCACACAGAGTGAAGCCCAGGGTCACAGACGTGTCCCGGAGCTGCTGTTTCTTAGTTCAGGTCCTGCTCTGAGGTGCTCTGTGTCAGCTCTGACTGACAGGTGGGCTGGGGGTGCTCTGCAATGAGGGCTACGTGCACGGTTCCTGTGTGTCCAGCCCTGCCAGGGTACCTGCCCAGGGGAGCTCCATATCCTGGGAGGGGCCGGACCACGAGAGCCCCGTGGGCTGCTGGGTGCCAGCCCAGGTGAGCTCCATATCCTGGGAGGGGCCTGACCACGAGGGCCCTGGGGGGGGAGGGGGCGGGCTGCGGGGGACCTGCTCAGGTGAGCTCCACATCCTGGGAGGGGCCTGGCCACGAGGGCCCTGTGTGCTGGGGGGGTGCGTGTGTATGAGCGTCCTCTCTGTGCAGCCGGTACAGAGTTGCTTAGCAACTTCCCTGTGGGCAGTGCTGGGATGAAATGAGAACCGGGAGATGCCACGGGCCCCCTGAACCCCTGTCCATCTAGAGTGATGAGGTCAGTAGGCAGGTGCTAGCCACTGTGCTGCATGAGGGAGGCCCCACGGGTACCTCTTGTGTCTTCCACCTGGCACCACGGAGGCTTCCCCAGGACAGAGCAGACAGCCTGTCTGGGGCAGGTGGGAGCTCCTGGTGACTCTGCAGGGGACATGAGAGGGACGGACCAGGCAGGAGGGGGTGGGAGCCCAGGCAGAGCCATGGGGCTCGGGGCCGAGGGGGCCTTTCTGGGTCTGAGCTGGGAGTGGACGTGCAGGTGGTGCGTGTGATCCAGGAAAGCTGTCCTGGTGACGTGAGGCTGATCGTGCTTCAGTGACAAGCTTCCGGGTGATCCCAGAACAGCACAGTGAGACGGATCCTGTTAGAGAAGGTAAGTGAGTCCCCCCAAGAGGAGGCTCTGTGAGCTGGCCCCGGGAGGGGGGGAAGGGAACAGGCGTGGAAGCTGCGGGGAGTGGGCAGTCCCCCTGGGCGGGCGGCGGGTGCAGACCCCACTCCGTGTCCCACAGCTGTGCTTCCAGCTGGATTACTTGGCTTCTGGGAGCCTCAGCTTCCTGGTCTGCTCCTGGGGTGATGGTAGCATGGACTGACTAGTAATTTGCTCAGAACAGGGTAGGAAGGGGTCTAGTGGAAATTCCACAGAACATCGTCAGTATGGGAATCGCAGGCCCTGTTTCCCGCAGGTCTGTCTTCAGGATGGGGAGAGCAAAGCCGAGCAGACTGGCAGCAGAGCCTGGGGACGGGCTCCGTTTGGTGGGTGCCCCTGTTTCCTGAGTCTCGGAAGAGGCAGCTCCAGCGGGCAGTGGCAGGTTCATCCCACACCTAGAAGCATCCAGACCTTAAGGCCCAGCAGCCCCAAGCCCTGTGTCTGGGCCCCCGGGAGGCAGGCGGGACAGGCCGGCGTCCTCCTCGGCCCTCTTCCTGCCCAGAACATTCAGGGTCCGGGTCGTCATTAGGGAGAAGCAGGGATGGGGGTGTCCCATGCGGGAACAGGACACGCGGCGGCTTGTGCACGTGGACGTCCACACCGGGAATGTGGGTCGGTGGGACGCGGGCACCAGGAGGGGCAGGCGGGGGCCTGAGGAAGCAGGGCGGGGCTGGGGGTCCCCGGGGGGGGCGGTATGAGCTTCGCCTGTGCCGGGCCTCAGACTCCACGGGGCTTCCCTCCCCTGGTCACTGGGCAGGAGGGGCCGAGCAGCATTGGTGGAGGGACCCCTCGCGTCCCCAGGCCCTGGCAGCATCAGCCCTCCAGGTTCTGGGTCGGGGAGCCTGAGGGGCGCAGGCCCAGCTGTGCCCACAGGGAGGCCTGGAGGGGTCGGGCAGGAAGCACGGGTGTGGAAGCTCCCGAGCCAGTGTCCAGTGGGAACCCTCACCTCGCACGTGGGTTTCAAGTCCACGGCTCAGATCACCTTCTGGCCGCTTGGTTTGTTTTCTAGACACAAAGTCCTAATATCTCCTATGTCCCCTGCCCGTGAAAAGGCACGTCTCACCTGGCACCAAGTGCTGCCTCTGGTCCCCCCTGACTAGACGCCCAGCAGCCAGTGTCACCACGTCACGACTGTCAGGGGTGTGAGGCGTGGGGGGACGAGAGCACACGGTCCAGGCCCACGAGGGGCCGTGCCGTCCACGGAGCCGGTGCTGTGGCTGTAGGTGTTCCCTCCCCACCCAGCAGGCAGAGACCACCGTCCCCTTACAGACTGTTACCAAGTGAAGTCATGTGGACCCTGCTCGGGCCCCAGCCTGCGAGGCGCTCTGCCCCAGCGGGGGAGGTTTCCTTTTCCCACGTGGGTTCCAGTAGGCAAAGAACAGAACCAAAGCCGAGACCAACACAGCACAGGCTCTATTCAGTGGCCAAAGAATGGAGAAGCGGGAACTGAGTTCACAGATCACCTTCTCGCCCTCCTGGAGAGAGTGGTTTAATTTTAAAGAGTAAAGACAAAGGGAGGAGGAGGGAGGCTAGTGATGGGATGAAGAGGCCTTCCGGGGAAGGGGCGGGGCTTCTTCCAAGGGGCTGGGGTACCACCTCCTTTTACCCGTTTCTGGTCCTTCATGTCCAGCCATGGCCGCCGGTGGGTGTGTCACTTAATATGCCGACATAGTAAATTCAACACGTGATGAGACTCGGGGTCGGTTGGAGGTCACATTCGTTGCCATCCTGGTCCCAGCTGGTTCCATCTGTTTGTTTCTGCTTCCTTTCTTACCTCTGGACCCCTTCACTTAAATACTTAGGGGAACTGCTGCTGAAGGTGGGAGTGCAGGACAGCCCTGTGAAAGGTGGGTGCACGGGGCTTGAGCAGGGCCTGGAGCAGCTCTGAAAACAACAGGAGGCTGAGACAGGCGGTCAGTCTGACGCCCGCACTGGGGCCTGTGCTTGGCATGCGGAGGGGGTCAGCCGGGGGCACGTGTCAGGGAAGGTTCTCGGTATTTGCACAGAAGATGTGAACGTGGGCCCAGATGCAGAGCTGCCTGCAGACGCCTCTACAGAAACCCCCGATTCTTTCCTGAGAAAACTGGTGGGCGGTCATTCAGGCAACAGGGCAAACTGCTTGCTCTGGAGGCTCTTGTGGGGAAGTGGGGGCGTAGCAACAGGGGCTCAGCCTGCATAACCCCAGAAGCCCTCCCAGGACAGCTCCAGAACCGCTTCTGGAATGGCAAGGAGAAGTGGGTCTTCCACCTACTAGGCGTGCAGGAGAGGGCTGGGGTCTGCAGGGCTGCCCTCACCTTCAGGGACTGGCTGGGAGGCTCACAGGACACAGCACATGCTTGTGACTTGTGTGCTCACAGCTGAGATGGGTCACAGCACACAGTAGGGATGCACGGGAGGGAGGGCCCCTGCTCCGGTCACCTCGTGACCCTTCATGCCCCCTCCTTCCCTCAAGGGTCTCTAGGGTGTCTCTTCCCCCAGCGACAAGGGCAGAACCATTACAGTTACCCCCACCCCCGTCCCCCCAGGGAAGCTCATTAGAGGCTTGGTACCTGGCTGGGGGCTGGTCACGTGGTGTGCTCTGCCCTCACCCTCCAAAATGCCGGTGCCCAGAAGGGGAGCCGGGGTTCAGCACGAGCCACGTGGTTTGTGCAAACAGCACAGGCGCAGCGGGCTGCCCCTAACGGGAGGCGGGAGGGTTTAGATCAGGCCAGGGAGCTGCTCACCAGCTGCATTAGCTTCCCGGGGCAGATGTGACAAACGACCACAAACGGAGGCTCAGAGCAACAGAAACCTGTCCTCTCTCAGTCCCGGAGACCAGACGTCTGAGGTCAAGGTGTCCCAGGCCCGCGCTCCCTCCGGAGGCTCCAGGCGAGGGTCCTTCCCACCTCTTCCAGCTTCTGGGGGCTCCAGGCCTCCCTGGGCTTGTGGCCTCATCCCTCCTGTCTCTGCCTCCATCTTCACATGGTGTCTCCTGTGTGTCTGTGTCTCTCCTCTAGTCTCTTAGAAGGACACTGTCACTGATTCAGGGCCACCCGGATCCAGGATGACCTCATCTCCAGATCCGTAACTAATTATACCTTCTGAGACCCTACTTCCAAATAAGGTTCTTTTCTCAGATTCTGGGAGCCATGACGTGGACATAACTTTTGGGGGGACCTCCCCATTCAACCCACCATAGCACCCAGTTCCCAGATGCCAGCCGACCTTCCTCAGGACAGCATCAGGCTGGTGATGTTCTGTCTTTCTGCACGGAGTTGTCTCTCGTTTCTTGTGGTAACAGTGAGGTTGGGTGGGGGGCGCTTCTGGCTGACCTCCCGGTCATTCCAGGGACCACGCTGACGTGTCCTTCCCGGGAGGGTGCGAGCACGGCCAGGGCTCCCTGGGAATACGCCACACTGACCGCTCGGTGGTCAGACACCTGCATGGGCTGGACCGGTCCCCGGCACCTTCTACCACATCCACAGCCTGGTGGACTCTGTGCGGGCCTATGACCAGGAGGTGTGGACCGGCAGGATCGGTGGGAGCCCGCCTGCCTGCCACATGGCCTCCAGCCCACCACAGACCCTCCAGTCCTGCCATGGACACCCCCATCGCATTAACCTCCAAGAGGCCTTCTGGGAGGGGTGAGAACTTGGCCATGAAGAAGACAGGGCAGGCCCTAACTGCAGCAGGTGGAGGCAAGGACTGGGGATGCTTGGCTATTTGTCCCCCAAAGACCCAGGATGTGGGCTCTGACTTGACGGGTCCACCTCCACCTGGGCTCACCTGCGGGGTCGCTGCAGGGAGAGTGCATCCTTGGGTGATTTTCCAAGTCTCCCCACATCAGCCTCACTCCCTGGGCCCCCCTCCCCCATTAATAGTCTTTAGTGTCTCTCATCCATGAGGCCTGCGTGGGAGATTTTAATATTGTGTGGGAGTCCAGCGACCAGCGCCCATGTGTCCTGTGTGTCTTGGGAGGGGAGGGAGCCTCGCTCTCACATTCCTGCCCCAGTGCACCTGGGGTCGGGGGCAGCAGACCCAGGCTCTGTTCTGGCAGAAGCTCCCTTTCTGTGAACAGGTCTTCCCCCACTCCCGTTATCCTCCCTGGAGACTCAGGAGGCCACAGCATCGGGGCACGTCCAGCACCAGGACCCCACCCTAGGGAATCTCTCAAGAGCAGGGACCAGGCCTGGAGGCGGAGGGGAGGAGGGAGCCGGCCTCTTCAGGATCCCCGGGGCTAGGAAGCCTCCTACGCAGGAGGGCCTTGGACTCAGCTTAACTGCCACCCAGGGTCTCCCACCCCTCCCCTGGTAGGGGGGCCCTTCAGATTCCAGGGCCCCAAGATCCTCCCCACCGACTTCTGCCCCCAACTGCAGGGCTGGGGACCCAGAGACCCCCTCCCCGGCTTCTTTTTTCTTGCTCCCAGAATTCCCTGAAGCTGTTATACCCAGGGTTTATTATGGTGAAGGATGCAAGTTAAAATCAGCGAGGACAGGGGGACGAGCGGGGTCCAGCCTCCTCAGCTGTGGCAGCCCAGGGAAGCCCACCTGAGTCCTGAAGTGCAGGGCTTATTGGGGTCTGTCATGTCAATGTGGGGACCGCCATGTGCCTGATCTTAGCCTCCAGCCCCCCGGGGGGGGGGAACCCAGGAAGCCCCACCGTGTATCACGCCGTCAGCACAGACCAGCCTGGAGCGAGGCCCATGGAGCACGGACACTCCCATCAGACTCAAGGTGACCTCTGGAGCCAGGACAGAGGCCCAGCCTCTCTGTGCGCAGGTGAACCCACACCGCACATGCCCTGGTGCAGTGGCCATTCCGTGGGGTCAGCATGGGTGCCCGTGGGTCAGCCAGTGTCTGTGTGTCTCAGCCTGTGACCACAGACCACACTGTCCTGCTCTGCTCACAAGAGCGAGGCCAATGGAGGGGGTGGGAACAAAGCCGGGTCATGGTCCGGCTGGGTGAGAAAGGGTCCAAGGAGCGAGAACCCGGCTGCCCTTGCCTGGTGAGCCGAGAGCTGACGTCCGCCCTGTGGGCAGCCCCTCTCCCCACGTCTTTCCTGCACCCTGGGGCAGGGTCATGCCTGTGTATACAGCAGGACGCACAGCAGTGCACGCAGCAGGCCTGATGCCTGCCCTTGCCATGTACTTGGGGGCTTGCTGAGGGTGGAACATCCCGACAGGACACGGGCCGACCCCGGGGAGGATGTAGGGGGTGAAGCGTTTGGGAGCCTCTGGAGGGGATCCTCACCTGTCTGCACAGGTGGACTGAGGACACCGACAAAGGGTGGGCAGGCGGGGAGCCCAGGAAGGGTCCTGGGTCATCCCTGAGGCTGGAGGAGGGCTGTGGAGCTAGGGGTGATGGCGGTGGGGACGAGGGGCTGACCACAGGACAGCGAGGAGACAGAGCATCCGAGGCAGCGGGGAAGGTGAAGACTGTGCCCAGTGGGAGGACGGAGAGACCAGCAGGCGGCGCTGTAGCCGCGGGTAGCAGGGCTGCTCCCTGCAGGGCGGCGCCAGAGCCCCGCACCGCTGGAAACCCCGCCGTGTCCGGATGGGGGATGGGGGCCCGGATGGGCGGGAAGAGTTTGGAAAAGTCACCTGATCTCCACATGTCCTGGGAGAGGGGTTCCCTGCTCTTTCCTTAGAGTCTCCCCACCTGGGGAAGTCAGCACACTCAACAGCGGGTCGCGCACGGCTTGCAATCTGTCGGGAGGATGAAAGGGAAGGGGGGGAAGGAATGAGAAACAAGCTCTACGTGTTTGGACAGCACATGCCACTCTAATTTCCAATAAGGAAGAGGAATTTCCCAAAGGCTCAGGGTGCCCCTGTAACCAGAATGGGGCTTGAAGCAATCCTGCCACCTTGTGGCCGGTTCCAAAAACAAGTTGAAGACAGTTGCTCAGGGGCAAGGTTGTAAATGACAACTATCGTAGAAAAATGTCTTGGGGTAAGTAACAGAAAAGGACTTCAAAACAAGGCAGAATTGCAGGAACCGGATTGCAAGAGGTAGCTTGGACTCGCCGTTAAAGCACGTGAAAGCTGCTCAACATTGCCTACGAGTCAGTTGGCCAAAACGGGTGTACAGGCTGAAACCCACATGACCTTTGTGGCCAACCAAACATGCGGGAAATACAAATCAACACTACAGAGATGTAGCACTTTGCCCCAGTCAGAATGGCCAACCTCACAAAGTGTAAAAACCAGAAATGGAGGAGAGGATGTGGAGAAAACGGAACCCTGCTGTGCTGATGGTGGGAATGTCAACTGCTAACAGCCACGCTGCAGAAGGGTATGATGTTTCCTAAAAATTCTAAGAAACAGAGTTACAGGGACTTCCTGGTGGCGCAGACATTAAGAATCCAACTGCCAAGGCAGAGGACACGGGGTCGAGCCCTAGTCGGGAAAGATAACACATGCTGTGGAGCAACTAAGCCCGTGCGCCACAACTACTGAGCCTGTGCTCTAGAGCCCGTGAGCCACAACTACGGAGCCTGGGTGCCACAACTACTGAAGCCTGACACCTAAAGCCAGTGTTCTGCAAGAAGAGAAGCCACTGCAATGAGAAGCCCGCGCACTTCAACGAAGAGTAGCCCCAACTTCCTGCAAACAGAGAAACCCGATGTGCAATAACAGAGACCCAACACAGGCAAAAACAATTACCTAATTAATTAAAACACAACAGAGCTACAGAGCATAGGGCACTACCACCCCTGGGTGTATATCTCGGGATAACCATAAATCCATAGGACACAGGAACTTCAACTATTAGTGCAGCCCTTTTGCAGGAGCCTCGACTTGGAAACAATATACATGTCCTTGGAAGGGAAAAATGGATAAAGAAGATACGGTACTTATGTACAAGGGATTAGTACTCAGACATGAAATCAACGAAATAAGGCCAGTTGCAGCAACTCGGGTGGACTGAGATACGATCATTCTAAGTGACAAAATTCAGACACAAAATGACACAGCATAAGTTATCATTTATAGGTGGAATCTAAAAATGGCTGCACATGAACTAAATTACAAAACAGAAACAGGGTCACACATGCAGAAAACACACTTATGGCTGATTAAGGGAAAAAGTGGGGGTGGGGTGAGACATAAACCAGAGGGTTGAAATTAACACAGATACTGTTCCAAAGACCAAACAGGTAATCGACAAGACCTACTCTATAGCTCAGGAACTGGACTCAGCACACTCTAGTCACGAGAAAAGAATATATATGACTGGTAAGAATCTTAAAAGAATTTATGGATGTCTCTCTGTAAGTGAAACAAGTGGACGTGCAGCAGCCAGAAAGACAGCATGGAAAATCAGCTACACTCCATTATAAAAATAAATTTTAAAAAAAGACACAGAAAGAAAACGTTACAAAATTCGTTCAGGGGCTGTGATGCAACCTGGATTGACCACATCTAGACCCACAGCTGCATGGGCCCCAAGGCTGGACACTCGTGGGGCTGAGAGGCTGGGTGAGGAGTCAGCAAATGCAGCCCCTTTCGAGTAATCCTGCCTGGTCCCTATTCCACGGATCCCAAACCTCCAAGTGCAGGGGACCCTTCGTACAGCTAAAACATGCATGGGACACCCTGACGATGGTACACCGTCGCATCGGGAAGAGTCTGGAAAAGGCGCCTCATCTCCCCATCTCCTGGTGCTCGGGTTCCCCCCTCCAGCCTCTTTCCTAACTATCTCCCCACTAGGGGAAGTCAGCACCATCAACACCCTGTTTCGCACACTTTGGAATCTGTCCGCAAGATGAACCGGAAGGTGGGGAAGAATGAGAGACAACACCTCGGTGTTTGGACAGGCACATGCCACTCTAATTTCCGAAGAGGAAGTGACGAAAGGCTCAGCTAGCCTTCGGAACTAGAATAAGGCTTGAAGCAATCCTGCTGTAGGGTGGCCAGTGCCCAAAGAAACAAGTTGAAAAGTGGGGCTCAGGGGCACTGCAATTCACAATCGTGCAGGACCGTAAACGATCCCTAACGTGGAAAAATGCCTTGAGGTAAGTCACGAAAGAGGACTTGAAAGCAAGGCAGAATTGCAGGAACAGAATTTCAAGAGGGACGTTGGTCTCGCCTCGAAAGCACATGGAAAGGGGCAGAACTTCTTCAACAATGCCGTTGGCCAAAAAGGGCGTACGCGGCTTTCCTGAATATTTTCAGGAAAACCGCGTACGCCCTTTTTGGCCAACCAAGCAGGCGCGCGGTGCAAACCAACACTACAAAGAGGTACAACTTCGCATCAGTCCGAAGGGCCATCCTCACGAAGTGTAAAAACCAGAAATGCAGGATAGGGCGTGGAGAAAAGCGAGCCTTTTTTCGCTGACTGTGGGACGGTAAATTGCCAACGGCACTCTGGAGAAGTGTAGTTTATTTCCCAAAACATCTAAGAAACGAAGCTACAGAGCATACGGCACTTCCACTCACGGGCGCGTATCTTGGGAAAACCAAAGCTCGACAGGACACAGGCACCACAACGTTTAGTGCTGGTCTGTTTACAAGAGCCTCGACTTGGATACAACCAAAATCTCCCTGGAAGGAAAACATGGATAAAGAAGATGTGATACTTATGTACAATGGAATATTACTCAGCCATGAAATCAATGAAATAAGGCCAGTTGCAACAACTCGGGTGTACTTGGGTACGATCATTCTAAGTGACATAAGTCAGACAGAAAAAAGAGACTTATCCTCAGGTATCAGTTACAGGTGGAGTATCAAAATGGCTATACACGAACTACGCGCCAAGAGACACAGAATGACACATTTGGAAAATGTACCTATGACTGCTAGGGTGCAAAGGTCGGCTGAGGTGAGGCATAAACCAGGAGTTTAAAATGAGCACAGATACCGTTCCATAGACCAAACAGGCAATCAACAAGGCTTACTCTCAAGCTCAAAGGACTAGACTCAGCACACCCTACACACGGGACCGGGACCCGGACCCGGACCCGGACCCTGACCCTGACCCTAACTCTACCCTAACCCTAACCACCCTAACCCTACCCTAACCCTACCCTAACCCTAACCCTACCCTAACCCTGACCCTAACCCTACCCTAACCCTACCCTAACCCTACCCCTACCCTAACCCTACCCTAACCCTACCCTAACCCTAACCCTACCCTAACCCTAACCCTAACCCTAACCCTACCCTAACCCTACCCTAACCCTACCCTAACCCTAACCCTAACCCTACCCTAACCCTAACCACCCTAACCGAACCCCAACTTACAGGTGGCATCTAAACATGGATACAAATGAACAAACTTACAAAACACAAACAGCGACACACATTCAGAAAACACAACTGTGGCTACAAAAGGGGTGGGCGGAGGGATAGACCAGGAGGCTGACATTAGCATACACACCCTTCACGGACAATATAGGTAATCGACAAGGACCTAGTGTAGAGCACACAGAACTCAACACGTTGAAATCTCCGGAAGAGAATACGTAAGACTGCTAAGAATATGGAAAAAAATATGTAGATGTTTCTCTTTGTGTGAATCAAGTGGATGTACACCAGAAAGCGACACAGCATTGTAAATCAGCTATAATCCACTATAGAAAAATGATAAATTACAAAGAGAGAGAGAGAGAGAGAAATTCTTAGTAAATTCTTTCAGCAGCGGTGACCCAACCTGGAGTCACATGATGTAGACCCAGAGCTGGCTAGGGCCCTAAGGCTGGACACTCCTGGCGCTGAGAGACACCTGGCGAGGATGTGCCAGGAAATGGAGCCCCACTGCAGTCGTACTGCCTGGTCCCCACTCCATGGGCCCCGTATCTCCAGGTGCAGGGGAGCCAACCTACAGCTAGCCTAACCCTCTAACCCTGAACCTCTAACCTAGATCCTTTAACTCTGATCCCTCAAAACCTCATCCTCTTAATGGACCTTCTAATACTGTCCCTAAGCCTCTAGCCCTGACCCTGACCCTATCTTCTCACCCTGAGCACTGAGCCTGAATTTTTTTAATGAAATGTACACGTCTTTTATTTTTTTATTATTTATGACTGCGTTGGGTCTGCATTGCTGCACGTACGCTTTCTCTAGTTGCAGCGAGCGGGGGCTGCTCTTCGTTGCGGTGCGCAGGCTTTCATCGCAGTGGCTTCTCTCGTTGCGGAGCATGGCCTCCAGGCGCGCGGACTTCAGTAGTCGCAGCATGCAGGCTTAGTAGTTGTGACACGTGGGCCCTGGAGCACGCAGGCTTCAGTAGTTGCGGCGCGTGGGCTCAGCAGTTGTGGCTTGTGGGCTCTAGAGCGCAGGCTCAGTAGTTGTGGCGCACGGGCTTAGTTGCTCCGTGGCACGTGGGATCTTCCCGGCCCAGGGTTCGAACCCGTGTCCCCTGCATTGGCAGGTGGATCCTCAACCACTGCGCCACCAGGCAAGTCCCTGAGCCTGAATTTCAATCCTTAATCCTGACCCTCTAACTCTGAACCATACACTACTCCCTAACCCTAACCTCTGACCTGACCATGATCCTACACCACCTTTAACCCTTAACTATAGGCTCGTATCAGAACAGACTAAAAGTTGAACCCTACTCCAATCCCTTGAAGTCGCATGAAGAAGCAGGTAACTCAGATACACTCATGCGTCACCTGTTCCCTACCTCCCATCTCCTTTCCCCACACCTAAGACCACCTTGCTTCCTTATCCCGTAAGCATCTCAAGCCCCTTGCCTCTGCGGAGGTGGATTTGATATCATCACTTGGCTGCCTTGCAACCTCGGCATCTAAGCATTTGGCTTGCTGCATGACAAAGAAGCCTGGTTCCAAACACCGTGAGTCCCTAAGCCTTAAGGCAGGGAAGCTTCTATAAAACACATCCTGCTGAAATAACTCCCAGAGACAGTTAGGATTAACCATGTGACAAAGTCCAGAAAACAAGGGCTCTGTGCTCGCAGTGGGAAGACAACCGTCCCTGCGGAGCCCGCCACGTGCCTCCCACCACTCACTCAGGGCTACTGACTGCAGCGGCCTCCTGGCTTTGCTCTCACCACCCCAAACTGTGCTCTAATGTGCTTACAGAAAAACGGCCTGTTGAAGTAAAAGCAGCATGGGCTGTCTGTAATATACTCTGCCACCAGAAAGGGCACCCTCACCCAACCGTGCTGGTGCCCTGATCTCAGACTTCCAGCCTCCAGAACTGTGAGAAATACACTTTTATTGTTCATAAGCCAACTAAAATACCCAATTGGTGTTTTGTTATAGCAGCCCAGATGGATTAAAACAATCAGCAACGGTGTTTAGGAAAAACTGGAATTTTCAATGAAAAAGAAAAAAAAAGCTCATTTACAATAGCACCTCAATACTTTTAAGTCTGGACCACGACCCTCTGACCCTGACACTAAATCCTGACCCTGGCCCTGGCCTGACCCCAACGCCGACCCTGAACCCTCATCCTCACCCCCTGCTGCCCCACAAGATATGAAGCCATTACCCAATATCTTTTATTTAACATTTTGACGATATGGGGGAATCGTGCCAGGACACTAACCAGACTCTCTCCAGACGCCTATGCTCTCATGTAGCCAGACTCCGTCTATTCCAACTTCCTGTGTTTAATCACATATCACGCCTCCCCTAGGTGTGCTAGAATGGTACAGACTTCAGCAATAATGCAAACGGTGAAAGAAAGCACAGGATTCTAATTTTTTTTTTTTTTTTTTTTTGCGGTACGCGGGCCTTTCACCGTTGTGGCCTCTCCCGTTGCGGAGCACAGGCTCCGGACGCGCAGGCTCAGCGGCCATGGCTCACGGGCCCAGCCGCTCCGCGGCACGTGGGATCTTCCCGGACCGGGGCACGAACCCGCGTCCCCTGCATCGGCAGGCGGACTCCCAACCACTGCGCCACCAGGGAAGCCCTGATTCTAATTTTTTAAAGTTTATTTTAAAACATTTTTGGAAAAAAAAATGTAGCCAAGAATTTTAATTCCACACAGGAAACAGAAGCAATGCCAAGAAGGCTGAAGTGTCGTAACTACCTTTATTGGTATCTTTTGCATATCAGTTCATTAAAGCCTTTGTTTCATATTTCTTGCATTAATCCCCTGAAAGTTCCAGATGGGCAAAAATATTTTTAAATACACAGCTGATTTCTCGATTATATACTTAATATTTATAAGTTTGTTATTTGTTTTGCACATGTCTATTGCTGTACTTTCAAGACGAAAGTCACATATAAAAATACAGACTGATCAAAACATAAAAGTCAGCCATTGTCTAGAATGCGGTTTACAATATAGAGCCTGCAGACAACACAGACTATATATATAATTCACCTGTCTGAAAACAGAAAGCAGTGTCTCAGACTGACTCTGGAGAAAGGTGCTGACACACAGGGAAACTCACTGACGATTCTCCTTTACGTTTATTAGATAGATCAATACCAAATTATTTCACATATATTATATTCAATATCTATATATATATATCTTGTAACCAAATTCCGGTTTAAAAGTCACAAACCAACATGTAAATACAAAACGTTAGGAAAGGTTTAACATATATGGGGAAAACACGTCTTACACCTCGTAAAGACTGTTTACAATCTAGCATAAAGGCAAATGTGGTTGGAAAAAAAGGAAATCCATATACAATTACAGAAAAAAATTTAGTCAAGCCACCTAATATAAAATATTGCAGATATCATGTCCAAAAATGTCCACGTGTTGCAGAGGTCTCTACAAATCAGTTAGAATGACGTCAACAAGATCTGCAAACCGAAGTCTTAGCACGTAAACGTGACTCATGCTTTTCTCTCTGAGACAACGAGGCTTGACGTTCAGTTAAAGGCAGGTAAACACGACTATGAAGAAACCCTTCTTTACAACAGCTTAACGGTACCCATTTAGGGCAATATACCCGCTTCCCCAGCTATGTGTGCACGCAGTGTTCTGTGATAAAATGACTCAGTTACTTTAAAAAAGCATAAATGGCAAAACAAAATAACCAGAACTCCGCGAAGCTGGTAAAACCACAAAGACACTGAAATCCAGCAACACCTGAGAGGCTGAGAGATAAAATGAATCATAAAATCTGGATGACTCTGATTTGGGGTTTAACTTTGGTTAAAACTGAGAAGTCTGAAAAGAACCAATGTTTTGGAAGAAGCAGTGTCACTTGTAAACATCCTGCCACCTAACTAAAAGGACGGCCTCTTCTTCTAGACCCACGACTTAATAAGACAGGAAGCTCTCAACACACAGCGCTGGAGAAGATGGATTCCACAAGTCAAACTTGAGTGAAACTCTTCTAATGCAATGTACCAAACACGCGTTTGTTCTTAGGAAAAATTACAAAACTAACAAATATTTTTCTCCAGAATTATAAAAGATAAAATCTATGAATCAGTACTGTTATGAGATTACAGAACAACAGCCAACTGAAAAAAAAAACAAAACACCAACCCACAGGCCGTCTACACCGTCCCCAATCCATTTCCTGCAGCCAGTACTTCCCACCTGCTCTGAGGACTGAGCCTTAGACACCGTTGACTGTATTTAAAGTTGAGTCAACAGTACTCTCTGTCTCTGGGGCAAAAGTAATGCAGCTCATTACTTACACACAACACTTGTTTCATTCTTCAGGACTTTCTTTGACGGGATTACTCAACGTTGGTTACTTTAAAGGTAACAAAAGGTGTCAGAAAAAAGTGCCTTGGAATTCTTTTGCAATTCCACAAAGACACCTGGCAATCTGATACGTTCATTCCTCTCCCCATCACAATTTTTGTTTTTTAAAATTACAATTGACAACTCACGTAAGATGTAATCAATTTACTTAAAATAAGAGAGGGCTTTTCAATCAAGTATCCACGTTCCAAATAACTAAAAGATTGTTACATCTTTTAAATTAATCTTTTAATAAATCTTTAATTACTCGGTGCCAGTAATTAGAGGTTGATACCGTAAAATTCAAACTTGCACATAGGCGTGTCCCACTCAGAAAAGATTTCATACACTTAGCAACTTGTGCTTTTTGTCTCACCTTTTATAAGAAACACAGGTTAATTTCAACTTCAGTTTTCCTTTCTGATGCAGACACGTGTACCTTGTGTAAGAAACGGTCTCCAGGCCACCTCCACGTGTAGACCTCAGCATTTCCTGAGAGTGTGAAGTCAACCCCTCCTCCAGGAGACTCTCGCCCTTTTGAGACATTCCCCCTTGCACCTTATGTTTGTCAGACTGTGTTTACAGAAACCAGATGACTGGATGAAAACTCTACAGGACAGTCAAGGACAGACGAGAAGACGAGATGCAGAGCGGGAGCCCCTTCCTCCTCCAGTGCACCTGCTGCGGGCAGCCCTCCAGGAAGGCTTGGCCTCCTCCCCTGGACCACAGACTTACTTTTCTCTGTAATAAAGCAGGTAGTACTTCAGGGGATCTGGCAGAGGGAGACTCAGGACCTTCTCACGCAGGAAGTTCACCGGGGGCTCGGGCTTGGTGTCCGGCGGGGTTGTCACCTCTTCTTCTTGCCGCTCGTCTTCCAGGTCTCCGCAGCTGGTGTCATCAGAGGGGTTGGAGATCCGACTGGCAAACACCTCTTTGTCCAAAAAGACAATCGTTTCCATTCGGCGGCGGCGAACTCTCCTCCGTTTAAACCTGGGAGTGTTCTTCAGTCCGTCCCCGTTTTTGCTCACAGCCTCCTGGTGGATGACCTTCTTAATGGTGCCCCGGATGGCGATGCGCGCCAGGTCCTGGAGGCTGCGAACCGCCAGGGGTGCTGTGCAGACAGCGAGACCGTCAGCCTCACCCTCGTGACACCACGAGGTCTAGGCACCTGAGAAAATTCTAACCACATTTTCATGTACTGGCCTATTTACAGACACATTACAAGAACAGGACAGTGCAGCTAACACACCATCGTAAAGCAACTATGCCCCAATGAAGAGGTTAAAAAAAAAAGAACAGGGCAGTGCAGCTAACACACCATCGTAAAGCAACTATGCCCCAATGAAGAGGTTAAAAAAAAAAAAGAACAGGCCAGTGCTGTAGGCAAATGTTAATTATACTCTAATTTGCATTCATATGGTATTTTTCAAAAGATATTTTCAAAGGCACTGACCTTTAAATCAGATAAGAAAAGGAAGCAGTACTGCTTGGCTAATCAATGGAAGAATAAGAACCAGGGTTACAGCGTTTGGTTCTTTGACAACCGGCTTCATTTCCCTATTTGCCGTGTTCAGTGATGCATTGTCTCATCCAGTAGAAATACAGTGACCACATGGCTCTACAATTCTTTTATCTCTTTTAATATTTTCACAGTATTTCAGAAATTTAAGAATTTGTTCCTTTTTTATTAAAGTAGAGAAAAAGCAGTTCCAAAACATTTTTAAGAACAAAAGTCCCAAAGCACATCGAGGAAAACTACACTCTGGTAATGAAAGCTCAAGTTGGGCAAATGTGTGGGCAACACACACACGGCAACACGAGGGCTCTTCCGGGGGAAGAGGATCACTAGGGGCCACGTGCTTACATGCATGACACTGGAAGTCAGCACCACTTCTTACCCCCCGAACCTAACTTCTCCAAAAAGTAACAACGCAAACTATCCGGAGGGCTCCTCTGCTGCCCACACCTCTGACCAGAATCACAGAGGCCCGAGCAGAACCTGCTCAGCGCCCAATGCCCTGGAGGCGCCCCCGGCTCGCAGCACCCTCCTCCCCTTTGTCAGGACACTGCACTCGCCCGGCCCTCACACTCCGCCACGCCGAGCAGGAGGTGGTGGCAGCACTCCTCCCCCGCCACTCCACTTGCTGTTGCCCCCTTCTCAGACCTCCCAAGGGCCAGCTCTGGCCTCTCCAGCTCACCCCGAGGTGCCGTCGGTGGGGGCCGCCTCATCCCCTGGCCTCCTCCTCTTCCACCCAGCCCGGCGAGCTCCTCTCCGCTTATCCTATTAGTCCTTGGTTTGACATCCATCCCGTGGCTTCAAATAACACAGGGCAGCCAAAGGCTCCCCAGGTTCTAACCCAGTCCTGCTGGGGTCAGGGCCTCCTGCAGACCCGCCTCCATAACATGCCAGCCACCTCAGGCCCACCTCCTTCCTCAGACAGGCCCTACACGCCTCCTGAGCCCCTGCCACTGGAGCCCCGTGTCTTAGCTTCAGTCTTCATCTCTTGCCCAGAAAATCCCAGCGGCCTCCTGACCAGCTCAGCCTGCAGTCTGGTCACTCACCCGTCCATCCGAGAGCTGACCCCATCCCCTGTGCAGCACACGACCACATCCTCACGGCCTCCGTGCGCAGTGCCCTCATCGACGTGACTCTACTCGTCTAAGAACCTCTGGTCCGGGAGACAAGATCACAAGTTCCCTTCAGGAGCCCTAAATAGCATCGACATTGTTCATTGTGCCACGTCTGCTTTGAAGCCTCAAAACCCACATCTCGGGGTACCCTCCACGTCTTCATGATCCTTACCCAGGCATGATCAAGACACTTGTCGTAGATCCCACCTGTGACCTCACCTTCTGAAACTCTGCAGGGGCTCTTGGAAGGCCGTGCCCTCCCCACCCACGGGCAGTGCCTGCCTACCCATTCCGGTGGGATTTTCAGGGAGCACACATTTGACGAATTCACCCTCCCCTGACCACCAGGGAATCCAGAATACAGAGGTGCCACATCTTCTATTTAGAGTTTTTGGGGGGGGGGTGTTTTTTATTTTTGGCTGCGTTGGCTCTTTGTTGCTGCGCGCGGGCTTTCTCTAGTTGCGGCGAGCAGAGGCTACTCTTCATTGCAGTGCTCAGGATTCTCATCGCGGTGGCTTCTCTTATTACAGAGCACGGGCTCTAGGTGCGCGGGCTTCAGTAGTTGTGGCACATGGGCTCCGTAGTTGTGGCTCGAGGGCTCTAGAGCGCAGGCTCAGCAGTTGTGGCGCACGGGCTTAGTTGCTCTGCGGCATGTGGGATCTTCCCGGGCCAGGGCTCGAACCTGTGTCCCCTGCACTGGCAGGTGGATTCTTAACCACTGTGTCACCAGGGAAGTCCCCACATCTTCTATTTAAAACATGGGACGGACTCTACCACCTACATGATAAACTCGGGTCTAACCCACCTGCCCACCTCACGTTCCCACGACCCCCACTCTGGCGAGCTCCTCTCCGCTTACGCCTATTAGTCCTTGGTTTGACATCCATCCCGTGGCTTCAAATAACACAGGGCAGCCAAACGCTGCTAACCCTAACCCTGACCCTGACCCTGACCCTGACCCTAACCCGGACGTCCCCGGCATACGTGCCCCGCACACCAGCGACGTCCAGCTCACGGCCAGTGTGCCTCTGCTCACGCTCCTCTTCCCTTCTCTTTCTTTCTAGGGGTTCCTTTTCATCCCTGAATAGCAAGCACAAACATCCTAAAATAACCCGAAATAGGCTAAACGTAGACTATAATTTTTTGAGTGACTTTTTAAACATCACGTGTAAAACTTTAAAGGCTTCAATGGGTGGAAAAGTGTTCTTTAACATTAAAAGGTTTCTTATGCATTTTATTTCTCCTCAAATTCTAACGACAGTGAAAAGATCTAAACAGTAAGCAAGAATCTTCATACTCACGTAACTGGACAAGTCTTGATTCTCCTGACTCCGACTGGCAGGGCTGGACGAGTGGAGCAAAAGACACAGCCAGAATCTTTTTGGTTTCCCAGGCGGAAGGACCCGTCCGAGTTATCTTAGTCAACTATCCCAGAGACAAAACGAGAAGATTCAAAAGGTCGGACTACTGGGAGTGCCGATTTAAATATAATCATTCCTATACACAACCTGAAAACACAGACACTAAAAATGAAAAAGCCTGACAACACGGGCCTGCAATGTGCCCATAATGCGACGTGACAAGAATTACACGCAACTTAATGATCTTCTTGCAAATACACGCAAGCTTCTAGTACAGAAAATGCATCTAACAGGGAACGAAGTTAGCGGGTGACAAGGGGAGACAATCAGAGGAGGGATGTGGGGATTCTGATGAGACAACCTTCTTGGACTCTACAGGAAAAGTCCACGTGGCGGGGGAAACGTAAGGAGATGGGGCGATTCTCAAGTACAAGTCGTTAGAGACCCTCACAACCAGCTGCGATGCTTCAGCCTAGACGGGGTCCTGGGCTGTGGTTTCTGGAGGGTGGGAACTGGAAAGAGACCATCTCGCCGCCACTGAACAGCAGCGGGAACCTCTCGAAGGCAAATGGCCTGACTGCTTCAACAAATAAATTGCAAGAAAGAAGGAAAACTTGGAGATTAACAACACCAAAGAGGTAATCCACCAAGTGCAGGACACAGCCCTAAACGGAGTCCCATTCAAGTAAGCTGTTCAGCCTGGTTTTGAGACAATCAGGAAAACCTGAATGCTAGCTGGACGCTTCAAGATATTAAGGAATTACTATTAACTTTTTTAGGCTGATAACGGTTTTGTTATGAAGTTTAAAAACACAGAGCCCTTACCTTTTACAGATACAAACTGAAATATTGAAGAATATTTTCTTTCTTTTTTTTTTTTATTAAGGACGTTCACTACAGTCTTTACATAACAGTAAATAACAATAAAAACGACATACAACCTAATGTCTGATTATAGGAGCCAGATAATTAACTGGTCAATGGTTCAGCCGGCTACCACATAAGCACTAAAAAACGATGATGTGGAATATTAAGTAACTTAAAATCATATTCACAAACTCTGTTAAGTAAAACACCTTAGTGTACAATAACCTTTTTGAAAGGCTACAGACTAAGAGGAGAGGGCTACAAGAATCGCACACTAACAGTCATTAGGGACTGTGAATAGTTTTTCTTAATGTTCACATCTTCTGGATTTTCTAAAATAAATAATTACTTTTCAAACAAAATGAATTGAATGCTAATATTTTAAAACTGAAGAAAATTTCACCAAAGCGCACAGTCTCCTAACATTTGTCATTTCTGTTTTTCCTAGTTGTTTGGGACGGATAGGTTGCTCACTTATTGCAAGCTGTTTTCCCAATGAAACACAGTATCTGAAACATACAGAAACATGCGTAGCCAAGTAGACCTGGACAAGATTCCCACTCAGCAAGGGGTTCTGTACAGTACCCGCCACCATGGAATTTAACAATTAGACGAGCTACCAAAATAGAATTACTCTAATATTTTTTTTATGTGTACTGTAATTCCAATACTAGAAAAAGCATAAAAGAATAGCTAAGGGGGGGCGGGGGGAGGAGGGGGAGAGGACAGAAAAGACGAGGAGGGAGGAGAGAGAGGGCGGCAGGTCAGCCTTGCAGTGCAGGCTCTGGGATGCCCGCCTGAGTCAGGACCTGCCCCGCCTTGGCTGCCTCTACGGCCTGTCTCCTCCTCAGTGAAATGGAGGGCATTGTTACAAGAGTTACGAAGGAAAGTGCACGTCAGATCCCCGGAACCGACGCTGGCAGGCAGCTAAGTGTGCAAAACCGTGGGTTACGTGGGGACCTGACCTTCTCTTCCAGCGGCATGACCAGGACGCCCCCGACTTTGAGGAGGCTCTTCATGTACCCCTCGTGCTGCTTCTGCACGCCTGCCCCGCAGTACACCCGGTCATACTGAGAGCAGCCTGGAGAGATCTCCAGGCAATTGCCGGTGACGAAGGAGGGCTCGCAGAAGTCAAACCTGAAGCAAACAATGTTTTCCACAACTAAATATATCACATTAGAACAAGCCTACATAGTAAATCTACACTAAACACGGGTATGTTTTCATTGCACAATCCCACAGCAACATAGCAAAATCAGAGGCAGAAGCTGGACACCAGACTTCAGGAAGAATTACGCTAGTAATAAGCAGAACCCTAGAAATTCCAAACCAAATATTGTGAAAGTCAGTATCATAGGCGCAATCCGAGCTTAAATCACCCAAGCTCCAAGCATCACTACTGGCTATTTTTATTATCTTATTTTATTATCTTCTATCTTTATTATCTTATTCAAGATCTACTAACCGAGTAAAAAGAGGGAAAATTATATTTGGTTTTTCTAAAAATTTTAATCCCTAAAATAAGAACTTTAACGCTTTGTTTTAAAATGCAAGAGCCAGCTACATGGCGCCATTTAAAGACAAATGTGGGGCTTCCCTGGGGGTCCAGTGGTTAAGATTCCGCGCTCCCAACACAGGGGACCCAGGTTCGAGCCCTGGTCAGGGAACTAAGGTCCCACATACTGCAACTAAGCCCATGCACCACAACTAGAGAAGCCCGCACGCCGCAACTAGAAAGCCTGCACAGCCAAAATAAATAAATAAATTTAAAATTAAAAAAATAAAGACAAATGCAACAATTCCATTTTGCAAACAAGTAGGCGATAAAATGTTGTCTCTACTGGAAACACGAAAATTGGGAAAAATGAACATTCTATTTGTTCTCTTATACTGGTGAGAAATTATCTTCAGGTATCATAATTAAAAAACTTGGGCTGCCCTGGTGGCGCAGTGGTTAAGAATCCATCTGCCAATGCAGGGGACACGGGTTCGAGCCCTGGTCTGGGAAGATCTCACATGCCGTGGAACAACTAAGCCCGTGCACCACAACTACTGAGCCTGCGCTCTAAAGCCCGTACGCCACAACTACTGAGCCAGCGTGTCATAACTTCTGAGCCCACGTGCCACACCTTCTGAAGCCGTGCGCCTAGAGCCCGTGCTCCACGAGAGAAGCCACCACAGTGAGAAGCCCGCACACCGCAACGAAGAGTAGCCCCTGCTCACCGCAACTAGAGAAAGCCTGTGCACAGCAACGAAGACCCAACGCAGCCATAAATAAATAAATTTGTAAAGAAAATAAAAATTAATAAATAAATAAAAAACGTAAGGCCCTTAAAAACACAAAATATTTTAAGAATAATTAGAACAGATACACACATATCCCTGGCTCTCCTGCCACAGTTTAATCATGTTTCCTGGAACACGAACAGTAATAAACTGATCTCTTTCCATTTAATCCGAAGTTTAAGTTATAACTGACACCCAGAACCACAGACAGATTTGATCTTACTTGTCGAAGCTGTCACTTGTCCTGATGAAAAAGTCCAGCTTCTGCTTCGCATACTCTGTCACATCTGAATGGAGCTCCACCCCGTGGTTCACACCAAAAGGACCTAAAAGGTTTCAGGATAAGAAAACATGTAGAATTAGGGCGAGAACCCCTACTCTTTATTTCTGTTTCACAGACTACAACACATTTGATTTGGCATGTATAATTACAGAAATACACGTTATTGGGCCTAAATCACCCAGCCCAATATTAAAATACGCAGGCTGGCCTCTGCTCACCACATCACCAATACTCTTTCCCACAGCTTCCTAAAGCCTGGACCTCCCTGTCCTCAAACTTCCACGGAATCATTTGAAAATGTAAAAAAGCCAAGGCCTGTAACCAAGAGTTCAAAGTGCCACTAATGAATTAAAGAAGAAACATGTATTTGCAAATGAAAGTGGACACAGGCCTGTTTTCCATCAAAGGTCTCCCCAAACACTCAGATGTTTAAGTGTTTAAGGTGTTTAAGTCTCACAAAATAGGTTTTAATCATCATTAAAATAAAACTATAATTCCAAAATCAAAATGAAACTTTTTTAATCAAAAGAAATTTATCAGTAACTGGAAATAAAGCTGTGAGAAAAGTTAGGAGCCCACTTGATGAAAGCGCTTCCTCCACATACAAACGCCTCTGGGTTAAATCTCGGTGAGAACTATTGACACAAACAGCTTCGTTAAATCTCTGTGTTGTAAGAATCCATTTGTATGAAGGTCGGACTTCCCTGGTGGCGCAGTGGTTAAGAATCCGCCTGCCAACGCAGGGGACACAGGTTCGAGCCCTGGTCCGGGAAGATCCCACATGTCGCAGAGCAACTAAGCCCGTGTGCCACAGCTGCTGAGCCTGCGCTCTAGAGCCCACAAGCCACAACTACTGAGCCCACGTGCCACAACTACTGAAGCCCATGCACCTAGACCCCGTACTCTGCAACAAGAGAAGCCACCACAATGAGAAGCCCACGCACCACAATGAAGAGTAGCCCCCGCTCACCACAACTAGAGAAAGCCACGTGCAGCAACGAAAACCCAATACAGCCAAAAATTTTTTTTAAATAAAAAATAAAAATAGGGTTTCCCTGGTGGCACAGTGGTTGGGAGTCCGCCTGCCAGTGCAGGGTACACAGCTTCGAGCCCTGGTCCAGGAGGATCCCACATGCCGCGGAGCAGCTGGGCCCGTGTGCCACGGCTGCTGAGCCAGCGCTCTGGAGCCTGCGAGCCACGGGTGCTGAGCTTGCCTGCCGCAACTGCTGGGGCCCGCATGCCTGGAGCCCGTGCTCCGCAGCAGGACAGGCCACCGCAGTGAGAGGCCCGCGCACCGCAACGAGGAGCGGCCCCGGCTCGCCGCAGCTGGAGAGGGCCCTCGCTCAGTGGCGAAGACGCAATGCAGCCAAAAATAAATTTTAAAAAAAATGCAAAGAAGAAATTAAAAAATAAATTAAATTGAATTAAATTAAAATAAAAACATTTGTATGAAGGTCAAAACAGGTAACACTCATCTGTGTGATGGAGGTGAGCATCTTCCCCCTTCTGGAGGGGTGGGGTCCTGCTATGGGGCGGTGGCCATGAGGACCTCTGGGGCACAGACTCTTCTCTGCATCTTGTTCTGGGTGATGCTTACATGGAGGTGGATGCAAAAACTCACCAAGTTCCACGCTTCACACTTGTTACTTTACTACGGGTAAGTTATACCTCAATTTAAAAAAATCTGCATGTGAAAATGAACAGGGCACATAGGGCTTTATTTAAAAGACATACAGGGACTTCCCTGGCGGTCCAGTGGTTAAGACTTCGCCTTCCAATGCAGGGGGTGCGGGTTCGATCCCTAGTTGGGGAACTAAGATTCCACACGCCTCGGGGCCAAGAAACCAAAACATAAAACAGAAGCAATTCTGTAACAAGTTCAATAAAGACTTTAAAAATGGTCCACATCAAAAACATCTTATAAAAAAATAAATAAAAGACATACATATAAAGTCACAGTGCAGCATTCAACCCTACAGTCCAACAGAAATCCTGGTAAATGCAACCCTCTGTGCGCCCACAGCTTTGCACTCTGCCACTTGGTTCATCTGGCCCCTTCCTGGTGCAGCAGCCTGGCCCCAGGCCCAGGCCTCCCTGCCTCTGCTGGATGACTCACGCGCTCTCCTTTCTCAACACCTGTCACGTACAGAGCTGCTGCTATAACATTCTCTCATCAAAACACAGCCTACGGGCATCCTTGGTGGCTCAGTGGTTAAGAATCCGCCTGCCAATGTAGGGGACATGGGTTCGAGCCCTGGTCCAGGAAGATCCCACATGCCGCGGAGCAACTAAGCCCGTGCACCACAACTACTGAGCCTGCGCTCTACAGCTCGCGAGCCACAACTACTTAGCCCACGTGCCACACCTACTGAAGTCCACTCACCTAGAGTCCACACTCTGCAACAAGATAAGCCACCGCAATGAGAAGTCCGCACACCGCAACAAAGAGTAGCCCTCGCTCACTGCAACTAGAGAAAGCCCGTGCACAGCAAGAATAAATAAAAACTAAATAAATAAATAAATAACCCAACGCTGCCAAAAATAAATAAATAAATAAAATATCATAAAAAAAGAATAAACATGGTTATAAAAAGAAAAACCACAGCCTATCTGAGAAGTCACATTTCCAGTATTTATATCACATCCACATTACTCCGTTTCCATCCCCACTGCTCTCTTGGTCACAACTTGCCTTTTTTCCCCCACTCATCATGTTCTCACCAGCCCCTCACCTTTGTTAGGCACTTATTGAGGACACACCTCCTATTCCCAAGAAGCTTCACACCAGACTAAAAACACATATCCCCTGACCCACCCCAATAAAAAGAACTAAAAGCGGAGGGAGTACAGGGGGCGGTCAGAATGGTGGCACCAAAGACACAACACTGAAACTAGTCCCACAAGGCCCCCCAAGCAGAGCATCACACGACACTTTCAGGTTAAGCTGACAAGTGCTGCGTCCTCCCCACCGCCAACTGGGACCTCAAGAGGGGAGCGCCCTCAGCAAAGGGGTGGAGCCACAGAATGAGCACAGGAATGTGGCAGAAAGGCTGCGGTCAGAGAGTAAGAACCCCTAAGTCAAATGAAACACTTCAAGCCTCACATCTGCAGGCACTGGGAGGCCAGCAAGGTTTCCACCTCTGCAGTGATCTGCACGAAGCACCGTCACGGCTGAATGAACCAGCCAGGGAGGCCCAGGACACACAGCATCCAGACGGTGAGAACGGTCCAGTGCGCACAGCTTTCTCCCTGCAGATCCGAGATGGCTACCCGTGAATGCAAACTCTCAAGCTACCTCCTTCAAATACATCAGAGCACCACGCAGTGTCCACTGCAGCCGAAAACACAGCTTTCCTTCCTTCAGAACTCTCCTCCCCTAATAACTAGTGAAATTCCCAAGAAAGAGGGGACTCAGCAAAGACAACAACATCAATTGTAAGCCATTTCTTTATAACTTCTACACAACATCAAGTGCAGCAGGTCAGCTGAGGTTTACTTTAAGTCACCTTTTCCTGAGCATTTCATTTCTTTTCAATAGCATTTCTAATCTAACCAGTTTGATAACCTGGCCACCTTATCCTTAGCTCCTCCAATTTTTCAGCTCCAACAGAGGGAATTACAATTCACTAATTCCGGAATGATGGACAACCCGGGCTCCCTTTGCGAAGCAGTTTCAATCCAAGTTAAGTTCAAAAAGCATTTAGCTTAAAAACCCTCACATTTAATAATCTGAGGTAGCAATTTACAGCCCGAAGCCCGACGCCACATGATCAGAACCTCCAAACTCCAGCAAATTCTGAAGTATATGAACTTATAAAGAAACCAAAAGTTTCATTCCATACCCACAAAAAGCAACTGTTACTGCTAAGATTTTCTTAAGTGCCTGTATCAACCACAAAGAAACAATATTGTGACGGACCGCTAATGATTTAAACATGACTTTAAAGCCGTTATTACTTGAAATCGCCGATATTCGGAATCTTAACACTGACCCGGTAACGATGTTAAGATACTTAAGCCGAAAGCTTTGATATTGAGCAAACCTGGGAAAACAGGCTAAATGGCTTCAAATGAGATAACTTGTGAAATCCTTCCCATCCCTGGAATATATTTAAAAACAAACAACGTAAAGTATTAACTTTTTTAGTATTAAAACAACAAAAACAAAAACTGCTTGGAAGAACTTCAACTTCCAGGGGACTTTAAAGTTAACTATTCCCAGTTTAGAGACCATGACAGGGCAGCCTGAGTGACTGTATTAATCGAGAAATGACCATGAGGTCCAGATTTATACAATGTCTAGGTCCTCCGTTGTCCAAAAGGAGGGTGTGCCGATCAGATGTTGGAGGTGCAGGCTGGGGGGACAGGAAAGCTTCAGAAGGACCCTTCTGTTCCTTACGGGGATTTCTCGATTAACACAATCACCCCCCACCCAGGGACTGTGTGGACACCACGACGGCCGGGAAGGCCGAGGGCAGTTACAACTCGGTCTCCACAAAAGGACACGCTGCCGGCAGGCTCTCCCTCCTACGTGGGACAGAGCCAGACTCACCGAGGATGAGCCCCACCATGGAGCTGAGGTAGCCGGTGCCGCTGCCCAGGTTCAGGAAGGAAAGGCCAGGCTGCAGGTCCAGGGCCTCCATCACCTCCGAGTAGATGCACGGAGCGGAGAGGTGGATGTTCCCGTGCTTCCACGCCAAGTCCTTGTACGCGTTCTCCTTAAACTCCTCGAGGTAATAGTCGGCGCGGTCAACAGCTCGGAAGGCCTGCTCCACCAGCTCGGAGCGGATGTACTGCGCCGCCTTCAGATGGTCTATCAGCTCGTCGTTGTCTTCACCAGCACTCACCGCGCCTCCCATCTTCGGGACCGCGCTTACAGAAAGCTGCCGCTTTAAGATTTTTAAAAGGGCAATTCATACTAAAGGTTAGAGCGGAGCAATAAAAGTTCTAAACACATACCAATTTCAGATTCTGAATTCTGAAAGTAATACAGATGGAATATATTTAGTCATCACCCACCCCTCCTACCTTACCCTCCTCCACTCCCAAGAATGCCAGATTCAAAAAAAAAAAGTTAAATTTGAAATTCAATTATATCCATCCAAAAATAAGTTTGTAATTTATAGTATGGACTGAATACAGACGAACATGCAATACCTAAAACATAGCTGACGACTTAAAAACATCATTAAAGTATGAATTCAAAACTTTACTAAAAGTCATCATTCTAGAAAGTCAAGCATTTAGGATTAAAATCATCTTGAATATACACCTATCTCTCTTTTTTTTTTTTTTGGTCGGGTCTTAGTTGCGGCATGTGGGCTCTTTCATTGCGGCATGCGGGCTTCTCTCTAGTTGTGGCATGTGGGTTTTCTCTCTCTAGTTGTGGCGCGCAGGCTCCAGGGCACGTGGGCTCTGTAGTTTGCAGCACTCAGGCTCTCTAGTTGAGGCACACGAGCTCAGTGGTTATGGTGCCGGACTTAGTTGCCCCGCTGCATGTGGCATCTTAGTTCCCCGACCAGGGATCAAACCTGCGTCCCTTGTATTGTAAGGCAGATTCTTTACCACTGGACCACCAGGGAAATCCCGAATATGTATCTATCTTAACAGGTATATATCCACATATGGAAAAATCATTGAATGTAAACATAAAAAGAGAGCAGATATGTCTACTAGAAAATCATTCTAATATCAACCTCTTTGAATATTTCAAGTGCTGTAGATCCTTTTTTTTGTACATAAATCTTCAAAAGCAAAAAAAAAATTTTTTTTAATTCAGGTCAACAAATAATAAAAAGTTATTCATTGTTCATCTGAAATTCAAATTTACCTGCTGTCTTATATTTTATCCAGCAACTCCACATCCCACATGCGCATAAACACCAAGTCAAGCAGTCCATTCAAGCTCCGATCTGGATGTTCTGATGTACAAATTTCAGGCAAAAACAACACCCACAATACCCTCTTCCCCACGAAACGTACTGTGACACACACCTCACTGTGACGAACACAGCACCCGTCTCAAGGCTACAGCTTAGGAGCAAGAGAAGCTGCTACTAGAACTCCCTCAACTCCTCGAAGTATCAATACCTACTACACAACCTTCCCAGCTCGTCAACAACGGAAAGTACATTTCCGCTCTCCTCCCAACCGCCTTCAAGAAGACAAAGCAACAGCACGTGTTCCCCTCTGAGCTGGCTACCAGAACACCACGTACCCTCCTCTAGTTCACAGCGAAAATGCTCCTTCACCTGTAGAGGTTTCACTCTTCCTAAACAACTCCAATTTTATACTTACCCTAGGGACTTTTACTTCAAATAAAATGGTAATGTTTACAAAACATTTGATATAAATTGCTGGGAAAAAAGAAAACAGCACTGACTTCCGGGTGTTCCAGCGGGTAAGACTCTGCGCTCCCAACGCAGGGGGCCCGGGTTTGATCCCTGGTCGGGGAACTGGATCCCACATACATGCCACAACTAAGAGTCCACGTGCCACAACTAAGAGTCTGCATGCCGCAACTAAGAGTCCGCATGCCACAACTAAGAGGTCCAAACACACACACCCCACACACAAAACTGGCAATTGCAGTGGGAGAGATTTCCCCGGGAATGAAAGCCACCGACCACACAGACTAATCTTCAGCTTCTCACAAGGACACAAAATGTGTGAAAGGTGGGACTTTTAATACAAACGCTCTTCTATGTTATGGCTGGAACAGTTCATCTTCATTGTCAAGATTTTAAAGCTGAAGACTTCCCTGGTGGCACAGTGATTAAGAATCCGCCTGCCAACGCAGCGGACGTGGGTTCGAGCCCTGAGCCGGGAAGATCCCACATGACGCAGAGCAACTAAGCCCGTGTGCCACAACTACTGAAGCCCGTGCGCCCTAGTGCCCACGCTCCACAACAAGAGAAGCCACCGCAATGAGAAGCCCGTGCACCACAACGAAGAGTAGCCGCCGCTCGCCGCAACTAGAGAAAGCCCACGCGCAGCAACGAAGACCCAACACAGCCAAAAATAAAAAATTTTTCTTTAATTTAAAAAATAAAAATATATAAAATAAATTAAAGATTTTAGAGCTGAATATTAGACTTCCAAATCACTAGGATCTTCCGATTATTAGATTCTCACCCCCACTCTAAATTGTTTCAGAGTCCTTCCTGGTTACACCCCACGGCCAGTTAACTCAGCCAGATGGGATAAAGTGCTAATGAGGTCAAGTTTAATCCTGGGCGAGCCACTTAGTTCTGAGGCTAAGGCCTATAGCCCTAGTCTTGGACAGTCATCTTAAAATTGGGGTCACTAGTTAAAAGTTGGGTCATGTTTGCTTGCTTCAGGGAAATGTCTGCACCCACACATCCTCCAGGACGGACCTGAAAGCTACCTCTTCACCCAGAAGCCCACAAAGTATAATGTTCTATCCTCAGAAAGCAAACACAAAGTATATGTTGGGTATGTTTCATTGTCTATTAAGTATTTATCCCTTATTTTCAACTTTGCCTCACTGTGAAAGTTTATTCCACGTGCAAAGGCTAAGTTTTTAGTAAAACTAGCAACTAACTACAACCTTTTTACAGGCACCACCTGCCCGTCACGACCTCATTTTGGCTTTACGACATTATTAGGCATATTGGGACTGAGAAGTTATTCTCGTGATCACACACCAGTGTGAAAGGACAGGGCTGCCATTCAATCCCGGGCCTACGTTCTTTACCCCACACCAAATACAGCTTTAAAAAATCCTCAAGGGAGCAAAATTCTTTACCAATGAACACACTGGTAATCTCTACCCAAAATGACAGACGAAATAACTACGTGGTAACCCTATCTGCTGCCACTGGTAGGCTGCACGTGATAACCTGTAGGATCTGATATTTACTATTAACTTTCCCTGGCAATCTAACACTCCCTCACACTGCAAACAATCACTGCTTATTACTGACCACGAATGTGATCAGTCCTAACGCCACCAAAAACACCAACAACAGGTTAAGAAGTGTCCTTGCCAAACCAAATCTGGACCTACAAGCCACTCAAATTCAATTTTTCAAAGTAATGGCAAGTCATTTTTCGGATGCTGCACTCGACTATACTTTGCAACCCTGAATTCACCGCTCCGCAGTAACCGGGCACCACTCAACAAGAAAGCCTTACTCTAATGCTGCTTCTTCCAAAACCAGCCGTAAGGGCACAGGGAGGAGACGGCGCTCATCCATCTGGAGCAGGACCAGGCATCGGAAGGTCTCAGGTGGACAATCGAGGAGGCTGTGACAGTGGCCAGGCTAACGGAGCATGCAGCTCTGATAGCCGGGGCCAAGATTCAAGTCGACGCTGGGTTTATCAGGCTACTTATTAAGGGCAACATGGACAAAGTAATTCAGCTGGATGAGCTGGGGAGAAGGAACCAAAACCACACCTCCTGCCGCAGGAATAATGGAAGAAATGGAGACTTCTTTTATTTTGAAAACCAAAACTCTCACAAGGAATGCAGAGGGATTTTTTTTTCCAAGTACTCGAAAGGCTGCCATATACACACTATACACGAGCCTGATAAAAGCCAAGCCAGTGGAACACGTGTCGGATGGAGATTATTTCTGCTAAACACACAAAAAAATGCTTTCTAAAACTGGAACTGAAAATACTGACACGTTGTCAGAACGAGGAGTCTCTCCCCGCCAGGGATGTCCCGCGCCAAGTACAAGCAGGGAGGGGGCCCAGGCGCTGGTCTCAGGAGCCGAAACCCACCATCTCCAAGGGCCCCTCCCACCCTAGCGTATGGCTCTATTTCCCCCCAGCAGAGCCACAAGTTCCGACTTGTTTATACAGGAACCTGCCGGTCTACCCAACACTGAGAATGCAGTTGTTTACTTCAGCCCCTCCTTGTTCAAAAAGAACGAAGAAAACGTTGACAAGCACATGAGCGAAGGGGGGAGATAAAGGACTTCTCTGATGTGCAAACATCAACTTGGGAGACACAGGCCCTCGCAAACACAAACAAAACACACGCACCAAAGCCCGGCGAGCTCTCCTTTCCCAACGGAAGGCGTCTTTCAGGTCTTGCCTGAAGCTAAGTCCCCAAGGCTTGAACGGCCAATACTTCCTTAACAGACTCTGTCACCTTCTGAAAAGGTACAACCTGTTTCAAACCCTGGTAACTCTCCACTTGCCGTGCTAATTGCAAATGTTTCCTACTTAGTAAGTCAGGGACGAGCTACGCGTCTGGAGAATTAAGTCAACCCAAGGGGTGTAAGCAATGCGCACCTGGAGAGACCTCGGGAACCCCCGGAACGCTGGAGGGCGGACCCCCGGGGAGGGGGGAGGGGCGACGGGAGACGCCTGGGACGCGGAGGGGTGTTTATGCTTGGGGGTGGGGAACGAGAGGACAGCGGAAGAGGACAGGAAGACGGGGAGAGGAGAATGCAGCGCTGGGGGAGGGTCCGGGAGCCCGGGACCACGGGAAGGGGAGGGGTGGAGAGGAGGGAGAGAGGGGGAGGGGGCCGAGGGGCCGCACCGCCCCCGTACCCCGCTGCAGGCCGGGCCGAGGGCGGCGGTGGCGGCGGCTCAGTACCTCCTGGCTCGGCGGGCCCGCGGAATCGGCCGCTGGGCCGCACCTGCAGCTCTTCTGGCGCCCCTCGCCAGTCCGCCTCCCACTACGCAGCCCCGACCTCCGCCGCCGTAAACATCCACCGCGCCACTGCGCCTGCGCGCCCGAACGCCCTACTGCGCGTGCGCCCGGGTCCAGCGTTTAAAGGGGCAACGGCGCAGCGGAGGGCCCCATCCAGACGTCCCGGCCGGCCACGCGCTCCGCTGGGAGGCGGAAGTCAAAGGGCAGCCGCAGGTGAGCGTTAACTGTTCCGCGCCCCACCGCAAGCCAGGACTCAGCTGTGACCACGACAGGCAGGGCTCACTCCTTGGAAGTGACCTTCCAGGAGGGGACCGACCGATGAGGAAGAAATGAAAACACAGGGGATGGACAGCAACTGGCGGCGGCGGCGGTGGCTACTGTGGCTTGGATGACACGGAAGGGACATTCCAGCGAAGATCTGCAGGACCGGAAGGATCCAGCTGTGCCAAGAGAGGGTCCAATGGCTGCAGGCCAGGGAGAGCTGAAGTGGGCAGGAGCCCCTACCATGCCCACCCCTGCGAGGGGTCCACACAGCCCCGACTTGCACACCCACCCTCACTGGCTTCACCGCCGCCTCCCACGCCGCATCCTGATCAGCCCTTCCTGTCATTCTGCGTCTCAGAAGTGGCGTGCCCCTGCATCCTGGCCCACTGGCAGATCCTCGGTGTTACTTCCCCGGCCACCCACCGACGCGGGGGGGGCCTTTTGCCCCGATGCCACACATCCCTTGTGGGCCACCTGCCCGGCCTACCCAGTAAACTTTGTGAAATCTGCCCGAACCTCCTTTTGCTCAGCCCAAACCTCACATAGGTTTTCCAACTGAGTCTTTAGCAGCAGAACCCTTTCTTTAGACACAGTCCTATAAGGGAGCCCTTATACTTAACAGGTGCAAGCACTGCTGCCTGGGGCCCTCCTGCCCCCACATTCCTCCCCAGACTTGAGCTCCACTTGGGGGCATAGTTTTCACCACTTTCCATGTTCCAGGGAAGGCTTGCTTCTCCTGGTGGTCCACAGCCCCGAATCAGTGGCCCTGTGGTTGCCGCCAACCTAGTGATGGTCACACTGGTTCTCAGAGCCCTTCCTACCTGATTGCCTGCGATAGTCTGTGACTGTTTCAAATTACAGAGGTCCTGGAGCCATCCTTGACCCTCTCCCTGCTGTGAGGGGATACGCCCTCCATCCACCCCACCCTGCCTAGGCCTTGCTTCCCTCCTCTCTATGCGGCCAGGCATCTCACCACCCCTCCCTCTGCTCTGCGGAGTGGTCTTCCTAATATAAATAATAGACAACATACCATCAGTATTGGTCTTTGTAGAGCATCATGCTAAGCGCTTTACAGAGATTATTTCCTTGGAGTAGATATTAGCATGCTCTCCAGGAAGAAGGGCAGCCCTGACGATGGGAGTTGGCCTGGGCTCACGGCAAGGTTGTCCTGCTGGACACAGACATCTGGCAGAAAAGCTGCACTGTGACAAAGGCCACATCTTAACTGTGTCCAGGTAGAAGCCAAAACCAGGTCTCTGTGCCACCAGCGTGCCCTCTCCCAGCCCACAGCAGTGAGGCCTGCTCCTGCCTCAGCACAGCTGAGCCTCCCTCTGCCCTGCCCCTCACAGGTATCACTCACTTAGATACCCCTGCTTCCTGACAGCATCCAGCCCAGGCAGAATTTGTCCGTCTGTAAAAGAGATGTCAGTGCCCTGCCAAGGCCACCAGACACACTGTAGTTGGGTGAGCTGGGATTATTCCTTGTCCCAGGGAGTGGGGGTCACACCATGGGGAGCTGTGGGGTGTCTCTAACAGGTATTGGGAAAGCTCACTGAAAGATGTAGCCTTGGGTTGGGTGATCTGTGGGCCACTCATGGTTGATGTATCTGGAGGAGGGGTCCCCAGGCACAGGGGTGGTCATGCATAGGCCTGAGGCAGGAGCATACCCGAGGCTGGAGCCACATGCGGGGTTGTGTTGTCATCTTCAAAGAACAGTACTAGGACTTCCCTTTGTTCAGGTAGCCCTTTTTTTTAAGGTGTCTTTTTTGTGTGTGGTAATATATAGATAACATAAAATTTACCATTTTAACCATTTTTAAGTGAACAGTGGCATCGAGTACATTCTAATTGTTGTGCAACCATCACCACTAACGATCTCCAGAATTTTTTCGTAATTCCAAACTGAAACTCTACTAAGAAACTCTAAAGCTCTGACCAAGATGCAGTGACAGGAGTTGGACTTGCCCCCATTCGTGAAACAACAAAGAAATGGACAAAATACGTGATGCAACAGTTCTCGGGACACTAAACATTGTGCAACAAAGCTCAGTGACTCCTGAGAGATGAAGAACCGATGGGCTGAGCCCTGCAATTGCCCCATCTTGCCTCTGTGAGAACCTCCAGGCTGCGGTGCAGAGAAAGGGAACCCAAGCAAGGCCAGAAGGACTCCCTGAGTCGAGGAGATAAAACTGAGGATTCAGGGAAGCCAAGGCAGGTAGAGGCCACAGCTGGTGAGGAGAAAGCGACATTGAGGAGGAACTTGGGGATCTGCAGGAGACCCCCCCACACACACCAAATTAGCAGAGAACTAATCAGCACACGCATGTCAGTAAACAACCCAAGTCTGGGCGAAGAACCGCCCAAAAGGATTCGAGGTAACGCCCCGCACCGTAACAAGGCAGGAAGTAGTGCGGGTTCCCACCAGCCAGACTGGAAAACCTCTTGGTTCACTGGACATTGGTTAGAGGACGGAGAAGGCTCTTGCCTCAGTAGTGAGGAATAATTAGCCCCAGACTGGTCACTGCACAGACCCCACCTAACAAATCAAAGAAAGATTTGGAAGAATCAAACTATTTGCTTCTAACTGTATCCCAAAACAAAGCTCAAGAATTTTTTTTTTTTTTTTTTTTTGCGGTACGCGGGCCTCTCACTGCTGTGGCCTCTCCCGTTGCGGAGCACAGGCTCCGGACGCGCAGGCTCAGCGGCCACGGCTCACGGGCCCAGCCGCTCCGCGGCACGTGCGATCCTCCCGGACCGGGGCACGAACCCGTGTCCCCTGCATCAGCAGACGGACTCTCAACCACTGCGCCACCAGGGAAGCCCAAGAATATTTTTAAGAACACAAAATATCGAACCCTCAACAAGGTAAACTTCACAGTGTCTGGCACCCAATCTAAAATTGTCAGGTACACAAAGGGGGAAAATACAACTCATAATGAGGAGAAAAATCAAGCAATTGAAACTGGCCCAGAGCTGACGCAGATCTTATTATCAGTAGACAAAGACACTAACACGGTGCTACAATGAATATCAAGTACTGAAAACAGCTAAGTAGAGACATAGAGGTTACAAAAAAAGACTCAAAAATAACTTCTAGAAATGAAAATTATAATGTCTGAGTTGAAAACTATGCAGATATTATTAGCAGCAGATTGGACATTGCTGCAGGAAGGTTTGAAGAGGTAGCAATAGGAACTGTCCCAAATAAGATATGGAGAGAAAGGAGAATAAACAGTTAACAGCCTCAATGACAACTATGGGACAACCTCAAGTGACCTAATATACATGTAATTAGTGTCCCAGAAAGAAGGAAAGACAAGTTGGGAGAGAAAAAATTATTTGAAAAAACAAAGGCTGAAAATTTTCCAAATTTGATGAAAACTACAAACCTCAAGGTACCTCCAGCTCAGAAACATGAAGGAAACTACACCACGGTGTAACACAATCGAGTTGCTCAACCAGTGATAAAGAGAAAAAACTTGTAAACACCCAGAGAAAAAAAGACACATTATGTACAAAGGAATAAAAATAAGGCTGACAGCAGATCTCCTGATGGAAACAATACAAGCAAGAAGACAGTGAAGTAACATATTTAAAATACTAAAAGGAAGAACAAAACCCTGCCACCCTAGAATTCTAGCTTTCAAAAACAAAGGGGAGGGGCTTCCCCAGTGGTGCAATGGATAAGAATCCGCCTGCCAATGCAGGGGACACAGGTTTGATCCCTGCTCTGGGAAGATCCCACATGCCACGGAGCAGCTAAGCCCGTGGACCACAACTACTGAGCCCACATGCTGCAACCACTGAAGCCCACACGCCTAGAGCCCATGCTCTGCAACAAGAGAAGCCACCACAAGTAGAAGCCTGCGCACCGCAAGGAAGAGTAGCCCCCACTCGCCACAACTAGAGAAAGCCCGCGTGCAGCGACGAAGACCCAACGCAGCCAAAAATAAATACATTTAAAAACAAAAAGGGGAGAAGAGTGTAGTGTAAGTGCCTGGCGTGAAGCTTTGGTTACCGAGGCATCCATGTCAGATGACACGGCTCGTGAATAAACACATCACCAGCTGTATGACACGACTACTAGCAAAACGATCAGGTAGGGAATTCCCCTCCCGCCTCGCATGGAGTTCCCATTTCAGAAAACCCTGGGAGACCTAGAAAACTGAGCACCTGAATGACCCTGCCTACACCCTAATTCCTGCCCTTATGCTCCAGGCTTGCCAGTAATGAGTGACCCCATGATCCTAGACACGCCACCCTCAGACCCTAATAAAGGCAAAGCCCCAGGCTCTCTTTCTCCCCCTCTTACCTTGCTGTGTGGCCCTGAGCTGTGCCATGTACCCTCCAGCACCTGTGAGTAATAAATCTTGTTCCTCAGAGTTCCCTCACAGTTTTTGCTAAAGTGCATCCAGTGATCATAATAAGAACCACAAGAGCCAGTCCAGCCACAACATTGCCCCAGTAGCAGGGTTGGGGGGGATGTCTCCGGGGCTCACTACAAGTAATACAGGCCCAGAAAGTGCCTCAGGCATTCCTAGCTGAGAGCATCACCATCAACAAGCTGGGACTGACACAGCAAAGAGCAAATTACACCCAAAGTGAGCAGAAGAAAAGAAATAATAAAAATTTGAGCAGAAATCAATGAAACAGAAAACAAGAAATCAATAGGGGGAATTAGTGAAACCAGCAGGTGGTTCTCTGAAAAGATTGATAAACCTCCAGCCAGGCTAACCAAGAAAAATAGAAGATACAAATTATTAATTATCAGAAATGAAATAAGGGCCATCACTATGGATCCCATGAATATTAAAAGCAAATAAAAATATTGTGGGGACTTCCCTGGTGGCGCAGTGATTAAGAATCCACCTGCCAGTGCAGGGGACACGGGTTCGAGCCCTGGTCCACGAAGATCCCACATGCTGCGGAGCAACTAAGCCTGTGCGCCACAACTACTGAACCCGTGTGCTGCACCTACTGAAGCCCACACGCCAAGAGCCCGTGCTCCGCAACAAGAGAAACCGCTGCAATGAGAAGCCCGCACACCACACTGAAGAGTAGCCCGTGCTCACCACAACTAGAGAAAGCCTGCACACGGCAATGATGAACCAGTGCAGCCAAATAAATAATTAATTTAAAATATATATATATTGTGAACAACTCTAGCTCACAAATACGATAATCTAAAAAATGAACCAGTTCTTTTAAGATGCAATTTACCAAACTCATACAAGGATATATAGATCATGTGAATAGTCCTACATCTATTAAAGAAATCAATAATTAATGACCTTCCAAAGCAGAAAGCACCAGGCACAGATGGGTTTACTGGTGAATTCTACCAAATACTTAAGGAAGAAATGATACCAGTTATCTGATCTCTTCCACAAAACAGAAGCTAGGGAACACTTCCTAACTCATTCTACGAGACCAGAATTTCCCTAATACCAAAACTAGACAGAGATATTACAAGAAAGGGAAGGTATTAGGTTGACCAAAAGTTTCATTTGCCCTTTTCTGTAAGATGCTCGAGTAGCACCTAGCTGTCTTTAACTTCATTCGAAGCAATTTTGTTAGATTGTATGCGACAGCTGTCACATCAGCGTGCGTTTAAAACAAGACTTATCAAAATTGGTGAATTTTTGTGTAACCATTTTAATATTGAAGATGGAAGGAAAAAAAGCAACATTTTCAGCATATTATGCTTTATTATTTCAAGAAAGGTAAAAATGCAACGAAACGCAAAAACAGATTTGTGCAGTGTATGGAGAAGGTGCTGTGACCGATCGAACGTGTCAAAAGTGCTTCGCGAAGTTTCGTGCTGGAGATTTCTCACTGGACGATGCTCCACAGTCAGGTAGAGCAGTTGAAGTCGACAGGGATCAAATCGAGACACTGATTGAGAACAATCAATGTTATACCACTCGGGAGATAGCTGACATACTCAAAACATCCAAGTCAAGCATTGAAAATCATTTGCACCAGCTTGGTTATGTTAATCGCTTTGATGTTTGGGTTCCACATAAGTTAAGTGAGAAAAAACCTTCTTGACCGTATTTCCACGTGCAATTCTCTACTTAAACGCAACAAAAACGTTCCATTTTAGAACAAATTGTGACGGGCGATGAAAAGTGGATACTGTACAATAATGTGGAACAGAAGAAATCGTGGGGCAAGCAAAATGAACCACCAGCAACCACACCAAAGGCTGGTCTTCATCCAAAGAATGTGATGTTCTTTATATGGTAGGATTAGAAGGGAGTCCTCTATTCTGAGCTCCTTCCAGAAAACCAAACGATTAATTCCAACAAGTATTGCTCCCAATTAGGCCAACTGAAAGCAGCACTCAACAGAAAGCGAAAAGCGTCCACAATTAGTCAACAGAAAATGCATAATATTCCATCAAGATAATGCAAGACCACATGTTTCTTTGATGACCAGGCAAAACTGTTCCAGCTCGGCTGGGAAGTTCTGATTCATCCGCCGTGTTCCCCAGATATTGCACCTTTGGACTTCCATTTATTTAGGTCTTTACAAAATCTCTTAATGGAAAAAATTTCAATTCCTGGAAGACTGTAAAAAGCACCTGGAACAGTTCTTTGCTCAAAAAGACAAAAAGTTTTGGGAAGATGGAATGATGAAGTTGCCTGAAAAATGGCAGAAGGTAGTGGAACAAAAGAGTGAATACATTATTCAATAAAGGTCTTTGTGAAAATGAAAAATATGTCTTTTATTTTTACTTAAAAACTGAAGGCACTTTTTGGCCAACCCAATACAAACCAATATCTGTCATGAGCATAGACACAAAAATCCAATATGTACAAATTGAATCCAATAATATATAGAATGAATTACACACCACGACCAAGTGCAGTTTACTCCAGGGATACATTTAACATTTCAAAGTAATCCATCACATCAACAGGCTAAAGAAGAAAAATCTTATGATCATATCAATTTTGGATATGAAATTGGATTTTGTCAGATGCAGAAAAAGCATCTGACAAAATCTAATACCGATTCATTATAAAGACTCTCAGCGAACTAGGATTAGAAGGGAACTTTCTCAACTTAGTAAAGAACATCTACAGAAAACCCACAACAAACATCATACTGGATGAGAAAATAGATACTTTCCCATAACATTGGGAATAAGGCAAGAATGTTCTCACCACTTCTCTTCAACATTGTACTAGAAGCTCTAGCTAATCCAATAAGACATGAAAAGGAGAGAAAAGGTGTGCAGATTTGGAAGGAAGAAATAACTGTCTTTGTTCACAGATGACAAGATTGTCTACATAGAATATACCCCCAATATCTATTAAAATAAACAGACAAAAACCTCCGGAACTAATAAATGATTATAGCAAGGTTTCAGCATACAATGTTAATATACAAAAATCTATCGCGTTCCTACTTACCAGCAATGGACAACTGGAATTTGAAATAAAAAACACAACGTTTACATTAGCACCAAAACAAACAACAACAAAAAAAACCTTAAGTATAAATCTAACCCAAAAAAGTACAAGATGGATAAGAGGAAAACTACAATACTCTGATTAAAGAAATCAAGGAAAACCTAAATAAATGAATAGATATTCCATGTTCACAGATAGGAAGCCTCAATGTTGTTAAAATGTCGGTTCATCCCACATTGATCTGTAGATTCAATGCAATCCAGTCAAAATCCCAGCAAACTATTTTGTGGACATCAACAAACTGATTTAAAGTTTACGTGGAAAGGCAAAAAAAAAAAAAGAAAATCCGACACAATATTGAAGGAGAAGAATAAAATTGGAGACTGACATTACTCGACTTCAAGACTTAATTTAAAGTTACAGTAATGAAGACAGTGTGGTATTGATGAAAGAATAGACAAATAGATCAACAGAACAGAATAGAGGGCCCGTAAAAAGACCTGCACAAATATAGTCAACTGTTCTTTGACAAAGGAGCAAGTCAATTCAATGGAGAAAGGATAGTGTTTTCAACAAATGATGCTAGAACAACTGGACATACAGATACACAAAAAAGGATCTAGACACAAACCTCACAATTATCACATAAAAGTTCTAGAAGATGATATAGAAGAAAACCTGGGTGACTTTTGGCTTGGCGATGATGTTTTACATACAACATCAAAGACAGTATTCATGAAAGAAACAATTGGTAAGGTTGATTTCTTTTTTTTTTTTTTTTTTGGTTGCACTGGATCTTAGTTGAGGCAGGCGGGCTCTTTAGTTGCGGCTCGCCAGCTCCTTAGTTGTGGCATGCGAACTCTTAGTTGTGGCACGCATGTGGGATCTAGTTCCCGGACCAGGGATCGAACCCGGGCCCCCTGCATTGGGAGCGCAGAGTCTTAACCACTGTGCCACCAGGGAAGTCCCAGTAAGGTGGATTTCATTACAATTCAAAACTTCTGCTCTGTGAAAGACACTATTAAGAGAATGAAAGGATAAGCCAAAGACTGAGAGAGACTATTTGCAAAACACATAACTTATAGAGGACTTGTATCCAAAATATATAAAGAACTCTTAAAACTCAACAACAACAGAAGCCAAATAATCCAATTTAAAAATGGGCCAAAGACCTGAATAGATGCCTCAGCAAAAAAGACATACAGATGGCAAATAAGCGTATAAAAGGATGTTCAACATCCTATGCCATCAGGGAAATGCAAATTAAAACAACGAGACACACTACACACCTGCTACAACGGCTAAAGCCCAAAACACTGACAACACCAGATGCTGGTAAGAATATGGAGTAACAGGAACTCTCATTCATTGCTTGTAGGAATGCAAACTAGTGCAGCCACTTTGGAAAACAGCGTGGCAGCTTCTCACAAAGCTAAACAGTCTCATCAGATACAGCAGTCTCCCTGGTATTTACCCAAAGGAGCTGACAACTTACGTCCACACAAAAACCTGCACACGAATGTTTACAGCAGCTTTATTCATAATTGCCAATTTTTGTGCACAACTGTGGTACATCCCAACTCTGGAATGTTATTATTCAGCACTAAAAAGAAATGAGCTGTCAAGCCATGAAAAGACAGGGAGGAACCTTATGCTATTTCTAAATAAATGAAGGAAACCAGTCTCAAAAGGCTACAGACTGTGTGATTACGTACATACTGTATGATATGACATTTTGGAAAGGGCGAAACTGTAGAAATAGTAGAAAGATTAGTGGTTGCCAGGGATGGGGTTGGGGGAAGGGGGGACAAATAAACAAAGCACATAGGGTTTTTAGGGCAGTGAACCTATTCTGTGTGATACTGTAATGGTGGTTATATGACATATGCATTGTCAAAACTCACAGAATGTACAACCCCAAGAGTGAACCCTGATGTAACTTATGGTCTTTAATAGTGTATCAATATTGGTACATCAGTTGTAACAATGTACCACATTAACGCAAGATGTTAATAATAGGGGAAACCGTGTGCAGGGGAGAGAGGGTATACGGGAAGTCTCTGTACTATCCCCTATTTTCTGTAAACATAAAACTACTCGCAAAAAAAAAAAAAACTACTCGCAAAAATGAAGTATATTAATTTTTTTTAAAAGGAGGTGAAATTTTTTTCAGACATACAAAAGCTAGAAGCAGCAGCAGACCCACACAACATGTGTCAACAACAAATCAGCCCTTGCCATGGGCACTTGCCAGCTGCCTCTACAAAGATTAAATCATGTGCTGCTCCTGTAGCTGCAGCTGCTGACTTTCAACACCCCTTGAAAGGAGTTCAGGGTGGAGAGCAGAAATGAGGGACTCTGTGCTCCGGGAAAAAGTGGCAGAACAGGTCTTCAGATAGTTAGATATTTCCAGGAGCCATTCTTAAGAGCCCACTTCTTGTATCTCCTCGTATCTAGAAAAGCACTAAAATCCTTCATGGTGACGTCTGTTCCTCGTGACTAGCAGAAACCTTCTGCAAAAGGATATGTGTTTGACTGCATGTGCTCCCCCTTCGCCAGAATCACATCTATACTGACCTTCCCCCCACCTCTTTGGAGCGGTTTCTTAGAGATATCTGGGATACTGTCTCCCGGGCTGCAGTCCTCATTTTGCCCCAAATAAAACTTAACTTGCAACTCTCACGTTGTGCATTTTTTTAAGTTGACACATGAAATGATAAAGTGAGTTTTTCATGCAGAAAGCAAACAATAACAGATGGAAATACAGATCTACACAAAAGAATGAAGAGCCCTGGAAGTGCTAACTGTGTGGGTAAATATATAAGATTATTTTTTAGTGTGCCTCGGTCCTGGACAAGACGCCACTTCTCACTTTACCTACTTCAGTGCTGTTTTTACTATGGACAAGAATTGCCTTTGCAATTACAGTAACTAAAACATGCCTCCCCCACCCCACCCCACCCCCAGCCCCGCTTCCAACGTCTCCTCCAACTGAGGGGGAAGGGCTCACGTCCACTCTCCGCATCTGGGGCCTCGGAGTGAGATTACTGCCCACAGACGCATCAGACTCCACTGGGGGGGTCAAGGAGGGGGCCTCAGAGCAAGTGAATGCTGTTACACCTGGACCTTCTCTCCTGCCTCTGGCCATCTGTGAAGTGAGGCAGGACGGATCGCATCCCAAGGCCAGGCCATAGCAATGACGAGACCCGATATTGACCACAAGGCGTCGCCGCTGCACTGTTGTGTTGAGAGCGTCCAAACTAGGTCATCTGAAAAGAGAAAAAAGTTTGTTCTTCTTCATTTTAAGCCATTCGTAGCCCTTTGTGGTGGAATTAGCCACAGTTTCAGACATGAGTTGAGGCTTCTCTGCTATTTGTACTATGTTTGATGTTGATCTGGAAATATTGGTGAACTCAAATGTATTCATATAAGTAAAATGACTGGGAAGGGATTCTGAAGAATAACTTCTCATCTTAAAACAAACCACCTTAATAAAAGGTTAGCAATGCCCGGGCTCAGGAATCTTCAATGATTACTTTTATGTGTCCACTTGACTAGGTTATGGTGCCCAGATACTTGGTCAAATACCAGTTAGGTGCTGCCGTGAGGGTATCTTTTAAACGTGGTTCACATTTACCTCAGTAAACTTTGAATAAAGCAATCACCCATCAGAATGCAGGGCCTCAGCCATGCAGCTGAGGAGATCCCACTCACCACCCTCTCACTGCCACCCACCTCCAGACGTCAGGTCTTCTGGGTCTCCAGGCTGTTGGCCTGCCCTACAGGTTGCAGACTTGCCCCCCACATTGTGTGAGCCAGTTCCTGGAAACAAACCACTCTCCATACATAGATATAGATGTACGGGTATAGACAGATACACATGACATGGATATAGATACGGATACGGATATAGCTAATAGATATAGATACGGATACGGATATAGCTATAGACATGGATATAGATACGGATACGGATATAGATAATAGATATAGATACGGATACAGATATAGATATAGACATAGATATAGATACGGATACAGATACAGATACGGATACAGATACGGATATAGATACAGCTGATATAGGTATCTCCTCTTGGTTCTGCTTCTCTGGAGAACCCTGGCTAATACAGGGTCCTGACCCAGAAGTGGTAGCAAATCAGGGCCCAGAGGTCTGTCTACAGGACACCTGGGGCGGAAGCACCCTGAGGTGCTGATACCCGCATTTCTTAGTGTGCCGTTCCCAGGATTCGAGGGGCCCCTCCCCCTTAGCCAGCTCTCACTGTGTTTTATGACTTATGAGAGGGAAAGCTTGAGGGGACAGCGTGAGCGGGTAGCAGCCTTAGAGACATGGGGCCAGCCTGGGAAGAGCAAACTCCAGAACCTCTGGCTGCAGCTGTCAGTGGACAAGACCAGTTGCTAGTGCAGGTGGCAGCAGCAGTCGTATTGACCCTGCGGGCGCCAGGTGGGTGGCAGTTAGACTCTGCAGACAGGAGTGCCCTGGGGGGCGCCTGCAAACCCAGGGCTTAGCTGGCAGCTGTGCTCAGACATCAGGCGTCTGGTGACCCACGAGGGGCAGATCTTGGAGCCAGGAGTGATGGCTGGTGCTGCTGGGGGGTGCAAGAAGGAGAGGCGGCTAGAGGGGGTCCCCAGAGCGTCAGGGGTGGCATGTGGCCCGGGGCCTGCGCTCCCGCTCGCTCCCTCCCACTCTCCTTCAGCAGCATGTGCTATGGACCCCTTTACAGAGAAGGAAACTGAGGCACAGAGGCTGGAAGAGTCCTGCTCAAGGTTCCCAGGTATGAGACGGGCCTGGACTCAAACAAGAGAGCTGACACCTGTGCTAACGTATCAGAAACCAGGAGCGCCCGTGAGGGGCATCTCGGCATACTCCTAACTCATGTCCATGTGCTGCCCCTCACCACTGTCCAGACGTACTTCCTGGGCCCTCCTCCAACCCTACAAATCCCCCACCCTGCTGAGCATGAGTTCTGTGCTTGGCTGCCCACGGCCACACCAGTCTGACCCTCAGCCTCCGCCAGAGCAGCATGGGGGCTCCGGGTGACACTCCACTTAAAGGGTTTAGGTGACTGAACAATGTTTGAAGACCGCCAGTCCCGACACAGGGCTCCAACGTGCAGGGCAGCAGCAGCATCCCCTCCCCCACACCACTGGCCACCCAGAGGCACATAAACCTGTTGGGGGTACCCTAGGGCCCCTCTAGCATGAGTGCGGGCTGGGTGTGGATGGCCCCTGGGGCAGAGCTCTGTGGATGGGGGGGTGAGCCTTGAGGCCTGGAGCACATCACCACCACTGTGAACCCCTCTCACAGATGCCTCTGAGCTGGCTTCCCAGGGACATGCGATGGCAGGGGTGGGGTGTCCAGATGTCTCAGGGCAGCCTGCTCCCCACTGCAGTGCACGCACTTGTCTCAGCGTGTCTGCCCCCTGAACTGATGAGGAAACTGCCACAGAGGGTCGACCTGCCCAGGGCCTGGGCCGCTCTGAGTGCTGTGTTCACAGGACACGTGGGGACCGTGAGCTGGGAAGTATCCCTGCTGCACTAAAGAATTTGGGGTGGGCTGTGGACCAGGGAAAGAACCCCTCTGAACATGCACACATGATTTCTCAATTTATAGTTGTCTGGACTCTAAAAGGCCCCTAGACTCAGCACTTTAAGAAGGAAACACGTTTGAGGGTCTGGTCGTGATCCCAGCCCCCAGCTTGGCAGGAATCACGTGGGACAGACCTTCCCCCACCCAGGGTCAGCACAGGGGATGAGGCCAGGAGGCCGCTGTAACCTCTGGGAACAGCATGAATGTGGAGGGGCCTCCAGGGAGGGTACAGTGTCAAGGTGGCTCCGGAATGATCAGGAAGGTTCTGGAAAACGTGGTCCAGGGCAAGGACCATGTCTTACTCCTCTCTGCCTCTGACTGAAAATGTGTGCATCGGAGGAGACTGCCTTTAGGCGTCCAGAGAAGACATCTTGGACAAGCCTGGCCGCCCTTGAGGGAAACCCATGGCTACCCCAGTGACAGTGAATCCTCACCGGACAACAACTGGAGAGGGGCCACTCTGACAGCAGGTCTGGCCTGCCTGGTGGCTACCACCACCCCCAGCTCACAGTGAAGGAGGAGCCTCTCCAGGAGGCTCCAGAAAGAGGAGATCAGAACATGTGGCTGGTCCGTCCTCCTCCCGTCGGACGGCATGGACTGTGAACCTGGCAGTAAAGCTGAGAAGGGAATCTCCTGGGCCTGGTGGCCCCAGACCCCTGACTTCCAGGTGGGGCCCCTGCAGCTACGTCAACCTCTTTGTCCAAGACACAGAGGCCAGCTTCCACCTGGCTCCTCCCACACTGCAGTGGGGCAGTGTACCTTGGGCCACACTACAGACAAGCTGATCTGCAAAGAGCCTTCTCATTCTGGAAAAAAAAAGACCCCGTCTGTAGTTAGCCCAAGGTGAAGGGAGACAAATACTTTCTCTTTGTGGCCCCTCCGTCATGTTTTAAAGCAAAGTTATTTATGAATCAGAAGCACTGATTGCTTTTCTCTCAGAGCTTAGCACCCTGGGCGGAGGGACCAGAGCTCCTCTGGAGTTCACCGTGCAGCCACCTGTCGGGGAGGGTTAGGCTCAGGGTCTCTCCCTTGACGGTCCAAGCAGGTCTGGGGACTTCTTAACTCCTGGAGCTCCTGCCAGGCGTGGCTCCCCCCTGTGGGCTGCTCCTAGCTGAGGTGTCCAGGGGCACAACTGGATCCTCCTAATTCAGAGCCAGGGCCCTGGGCCCACCTCCTGCCCCATGCAGCCACCCCTCTCCCCACTCTGGCCTGATCTAGGGGGCACCCTGCTCTGCCTTCCTGTGGCAGGTGGGACATCCAAGTGGAGACCCAGAAGGTGCTAGAACTGGGAAAGGCAGGCCTGGGGACAGTGTGGGCGTTCCCTGCACGTGGCACACTCTTGTAGGGATGGTGAGAAAGGGAGGGGAGAGGCCAGGAGGAGACCCAGGGCAGCTTCTGCGGGGCGCAAGGGGGACAGGCTGGAGGAGGGCACAGAGGGGAGGGATGAGGGAGCCATCAAAGGCGCTGGAAGGGTAGAGGCCAGGCTTCAGTGGCCCACACACCCTACACCAGACGGGACAGGGAGAGGGGCAAGGCTAGCAGGGGCGGGGTCTGGGGGGCAGAAGGGACCGCAGGGGCCTGTCCCTAGGGTCAGCTGCCAGCACTGGTGGTGTGCCCACAATCGTGGGTCCCCTGGCACCCCTATGTTTTAACCTGACGGGCACCTGGCTGAGGTGGGGGCTGGGCTTCTCTCGGAGAAGCCACCTCCTATTTCAAGGAGGAGCAAAGAGAAAGGCAGCGTCATGACACCTGCAGACCCGTATGGCAAGGTGTGGCCCCGTATCGCCCAGTGTTAGGAAACCCTCCACACCCACAGCTGTAACAGCCTCTACGGAGCCATGAGCCTTAGGGGTGCAGTGGTCAAGGGGAAAGTCTCTCCTGCAATCGTGGGGTGGCCTCAACACAGGCTCCACACACAGCCCGATGCTCACCCACTTGGGGCGTTACCTGTGGGTCCAGGTAAGGAGGGCAGGTGGACACGCCTATCTACGTTGGCACCCTCTCAAAACCTGGCTAAAGTGACAGTTTTTAAGGTATAAACTGGCAGGCAACAAACACGTGAAAGGATGCTCAACGTCACTAATCATTGGAGACATGCAAATCAAAACCGCAGTGAGGTATCACCTCACACCAGTCAGAATGGCCATCATCAAAAAATCTACAAACAATAAATGCTGCAGAGGGTGTGGAGAAAAGGGAACCCTCTTGCACTGCTGGTGGGAATGGGAATTGATACAGCCACTATGGAGAACAGTATGGAGGTTCCTTAAAAAACTAAAAATAGAGCTACCATATGGCTCAGCAATCCCACTACTGGGCATCTACCCTGAGAAAACCGTAATTCAAAGAGTCATGTACCACGATGTTCATTGCAGCTCTATTTACAATAGCCAGGACATGGAAGTCCAAGCTATTAGGATGGACAACCTAAGTGTCCATCAACAGATGAATGGATAAAGAAGATGTGGCACATACATACAATGGAATATTACTCAGCCATAAAAAGAAACGAAATTGAGCTATTTGCAGTGAGGTGGATGGACCTAGAGTCTGTCATACAGAGTGAAGTAAGTCAGAAAGAGAAAGACAAATACCGCATGCTAACACATATATATGGAATCAAAAAATATATATGGTTCTGAAGAACCTAGGGGCAGGACAGGAATAAAGACGCAGACGTAGAGAATGGACTTGAGGACACGGGGAGGGGGAAGGGTAAGATGGGACGAAGTGAGAGTGTGGCCTGTGCTTATATATACTACCAAATGTAAAACAGATAGCTAGTGGGAAGGAGCCGCATAGCACAGGGAGATCAGCTCGGCGCTTTGTGACCACCTAGAGGGGTGGGATAGGGAGGGTGGGAGGGAGACGCAAGAGGGAGGGGATATGGGGACATATGTCTATGTATAGCTGATTCACTTTGTTATACAGCAGCAACTAACACACCAGTGTAAAGCAATTATACTCCAATAAAGATGTTTTTTAAAAAAAAGGTATAAACTGGCAGGAATGGGAAGATGGAAGAGGAGACAACAATGTGATTCAGAAGGCAGAAAAGACACCAATATGTAGTGGACGACTTAGCAGACCCCAAACCCGAATTATAGCTAGAGTGTGGGAAGCTCAGAACCAAGGCCATCCGCACCTCAGAACCCGGGTACCTGGCAGATTCAGGTGATGCTGGAGAGGGAAGAAAGGGCCTGTAACAAAGGTGGCTGGTGGCAAGTGTCTCTGAGAGCTGGGGAACGCTCCCCTCCCTCAGGATAAAGCCTTGAGTTTTATTCTCTGCAGGGTGTAAAAGAAGGGTCTGCCGGCTGGGAGAGGAGGCCTGGCTGTGGTTGAGGTCCCCACCCCAAAAATAAATCCTAAGAGAGCATATGCCAATGACACCAAGACCCTCCCCCAACCCTGGACCCCAGGAGGCTGGTGGCTGAGGCAGACCCTCCAAGCAGGAGGTGGGATCAGCTTTTTGGGGGGTGAACAGCTAATGTCATCATCAGACTGTGGGACCATACAACCTTCTAGCACCACGGTGCTGCTGCATCTGCTTGAAGCCAGAGGGGCTGCCGTGGACCCTCTGCCCACACATCACACGCAGACACCAGCAGGTAGGTGCAGAGCCCCATTCAAGCCCAGGTCTGCTGACACCACAGTGGACAAAGCCCCAGAAGCCCAGGGTATCATCGCGGATGGAAGCCGAGAGACAGCGAGGACCCAGAAGCCCGAGGCCAGGCTGCCTAGGACCTCCCAGAATCCTGGAGCCGGAGAACAGCTTGGAAAGCCCACAGGTCTTACAGGAGCAAAGCAGCCTCCTCAGTGCTGTGGTTCCTCAACGCCAGGGTCCTACACGCCAGCATCCGTGCCCACGGTGCTACCTCTCCAGGAAGCCCCCTCTCCTCCAATCCACCGGCCACATCCGGCACACGGCCTCTGAGAGGTCTTCCGAGATCCCACACTCCAGGGGCACGACCTTGGCCCACCCGGCCAGCCGTGGGCCTGAGCAGCCCTGAGGGCAAGGCTGAGTCCATCTTTGCTGGAGCCCAGGCCCAGGGCCAGTCCAGGGCTGGTTTGGAGCTGACCTCTCCCCAGGCTGTCCTTTCGCTGTGGCCCACCTGTCCGCCAACTATGCATACAGAACTTCACTGAGGTGTGGCTCGTGGAGGGGGCCTCTGGCCCGCCCCTGCCCCCGCCCTCCACAGCCCCTCTGTCCCCCCACATCTGTGCACTCACCTGCTCTGGACGCTGACCTCTGGGGCCCTCTTCCCAGCCGTGTTGTCTTTGTTGTTCTTTGGACCAACCAGGTTCTGCAGAGCCCACAGGCAGAGCTTACCGCGACGAAGCCAGCTGGAGACCTGCGTGGCAAGTGCGCCGGCACCCAACCGTCACCTCCACGGGCACCAGCGCTTCTCACGTTGCTGGAGCCCTTGGAAATCTGCGCTGAGGCCGTGCCGGGTGGCGCTGGGGAGAGGTTCTGGCTGAACTGGTGCCAGGTCGGGGTGCGGTAAGCTGGGTCCCCCGAAGCACAACGTTTCAGAGTCAGGAGGCTAAGAGGCCTGCTAAACCCTCGGCAGGGAGCGGGTGAAGCCCGGGGAGAGGGTGGGAGCAGGGTGTCACGCGTGGGACGGACACAGCCCTTCGCCCGTTCTTCCGCAGTCCTGGCCTCTGCTCGTCTCCTGCCAACTCTCACGCCTCCAGAACGCTGTCACCCCAGCATCTGCGTGCTGACACAGATGAGCACCAACCCGGACCACCGGTTCCCTGTGCCCCCCCGGGGAGCCCCTCCTCAAGGCTGCACAGGTTCCACGCACTGTCACATGCTCTGGTCCCCACAGCCAGCAGCTTAGGCCCTCTAGACCCTCAACCGTCCAGCTGGGACGGGTCTTGGAAGTGAGGCCCAGCATTCCTAAGACTCTCCCTTCGTTCTCAATTCGGGCGGGAGCTCCAGTTTGCCCTCAAGGGCCAGATTCCCAGTGGGGTCAAAGTGTGTTGACAGTTCAGGCTGAATGTGACCAGAAGCCCCAAACCTAAGTCCTCCCTGGGAGAGCCCCGCCTGACACAAAAGGGTAAAGCAGTGAGGAGCCACTACAGCCATCGCCGCCTTCAGGTATGGCTGAATCCAGGAGCTCTGTCTGCCTCCCCCTCCCACCTCCACCTTTCTCTCTCCCCTCCCAGCTCTGCCTCCCTCCTAAATGTCCAAACTCCCTCCTCTGCAGATGGCTCTCTCCTGCAGCCAGGAGAGGGGGCCTTGGGCAGCCCCCATTTCACACCCCCAGTCTAGCCACCCCAGCAGGAAGACTGCTTCTGACCCTAAGAGAAAACTCTGATTTACACATGCAGGTCTGTGACTCAAACCTTGGGGGGGAGGGCGGTTCCACAAAGGAGATGTGGGTTCCACGTGTAGCATCAAGGAGAGCCCACCCACCACCCACTCCCCAGGAAGGTGACCCCTAGAGCTCTCGGGACAGAGACGGCACCCTCACCAGACACAGCTCCCACTCGCAGTCAGAGTGGACTTTTATTAGGAAATCACCCTGCAGACACACTGAGAAGTGCTGTGCTGTGGGTTCAACGTTTCCTGAGGAAGGAGAATCACAGTATCAGAGCTGTCAGAGGGACGGGAGCCTAGGGCGGGCAGCTGCTCAGGGAGGCCTGCGGCCAGCATCCCTCACAGCGACAGGACTCACATCAAGAACCGGCACACAGACGCGACACAAGAAACACGCCAGAGCACACACATCTGCACTACGCTTAAATAAACAATAAATACAGAATTCCATTTGCTGTCGTCCGTGCCTGAAACAAAAGGAGCCAAAAGGGATGAAGAAAACCAAAAAGTCGTTCTTTCCATTGGACCGAGGGGGAAATATCCCCAAATTATCAAAATTCCTGTTACAAAATACTTTTTTAAAATTCCATTATTAAAAGAATAAATAACAAAATATATAAAAAATAACTCAGTTGCATTAAAATCATAACTAGAAGTTATAGCAAGATTTTTTGTGTGGCCTATCTCATAGTGAAATCGTTAATTTCGCTTTGATTTCATTTATTTCCCTCTCGTGTGTCCTAGTGTGGGATCTAGGTAAAATAGTATAAAATTAATAAATAAAAATGTTAAATAAATAGCAAACGTTAACATAAGAGGTTGTGAATATAAATACTTACATTTTGACAAAATTAAATAATTTACAGAATAATTAAACTAACTACTTTCTTATTTCTTCCAGGAAGTGCAATTTCTCTACTTTTAAATACTAACTTGGAATCGCAGTCACAGCTGATTTGGACTCTATTTACACGTTAGGAATATTGTGTTTTTAACACATTAAATCAAAATTTACCTTCTTTCGAATCTCGAATGGATCTAAAAAGAAGTGACACCTTGGTGCTCTCTAGTTAGGAACTTATCCCCTGACCTCGCTGACACTGTCCCCGCCTCAGTAAAGCTCGCCATGACCCGGGTGGCGGGTGGGTCACGGGCCACGTGGGCACACAGAGAGCCAGAGGCCCCGGCCTCGACCCCAACATGGGCCTAAAGGCCACAGCCTCGAGGGAGCCAAGCCCTGAGCACAGGGTCTGCAGGCCCGGCCGGGGGTGCTTCCACGCGGAGCTGGCGCTGTCTTTCAGGGGGTCCCGGGCCAGCGTCCTCGAGGCCTACTCCTAACCTACCCTCTGGAACGCTGTTCTCTTCCACCCTTAACGTAAAAACTGAATTAAAGGACAACAGGAAACACACTTGCCACGCGGCCTCACCGCGCAGGCGCACTGGCCGCTCCCGCTGACTCATCACACGCACCACCGCCCGGCCGGGCTGCCCTCTCGGCCTTGACAGACAAAGGAGTACTGTGGTTGCAGCTCCAAAACTTCCCTGAGAACCTGGTCCTTGAGTTTCCCCTGGAGACTTCGAGCTTTCAGAAGCAAAAATAAATCACTTTGTAATACTTCACGCCCCGCACTCGCGTGGAGAGGTCAAGGCCTCCGGCCCGGCGAGCGCATCGCATCGAGGGAGACACGGATTTCCAGGCACCCCTCTGGGTAAACCCCCCGAGGCCGCCCTGGGCTGCCAACTAGAAGTCACTGTGAGTTGGGACTCTCCACTGGGAGGGCAGGGCAAGGGAGGTAAAAGATGGAGGCAAGTCGGGGTACCCCCGGTGCCCCGGATCAGCACGAGGGCTCCTCACACGAGGAGGACTAGACCTGGATGCCCCTCACGGCCTGCTTGATGCTCTCGAGGAGGTCCTTGTTCTCGGGGTTCTGGTAGCACTCCTGGTTGGAGTACATGTCGGTGAGGGTGCTTACATAGGCATCAAAATTCTGTTCGCATATTGGCTCCTAGAGAACAGAACCAGGTTAGCGAGGCCCATCTGTGCAGGGGGCCCCAGGGTTTCCAGAAGCAAGGGAAATCGATGTGGGAAATCTCGGACCCACACGCCCACGCCACCAGAGACAAGCCCACGGACCCACCACGGGCGGCACTCGGGCTGAGACAACCACGGCCCAGGCTGCTCAGGGTGCCACAGCCACCATGGCCAGCTGTCTGCCCAGGCAGAACCCCCAGCTCAGGGCCCTTCCAGCGAGACCCCAGAGGCAGAGGGGCGCCCGCCCTCCCAAGAGCCCGAGGACGTGGTGCCACGGGGCCGCCGCTACCTACCATGTGCGGAAGGCGGATGTTGGCAAGACTTTGGATGAGGGCTTGGCTCAGGCCGGACAGCTCCAGGAACAGGGCTTCGTTCTGCTCCTCGATGAGCCTGTTCTCCTCCTCGATGCTCTTCAGGCTCCTCTCCATGGACGAGATCTGCGCCAGACAGAGACGGGAGCTGCCTTCCGACGCATCCCCCGGGAGCGCACGGGGCGTGCCCGCTGGGCCACGCCTCACGTCCCTCTGCGAGAGGGTGAGGAGGCAGAGGCCCTGCCGCAAGTGAGGGCTGGCAGCACCCTGGTCCCTGGGTGGAGGAGGGGATGCAGTGACTGGGCCAGGGCGGGGGTGCCACGGCTTTATGTGCCCCACGGGGTGGAGAGGAGCACAGACTGAGGCACCTGGGCTCAAGTCCCAGCTGCTACCAGCTTCCTGTTCTTCCTCTCTGGTAGGGACACTGTACACACCTTGTGGGACGTCCACCTGCCTTTGGGTTTCCCCCACCAGAAAGACCAACCAAGTGCCTTATTAAAGCTGTGAAGGTGGGCTCCCCTGGTGGCGCAGTGGTTGGAAGTCCGCCTGCCGATGCAGGGGACACGGGTTCGTGCCCCGGTCCGGGAGGATCCCACATGCCGCGGAGCGGCTGGGCCCGTGAGCCATGGCCACTGAGCCTGCGCGTCCGGAGCCTGTGCTCCACGGCGGGAGAGGCCACAACAGTGGGACCCGCGTACCGCAAAAAAAAAAAAAAAAAGTAAAGCTGTGAAGGCAAGCAAAGCAGGCCGCTGCAGCTCTCTGCGACTCACAGCGGAGCCAGCACGCCAGAGAGCATCCTGGGATTTCTGGCACAAACACTTCTCCTTCTCACGGCGGAACCAGCACGCCAGAGAGCATCCTGGGATTTCTGGCACAAACACTTCTCCTTCTCACGGCGGAACCAGCACGCCAGAGAGCATCCTGGGATTTCTGGCACAAACACTTCTCCTTCTCACGGCGGAACCAGCACGCCAGAGAGCATCCTGGGATTTCTGGCACAAACACTTCTCCTTCTCACGGCGGAACCAGCACGCCAGAGAGCATCCTGGGATTTCTGGCACAAACACTTCTCCTTCTCTGGACCCAGCAGGGCACTAGGAGGGAGCCTGGAAGTTCTCCCAGGGGCTCTAAGGGCTCCACATGGAGCAGCAGAGCACGGTGATGACAGGGCTCATGGCCATGGGCGTCTCGCCTGCTCTAGGTGCCACAGGCACACATGAGTCTCAGGGCGAGCAGAACCCTGTGCAGAGGGTCACCACCCCATGGGGAAGGTGGGAGAGAAGCCAACCCCGGGGCCTGGCCCAGAGGAGACACGCTTGGGAGGGCAGCCCCCAGCCTCGCTGCATCTCAAAGGAGCCTCAGGCAGAGGCAACCTCATGCTGTGTGTGACGCACCGAGCCATCCCTCAGGGGCAGGATGGCGAGCCGCGGTTCAGGAGGCTACGGCTCTGCGACCTGCGGCTGGGAAGCATCACTCTCTCACCGCCTAGTGACAAGCCTTTGGCTTTAAAAACGTTTTGAGGAGAGGTCCGGAGCCTGCCTTCTCTGCCTGAGCCCTCCTGCGGAGCACACAAGTCAAAACTCCCTGGACGGGAAAGGGGATCCAAGTCCTTCCAAAAGGACGATAGTGAATAATCTGTCTATAAATGGGTGGGCATTGGCAAGTAAAGAGAAATCAGAGGTGCTTGCCAAGGGTGCTGACACTGGGAGATCCCTTGGACTTTGAGAAGGAAAGGAGCAGGGAGGTATGGGGGGGACAGCCACCCAGTGGGGTGTCTCGGTCCCCAGAGACAGCCCCTGCACCCCTTCTCTGCTTCCACTGCCTGTGAACGTGGAGAAGACGCTGCACAGCAGGACAAAACTCCTTCCAGGTCCTCATGGGCTGATGCTCTTTTTACACCAGTTCCTGGGTAACGGGAGGTCAGCGTAGAGGCCCGTCTGCCAGGGGAAGGAGGGGCGGCACAAGTCACGTGGACTCCAACATCTCACACCTCCCATCCACCCCCTCTGCCCTCCAGCTCCGCAGGGCCAGGTCACCTCCTTGTCCTCGGGGACGTGGCTGTGCGCGGCCTCCCCTTCTGTGCCCCTAGCTTTGCTCCGGCCCCCACTCAGCAGCCAACGGAAGGGCATGGTCTTCTTTTCAAAACAGACCATCACCGTTCTTTGTAGGGTTTTGTTCTTGTTTTTTTCTGGTTGCAAATGTTCGATTTGGGGAAATCAGAGAGGTAGGATGCAGACACCTAAAGTAACGTGTAACCCTGTCCCTCAGCACAGCAGTTCTTTCTGGGTCGGACACCGTGCTCACCGCTTTCCTCATAGAAATGCATTCACCTTACAACAAATGAACGCAGTAGGTTCTCTTATTATCTCCACGCTACCTGGGAGGACATCCAGGTACGGATCAGAGGAGAGCCTCACAAGGTCACAGAGGTGGTTTGTGGCAGCGCTGGGCTGGAACCCAGCACCAGCCGGGCTCTGAGGACCCACACTGGGGTTCTGCTCCTACTAACCAACGGGACCAACAGCCACCAGCACCTCGGGACTCCTGACGCCGCTGAGCAGAGCACGCGCTGAGCAGAAGCTGGACAAGGCGCTGGGCTCCCCGCACACTCCCCAGAAGAGGAGGCCGAGGACGGGAAGGACATCCTTGGGTTGGAGGGCGGGGCGGGGGCAGGCAGGCAGCACCACCCACCTGGGACTGCAGCTGCACCATGGCGGCCTCCATCTCGGAGTTGGACTCGTTCAGGTCGCGAATCTCCTGGTTCAGCTGCTTGATCTCCTCGTCGCTGTCCAGCACTGCCCCAGAGAGAAACCTCAGTCGCGGCTCTCGCAAGTGGGGCTCAGCCGAGGCCTGATTTCTAATGGACCCAGGGACCCCCTTCCCAAGCAGAAGCCCTGGCTCATGGCCCACATCTCAGGCTGGGAAAGGTGGCCTTCAGGACTAGTAGACGTGTGTCAGCTGTTTGCCTCCTGGCCCTGGGTCTTGGTGGGAAAATAGACGCATCTGGGGCGTTAATTGCTGAGATAAAAATGGAAGTTTTTCCAATGGCGCTGATTTCCTCAGCTTCCCTCTTCATTGAGCCTGAGTGAGTTCACAGGCCCACACTATGGCTTCCAGCGCGGCCAGCAGGGCTCACCAGCCCCCAGGTTAGAGCCGTAACGACCACGCGAGGGCACAGGGCAGCCAGAGGCTCTGAGCCCAGGTCAGGAGGGCCAGCGGCTCAGCTCAAGAGCTCTGTCCCCACCGCGACTCGCTCCAGGGCGGCTTTGCTTCCCGACCCACTTCTCGCCAGTGCCACCCGCCCACTCTGGCCGCAAAGACCACGTGCAGGGGCTGCAGGAGGGCAGCCTTACCATCACTCGTCTTGAATTTCGTGCCGAGAACCTCATCCCCTGAGACTTTTCCCTTCTTTCCAGCGAAGGTCGCTCTGGGACAGCCGGACAAGCTGGAAGCAAAGATCACACGTGAAAAGCCAGGGCAAGCTCACGCACCACGGGCCAGTCTGAGGTCACATGTCACAGCGAGAGCTGGCGGCCTGGTGGGATCCTGTCTGGAATGTCGTCGCTCATCCCCGGTGCCCCTCGCTCCCGACTCCAGCCCCCAGGCTCCCTCAGTCCTCAGCAGCCCAGGCCATTCCCAGCTCAAGCCACTGCCCTGAAGTCTTGTTCCTCGGACAGCTCGGGGCAAGCACCACACCACCTTTTCAGAAAGGACCTCCTACCCGCTTCCTGCTGCTATCTCCCCGCAGTGTGTACCATCCTTCACCAAACTAGGTATTTAACTTATGTGCTGGTTTGCAGGGGGGCTGGTGTCCTCTTGTTCTCCAGAGACTGATACTTGATGGACTTTCAGTAATGGCTTGTGGAATGAATGGGCTAGCAGTTCGGGTCTTGCTTTTTCCTCGAGAAACTACCATTTACGCCTGAGCCCTGGTCTGGCCCTCCCTGGGAGCCTTGCCCACAGCCCCGCAGCTGGGGCCCTCCTGGGTGATGCAGGGGCAGGGAGGCTGGGATAGTCACCTCCTGTGGGTGAGGAAGCTGCCGTTGGCATGGCCGGAGCCGTCGCAGCCCGGGGTGGGGCAGGTGGGCCCCTCGTTCTTCAGGGGTTTCCAGGAGGAGGATGAGCCATTGAGGGAGCCCTCTTTCTGCCTTCGGGCGGCCAGAGGGCAGCCCGACGCACTTCTGTGAGAGGCGTATTTGCCGCTGATGTGACCAAGCCCCACACAACCTGGAACTGGGCACCTGGGCACAAAAAGGTCAGAGGTGAGCCCCAGGTGCCGGAGCCCAGAGACACCCCCCCCAGGCCAGACCCTAAGACATGCCAGGGTCTCCTGGACGAACTCCAGGCCTTGGAGCAAGAGAAGCACAGGAAGCACAGGAGGCCCGGGGCCTCCCCAGCACAGGGCTTGCGCTCCCCCCGCAGCACAGGGCTCGCGCTCCCCTCCCCAGCACAGGGCTCGCGCTCCCCCCACTAGCCTTGGTCTCATATCCCCAGCACAGGGCTCGCGCTCCACCCCCAGCTCAGGGCTCGCGCTCCCCTCCCCAGCACAGGGCTCGCGCTCCCCCCCCAGAACAGGGCTCGCGCTCCCTCCCCAGCACAGGGCTCGCGCTCCCCCCCGCTAGCCTTGGCCTCATATCCCCAGCACAGGGCTCGCGCTCCCCCCCCAGCACAGGGCTCGTGCTCCCCCTACGAGCCTTGGCCTCACATCCCCAGCACAGGGCTCGCGCTCCCTCCGCAGCACAGGGCTTGCGCTCCCCCCCAGCACAGGGCTCGCGCTCCCCCCCCCCAGCACAGGGCTCGTGCTCCCCCACACACACCCCGCTAGCCTTGGCCTCACATCCCCTGCACAGCTGTGGGGTCAGCAGCCACCTTCTTGCCCCGACCCCCAGCAGCAGTGACCCCTGGGGCCTGGGGCTGGCTCTTGGTGGCCTCAGGTCCGGCATCATTTCTGCGTCAGCCCAGAGGCCACTTGCTGGGAGCTTGCCCTGAGCACTGGCCGCTTGTCACTGCTTTCTATAGGCCACAGACCCAGCAAGCCCAGAGGACCCAGTTCACAGAGAGCTCGCTGGGGTACAGACACGCCACAGGCAGGAAGCCCCCGGGAGGTGGCAGGGCTGGGGGACAGCGTGCTGCCTCGTGGCCCGCACACTCGGACTCATCTCACAGGCGCCCTCCTCGGCCGGGCCCATCCTCATACGTCCCCTTCTCAGCTCTCACCCCTTTCTCATTCATCCCAGCCACGTGGGCCCTAACGTGGGCTGTCCACCAAGCTGGCCCAAGGTCACCTTCGCCGCCGATCCAGAGCGGAGTCACTGCCAGGGGCCCCTGCAGGGGACTTGGGGACGTTCCCTTCTATGTCCACCGCCAAGCCTGGACACCTCCCAACTGTGGGGTCCCAGGGGGACCACTGGGCACTGGGCCCGGCCGTCTGAGGTACCTGAGGTACCTGACGTTACAAGATCAAGAGGCCAAGTGAGAGTCACCAGCTGAATCTAAGCGCTTCTCTCCCGCTCTCCCTGCGAAACCCTTGTCTTCTCAGGAGGGGCTGCTGGGGTTTCCCAGCAACTGCCCTCATGGTGAGTGGCTCAGATATGTCAACGGTGACTCTGCGAGTCTTTCCCTCCACACCCCAGGTCCAAATCTTCAGAGCTGCCAGGTGACCTCATGTTAAGACGTGTGGCACACCCAGGGGACCCCCGGGCAGAGGCACATCTCTTTGGTCAGGTGCCAGGGCGGCCGGGGGCAGCCGAGGCCTCTCCACGGGCAATGGATGTGCAGCTCCCGCCCCGCCACGCTGGAACCTCCACAGACTTTCCTTCTTCTTTTTTTATTGGGGTACAGCTGTTTTACAATGTTGTGTTAAGTTTCCACTGTACAGCGAGCAAAGCGGAGCTCCCTGTGCTATAGAGCAGGTCCTCGTTAGTTATCTGTTTTACACATATTAGCGCGTATGTGTCAATCCCAGTCTCCCAAGTCATCCCCCCCACCGCCTCCACAGACTGTCTAGGTCAGTTACTCAGTCGTGGCCAAAGGGATTTACTGCAACGTGCTGACCGACTCAAACGCTGCAGACACGAGACGCCCAGGAGGGAGCTCTTCCTCTACGGGTCCCTCCGCAGCCACGCCAGTGCCGGCCGACCAAGTCACGCCACGCAGCGGGGCCTGGCGCACCGACTGAGGTGTCTGCGGCCACCTGCCCTTGTCTAAGATGCTCGTCACTTACAAATACGGTTAGTCTATGGCTAGGGAGGAGATCCTACAAAACGGAGGTGCTAAGTGGGCGGCCCCCTCTCCTTGCCATGGAGCCCTTAGAAACTCCATCCATCCTGTAAATGGTGAACTGTTTCTACAAGTCACATTCTCCGCTTGGCTGCAGAATCTTGCTGTTTGTTTGTAAAGCAAAGTTGACAGCACATCAGGGAAAGGAAAACCGCTTTTCCCCGTTAACCTGAAAAACGCTGATCTTGACTCTCATCGTCTGCAAATGCAGCACAAGTCATTTATCATCCCTACCAGCAGGATCCTTGCTAAACCCGTAACAGCGATGCGTCTGTACGATCACAGGCAAATGCCTAGGTTCTCGGAAGAAAAAATATTCTTTCTCCACCCTCTCATTTAGTAGGCAGCATTCACAATACCAACAACCATGGATTTTGCGTTTTCGATTTAGCATTCATTACAGTCTTACTGTGTAAATTAAATAAACAAGCCACTGTCTTATTACAGCAAACAGCCGGTGGGGCTGTCCCCTTTGAAGGGCACAATGCTGGTCAATTAGGCCCCTCCTCTGTGGCCAAGCAGATGTTTGGGTGGCCAAGCAGCTGGGGTGAGCTCCCGGGAGGAGCAACGGAACCTCGGGCCAGGTTGATCCCCTCCACAGAGGTGAGCGTCTAGCTGTTCCTGACAGTCAGGGCAGACCTGCTTCCCGTGCAACTGCGCGCCCTGCCCCAGCCAAGCCACCAGGCAGCCAGAGCCCTTCCCTTCCAGCCCTCACCCGCCTGGGGGCACCCGCTGCCTGCTCTACCTGGCGTCAGCTCTGAAAGTCCTGGGCAAGTTGGGTGCTGGGTCACCCTGTTTGCACCTGTGGCACAGCCTTGCCCCCACCTGCCAGTGGGGAGCTCGGGGGGTCCCTCCCGGAAGGATCAGTTTTCAGCGATACCAGCCCCCACCAGGCGAGTCAGGGTCTGGGTCAGGGTTCATGACATGTCAGGCACCCCCAGTGAGAAGGTCCGTAGAGGGTTTCAGGCACTCCGATCACTTAAGGCCCAGGATGTCCTCTCTCCTCCCCACAGGACTGTTGAGGTCCCAGTTCAAGGTGACCCTCCCAGGCTCCCTCACTGCGCGTCAGCTCCCTTCAGAGGTGTGGGAGCGCGCACACGTGGTTCAGAGACTTGCTGTCTTTCTAACCACCCTCTCCTCCTCGACTCTTTGCACCTGACCTTTCCCACCAGGCCAGGAGCCGTGCAGACCGCAATGCCCGTGAGTGCCTGGCCCTGAGGGTTGCCAGGCCCTGAGGTCCACGCCCAGGTGCCCAGGTGCGTGGGCAGCAGGGCACTCTGCCTCTCCCGGCCCGTCAAACGCCGCAAACCCGAGAAGCCCAGACAGGAGCCCGCGCACGCACACGGGTGCGTGTGCACACGGCTCCCGCCTGCAAGGTGTCCCCGTGCACAGTGCGAGCACGTCTGTAAAAGTGGGCATTGTCACAGCTATATTAATGCAAACAGAATCTAGAAGGAGCTTTTAAAATTATAAAAATACCGGAAAACCCCAAGTCTGCACGGCAGCCAAGAGGCCGGCAGGGCCCGGACTCACTTCATCAGCTCAGGGTCTTCCTTGTCATCCTTTGCGGGTGTAGCCTTGGCTCCGCTTTTCTTGGCACGAGGGCAGCCTGACAAGCTGGTTTTGAAAGAGGAAACAATGCCACAGTGGTCCAAGGACCGCAAAGCCTCACACCCCCCTGCCTCACCCCTCCCCTTAAGCCCTGTGACAGCAGCCCCGGCGGCCCCGGCAGCGGGGCCACATGCAGGAGGCGGCACCGTGAGCCCCAGCTCTGGTCAGAGAGTGCCCTGGTCAGGCTCTGGGAACACTGGCAGTTCCCACGAAAGGGACGAAACCGTCTCTGGATGCAGCAACGTTAATGTCTTACTTGGAGCCTGGAACTTCGTCTGAGGAGGAAACTGTCCCCACCCGCTCCGGCCTGGCACCCAGGGCACGGCAGGCTCACCTCCGGTGCGATGCGTAGTTCCCCGTTATGTGGCCGGAGCCGTCGCAGCCGGGTGTGGGGCACCTGCGGAGGAGAGCGGAGCTGGGACCAGAGCCGCGGAAGTCACTTGGCCACAGAAGACGCCTCTGTACTCAGCCCCCTACAAGTCGTCTACCCACTAAGGTCTCACAGATGGCCACGTGTGTCCCGGCCGGCCTGCTGCCACGACCTCCGGGCCTCGGAGCCTGGCCACCCACGCTCCCCAAGGGGGCCCCGGGGGGCGGAGAGGAGAGCACGTTTCCACTGCGGGATGATGGGCTCCTGACTCAGCCTCCTGCAGAGGACCAGGCTGGACTAGAAGGTTCCAGAACACATGTGGGCCTTTAAACAAGCGCTCAGGATGCAAACGTCACACCTAGGACCGGTTCATCCTCCTTGAGCTTGCTGGAGGAGGACGGCCTATTCCCACCAGGGCTGCCACCGTCGTGAGCACGAACAGACGGCACTGAGCCCCTGAGACGTGCCACCCCCAGGAGCGGCGACGTCGGGGCGTGAGTCCTACTTGGTGAGCGCCGAGTTCACACGGGCGCGGGCTTTCGAGGGATGGCTGGCACCGGCCGAGGGGAGGGAGGGGAGGAACAAAGCACAGAAGCCCAGCTGGGTGCACCCCAAGTGCTTGACGAATGTATCACGTAGAAGGTAAGACTTCCCCTCTGATACACCAGCTTGGGTTTTCTTATTTTTTCCCTGAATGTCCACTGAAGAAAAATGAATCCGTTCCTGCTGGCGTCAGTGGGGAAAGCACCCGATCCTGCAGGTGGGTCCTCAGGAGGCCTCGTCCGGGGTGGATCTGCCACCTGTGCCGTGTCCCTCGTGAGGGCGTGGTTTCGCCCAATGGACCCGGCAGGACCTCGGTGCTTGCATCGGGAGAGGCTGGCACTCACTGGGTGCTTATCTGCCATTCCTGGCTCCATCCTCACAAGGAGAGAGAACTGTGGAGCCAAGGCCATTCCTCAGCACAAACGTGGGCCCAGAAGGACAGAGGGCCGAGCGCCAGCGGGGCAGGACACGGGCGGCCCGTCAATCAACAGAGGGCTCCCTCGCGCCCAGGCTCCGGCAGCCGTCAGCGGGCGACACTGCCCACCCATCTCAGGCTGGCACACCAACACGGGGGGGCTAGATGCCCAGGAGCCTCCTTCCTGGCCCCTCGCTTCACCCCTGCCCCAAGTGCCACACACCAGCGCCTCCCTGGCCTGGCAGCCGGCCAACGGGTCAATCTCCCTCCTGTCGGGCTTTGGGGTAACTCAGACCCCACTGAGGTTGGGACACCTCCCGCCCATCACGTGTGGTCACATTCCAGCCCCCACATCTGGGGCAAAGAGGTTTTTGTGTTTTAACGGAAACCACCCACCACCTCTGTCCAGGTAAGCATCACCCTTTTCAAATGAACCCCAGCTGCTGGGACCTCCTGCTCTGATACTCTGCGTCTCTGCGTGGCCCGCGGTCCCAGGGCGCCAGCTGCTCAGAAAGGCCCTCCGGGCCGCACGGAGGGTACCAGGGTGTCCCTCACATGGCTCTCTGCGCTGAGGCCCGGGCCTCGTGACACCCTCTGGAAGGACACTGCTGCTCCCTCCTGGTCCTCCGCAGCTTCGGAACACACAAGCTGGGCGCTGCAGGCAGTGGCCAGGACGGCGGGTCCACGGCAGTCCCAGGCCTCTGTGGCCATAAGCACAGCTCTGGTCTGTGGGTGACACCCCTGCGAGCTGCAGCCTCTGGTGGTGCCTGTGAGTGGGTCTCAGGTCTGGGGGAGGCGACTCAGCGAGAACACGCACGTTGGGGCCCTCCAGGAAGGCGGCGCAGCCCCACCCTCCTTGCTGGCCTGATGTAACGGCTTTTCCCCAAGAGTCCTGTCCGAGAGAGGATGACGTCACATGGCTGGAAAAGCAGGTGTGTGCTCTGGGCGCCAGTAGCGTCGGCCACTCTTATGGCCCCGGGTAACCCCAGGGCCAGCTCCAGGAACCCTCCCACCTTCTGTTCTGAGTGCGTTGGTCTGGGCAAGACGAAGAATCCATGCCGCTTGGTGCACAGCAGACGTCACCCCACCCCCAGCCCTGTCCCGTGGCCGGGGCGGGGTGGCGGGGGGCTGTCCCCCACCCCGTGCAGAGCTCCCCCATGACGCCCTTGCAGGCTGTGTGGCTGCACTCTGAACGCCCACACATGAAGTGGGCTGCGCAGCCCAAGGCAGCCGAGTCCCCAGCTCCTGACCACACTGGGCACGTGGATGGGAAGAACAAACACCCTTGGGATTTGATTAAAACACAGAAAACACGTCGTCTGCAACTGTCACTGCAAACCAGGTGTTGATGGGGGCCACCAAAAAAGACTCATTTGCAAGGCACAGGTGCCTTTGCCCCCGTGGACAGGTCACCTTCAGCTGGCACTGCCACGAGGCTGAGCAGGGTGCCAAACCCCCACCGAGCGGGGGAAGGAGACAGGAGCATGGGGGAGCCAGGCCACACCCACACTGCGGCCCGCGAGAAGCACGGAGCACGCTCCACGGAAGGAGCCCTGCGGGAGAGAAGCGCGCCGGAGGGAGTTAGGGAGTGATTTGCTTTCACACGAGGAAAACCTTCCATCGCTAACTTCCAGACAAGTTTGGGTTACAGCTCTTCACAGGCTCTCAGTCTTAGAAGGGCACTGACCCTCCCTGTCGGCCACATTTCTGGACCCAGACCGAGTCTGCGTGTTCCTTCCAGGAGCCCTGACTAACGGCTCTGCAGGAAAAGGGCTACTGAGGGTGTGTGGTCACTTCTAGAATTCCACCACCACCCAGGCAGGCCTTCAAACTGGAAAACCATGAAAACTGATCAGTTAGAAAAGCAAGTCGAATTGGAAAAGATAATAGGAGAAAGGATCACGAGAAAGATGGTAAAAGAAGAGAGGAAGGAAAGCGGGAAGAGGACGGTGGGGAAGAGTGCGTCGAACCTACAGGACTGAGGGCCTCACTGCCTTTCTGGGGCTGGACACGGGGTGAGTGAGCACATGTGTGAAGCTGCCATGATGAGCTGAGCCTCAGAACATGCAGGTGTCAAAGCCGATAGTTCCCAGAAAGACGCTTCTGGCCATGACCCCTGCCCAGCCTTGCCTGCGGGAACGGAAGGCCCCACAGGTCAAAGAGGCAACGCCACGCTTCTCCCGGCTGCTAGGACCAGACAGGCTCCCCGGAGCCACAGAAATGAGGCCGGCAGGACCGGACCCTCTGAGAGAGCTGGAGCTTCCTGCCCCGTTTCCGAGTCAGCTCAGGTCGCCAGAAGCCTGCGGCAACCGTGGTTCCTCACCTTAGAGGCACCAGAGCCCCAGTTCCTCTCTGGCCTCAGACGGGGATGGGCCGGGGAAACCCGGCCTGGATTCCGACCCCCAGCACAGAGGCCCAGGGCGGTAGGAACCCCCTGAAGAGGGGGCGACCTGAGGGGCCAAGAGGGGGCCCTCCTTCCACAACCTCGGCTCAGCCTGGAAACCCAGAGCCAGCGCCTTGTGGCTTAGGGCTTAGCTCAGCTCAAGGCATGAAACCAAAGGCAATCACAGCCCCGGGTCCAGCCCCGCAAGGACGCTGAGAGCCGGAAACCTCTGGGTCCTTGCTCCTTGCTTGAACAAGACCATCAAGGAGAGCGGCTGGTGCCACAGGGCGGCCCTGCCCAGACGTCAGGGGCAGGGGGAGCAGAGACAGGGCACAGCCAAAGAAGGGGTGAGCACGGAGGAGAGGCGTGGGGGCGAAGGCACGAGGGGCCAAGACGGAAGCAGCTGGAAGGGGCTGCATGAGGAGGGAAGCGCACAGAGTTTCCGCTGCTGTCACCAGCATCCAGCTCACTTAGCAAGAGCTGCACGGCCTGTAGCCCCGAGCCACGGAGAGACTTACGAGCCAAGGCCAACTCGGGACTCCTCCCGAATCTCCACGGCAGGAGGAAAGCAGGCCAGACAGCCCGGCAGGGCTCCTCGGGAGAGGGAGAGAACGGGCCGGGCCACCACGAGCCGCAGTCAGGCCCTACCCCTGCTTGGCCCTCCCGGCCCTCGGTCCTCAGAGGGGAGCGCGGGAGCCCGTAGCGGCCCTGGGTCCAAGGGGGCAGGCAGACAGCGGCGCTCAGAGCAGGGAGATACAGGCAGCAGCGGCGACAGCCAAGCAGAATCAGCCCCTCCGTGGCCCTGCCTCTCGGCCCCACGGCCCCGGGCCTCGGGCTGGGGCCGGCCTGTGCCAGAGCCCCGCAGAAGGCTGCTTTTGGCCGGAGCCTCATGGAAGGAGTGAGCAGAGCAAGGAAGCCACCCAAGAGACGGGAGGCCGGGAGGGCAGACATACTTGAGGTCAGCAGAATGGGCAGCCATGAGGTTTCTGAGGCTCTTGTCAGCAAGAGGGCAACCAGAGAGGCTGAAAGAGAAGAGATGGGATATCGGGGTGAGCCAAGAGGGGGAGCAGAGGCGCAGAGGAGGAAGACCCACCACGCAGCACCCAGGCCGGGCCGGACCCGAGTGGGGGACGAACCTGCGGTGGGAAGCATAGTTCCCAGTGATGTGGCCGCTGCCGTCACAGCCGGGGGTGGGACAGCTGGACAAAGGAAACAGAGCGTCAGAACAGAGAGCGAGGCCCCCCCGCCAGGCCCGCCCCCCAGGCTGAGCCCGCTCGGAGAGGGCAGCTGCCACCTGCCTCTGGCTCACCGGAAAGCCAAGGAGCGTCTCGTCCCCACCAGCCCGCAGGGCCGGGCCCTCGCCTCTCCGACTACAAGCTTCTCCCACGCAACTTAACTCAAGAAGCAAAGGGAACCCACGTGAAGCTCAGCTTAAAGTCGGGGTGCCTCCAAAGCAGACGTGCTGTGCGTGCACACGTGTGCGTGCTGGGGGATGGGTGTGCAGGGAGCCCCTCCCTGACGTGGCAGGGCCTTCCCCGAGGGCAAGACCAGAGCCATCCTGGGGCGAGCCAGCTACAGGGCAGGAGGAAGCTGGAAGCTGGCGGGGTTCGGGGCAGGAAGAGGAACCCCAGGAACAGACTCTAAGCATCGGTGGGGGCTGGATCACCTGAGGGGCAGGGGCCAGGCCTCTCACGCTCCCTAGGGAAGGTGGTTCTTAGTGGGGGCCGGCCAGAAGGCCGTGGGGTAGCGCACGTCTACCAGTAGCCGCCCCCTCTCCAGTGGCACCTGGTTAAACTGACTCGGCTGCCGGAGCTGAGGTCATGGAGCCCAAGGCAGAGCGCATCTCAGGCCTGGGCGCGAGGGCCAGGAGCGCAGCGGGCGCTCGGGGGCGGTCCCCTCCCCTCGGCCCTTGTCTGCTCTGTGGGCCAGACGGGGGCTTTTGCCCTCACTCTTTATCAGCCTGAAGGAGTGGGTTAGAGGCCCGCGTGGTGCAGGGGTGAGAGGACGCCTTCCCCCACTGCCTGGTCCAGGAGGGGCCTAGTAGTGGAGGCCCAGCCTCTGCCCACCAAGGCAGCCAGGCCAGCGGGACGGTCAGCACGGGGCGCTCCCGCCAAGGCGAGCTCCTCTCAGGGCCGTGGCGGTGCCCTGAGGGGTCCTGCCGCCCAAGGTGGGGACTTACGTGAGCAGCTCCTTCTTTATGTCCTTGGAGAGAAACTTCAGCTTAAAGTTGGCCAGGGTGACCTCCCCGGGGTACTTCCTCTCCTCAAAATTCTCCTCCGACGCTTCCTGGTCATCTGCTTCAGAAGAAGCAAAAGAATGGGCTGCTGGCTCTGACTGCAAAAGACCAGCAGGGAGAGGTTTTAACCGGCTGGCGGGGGGCCGGGCGCCCGGCCCGGGGGCTGAGGGAGAGGGGCCTTTCAGAGGCATCTTCCGGAGTCTCCTGTCTTCTGGAAGCAGGAGGAAGACACAGGAAACGGTGCCCCGAGGGGCTGGGGTGCTGCCTCACCTCAGCCACTGCTCCTGAGCTGCCCGGGAACGAGGAGACCCGGGCGCTGCCCAGCACCACGGCTCCTGACGCCCTCCGCGGACTCAGGCAGGTGGGTCACCTCCCACTACCCGCCCTGGGCTGCAATCTACACGCCAGAGTGTACGCCGAGGGCGGCTCCTCTGGGGCTGGGGATGCGCTCAGTAGGCAGTGGCACTGAGGACGTGTTTGTTGAAATGCTATGAGGCTGAGACGGCACGACGCACAGAGTACGTGACCTCGGGACCATCTGGCCCCACCGAGCCCCAGCTGGCACGGCGACCTGGCCGCAGCCGGCACCGAATAAGCACTCTGGCCTCAAAAGCGGGGCCTGCACGTGCTGCGTCGCCACCCACGGGCAGGGTGCTGTGGTGCAGGGGGTGGACAGGGACAGTCCCTGCGTCTGGGCGCAGGGAAGGAGTCCGCGAGAGTCAGGAAGGTCAGTGCCCTCCAGGTCAGGCTGCAGCAGACCACTGCCCCCGTGGGGGATCACGATTCAGATCTCAGGACTGGTACTTGCTGTGCGTCCCAGGCACGCTGTCCGACCTCCTGGGCGCCACACTTTTCAACTGGAAAGAATAGCTGCCCCTCCCAGGACGGCTGGGGACGGAAGGAGGAAGGGCCTCGGCACCGTGTCACGCCGAGGTCACTGTCGCCACTGGTACCGTTACTGAACAAGGTGCAGCTGGGTGGACGAAGCCCCTCAACTCAAGCCCAGTCTGCAGGAGAAGCGGGGGCCTCCCAGAAGCATAGGGGTAGAGGCTGCTGCAGAGCGCCCCAGAGGCCCCTAGACACGGGGCCAGCGGTGTTGGGGTGTTGGGGGACCTGAGGCGGGGCTGCTGCCAGAGCTGGGTGAGGCAAGGCTGAAGAGCGGGGCAGTAGCCCTACGAGGATGGTCAAGGAGCCTCGGACAGAGCTAGAAGGAGAGTCTGAGCAGGGAATCCAGGGCCATGGTAGAGGGACTGGGAAGGCCTGATGCAGGAGGTGTTTCTGGGGGGTCACCCAGTAGGACGTGGGCGTCTGTGCCCAGGACACAGGGGAGGAGAGGAAGGGCCTGGGGGTCAGCTGAGGCTTCCTGCTGGAGAGTGGACTGTCGACCATGGGGCAGAGCGGCAGGCCTCTGTGGCCAGGGACCACAGGACCTCTGAGACCAGGGTCATCCACAGAGGGCATGACAGTCCCGGGAGGGGAGAAGGATGCTCAGAGGGCACGTGGAGGGGGCAGGGGCAGCGTGGCCAGAGAGGCCAGCCTGAGCTGGGGGTCAAAGAAAGGGGCAGGGAAAGGGAAGGAGCCGCAGGAGGGGCCGGGGGGCAGAACTGGATAGGGTGACAGCAGACGTGGGGACGCTACGCTGGTGGCCCAGAACAGGAACAGGAAGGCGGGGCCCACCAGCCAGGGAGCGGCCCTCCTGCCGGCCCCGGGTGGGCACCCTCAGCCAGCCTCCCTCCCCTGGGGGCTCCCTCTGAAGAGGTGTCCCTCTTCTGAGGCCAGACATTGAGTTGCAGCCACGTGACTGAGGCAGAAGACCTAGGCCTGGGGCTCAGTCGGCTCCTCTGTAAAGTGGGGTTGCATGCGAAGCCTGCAGAGAGAGGGGCCCTAGCTGGCCCTGAGGGTGGGACCCTCACCACCCCGTACTCCTGCACAGGGACCTGCCCCCCTTGCCCTCCTGGGAGTGGGGGCTGGCAAGGAGGGCAGGGCTGGGGGGGCACCCACAGGCCTGTCCACACTGTGCAGAGGCCACCTGGTCTGAGCCCTCAGAGCAGGGCCCTGCGGTTCGGGAGGCTCTTCTGGGGAGAAGCCCTGCATCAGCCCCCATCTCAGCTGGGTGGAGTAACTGGGAAGGGGGTGTTCCACTGCCCCCAGACTACAGCTCCAGCACAGCAGCCTGGTGTGCGGCCCTTCACCAGGCAGTACTGTCCTGGGACTCTGGCCGCTGGCCACCCAAGGGGCTTCTGAGGCCAGGAGTTTTCTCCTGCCTCCGTCCAGGGAGCCAGGCGCCTGGAGTGTCCTGGTGACAGTGAGAAGAGGCTGCTGCCAGAGCTCTGGGTGTCCCTGATCTGGACACAGCAGGTCGGCGGGAGGCCCACAGAAACGAGGAACTCGGAGCCACTCCCGAATCATCCCCCGTGGGGTCTGAACAAAAGCCCTTCTCCTCCCCGTGCTCTCGGAGAACCGCATTGGGGCTGAACAGTGATTCTGCAGAGGCGAGAAGGCCACCTCTCTCTCGGAGGGGACAAGGCCACAGACTGGCCCAATGGTGAAAACCCCTCCAAGAAGGTGGGCTTAGCTGCCCGAAGGGCGCAGGACCCTGGGTGGAAAGGGGCAGGACACACGGAGGCTCTGCCTGGAGCGAAAGCGCGTTCACACCCGCCCTCGGGTAAGGCAGACTGACCACCAGCGCCTGCTCGACCTTCTGCCGGCTCAGGACCCCAGGACCCACCTCCTCGGGTTCCTCCTCTCGCTGGCGGCTGGGCTTGGTGTAGTCCAGGGGCCGGTCCCACTCGTCCTGGCGGGAGGCATGGCTGGACTGGGGCGAGGTCACGGAGCTGCTGGGGGCAGTGATGCTCTGGCCCTGGGAGGCATCGGGTGAGGTCACGCCGGGGCCGCCACCGCCGCCGGGGAAAGCGTTCTCCCGCCTGCGGTGTCTGTGCATGCTCAAATCCAGGGTTCCGTTCTCATCCACCGTGATGTCCGTGGCCTGCATTGCAAAGGTACCGCCTGTGTCAGACCCCACCCCCTTCCCACGCGTGCCTCTGGTCCCTTACTCAGCTCACCGGAAGCCCAGACAGCGTCTCCCTCCAAAGAGAGCAGACCCAAACAGGAAGAGAAGAGCCTACGCGGGAAGACAGCGTCCTGAGGCTGATGTGGGCCACAGTGCCCACTGCCTTGAGGCTTCCAGCGCTGGAAAACCAGACCCTTGACACGGCAGCTCGTGTGGGCCCAAAAACACGCACAGGGCCCTTAGACTCGGCGAGATATGGGAACACACGTGTGCACAGCCACTTGGGCCCCCTTAGGCACAGCGCACAGAGTTCGGAGGGGACCCATCCAATGTCTCTGCCCAGCAGGGTCAACGGTCAGGAGGGAGAAGAGGAAAGAGTGGTAATCACCTAGTAGACCCTGGGTTTGCTGAGCCCCCTTCGTGCAGGCAGCACGTGCCCCTGACTGCAAATCCCAACCCCCTTCTCTGCCTCAGCAGGGGCTCCTGGCAGGGGACACACCAACCTTGCCGGGCAGGTCCTGCGGCTTCGTGCTGAGGTTCTCGGGCATCTCCCAGCAGCGCGTGGAGAGGTTCAGGATGGCCGTGGCGGCCATGTGTGCGGCCTCCGCGTCATGGGCGTAGTCGAAGCCTGTAGAAGAGGACGAAGCGCAGGGGCTGGGCCTGGGGGGAGAGGCCTTTGGGAAAGGTTTGGCTGCAAAAAGGGAACAAGAGCAGGCTGATATACAACCTGAACGGGAGGTGGCCACGCAGACATGGGGTGGGGGTGGGGGGTACTTCGGGATGGCTGGGAGCCTGGCCCCACCGCAGCCCCCCCCCGTCGGGCACTGAGAAGGCCGTTTCTCTCTTGACCTAACTTGGGCAGAAAGGGCAAAGCCTCCAAAGACGTTCGAGCGCCCCCGATATTTCAAACAAAGCAAGTTGTCTGTCGGTGATGCTCATTAGAGACTAAAGTCTGCAAGTAGGAGGAGCGTCTGGAATATCATTCAAGTAGGAAGAGTTTATCACAACGCCTCAAAAGGCTGATTTCGGTGTCGCCCCGCCCCTTCCGCCAAGAGCCACGGCTTTGGTGAATGACATTAGTTCAAATAAACACGACACAGGAGGGCATCAAACGTTATCTTTTCTAGTAACTGTGCTATAACCGTAAGGTCACTCTCAGGTATGATTTCTGAGTAATCAGGATATCGCCAGCAAATTTCCAGCGCCCCAGCGTAAGTGGGTGCCTTGCGAGAAGGCATGAAGCCCCCAGTCCTAACAAGCCGGAGAGACACTCGCACTCCAGGTGGCAATTGTATCATTAACCTGTAGGAGACTCATCACTGCCAATTCTGGGGGCTGACAACAGCCACCAGGGGCCGCCAGCTCCAATCTCAAGTGCACTGGGGCGCTTTTCCATTCTGTTTGTATTTCCAGGGCTAACAGGCTTGCAACTCACAAATTAGTGCAATAAGCGACCCCTCCCCCCCAAAAAATAAGCCAGGAAGGCTTGTTCCGGAAGGTTTGGCGGAATGAATGTTGTTAGCGCGACGAGCACCCGGAAAGTTTGTTGCTAATGTCACATTGTATCCAGCAAGATGGTCCCCGCGCAGGAAGCATCTGTCGGGTACCCAGGCTCAGCACAGCGGTTGTCTGACCCTCCCAGACCCCCAGCCCTTGAGCTGGAATAAACTGGCTGGGAACGGACAGCCAGGGGAGGGCACGCTCGTAGGGTGAACCACGGCAGCGACGTCGTTAAGTCTGTGGACACGCACGGCATAACGGACTTGGGTTTGTTTCACGTGTAGTGAGGAGGCACATCCAGTTTGATGGTGAGTGTGTGGGCAGCAACGTGGGTGAGACACGGACTCTGAGAAGGCCGCCACGGGGGATTGGGGCGTTTTGGGCCGCAGGGTGGAGAGGACCGACACGCTGCTGCTGAGGGCTCCCCTCCGCTGCCCCTCAGACGCTACACCTCCGGGAGCAGCTTCCCCAACTTACATTTAAAGGCTTTCGGTGAGGTTTCGCTGGTCTGAATCTTTGGGGCAAGCATGCGCTTGCCAAAAACCTGAGCGTCAAAACTTGCGTAGTCGAAGGTGACCTTGGAGAACTTCTCCAGCTCCTTGGCCAGGTTGGCCCTGGGTGTGGTGGAGGCCACGCTGGGCCGGTAGCTTCCATACGGAGGGACCTCAAGCTGCTTCACAAAGCACATGGGCCTGGGGCGTGAGACGGAGATGAGAATCATGAAGACAGGACACAAGGACTCTGTGCTGTTCATCTCAATGCCCCGTGCCATGGCCTGGCCCAGCCATCCCTCAGACCCCGGCGCGGACAGAGACCCAGGCAGGCCCTCCCTCACGTCCACCACTACAGGGTGCCTAGGGGCTGATGTGCAGGAAGAATTGCCACAGGGACGAAGCACTAGGAGCCTTGACGAAACAGTGCGTGTCCCCTTGCGGACCGCGTCAACAGAGGGAATGAGGAGAGCAGGTTTCTGAGGCCTTTGCCGGGAGCCCTAGAGGAGCATCCTTAGGGCGGCAGGCAGCCGAGGCAGAATTCTGGTGGTGGAATAACCGACAATTCCCCAGAGGGGAGGGAGCTGGGGTGCCTGGAGGGGACATGAAGGAGGTTCTGAGAATCAGCCTCAGGGCGGCCGACTCAGCCCTTAGCCCTCCAGGTCGTCTGCTGAAAGTCACCTGAGATGCCCCTGGAGGGGCTGCTGCAAGGGTTAAAGACACGCATGAAAGGACGCTGCAAGCATTCAGCCACTGTTACTGAAGCTCTGAAAGAGCTCAGATTTTTAAATGCACAAGAGATGGTGCGAACACACCAGCCCTGACAGCACTGGAGCCACGGCGGGAGAAAGACCAGCCCGGCACAGAAAGGCCACAGGGTCTGTACCGGTCTGCGGAGGGGCCTGTGTACCAGTCAGCTGAGAGAAGAGCGGAGGAGGCCTGGGAGAGCCACGCAGTGACTTCAGTCTGGAAAAGGTGGTGGGCGGAATTAAGAAGGAGCCAGTGGTGAGGCCCCCAGGGCGCCAGGCACTACGAGAACTTAGGTGTGACCCGAAAATGGGAGCCGGGTGCCAGGAAGACCCTGCAACCACGATAGGCTGGCTCTGCAGGGCCTTGGGAAAGCGAGGGCGGGGGCGCCTCTGGACCAGCCAGTGGCATCGGAGAAGTGGCTGGTGAAACCGACGGCTCTCCTTCCCCAGCGAGGGCGGGGCCCCTCTGGACCAGCCAGTGGCATCGGAGAAGCGGCTGGTAGTGCTCAGGCACCCCCGGGGGTAGACGAGTCCTACACTTAACGTCTGCGCCACGTTTTGGTGGCTTCCTCAGCCGGGGCTTCCGCCAGCAGCAGACTCAGGGTCCGTGATGCCCACAGAGCTTTGCAGAGATTCTCCCCACACCCTGGGGTACTGGCCCCTCCATGGAGCACGTGGAGCCTGGACGGAAAGCTCTGCACCGCGGCCACAGCTGCCACCATCTGGCCTCCTCCCCGAGGGCCCGGAAACAAGACAGCCCTGCCTCATCCAGCCTCATGAGAAACTTCTGAAGGCGATAACGCTGTCGGCCCACTTTACAGGCAGACAGACGGAGTCGCGTTCCCGGGGCACAGCCCCCACAGTTGGCAGCGGCCTGGCCCCCACCCTGGCCTCGCCACGACGCACCTGCCTGGTAGTTTGACGTTTTGTCAGTGACTTGGATCAAGGCAAGAAACCCGACAAGAAGCCAGAGGAACAGGAACAAGATGGAGGAAAGAAGCAGTTTCCACCACCCTGAGCGCCACCCGCTTGAAAGAAGCCAACTGGAGTGCAGGGCGCCCCAAGGGCGGGGCTGCAAGGGCTCCCCAGTGCGGGAGGGCGAGGCCCAGCCCGGAGACCACTTGCACGTGACCCTGAGGCCAAGGTGGGAGGCCACGCTGCTCAGGCAGAGGCTCTGCCAGGCACATGCCAGGGAAGGGACAGCTGGGTGACGGAGGTGGCCCGCCCACCTCCAGACCATGGTCTGTGCCGTCGCCCATGCCCGTGACTGCTGGACGCCGAGCCTGTGCAGGGGACGGTGGCCCTGGTCTCCCACACTCTCCTTTGGGAGACAGACGTGGAACAGAGAGTCTAGACGGGACGATCTGTCAGTTCTAGCTCCTCAGAGATGAGGGAGCAGGGAGTCCGCTGAGCAAGGACACGGGGGTGAGGGAGAGTCGCCCAGCACGGTGGGCGCCAGAGAACTGGTCCCACTGGGAGGCGATTCTGAAGGCAGGCTGCCGGGGAGCGTGTGGCCTTGGGAAAGCTCCTCAGCCTCTGGCCTTGTTCGTGGCACCTGCAGGGGCCTGCGGGTGAGTTCACACCAAGCAGACTCGCTCTGAAGGGTCTTTCAGAAGCCCCCTCGTTGATGAGCCGTGTCTGCACGCACACACACTCACACGTGTGCATATGCACCTAAACACACAGCACCTCAAGGGTCACGGGGAGCAGCACTCCGGAGGGTGCCACTGGCACCCACCCCGCTCCCCAGTTCAGGGTCTGTCCTGGGGTGAGCAGCTCCCAGGGCTCCCTAGACAGCAGGGGTCCTGGGCTGGTGCAACCCACTCTCTCCAAACAGGACCAGCGACTCCACAAAAAATCCCTGAACAATCCCAGGCGGTGACATCAGACACCCTCGGGGACAGCGAGGCAGGGGCAGCCGCGCGGGTGTCGGGGCCACGAAACCACCCTCCAAGTCCCCCCTGGGAGACACATACACACGAGCGTGGACACGCACACGCAGCGGCGGAGAGGCGAGAAGCCCCCTGGGCACGTGCGGAGGCAGCCGTGAAGCCTAGCAGGACCCTGCAGGGCCTTCCTGGGTAAAAAAGCCCCTGCGCGTCCCTGATTCTTGTTTGTAGGAAAAAAAAAAACAGTCTTGAAGCCCCCTAGGCCTTCCCACCCAGTTCCAAAGAGCAGGTTCAGTCAGTTAATAGGACAACGGAGTCACAGGGCTCCTAGTTCCTCCTGAAGAGACAGAGGGAACAATCTGACACGCATCTCTGAGTCATTCTGCAGAAACTAAGACCCCCACCCGGTGGAGGATGGTGATGACATGCTGACCGCAAGCACGTGGACCCCAGACTGCTTGGAACCGTAAGGCTGAGATTCCCTCACCATCAGCTGATCAGAAGAGGGTCCACGAGCTGATCACCCATCCTGGACCCTCTCCCCTCACACTGGCCATAAAGACCCTGCCTGACAGCCACCGGGGAGGCGAGTCTTCGGAGCGCGAGCCGCCTGTCCTCCTGGCTCGGCTCTTGTAACAAACCTTCTCCGCTCCAGACTCTGAGCTTGGCCTCACTGCACGTCAGGCACACGGACCCGGGGTCGAAAACACGCCTCCCGGTCTGCGACTCATTTCACTCACCTGAGGATCCGATCCGAACTGGAGCTATTCTTGGAAGGGTCTCCCGTCGGTGGCTGTTGCTTCTCATGAGATTTGGCTAATTTTTCGGCAGCAGCAATGGGACACCCAGACAAACTAGAGAAAGGACAGGAGGACAGCTGAGCCCTCCTCCAGGCCCCACCCGTCCGAGCCGGGAGCCAGGCGTCAGCAGGAGCTCAGGGAAGGCTGCCTTGCCTATAGAGGGGCCTTTCCCCAGGTCTGTCCTCAAGCCCTCAAAGCACCTGCTGCTGAGCCAGCTTCTGTTTCTGGAAATTCTAAGCCAATGACACAGAGACAAAACGCACCCGGAAGTTCTTCAAGGCTCTGAGCAAAGGCACCTCCTCCGGGTGGGTGCGGGGCCCGGGCCACCCCTCACCTCCCTCCTCTCCCCTCACCACCAGCCAGAGCTGCTCACAGTCTATCAGCCCACGGGCCACGGGCTGGGTGCTGACCCTGGAGGACATGGTCCTGCCCAGGAAAGCACCCAACCCAAGACGCCACGGGTGCAGCTTCCACTGTCAGAACTGAGAAAGTGCGATCAGCCAGGGGAGGCGACATCGTCCCAGCGGTGTCGGGGAATTTAGCCTCAGAAACTCTGGCCAGTCGTTCCAGCGGAGTGTCACTTGCCGGAACCACTTCACGCCCCGCCACGGCTGCAGCTACGCGTGGCTCAGGGCGAGGGCGGGGCGACCTCTCACCAGAAGCCGGGCAGACATCTCAAGCACCGGGCTCTCAGCTCCCCTACGGAGCCGCCAGGCTCGGCCCCGGCTGCCGAGGTTCTGCCTTGAGCACAAGCTAGTGTCCAGAGGTTTCCCGACTCTCAGCAGGACAGGGTCTCTACCTGGCTCTCCCCACAGGCTGCAGGCCTCCCTGCGCTGCGCGCATCCATTCCTCCAGCCGCCCTCTGGTCTCTCGGGAACCCCACTCACAGTGGCACAGGTGACCACCCCTCCAGGTGCTGCTCTGCTCCCGCCAAAGGTCTGCCCTGACCGTGCACTCACCCCAAAGGGCAGCACACAGGGAGACCGTGTCCCAGGCTGGGGCATGCACTGCAGGCACCCCCCCCCTCCGTGGCCCTCACCATTCCCAGCCCAGCCCAGCCCAGCCCAGCCCAGCCCCGTACCTTCTGTGCGTGTTACGGTTGCTATTCACGTGGCCCTGGCCTGTGCAGCCAGGAGTGGGGCACTTGAGCACGTTCTCATGCATGGCCAATACTGCAAGACAACGTCGGGGGAGGGGGGGGGGGCCGGTGAGCACCACCAGCGCGGAGGGTGCAGGAGCCCCAGTCCCCGCTCAGTCAGGCCACGCCCGCCCCCTCTCACGGTGACCCTGGCCTCCCTGAGGCAGAAACCTTACAAACTTAATGGTCACGATCGCTGCCCCTCGCCTAGAAGCAAGGACGGCTTTTCTCCTGAGCCCTCAGAACACAGACGGCGGCCCCTCCCCCGGTCCAGGGCCCGGCCTCCCCACCGTGTGCCCGTGTCTGTGGCCGGTTTCCAGGGGCCCTGACCCAGGCTGCCATCTCAAGGTGAATAACTGGGCGTGCTCCATGTCGCCACGCTTGTAGGGCCCAAGTTTGGGCTTCTGGACGTGCCAGTCCAGAGGGACAGGGTCCTGGGTGGCCACTCCTCTATGTGGACACCATCCAAACACCAGAGGCGGCCTGAGCCGTGCAGAGCTACTCACTCTCCGGGGGGATCCTGTCCTTGTGGGGGCAGCCAGACAGGCTGCGGTGGTGCGGGTACAGCCCAGTGACGTGGCCGGTGCCGTCGCAGCCCGGTGTCGGACACTTGATCTCACGCTTCTCAGCTCTTGAGGGATCTAAACACACAAGGCCTATCCGTCAGAGGGCAGCCGGGAAGCTGGGCGGGAGGTGGTGAGCAGGGAGGCGGCAGGGCAGCTCACCAGCCTTCACTCTGGCTGTCCAGAGAGGAGAGTGACCAGACTGCCCAAGAGCCCAAAAGGGACCGTGGCTGGACAGCACGGGGACCCTGGAGAGACCGTCCACACTGGCCGTCCGCGTGGAAAAGCTCCCCACAGCTTGCGGCAAGCCACAAACAGCGGAACCCGCAGGGCTTTAGGGGGGACCCCCCCGGATGGCGGCTGGCACCCTCTGCCCTGTCCTGCTAATGTCATGCGAGGGCCACTGGCTTCGGGCTGGGGGCCAGGCCTCTGCACAGAGAGGTAAAGCCGTGTGACAAGGTCTCTGCCAGGACACGTCCTTTGTATTTGACAGTAATGGGGACCGAGGGGCTGAGTCACTTACCCAAAGCAGCTAATAAAGGCCTGGGCAGAAATTTGACCCCAAATCTCAGTTACTGACCTCGTAGAGCCTCTGCAGGCCCAGAGAGGTCACTTTCAGTGTGGGGCAGAAGGGAATGCCTCTCAGGACACACACGGTCCCCAGAGCATAGCCAGTGTCCCAGGGAAACTTCCAGAGGAGCCATCCGTCCCCTTTGGTAGGGAAGCCACAATGCAGAATTCACAGACCATCCTCAGAAAGCCCACCCCAGGGAGGGCAGGGCCCTGGCGGGTTCTGTGTGTGTGGTTTAAATGGGAGGAAGTTGTCCTCAGACCACCGGGCAGGCAGGGGCACCCTAAGGGGCTCACAAGCCTCTCCCGGGCACCGCCTTCCTGCGCTCGCTGTCGCCGGCCTCTCTGTCCAGGGCTCGTACGGCGTCTGCACCTCAGCGTCAGTCGGTCCCTGAGAACCAGTCCCACTGTCCTCCATGGCTCGGGCCTGCTCTGCACTGCTCAGTGCTCCCAGCCTGGCCACCTGCCTCACCGACCACAGGCCGCTTCTGTCTGGCCCACACCACCTCCCCCCGCCCGTGCCCCCCCGCCCGTAAAGACCTCAGGACTCGCCCATGGGTCCGGGACTGCGCACCCCCGGGAGGGGGCGGGGCAGGGCCAGGTGCCCAGGTGCCCAGCCTACCTTTGCTGCAGTAGCTCTTCCGGGCGGCGTCCAGGGGCCTTGCCGCCTTCCCCGGCTCGCCCGGGCCCAGCGGGCCTTGCTCGGCGGGTGGGCATCCCGGCTCACGGATGGCCCGCACCTGCTCGGCCTTCAGGGCGATGGCCTGCTCCAGGAGGCCCAGGTTCCCGCGGGTCATCATGTCGTACATCTCCGACTCGTCCGTGACTGTGGACTTCTGGGACCTCGAGTCCTCGTCCTTGCCGTTGTCATCAGAGCGCACTTCCACGAGGACGGAGTACGCGGGCCTGGGGCTGGGCGGCGCCGGGCGGCGGGGCTCAGAGGCCTCCGGGCGGGGGGCGGGGGGGGCCTGCTCCTGGCAGATCGCGTCAGGCGGGGCATCCCCCCGCTCAGTGCCCAGGGCCACCCTCTGCTTGCTGGACTCCTCGCTGGCCACACCCTCCAGGGACTGGGGACACAGCTCCTGGGAGCGCTCCCTGGTAGCTTCGATCGCTTCCTCTGCGTCCTCCGGCTGGACGAAGACACCCTTCTCCCCCGCACCGCTAGTGGCTCCTTCCTCAGCCTCCTCCCGCACCAGGCGCACGATGCCGGCGCCCCGCTTGGCCCCCTGGCCCGAGTCTTCCCCGACCAGTGTCTCTTCAGCGATTTGGCCCAAATTTAGGAGAGAAGTTGCAATGATCTCCTGATAGCTGCTGTAGCTGCCCTTGGAGGAGCCCGTGAGGCTGCTGATGGGATTGGATCCGAAACGGGCCTTGATGGGGCTCCTCCCTGCACAAAATCAGAAACTGCGTGGGAGGCACACGGGGAATAGAGGACAGGTCTCCAGGGGGGGCTCCTCCAGCCTGCCCCACTGCCGCCGGGCGACATCAAACCCCCAGAAATGGGCTCGGGGTGGCCGTTTTTGTCAGCCCCTCTGCCCGGATCTGGAGATCACAGTAAACTTATGTCGGGAGGTGGAAGGAGAAACCACCGCAGTAATTTGAAGCTGAGAATTACTCTGATACTTTTGATTAACGGTCCTCCCTGTCATGTGTACTTTCTTATATCAGGCGAATCTACATTTCATAAAATGGAGCTTAAAGAATGGATCAGGGCTTCCCTGGTGGCGCAGTGGTTGGGAGTCCGCCTGCCGATGCAGGGGACACGGGTTCGTGCCCCGGTCCGGGAAGATCCCACGTGCCGCAGAGCGGCTGGGCCCGTGAGCCATGGCCGCTGAGCCTGTGCATCCAGAGCCTGTGCTCCGCAACGGGAGAGGCCACGGCAGTGAGAGGCCCCGCGTACCACAGAAAAAAAAGAATGGATCCAATTTTTAAAAATTGTTTCATAACTGATAAACAGCAAAAGCTGTTTCTAAAGTTTAAGGCTTTTAATTGCCACGGCTAAGATGCAGTGGGTGCTCACCACACCCAGGCCCCCTGGGATCAACAAGGACCACCCCCCAGGGCTCAGCAGCCAGCCCACGTCCTCCCACTCTAGGAGGGCCCAAGCCAGGGCCGATGCCTGAGCGCCAAACTCCCTCCTTTATAAGAAACCCAGCAAGCGAGAGTCCCCTGGCCCTGCACCCTCTCAGGCAGAGCCGGGTCGCCAGGAGGGAGGCGGGTATGAGGACCCTCCCTGGAGTGGCTCCAAAATGAATAAAAATCCACCTCAGGCCCTGAGAGCCGAGAGCACCAGAAGCTTGGAGGTGTCGCGGGGTTGGGGCCTCGGGCCTCAGCCACATCCCCAGGACCCTACAGTCAGCCAGGGACTCGGGACATGGACGTGTCCCACCTTCGCACTAGTGTTTGCCGAGGGCTGGGGGCCCCGCCCAGCTCCCCTGATGCCAAGCAGGCCCCTTGCCCCTCCTGCAGGTGGCTCTCCTGAGGCCAAGTGGGGCGGGTCTATCTGAGACCCCGCCACACAGACGCACAGCCACATCCATCTGTCCGACCGCCTCTCACACACACAGACACACATCCAGGTCCACAATGCTCACATACAGATGAGCCTCTGGGCCCCCCGAGCCCCAAGCGCCAGCCCCTCCCCAGGAAGCCTTGCAAACGTCAGACAAGAGGCGCTTGTTCTCAGCAGGGCTTCCTCGCTCGCGGGAGCCCCGCCTGCTCACAGGCTGCGATTCTCCGGGCCCACACTAAGCGCCTTTATTCAGGGGAGAAAGAGCAACAAAGCACCTTCAGCTGGCTCGGGGCGATGAATCTCCTCCTGTCCTGACGCCTCAGCCTCGTCCTCCTCCGCAGTTCCTTCCGATTCATCAGAAACAGAGGCGCCCTTCACCTCGGCATCCTCACTGCTGTCGCTGTCCACGCCGTAGCCCTCGTCCAGAGCCAGCTTCAGGGGGTGCGCCTTCCGCTTGGACCCCAGGTGCTCGGCCTCGGCGCCCCCCAGCTTCCTCTTCTTGGCCAGAGGGCAGCTCAGTAAACTGGGAGGGAGGAGGCCGGGCCACCCTGTCAGCACCTCCCGGGCCCCCGGCCTTCACCCTCTGCAGCGCTATCCCTGTCCTGAAAATTTCTCTTTGCATCTCATCACCACCCCTCCGCCAAAGCCCCAAACTCAAGACTGGCAGGTTGATGTGTTCAAAATTTTACCGTAATTGTCCGCATTAGAAAGGCCCTGGTTGTGCTTTAAATTTCACTTCCTGCTTCTCCGGGAAGGCCTCATCTCAACGGCCCTGTCCACGCCACAGTCATCCCCCCTGGGGGGCCGGGGCCGGGGGTGGGGGGGGCGGCCCAGGCTGCTCCGCTCCGTGCCCGCCGCCCCCCAGGCAGGTTGTCGGGAGTGCCCAGGCCCTTCCTCCTTCACCTCCAGACCCTTCACACCTCCAGACCCCTCACCCACCTCCTGAGCCTGGCACCGCAGTCGGGGGACCCTGAGGCCCAGCAGACCCCCGGGATGACAGCAGTGAGAAGAGCCGCCCAGCGTGTGCCGGCTCTGCTCTGGGCTCTCCCGCACAGACTCCTCCGGCCTCACAGCAGCCCCAAAGGGGAGACACCGGAAAGGCACGCCACAGCCGCGCTCGGCCTCCCAGTAAGAGGGTCACGTGGGAGGCCACCGCAGCTCGGCAGCCAAGAGCAGGGGTGGAAGGCTCTAGACCCACAAAGGGTCCCGAGCAGCAGAGGAGCTCCAACCCCCAGCAGCCCAACCTCTTTCCCAGGAACCCTGCTGAGGGCCCTCCAGCCTCCTTACCTTCGGTGCCTGGAGTACTTGCCCCGGATATGTCCCAAGCCCGTGCATCCGGGAGTGGGACAGCTGGGGGGAGACAAGCAGGGGTGGTCACCTGGGGGCGGGCCCCGTGGGGCATGGGGAGAGGGTCCGAATCTCGGGGCCCACCCCAGACCCTCACCCGGGGAAGCAGAAGATTGTCTCCAAACAGTTCATCTCAGAATGGCTGCTTGCAGTTTGCGAAAAATTAATGAAATAACTCACCCCCGTTTACATAAATGAATGGTGCATTGCAATTTTATAAGAGTGTTTAATTAAAGATCTGTGTGTGAAAGCAAGGCTGGACGACTTCCTTTTTCCACAGTGAGTCTTTCCCACCGCAGGCAAACCACCACCAGGCTTCCAGGGGGCTGGGAACAAGGAAGCTCCAGGGTGCCCGCAGAGCAGCACCTGAAGCTGGCCCAAGGGCAAAGCACAAACACGGGGATCCTCCAGGGCCTTCGAGATGCTGCGAGGCCCTGCCCGGCGGGCCCCTCGCCGGTACACAGCCGACCCCCCCGGCAGGAGCAACTCTGCAAAGGTGCAGCTTTGACCCAGGCCACAGGACCCCGGCTGCGGGTGGCAGCAAAGACCCCGCTCCAGAACCCGCGGCCTGGTGTGATCCCAGCTCCCCATGAAGGGCGGTGAAGCCAGGAGGGCCGATGACCCAGGAGCTGCGGGAGACCTCGGTGGGCCGAAGCCTGGCCTCTTACAGTTCCAGGGGTTCCTCTCCCTTCACCATCATCTGCCTCCCCACAGAACCAGACGGTGGGAAGCTCTGGAAACTTCCAGTCCCAGGCACAGACCACCCAACCCGCTTCCCCAGCAGTCAGCTCCCCAGGGCAGCAAGGGGCCTGTGTGGGGCTTGAGGTCAGGGTCCTGTGGGCTCTTGAGACGGAGAACCCGTGGTGGGAACAGGGGGAGCCCGAGCTCCTCCCGGGAGGTATCACCGCAGGGTGTCCCCATCCAAGAAGGGTCTGAGCCCCCCGCCTCCGAGCAGGCTCTCCCAGAGCCTGGGAAGGAAGGCTGTGAGCTCCTGAGGTTCACAAAGGGGCCCCACTCTGGACGTCTGTGCAGACACACTGATGTGTCTCATCTGATCGATCACGGACCTGACTACAGAGGACTGTGGGGTCCACACTCGCTGACGGATCAGCGAGAAACAGAACAGTCCGTGGAGGCAGGGTCGCGCCCCCCAGCACAACGGTGGCCCTTGCGGGAGCCGGGGTCTCTGAGGGGGACGCACCCTGCAGCCCCCCATGATGAGGCCACCGTGGCTCGTCTCCTGGTGTTTAAAAGAAGAGAGGAAAGGAGAGAGGGAGAGGAAGGGGGAGGATGGGGGGGAACATGCGAACTTTGTGTGGGTTTCCTTTCCAGACAGACAGGACTTGCTGCTGCCCGAGGCCTCTCACTGAAATCTATGCCCCACACTTGCTGTCACTTTCTCAAGAACTAGCTTTGAGACTCTTCACAAAAGCTCCTTGTTATTGGGGATTTGAAGCTGAGGTCCCAATTAGTCGATTAATCACTGAGTCAGTCAGGCAATTAGGTGCCAGCTGCTGTAGCACTGGCACTGCCCCCAAACACGTCACCTGCTCCGAGCACACCTCCGCCCACCAGTTCAGAAGCACCTGGCCTCCAGCCCTGAGGGCCGGCCCTCCAAGGGCAGCGGGCCAGGCACGCGCAGAGCTGCCAAGGGCCCCTCGGGGAGAGGAACCTGGAGGCCCCCTCCTCCCCACGTGCCAGCACAGAGAGTACCCGCGGAAAGCAAGCCCCAGGGGCTCAGTGCCAGCAGGTCACCCTACGGGCACCCCCGGTGCTGGTAGGATGCCCTCTGTGTGCGCGGGGCCGGAGGGCAGGGTGAGGCACCAGCTCTGGTTCCAGGCCTCTGGAGCCCCTCCCCAGCATGGAGGAAGAGGGAGACCCGGCCAAGCCCCCCCCCCCGTTTCCACAGCATGGCCCTGAGTGTGGCAGAGACAGGGAGGTGGGCAGAGGGCCTGCCTGCCGTCAACCTGAGAGGGGTCCTGGCGATGGCTCGGAGGGATCTGAGGATCTGGACATAAACAGTAGCTCTCAGGCCATGGCGGAGGCCGGGAGGAGCCGTGCCCCAGTGGGAGCCCCTGGAAGCGACTGGCTTCCCTCCGGCCCCGCGGAGGCAGGTAGAGGGCTCCCTTCTGTCGCCTTGGCAGGAGCTGGCCAGTGGCTCAAGAGGAGGCCCTCAGGTGAGGACAGGCGGGCTGCGGACTGGGGCGCGGGCGTGGCAGACGGGCGTCCTTCCCGGGACTGGGAGACGCCCCAAGGATGCCCCAAGAGGGGTCCACCCACCCCCTTCCCTTCCCTGCATAAGCCGCCTCCCGCAGCGTGGACAGCAGATGGGCCCCATGTAGACCGGGGGCGGGGTGGAGGGGGAGTTTGCTGGCTCTTCACTGCGCAAAGGGAAAGGCCACCAGACCCGCTTGTTTTCTCTCAGGGACTCGGCTTCAAGTCAGAGCAAGAGCTGAAGGGGCTCCGGGTGGGAGGAGGCAGCTGAGAGTCCTGCTTGGTCCAGGCCCACCAGCTCCTCAGCTCGTTTCCTAGCAACCGCCACTCGCCGGCAAGCGGCTCCCGGAGTCTCTGCTTGCGATGGGGAAAGGGCCGCTGGGGGCAGTGGGCACAGACTCTGGGTCCACAGGGTGCAAGTCCCTCGTCCACAGAGTGAGTCCTGCGGGTACAGCTTCCCTGTGACCCATCCTCCCGTCAAGTGATTCCGAAGGGGTTCCTTTGACATCCCAGCAGCAAGTCTGCTCCAGGGTCGCTCTGCCTGTGCTGGCACCCACTGCGAAGGCCCCGCCGGGACCAACCACAGCCCCCCATGTGCTGGGGGCAGGAGTCGGGCTTGCGGCACCTGCCCCTTCCCGCGGGGTGAGCGCACAATCACAGAGCCTCAGGGATCGTGCCCCACGGCTGGTTCGTGGCCAACAAACGGTTGTGAACTCAGGCGTGAGTGGCACGTTCCACGTGGATTTTCCTCTAAGCATCGATTCTCAGAAACGGGAAGAATTGCTGAGGACATCGTTGCTAGAACACGTCAATGCATCTCTCCCCAGTTTCTCCATCAGATTGCATGTGGGCCTCACTATTACCATGCAAACAGGGTGAGACCAAGAGATCGACGACGCTGCACAAATTCCAGATGCCCACACAATCCCCTTACTTACACTGGTCAAGTCCGCGCTCAGAATATGTCAAAATACATCTATTCTGGGTCATTTTTGCTTCAAAGTTTCAAGAGAAACCTAGCCCTCTGGGTTTGCCTTTCCAGTCTCCTCCATTACTTCATCTGTTCCCAAAACTCAAGTCCTGTGCCCAGCCTCCTCTCCCTCGTTGTCCCCAGGATGTCCCCAGGTGAACGTCACATAGCCCAAGGGAAGCAGCACCTCCCCCGGGAGACCTGCTCTGCACCCTGTGGTCTGCGGCCCCTCTGAGCGTCACGTGGGGTCTCCTCCACTGGTCCACCCGCAGGCCCCTACCCTCCAGGGAGCTGGCCACTGTGCTCCATGCAACTCCAGGGGCCTGGCTTGTCGGCTGCGCCCCCCTCACCCTCCAGCCCTGTGACCAGGACTGGCCTTTGAGCAGGAGGGTGTATGATTCAGCTCTTCCGGCTGTGTGAGTTCTAACCCTCCGAGCCTCAGTTTCCCCACTTCACAAACGGGGAAACACCAGCAGCCGCCAGTGCTTCCATGAGAATCCCTGAGATCGGACTGCACTGTGCAGCCGCTGCAGGGCTCGCCGCATGCGCGGGGCTCTGAGCACCGCTCCCACGTGCTTCCCCTCCCGCCTCCAGGTTCCAGGCTCAAAGGTTGGAGAGATGCTGGGATGTTCTGGGGTCCTCTCATTTTCCTGACTGGCAAAAGAAGCCATCCACTCAACCACTATCTGGTGAAGAATAAGATGGTCCCAGCCCCAGACGTGTTCCCTGTCTAGTGAGAATCTTCACCCCTAAGAACGTAGAAGTGGCTTATGCCCTGGAACCGTGCAATTAGGTGGAGAGAGCTGTTCCAGGCTGGGGCACAGGGAGCACGAAATAACAGCACCCACCCTCAGTAACTAGAAAGCTCTGTTTGTCTCCATCCTCGAGCCTGGAAGCCCACAGAAATGTCCATCAGGGAGTGGCCGTCACCCCCAACCCCGCAGCACAGGCAGAGCAGGACCGTGGTGAACTCAGCACCGGAGCTGCCCCAGGGGCGGGAGGGTGGGCTCGGAGCCCCTTCATCCCTCCAGCAAGCCTGCAGGTTACCTTGGCCACAGTTCAAGTCTGGCCCCATCTCACAGGAAACTTATAAAAATTAGACGGGGCACCCAGAGCCCACCTGGCACACGGGGGGCCCTCCCTTCCGTCTCCAGTGTTCTGAGCCAGACGCACTGGCACTACCCCTCGCCCGGAAAGGGGGGATGCGAGAGGCTGCTTTCCTTGCCACTCACTGGACACCATTCACTGGAGCTCTGCCTGGGCAAGATGGCCCCCGGGCCGGCCCTGGACGCCCCAGGAAGAGCCCAGGCCCACAGGACCTGCGTCCGAAGGCCACGTGGGGCGATGCTGGGGCAGCCCAGCCCATAAGCATTGGGGTGGCTTTCTCTCTGGCCTTCCCCCAGCCCCTCCCCTCCACACACACACAAAGGCTTTGGCCAAGCCCAGGACGGAAGCCAGCAGGCGAGGGCAAGTCGACCTCTGGGGAGGAAGCCTGGCCCCTCCTGCTTCAACCCAGGAAATTGCCATGTGTCTGTCCTCCCTCCTGTTCAGGATGCCCGTCCCTGTGAGGCCGGCCTGGAATCTGGAAAGTCACAGAGCTCAGCCGGTACATAAGCCACTGCTGCCCTCAAGTCACTGGAAGACTCGGGCGTGGGACAGCCTGTCCCCTCATCTCTGGCCAAGGAGCCACTAAGACAGCACCTTGCTGCCGGCTGAGGACCATGGTGACAGTCATGTCCCAGGGGTGACAAGGTGTGAGCACATCTGTGCCACTGTGCAAGGCTGGCTGCATGGTGGTGCCAGGACAAGGCAGGAGAGGACAAGGCAGGGTGAGGACGGAGGCACACAGGCCAGGCAGAAAGGAGCCTCGTTAGGGAAAGCAGGGGCCCGGGCGCGGTTGCTCAACTCCAAGCGCCCAGTGCAACATTTAGGACGAACGGGGTCACAGGCGTGCACCATGCTGGGTGCGGGCAGGAAGCCTTTCTTACCTGAGGTCGGCACCTGTGGGCTCTGGGGGAGCTGAGTGAGAGAAAGAGAAACAGGGAAACTCGTGTGGGAAGCAGAACTGAAAAGGCACGTGTGTCTCCACAGCACAAGTGACTGAAGGGCGGGGGCGACCCCCGTCCTGAACCCCGCTTTTCCCTCCTAGAATGTCCTCCAGGGTCTCGCAGAGGGAGCTGCGTCCTCCAAGCCGGTGCTCATGTCAGACCGCCCCCCGCCCCCCGTGGCTGCTGGTTTTGCAGAGTCGGACAGAGGCCCCAGCTAAGACAGGCTCCCTGGGACAGCATCTCTTTCTCTAATCTCAGGGAGCAGTCATCTTCTGGCTGCAAAGAGGACCCAGAGGATAAAGCTGGCCGGAGAAGAGAACAGGTGGCCCAAGCACCTGGTTCCTCAGTGATGGGGCCACTGGGACAAGAACTTGCATTAGTCTGACTGGCAGACACTTGAGAAGCTCGGGGCGTCTGGCCCCTCCTTGAGGGCCACCCACGCACAGGAGCAGTGTATGCCCTGTGGCGTCGGGGTGGCAAGGCTGGCCAGGATGTCGGGACTTGGTCCCTGCAGAGCAAGCAGGGCCTCAGCCCCTCTCCCTACCCCAGTGCCAGTTCAACCCAGCAACATCCCAGTGCCCTCAGCGCCAAGACTAATCTGGGAGGCAGAGAGGCTGGTGATGCGAGGCTGGCGGCCTCTCCTTCCCAAACAGAACAGGTCTAACCAGGTTTTGCTTTCTCCACTCTGCAGTGCTGGGGCTGCCCCCTCCTCTCCTCCCCAGCAGGTGCGTCTGGGCCAAAAGCCCCCCAGTGGCCGTGGCCCTCAAATGCACCCTGAGGCTGAGGAAGCCTGAGGCCACCAGGTGCCCGGCTTAGGGGAGGAGCGTCCCAGGGGCGAGGCACTGCTGCGGGATTCTGTCCTCCTAAGGACAACTGCTGCGGGAGGACCTGGGACTCTTGGCCAGAGGCAGGCTGTGGACGGCCCTGGCCAGACCCTGCTGGGAGGGGAGGGGGGAACTCACCTCGGAGGGCCTTGGATCTCGTGCGAGCTCTCTTCTCGTCATTTTCTAAGCTCATCTGCAAGTAAAAACAACTGCGCTGTCAACAGGAAGACGGCAGAGCCACCCCCTGTGTCTGCAGCGTCACCTCCAGGCATTTTCTGTCTCAAGCTTCACCGGGGCCTGTGAAGCTGACACAGGAGACAAGGAAGAGCTCACGTGGCAGGAACGGCCTGCGAACCCGCGAGCAGCAGGTGAGGCGTACGAGCTTCGGGGCGGAGACCACTGGCCCCATAGTGTCCCTCATCTCCTGCTCTGGGCCCTCCTGACGCCCCCAGGCTCACATCCGAGGAGGAAGCTGCAGCCACCAAACCTTCATTAACGTCGGGGTGTCGTAACACACGGTCCCCTGGCGACACCACCCACCGCAGACTCTGACCCCGCCATGCTGAGAGCCCAGCTTCCCCTGGGAGTTGGTGACCCCGGCACTCGAGGGTCGTCTTGTTAGAAACAGGTGCCTGGGACCTGAGCGGGCTTCACTGTCCCCCGTGCGTTGTCCCACGGAGAGCCAAGGGGGGCAGCCTGAGCTTGGGGACCTGATCATCCTCAACGTGAGATGGGCACCCCAATGCGCGGGTGCTTCCAGCAGCACAGGGGCCTCCAGGCACCGCTGCCCAGTGGAAGAGAGTGCAGGTCATCCACGTCATTTAAACTTTTCTAATCAAAAGTGTAAAAAGAGGGCTTCCCTGGTGGCGCAGTGGTTGAGAGTCCGCCTGCCGATGCAGGGGACGCGGGTTCATGCCCTGGTCCGGGAGGATCCCACATGCCGCGGAGCGGCTGGGCCCGTGAGCCATGGCCGCTGAGCCTGCGCGTCCGGAGCCTGTGCTCCGCAACGGGAGAGGCCACAACAGTAAGAGGCCCACGTACCGGGAAAAAAAAAAAAAAAGTGTAGAAAGAAGCGGGTGAAATTGATTTTAATACTAAACTTTACTCAGCCCGATCTCTCCAAAACATTATCATTTCTACAGCATCAGTAGAAAAAGTTATGAACGGGATTTTGTTTAGTGCTGACTCTTAGAAATCCTGCACATCTCCTGGACTCACAGTCCCTCTGAGTTTGACCAGCCACGTGCCAAGGGCCCGTGGTCACGGCACTGGCTCTGGAGGCGGGAAGCAGATGGGGGTGAGAGCTGGTAGGAACGCAGGCCGAGGCGTCCCCTGGACCCGACACACAGGCCACCCTCCCAGAGATGCTGACTCCCCCAGGAGAGAGGGAGTGGAGGCCCTCGAGGGGGACGGGGACCCCGCACGTCCTCTGGCTACCCTGCCTGAGCCCATCAGCTCCTGTCCCGCATTCTCTGCCTCAGACCCACTTCCATGGGGGATGCTGCCCATATCCTTCCAGGGAACAAGGCAGAGCCCCAGGAGGGTAGGGACGCCCCGGAGCACAGGTCATCACACGGGATCCCCAGCTGGGTCTGGGCTGGAGCGAGTGGGAGACAGAAGGGGCCCTCTTCCCAGCAGGTGTGCCCTGTGGGGGGCGGGGGAGGGAGCAGCCCCACCTCCCAGGCCCCCAAGAGGCCATCAGAGCAAAGCCAGCCAGTGGGAAAGGAGCAGCCAGGGAAGGGGCTTCAGTCCCCAGAGGCCAGCTCAGGACAAGCAGCTAAGGTCCCGCTCAGGAAGAAAGACAAGGGACCCCTCCCATTAACTCCCCTGCTAGTAAGCTAGAACTTGCAAAGTGAGCCCCCAACCCCGGGCAGCACGAACGCACAGAGATTCGTGTGCTGTGTTAAGGACGGAAATCACAACCTGGGGTAATTTATGCCGCCGTCGGCTCCAGGCGGTAGAGCTGAGAGCTGCGCGCTTGCAGCCTCCCGACAGCACGGAAGACAATTACTGTAATTCCTACTTTAAAGCAGCGCTCCCCGTGGACCGACGGCTCACATTTAAAGCGAAGAGAGGAGCAGGTGTCAGAGGGACTCCATCACATTTATGAGCCTTCAAATGTCGTCTGCGCCGAGCCCAGCACAGCGGCTTCCGATGCGGTGGCACAAAGGGGCCGCGGCGTCTGATTGCCAGGCCGCTCTCGGCTGAAATGCAATCTACAGCTTTTTTTTTTTTTTTTTTGTCAGTTTTCCCAAGGAAATTGGCGAGCATTCTGCTAGGTTAAAGCGCGCCTTGGCAATTTGGATTTCCTGAAGATAAATTATTCACAGAGCACAGAATAGAGAGGGTTGCAGGACGCGTGCGGGCGCTGCCGCACACTGCAAGCTCCTGTCGGCAGAGCTGACAGCTGTGGCATTCACGCTGCCAAGCACCTTTCCATCTGCAATTTACCTGCATCAAATGGTCAATAAGTGAGAAGTTCTCTCCAGTGCACGGAGCTTTGATGTGCAAAGGGGAAAAACTGAACTACGGGAGGAAGAACTAGGGTTATAGCTCTTCAATACGAGAATGAGCTTCTGAGAGCCGGGTGCCGCCACCGACGGGCAAGCAGGGAAACCTTGATTCCTGAGCCAGCGCCACTGGCTTTTTACTGCTTTCCTTCTCTGAGGGTGGTTCTCTGCCTCCTCCCGCCCTCAGCACCGGTGCCTCACGTGGGGATGGGTAGCCCTGCTCAGCCTGCCGGCCGCCCCGCCTTCTGCCCCCGCCACAGCAAGACAGGCCAAGACAGGGAGACACTTCCCAATTTTTCATTAATTTATTTTTGAAATTCTTCCCTTGTTCCGAGCACAAACCAGTCAAGTTTGTTTCTGAAAGACCCACACGGAGTTGAGTGACCTCCCACCGGAGGGTGAAAGGCCCCATCCCGGCCTACCGGCCTCAACGCCCCCACCCCGTGGGGCTAGCGATCTCTCAAGAACTGGTCCACGCTGCTTCTGTGATGCCGACTGCGTTCCGCCGCCAGCGGCCTGTCTTGCGGCTGCCCTGGGCTCCCTGAACCAGCTCTTCGCTCTAATTAACATTTCAGTCGTTCTGTCTTCAACAGGAAAACTATGGGAGAGTAATTTACAAATGCAAACACACCCCATTTGGCCACATCTCTCTTTTTTTTAATTATTTACTTGTTTGTTTGTTTATTTATTTATTTTTTGGCTGCACTGGGTCTTTGTTCCTGCACGCAGGCGTTTCTCCGGTTGCTGTGAGTGGGGGCTACTTTTCGTTGCGGTGCGTGGGCTTCTCATTGTGGTGGCTTCTCTTTTTGTTTTTGTTTCTGTTTTTTTTGCAGTATGCAGGCCTCTCACTGTTGTGGCCTCTCCCGTTGCGGAGCACAGGCTCCGGACGCGCAGGCTCAGCGGCCATGGCTCACGGGCCCAGCCGCTCCGCGGCATGTGGTATCCTCCCGGACCGGGGCGCGAACCCGTGTCCCCTGCATCGGCAGGCGGACTCTCAACCACTGCGCCACCAGGGAGGCCCGGTGGCTTCTCTTGTTGTGGAGCACGGGCTCTAGGCGCACAGATTCAGTAGCTGTGGCATGCGGGCTCAGTAGTTGTGGCTCGTGGGCTCTAGAGTACAGCTCAGTAGTTGTGGCGCACGGGCTTAGTTGCTCCAAAGCATGTGGGATCTTCCTGGACCAGGGCTCGAACCCACGTCCCCTGCATTGGCAGGCGGATTCCTAAGCACTGTGCCACCAGGGAAGTCCCTGACCACATCTCTTAAGCAGCGAGAACGGTCTCTTCGCCCTTCTTCTGAACCTGCTTTGTTGTGTCACGTGATGGTCTCACTCACGGGGGTGGCGGTGCTTGGCTCTGTTTTGTATTTTTCAGTAAAGTCAAGGGTAATCGTGTAAGCTCTTCTTAAATGTAAACGGTTCTCACAATGACTTGTTACAAAACCAGCCCCTTCCACATGGCACCCTTGCCAAACCTGAGGTCCCCGAGCTGGATGTTTACAAACTCGGGGACCAAGAGAGCAAACGTGCGGAGCAACCTTGAAACCAATAGCTTCTTAGGCTGTGGTTGTGAGAAGGGCTCTCAGAATCCAGATGCACAGCCAGTGACACAGTGGACAGGGTGGACTCTCCCCCAGGAACGTCCAGTCAGAGGTCCAACGGGCTTCGTGCGACCTTCAACTCTACCCCCAGAACCCAGCAGTTCAGGGACCTGCAGGTGGTTTCTGGAGGGCTGCCTCCCCCGTTTCTCTTTCTGGCTCAGTCATCCTCCCTCCGTCTGTCTGTCTCTCTGTGTCTCTCTGAATCTCTCTCTCCGACTCTCTCCCTCTGTCCCTGTCTCCGTCTCTCTGACTCTCTCTGTCTCTCTCTGTTTCTCTTTCATTCTCTTTCCTTCTTGGTTCTTCCCAGGGCCTTCACAGCTGAAGAGCTTCCCCCCTCTCCACCCTATACCACGTCCCTGCCCTTCTGCACCATGGCTAAGGGCTAGACGAAAACCAGACTCCACGCTGGAGCCTGGCCCTGAGCAGCCGTGGACGTCGCCTGACTCTCCGGCCCCTGCGGGCTGTCCTGGCCTGAGTAGCACCAACTATGCGACCCGAGGCAGCAGGTCCCTCACTGCAGAGAAGGGGAGATGTCAGGGCGTCGGGGGGGAGCTCAAGAGGAAGGGGCTGCTCAGCCGTGGGAGCCTGGGTGCGAGTGGGGAGGCCCCGTGGATCAGAGAGGACCTGAGGACATTCAGGGAAGAGGGCCTCAGGGGGCGGGGGCGCCTGCCCCGTGGAGAAGGTGCACCCTTGGGTGGCCAGCGCCTCTCAGTGGTCAGGCCTGCGTCCTCCCTCTTTGCACCCCCTCTCTCGCTCTCCCCCTGGCCTGCTCACCTCCATCTGAAATGAGCTCAATCATTCGTGTTTTTGAGGTCAGTGTCTCCCTGCAGAGACCTCTTTGGCTGCTCGGGGCGTACCGTGTAAGGTCAGACAAACAGGCAGAGGGACAGACAAACTGGGACGATCTGAAACGTCTCTGAGATCCTGGAGCTGGGGAAGGTGGCCAGGAGCCATCAGAGCAGAGACCAGAGCCCCGAGCTGCTGGAGAGTCCAGGGCCCCGGGACCACAGAGGACTCCCCCTGGCCCCGGGCGGCGGGAGTAGGTCCAGGAGCTCGGGCTGGGCCCCATTCTACTTAGAACGCGTTGCAACAGCGTGCAAAGCTGGGGATTAGAACGGACTTAGGACAACTTTCAAAATGCACAAGATTGTTTGGGTGATAGCGTCCCTTTTCCTCCGGGAAGACCCAGACGAAGAAGGGGAAGTGTCTGCTGGCTCGCAGGACCAGGCAGCCTGCCTAGAAGGAGGGGTGACGTGGGGAGAGGAGGGCCGAGCAGGGGCACGGTCTGGGCTGGTCTTACTCCCTCACCGTGCACACAGCCTGGGAGCAGAGCGTTGGGACAAACCCGCGCTCCTACCTCTGGAGAGACGCCCCCTCGAAGGATTTCCGAGCAGCTTTCGAGTACGCTCCTTGCTCCGTCTCCCACCAGCCATCCCAGCAGCCCAGCCCGCAAGCACAGCAGGGCAGACCCCGGAGCAGCCTCCTGCTTGGTAGGCGCTGAAGTCCTGCCGTCTCCGGGACCCTCGGCACACGCCCTGCCCTCCATTCTCTGACGGCTGAGGCCAAACCACACACACGCACCCCTGCGCCTCCTGACAGCCGTCAGCGCCCCTGCTTCCCGGCGGTGACGCCTGTGTCCCCCTCGGAGGACGTCTGACTGTGTGTCTGAAGACCTCTGACGCTCCAGCCATGGTTCAGCCGACTGGCAGCTGAAGAGACCAGCCCTCTCCTCGGGTTGTAGAAAGGACACCCCATGGAGCACTATTTAACACGCATCTTGGGAGGGGCTCTCCTGGCATCTCCAAGCGTGGGGTCATGGCTCACTCCAACCCCTACATTAAAATTATGACTATATAATAGACGCCCTGATACAGCAGCCATGCCTGGGTCCATCTGTCTAAAACTTCAGCAGGAATGGAGTTTCCACCTCCTCGGGGTAGAAATCTAGCCACATCCAAGCAGGCAGGTCAGAGGACACAGCTGGGGCCACCTCCTCCCCTCGTCAGGCGCGTCCTGCAGTGGCAGGAGGGAGGCCCTGCTGGGCATCCCCGCAGTCACCCTGCTCCTGGCTTGCGTACCTCTGGTCATCCACTGAACACCCATGATCTGGGGCCCAAGTGCTTCCTTCTTCAAGGTCAAGAAGAGCTTTAAGGTCCTACCATCCACACCTGCTCCTTTCCTCCTTAAGTTTATCAAAAAAAATAAAAGCCCGGTGCCCGGCACTCCCCACGAAGCACACAGCCACCTAATCTCGCCCACCAGCCCCTCCCACACCCACCTCCGAGCTGTCCACACGCCTGGTGCTGAACGCAGAGGCCGAGGCGGCTGCGACCACCCCCCACACAGGGCTGCTCTGCTCTGGGTGCCCTCGGGGCGCCGAGCTCCCCAGCTCCCCGCCTCCTTCTCGGGCCAGTCCTGCCATTGTGCACGCTCTGCCCTCTTGTGTCCCCACCCCTTCTTGGCCTCCTCGGTGAGAAGGTGCCCCCGGCGCCAGCCCCATAGTCCCTCCTTCTCTGGCTCACTCTTCTTCGCTTCTCTGCTCAGAGCAGTAACTCTGGCCCTGTCTGCCCAAACTAGAGGAAATGACCCTAACGGAGCAGGTGTGAAACAGTCGGCGCTGGGGGAGAAGCTGAGCATGGCCACCAGGCATGTTCCCAGCAGGTCCCACACGCTCCAAGCTTATCACACCTGAGCCGCGGGGTGACTGCAGCCTTCCTACCTGCCCCTTACACAACGCCAGCCACTGTGAAGACACGGCACCCAGAGCCCCTGGCCTCAAACCAGGTAGCTTCTTGGTCACGTGATCCCTGAGCGCTCAGGGCCAGATGGGTGAGGCGAGTACGGCATTCAGTCAGGTGCAGATTTAAGGGGGAAACAAAACTAAGTGATCAAATTAAATAATAATTTAATGCAATATTTTAAAACATCTAAATTAATGCAAAAATTCCATGATGAGCAAAATAACAAAACTTGAAATAAAGACTGGGCCAGCATTACTGTCTGAGCTGAACTCAAACACGGCTCAGCAGAGCACAGATGACCACACAGGAATAAGAGTGTGAGTGGAGGTGCCTGACGAGGTGCTAGGACAGACCCATGCCACGTACAGTCCAGTCACCAGATTCAAAAGAAAAACGCTGGGCTTCGAGAGTAGAATGCAAGCCCCCTCCGATGACGTTGCCGCCTAAAGCTTCGCAGCCTGCCTGTCTGTCCCCCGGCCGCCACTTCTCCGTGGCCATGCTCTGGGCCATGGCTTGGATCCTGGGTGGAGAGCGTCCACGTGTCAAAGAATATGAGAGATCAGAATCTGAGATCTGGGAAGGGGTGCCCACCGAGCCCGTCGTCACCCACACTTCCATCTCTGAGGGTCACCTGAGCCTGGGCACCTGGCTTCACCCAGAGCCCAGCATGGGGAGTGAGCACGTCCAGAATGAGAGGTTTGGTGTGAGCGCACGTGATATCTGGGTCTGGAGCGTCCCTGTGGAGGGGGGTGCCCGAGTCACCTCCACCAGCGAGCTCCATGCAGGTGTGAGCAGGGCACCGCAGGCCCCCAGTTGGGAGGATTGCAGTCACCCAGGTCAGCAGACCTCAGGAGTCCCTGCAGCAAAGGCTGCCCAGCGAGCGGCGGGGAGAAGAGCAAGTACTGAAGTGCGCCGCGGAGCCCGGGCGGGACCGGGCCCCAGAGCAGGGGCCTGGCAGATACGGGACCTGCTGTCACACTGTGGTTTTCCTCTACTCAGAGGCACTTTTCTTCCTTTCATTTTAAAGATCATGGATGGTCCTAGCCTGCACTTATTCTTGGCCTAATCTAGACGGATAATGACTAGACCAGAAGTCGCCTCCACGCTCCACGCCAAGGAGTGAGAAGGACCCTTGCCCGGACCCGGGGCCCCAGGTTGGGCGCTGCGCTCCAAGCACCTCACCTTGCCGTGTCCGCCCAGGAAGAGTCTCGGGGTCCTGCAGTTGTCGGTCTTGTCTCCGTGCGTCCACCTCTGACTCAGCAACTCACCCCGGAACTCATTTTCTGAGAGTCAGAAAAAGAAAACCTAATGAACGCCAGCCGTGCCAGCTCGAGGGGAGAAATCGAGAAACTCGGGCCACTCTTGTACACAGCACCCATACGACCCTTGTTTTCCGGAGTCCACCAGAAAGCCATGACCATCTCAGGAATACAGGACAGGAGCGCTTGGGGGAAAATCGGTCTCTGCTTCGGACAGCCCTCAGAGGCTGCTAGCACCCTCACCCCTGCACCATCGTCCCAGCTCTCGCACTGTTTTATGGAACATGTCAGAAAGTGGGGGGGGGGGGATTTCCACTAACAGCCACTCCGACCAGGGGGCTGGCACAAATCAGGTGAGGTCCAACGCTTTGCCTCCCCTTTGCCCGGGTTCCCGGCATCTTTCCTCTCCCTGTGTTCCTGCCTCTCTCCAGGGCAATACTTCTAGTTAATATTTAATTCCTCACATAAATTCACACGTCAAAGCAGAGGCTATAGGCATCAGCTGGACCGGACAAAGAAATGCATCGTGTACCTATTCCTTGCACGGCACTCCCTTGTTTCCATGACAACCAGCTTTCTACAACTACAGCGTTTCAAAGGAAGGTCATGAAGTAACCAACAATAAAAACAGGAAATGAATATTCCTGCATCCTGCTCTCTGCTTCTCCTTGGAAGTGAGTTTGGGTTCCGCTGAAGGCCGGTCAGGCTCACTGCTGTAACACCCATCATCCTTCTTTCCTCACGTTTTTGATGTGCATCCCCAAATGCCGTTTTGCTGTAATTCCACCACTCCTGCCCCGCTCAGCCCTGTGCTCCGGCCACAGTGCCCTCCTGTCTGGAAATGTCTCCAACCCATTAAAGGGCCTCCTCTGACCTCCAGTAGCACAGGAGGGAAGCAGATTGGTTGTCAAGGAGACGGCCTAGTGCACCATCTTCAAAGGAATGGGTGACACCACCAGAATTTGGCACCAACTGTGTGCCTCACCCTCACCGAGCTGTGGGTCACCTGCAGGGGACCCCCCTGAGGACTGGACTCCGCTAGAGAGGTGTAAACCGATCATCTCGGGCCAGCTACCCCATGGCCATCAGCGCACGGTAAGAGGAGCCAGCCCCACCCAATCAAACTTATGAGAGGAGTCGCCCAGGGCCCCGGACCCCAGAGGAGGAGACAGCAAACAGCATCTGTGGTGAGGAGGGAGCAGACAGTCTCCTCCAAAGGCGATGGAAGGGAAGAAACTGGGGAGGCGAGTTGACAAGAACGGCCCTGGCCACAGGGTATGCATCTCACTTGAAGACGGGTGGTAGGAATTCTGCATCTAGAGTGACAGTGGAGGCTGGGAGACCCCTGGCCACAGATGGGGTTCCCTTTCCACACATACCTCCCGTCAGAGGAGACGTTGCAGGTACCCTCATCCTGGGCTGGTTTGCGAGGCTCCAGGGGAATTTCTTACCATGGTGACATATGTGAATGAGTTGGGTAACTGGGCATATCTCCCTGGCAGCTGGAGGGAAGGACATACCCTGAGATCTGTGCTGCTGCGAGCAGGATGGGTCCCTCCCCCTCGGCGTCCCAGCAGGTGTCCTGGAAGCCTCCCTCCCAGGCCTTCCTGCTCTCGGTCCCACATGCTTCCTGGAGAAGCCCAGCAGGTGAAGGGCGCGAGTCTGTGCCAGGGGGACTCTGTGCTCTGTGACGGGAGGGAACCAGCTCACTGGGCCTCGCCACCCTCTCCTGGAGCGAAGCCCTGTTGAGGGGAACCCTCCCCTCACCTGCATTCCCTGTGCCCCACGCCTGCTCAGGCCACACCAAGAGGACCTTAAGAACATCTACCCCAGACTTCCCTGGTGGCGCAGTGGTTAAGAATCCACCTGCCAACACAGGGGACACAGGTTCGAACCCTGGTCCGGGAAGATCCCATGTGCCGCGGAGCAACTAAGCCCGTATGCCACAACTACTGAGCCCATGTGCCACAACTACTGAAGCCCGTGCGCCTAGAGCCCGTGCTCCGCAACAAGAGAAGCCACCGCAATGAGAAGCCCGCGCACCGCAACGAAGAGTAGCCCCATCTCACTGAAACTAGAGAAAAGCCCGCACGCAGCAACGAAGACCCAACGCAGCCAAAAATAAATCAATAAATAAATATAAATAAAAATAAAATAAAGACTATGGTCTGTAAAGCTTAAGAGGAAAGAGTAAAAAGAACAGGTGCCCAGCATCTCCTCACAACAGCACCCCAGCGATGCCTTCAGCACCAGCCCTGGGAGGCGGAGGGAACTTGCAGGGATCACACACCCCGAGACCAGTACCGCAAGACGTGGGTCCGTAATTGACACGATTCCTTCCTTTTCCCGGGAATGTTCTGGTAGCAAACCACAGCCACCACAGTAAAGCGTGATGGTGCTTCTCCTTTGCTTGGAGATAACCCAGGGCCCCTTGGTCCCCCACTGGGACCCGCCTACGTCCCACCGCAGACAAGCCCTCCGCTGCGTGGACGCGCTGAGCTGCAGCAGCCCAGCTGCCACAGAGGCAGCACTTGACACCCACACACGCCCAAACCGCGGCCGCCAGCCACAGGGCGGGAGGAAGAGCCATCGGAGCCCGAGCGCCCGGCGCACAGTGGCCGCGTGAGGGTGGCCTGCTTCCGTTGCCCGGGGTCACAAGTGGGGAGCGCTCTCCTCAAGACCGGCCCTTTTCCTGGGCTCTCAGGTCTCTAGTGAGCTCATCTGAAGCCCCGCTCCGGGACACACAGAACAAAGAGGCCGCTTGGGAGCCGCTGGCCCTGGCCGTGGCCTCTCTTCAGGATGGCCTGCTCCGTGTCGCCCCAGCGCCTGACCCCACAGAGGCCCCAAACTCACTTTGGCAGGACTCCGGCTGACAGACAAGCTCAGAAAAGCAACCAGGGCCTGTTAACAGCCACACTCGGGCCCACAGGGCAGGGAGGCTCCTGGGAGCTCAACTGGCATCGCCCTCCTGGGGCCAGAGTCAGGTCTGTCCCTCTTCTGATGACGCCAGTGTTCAGGGTCAGATCAGGCCTCCCCAACACGTGCCACTTTGGCATGTGGACTGTTTAGCTCCGAAGGCAGTAGAGACCCTGTGGACTCAAGAGAAAGTCCCGTCAAAATGCTTTCAGAGTCTTCACTAGAGTGTGCGTCTCTTGTGACCTGCCTGTGGAACCAAGAGCTGTCACTATCGGCCTTCCACCCGGCAAGCAAGGGAGGAGGGTCTCTGCTTAGAGGGAGCCCACTTCTCGGCCCTTCCAGGCCCCCACCCGGGAGGACCTGTCAGCCCCCGATCCCCCGCCTTCCTCTGTCCCCACTCTGTCCCGTCCTGGCTGAGCCCACCTCTGCCCCCGGGGCTTGTCAGGCCCTTCTTCCCAAAGCCAATCGAAGTGTCCTCGAAGAAGCAACCGTAGACCATCTTCCTCTCAGATGTTTGCTGACCTGCCCTAACTGGACCCTTCCTGGGGCTTCTCGACTCTGCAACGAGCCTGAGGCGTCCACACTCACAAAACACAATGTGTCTGGACTCCGCACCCCAGCCCCGGGGCTCCACATCTCCACCCGCTTCACAACCCGATTTCTTAAGGGGCCCCGAGAAGCTGACTCCATCCCTGCTCCCCAGGCCAGCTCCCAGCCCTCCACCAAAGCAGCAGCCCTTGAAGGGTCACCGGTACCATCCTGGCCGCCTGCACGTCCTGCACCGATACTCGCTCCCTCCCTCCTCGCCTGGGGCACTCCGGCTCACCCCCAGCCTCTGCTCCTCTGCCCCACTGACCATCCTACCACCTCCTCCTCTGACTTCTCCCCTCCCTGATGCCTGTCCTGCGCCCTGAATCCTGCCTGTCATTTTCTGGCTCTCACCAGTATCTGAGCACTTTTGACTCTCCAGCTGTTTTGTTTTGTTTTTGCAAGAATTGATAAACTGATTCGAAAACTGATACGGCAGATCAAGGAACACAGAATAACCAAGACAATCAAGGCGCACCCGCCTCACAGCATACGTAAAAACTCACACAGTGGATCGGAGATCTCAACATCTGAGTTAAACTCCTAGAAAACGCAGGAGTAAATCATCCTGACTTTTTGAGTTAGGCAGTGGTTTCTCTGACTCCTAAAACACAAGCGACAAAAGAAGAAATGGATGAACTGGACACTATCAAAGTTGAACACTTTGGGAAGTCAAATAACACCACGAGTCAAGTGAAGAGACAACCCACAGACTGGGAGAAAACATGTGCAAGGTCACATGTCTGATAAGGGACTTGTATTCAGACTATAGGAAGACCTCCTACAACTCCAGAATAAGACAAATAACCCAATTTTAAAGTGGGCAAAGGGGAATTCCCTGGTGGTCCAGTGGTTAGCACTCGGTGCTTTCACTGCCAGGGCCCGGGTTCGATCCCTGGTGGGGGAACTAAGAGCCTGCAAGCCGCACGGCATCGCCAAAAAAAAAAAAAAAAAAAAAAAAAAAGTGGGCAAAGGATTTGAACAGGCATTCCTCCAAAGTTAACATATAAAAGATGCTCCTCATCGGGCTTCCCTGGTGGCGCAGCGGTTGAGAGTCCGCCTGCCAATGCAGGGGACACGGGTTCGTGCCCCGGTCCGGGAAGATCCCACATGCCGCGGAGCGGCTGGGCCCGTGAGCCATGGCCGCTGAGCCTGCGTGTCCAGAGCCTGTTGCTCCGCAAGGGGAGAAACCACAACAGTGAGAGGCCCGCGTACCGCAAAAAAATATATATTAAACATAGACATACCATAGGCCCCAGCAATTCTACTCCCGGGTATAGATCTAAGAGAAGTGAAAACATACGTCCACACAAAGCCTTGTACCCAACTCTTTATCACAGGTTTATTTATACTAGCCAAAAAGTGGAAAAAACCCAAATGTCCATCGACTGCTGAACGGACGACACCAGACATGACGGAATAGTATTTGGCAATAAAAAGGGTTACAGTGTCTGTCCAGGGTTCAATGTGGGTGAACCTCAGAAACCTCAGGGGAAGCAGCTCAGTGGAAGAAGATCCCAGACGGCACAGTCCCTTAGTTACAGAGTGTCCGAAAATGGCAAACCCACAGAGACAGAAAGTAGATCAGTGGTGCCGGGGCTCAGGGGAGGGGCAGTGGGCACGACTGTTCGCGGGCACAGGGTCTCTCTGTGGGGACGAGAATGTTCTGAAGTTAGACTGTGGTGATCAATGCCTAACCCTATATATATGCTAAGACCACTGAACTGTGTACTTCTAATGGGTGAATTTTGTGACGAGTAAATTATATTTCAGTAAAGCTGTTTTTTAAAAGTCAATGGCACGCACGAGGGAGCATAATGGTGAGAGTCCCACAGGCCAGCTCTTGACGCACGGAACTCCCACCCGGACACGGGTGCGATGACCGACTTTAAAGAGGGCGGAGGCCCGCGGGTCGGCCCAAGTGAGCAAACCTGAGGAGACAAGCGGGGCCGGGGCTCCCGTCCACGCCAGGAGCGCAGGGCGGGCGAGGGATGCGCCGATTGCCAGGGCCGTCCAGCCGGCCGGCAGGCTTGCTGTGCTCTGGGGCAGGGCCGGGGCTCCCGTCCACGCCGGGAGCGCAGGGCGGGCGAGGGATGCGCCGATCGCCAGGGCCGTCCAGCCGGCAGGCTCGCTGTGCTCTGGGTGCTGTGGGAGACCCATGCAGTGGAGGCTCACATCAAAAATACATTTCTGATGACAGGCGCTGCAGGACAAGGGGTGAACTGCGTCCTCCGGGATGTGTGAGCCGCTGGCCCGGAGGCCTGGGGCTGGTCCGTGAGGCCCCCCAACCCAAGACCCTCGTACGGGGCAGCAGGTGCGAGCAGGCCGCCTTTGGCTCCCCCAGCCTGGCTTCTGTGGGTCTGTGTTCTGGGCCCACCTGGAGATGAGGCAGGGCTGGGTCCAGGGGTGCAGGAAGAGGACAGCTAATGGCAGCAGTGTGGGACGGGCCTTGGGGGGCAGGGTGAGGCGTCTCAGACCCCACCCCGCAGCAGCCCTGGGGACACAGGCCAGGAGGAGACAAGTGCTTCTGTGTAGCAGGGGCACCGTGACCCCAAGCAGCGCACGCGGCCCTACTCTGCCACGTCAGGACTGTCGGCAGCTCGTGGCTGAGCCAGGGCTGCAGCCGACCTCGCCTCCCCTCACCCCCCAGACTGACCACATGGCCCTGTGTCCGGCCTGTGCATCGGTGGGGCTGCCACGCCGGGGCCCCCACTGTCCTGGAGAGGGCAGGCCTCCTCAGCCTTCACCAGCCCTCAGGCAACTTTGGAAGAACATTCTCCACCTCAAAGCCATGAACCGAACACATCCACTGAAAGCCTGGACCCTGGAATCGGGTACAGTCGGCCCCCACATCTGCAGGGTCCGCATCCATGGATTCAACCAACCATGGATGGAAAATATACTCCCCAAAATTCCAGAAAGTTCCAAAAAGCAAAACTTGAATTTGCCAGCAACGATTTGCACGGCATTTACGCTGTATCAGGTGTTATAAGCACTCTGGAGATGATCTGAAGTCTATGGAGGATGTGCGTAGGTTACATGCAAATACTCCAGTGTTTTATATGAAGGACTCGAGCATCTGTGGATTTTGGTATCCTGGAGAGGTGGTCCTAAAACCAATCCCCAGCAGAGACCCAAGGACGACTATATAAACACCTTTAAAAAGAAAAATTCTCTCGTACTTTCATCTCAATCCTCATTCGCCCTCCCCTTCCAGCTCTTCGGGTTTAAGGCAAAGCCCAGAAAGGCAGGAAGAAAGGAGTTAGAATAAAATTGTAGCAACAACTGAAGGCCCACACAAAACTGACCACAGGCCACAGTAGACACTGGGCAGGGGAGCTGGGGGTGTGCAGCCACAGCCCAGAATTCTACCCTCTGAAGTCAGAGGACCTCTGACCCCAAAGCCCTGAGGTGCAGACGGTGCTCCCAGACACGGGAGGCCCTGGGAGGCCCTGGGAGGGCCCAGGCCACGTTGCACGGCTCCCAGGGCTGCAGAAGGAGGTTTAGCATCCCTCCAACATCAAAGGGAGTTCCCAGGACCTTCCTTAGACCTGTGGGCCAGAACCTTGGGCAGGGTGGGGTGTGGAATGCACCTGGGAACCTTCAGTGGATGAGTGAGTAAGCATCGTAGGAAGCGGCCCTCCTCTGCAGCGTGGATGGCGGCTAAGAGCGGGAGCCAGGACAGAACCAGGGACGGCTGGACAGAGTGGAAGTGGCCTGGCCCCGGCAGGAGCACATAGAGATTGGTATGGGAGTTTTTTTAGAAGGTTTCACACCATCACATCTGTCTTCCCCAGTTTGGAAATAAAATGTAAAACCAAAATGAAACGTGCAGTGGAAGGGTTGGGAGAGAGTCAAAGAAACGCGCTAGCAAAGCAGACGAAAGACAAAGACAGAGGGGAGCTTCCCTGGCGGCCCAGTGGCCAAGACTCCGCGCTTGCACTGCAGGCGGCGAGGTGCGGTCCCTGGCCGGGGAACTAAGACCCCGCACACTGTGCGGCGCAGCCAAAAGCAAGCAAGAAAGAAAAAGACAGAGAGATGGGAGAAAAGGAGGAAAAGCTGAGTAGGACCTAAAGGCCAACCCCGAGCTCCAGAGAGAACCAAGAAAATGAGAGGGAAACACGTACTAAATAAGAACAAATAATTGCCCAAAACCAAAGGAAATTCTGTTTTTAGATTGAAAGGCCCATCAAGTGCCCAACACAGTGAATGAAAAAGACCTGCTGCAACCCGGCCACGCACCGTGAGATCCCAACGCACCAGGAGAAACGAGAGGGCCTGAGACCCCCCCCAGCGGGAAGGTCGCTCCAACCCGGCCAGGCACCGTGAGATCCTAACGCACCAGGAGAAACGAGAGGGCCTGAGACCCCCCCAGCGGGAAGGTCGCTCCAACCCGGCCAGGCACCGTGAGATCCTAACGCACCAGGAGAAACGAGAGGGCCTGAGACCCCCCCAGCGGGAAGGTCGCTCCAACCCGGCCAAGCACCGTGAGATCCTAAAGCACCAGGAGAAACGAGAAGGCCTGAGACCCCCTCAGCGGGAAGGTCACACACGGAAGATATCCTCCGGACGGCATTCCAACGGCGAAGCCAGACCTGCAAACTGTAAGGTTGAAAATCAACTCCCTCTGCCCTCTGGGCCCAGACAAAATATCAGTCAAGGAAAACGCCTCCAGAGACAGTCTCAAAAGCACGCCCCCCACTGGACACTAAGAAAGTTAGCAGAGGGGACAGGGAAAATTATCTGCAAGAAAAGCAAAACTTGTGCGAGAAATAATTTTGGTGTGTATGACTGGGCGCAGAAGTGAAAACGAATGAATAAAGATGACACTCAGCCTTACGCAGGGGCAGCCAGCCGGCGGCTGGGATGGAGACTGGCAGAAGACTCTGGTCCTGAGGCCGTAAGTCCTGCCGGGTCTGTCCTGCCCCACATCCTGTGAACCCACAGTCCCGGGCAAACGGGGCCCATGAAGGCTCGGCCTGGAGTGGAGTGCAGGGTGTCCCACGGGAGTGGGTGTCACGAGCCCACAGGCCAGGCGAGCGCCTGCGGAAGGGTGAGAAGCGCAGAGACGTGGCTGATGGAGTAAGCGAGCACACGAAGGAAACTGGGTCCCTCGCTGCTGACGGAAAGGCAGGGATCTAGAACGTGTCCCGGGGGACTGCAGTCAGCGGCACCAGTGTGGACGTGTGGTTCTCAGCAAGAAATAAAGTCAGACGTGTGTGTGTCCACACGTGTGTCCACTGAAAGGCTGGCAGCACGTCCACGCTAGGCCCAGGGGTGGCTCCAGGTCCCGGGCACAGAGTGCTCAGAGAGTCACAGATGCATCAGAAGGACACAGAGGCCAGCACTCAGGATAATCTGAGCATCAAAATAATGATTCTAATCCACCAGATAAAGTAAGCCGTGCGTCTGCTCAGCGGTCAATCAGAATGAATACCTTGGTATGTGAAGAGGAATGTGGTATTTCCCCCAAATAACTGATTCATGGCAAAGGGGAAAGTGTCCCTGCAGCAAGAGATGCTGGGATGACGGCCCCCAACCCAGGGACAGAGCTACCCCTGGGTGTCACCAAGCAGCCCACGTCCAGGCCCCAGGACAGCCCACCCGGCGTCCAGCGCCCTCCGAGGGGGCGGTCACGCCTGACCAAGACCGACACACCGCGTGGTTCCGAGCCCCCCCCCCCGAGGCGCTACTGAGGAGCAGATGACCCCGGGTGACGGGCACAGAGTGGCACAGAGTGGCAAACGCACCCTCACGTGGTCAGGAGGGACACCCTTTGAAAAGTTGCTGTGAGTTTGAGATTGCTTCAAAAACTATTTTTAAAACTGACATGGTGTGGGGTGTGACTGCAGTAACAGTGGTCAGGGGAGGCCTCTGCGAAGAGAGCTTGAAGCCGGGGCCCGGGGGCTCCTCAGGCCCTTCCAGCAGCCCGTCTCCAGCTTCCTAGCTCCTCGAAGAGGCTAAAATGTCCTGGGTCAAGGCTGGCTTCCCAGGGACCTCCTGGAGAGGCGGGGACAGCGGCGGCAGGGCGTGCCCCGGGGAGAGTCTGACAGCCTGGAAAATCCAAGAGGGAGCGGCACCCGCGCCCTGGACGCTGCGGGTCCCAGGCCGGGCACAGGACAGCTGGAGCACCTTGAGCCCCCGGGAGCGCTGAACTGGGTGGCCTCTCCCTCTCCCCCTTCCCCCTCTCCCCCTCCCCCGGTCCCTTCTCTGCTCCAGGCCTGTCTGTGACCTGGTTTCCAGGGTCTGGAGGCAGCACTGGTGTCGCACCCACTGGACCAGCTTTCGGCAGGAAATGCAAACAGGGCCGATGGGAAAATGAGGGCAAGGTTTGCTCTTTTTCTTTCCTTTTTTTTTTTTCTTTCTTGCTGGAATTCAGAGAGAAGTAAAATGAAGACTTGCTGAGTGGAGCAAAGACAGACCTGCTTTTGCTGAGTTTAGGTGAAAATGAGAGAAGAGCGCTGGGGGCAGGGGAGCCGGCAGCTCCATCGCTCTGCACGATTCTCATTATTTTCCTTCTAAATCAGCCGCGCTGGTGCTTTCTCTATTCAATAAAAGCCAAACGCAAGCCACGTCCCCTAATCTCTCGAACAGCAGCTCACTGCTGAGAAAATAATACAGATGTAACTTCCAGCATCGTACACTTTATTTTCCATTTATATGCAAATGGTGACCTTTCACCCAGGCTGTCTCAAAGAAGTGACTCCTTAAAAATGCAAATAGCACGTTGCAAGCAGTTACTGAGGCTGAGTTCTTCTTATATGATTATTATTATTTCTTTTAACCTTACCCACGCTGTAAAAACAACAGCTACACTGCCGGGCAGTAATGAAGACTTTCCAAACCCAATCACAGGACTGGCTCCCCAGGCGGCCTGTCAGGGAGCCTGCCAGCAGGGGAGGGGCCCCCGGATGCCGAGGGGTGGTGGGCCTCGCAGCCCCAGGGCGGGCTGAGCGTCCCGGCAGAGGCACAATGGTGTGGAGCCAGGCCTCCGACACCCGGGCAGGTGCGGGGACCGCAGGCCGCAGGCTGTGTCTGCTCCAGGCAGAGGCACAGGATTTCACAGAGGGCCTTCGCACCCCAAAAGGAGTTGAGCGCTAGCGGTCAACATGAGTGACCCCTTGACCCCCACCCAGGCACACGTGCTTCACCCCCAGACGAGGAGTCGGGGTGGGGGTGGGGGTCGGGAGAGGCCCTCCCTCAACCCCCCAGGCCAACAGGAAAGGCCTGGACAGGAGGCTGGAGACGGGGCCTGGGAAATGGACACGGCCACTGGGTGCACAGGCGGCGCTGGGCGGGGGCTTCCACGGCCCTGACCCACCCGACTGACCGAGTCAGGACGCAGGCCAGGGAAGGCGCCCGCGTCCTCGCCGCGTCCCCCACACCCCCCAGGGTCCCCGGGATTGCCCCTGCAGGAGACAGAACTGTCCTGCCCGAGGAGAGGAGAGATGGCCGCTTCCTTCTTCCTTGAGACCACACTTTACTTAGGCTCTTGCAGTTAACCCGACTAGAACGGGCTCTCTCTCGTACAAACAGGATAAATCCAAGCTGCTCGCGGCTCCCTGAAGGTCTGTCCATGCCCTGGCTCGTGTCCCGTTCAGGACAGGGGACCGACACGGGGGTAGGAGGTCCGGGCAGCTCTGGGGCCTCGAAGCCTGGGGGACGGGGTTCGACAACAGTCCCACTCTCCTTCTCCCACCCCAGTCCCTCTACCTCCAGGACGTGGAAGCACTCCTGTCTGGGGGAGGAGGGTGAACCCAGGGGGCTGCCACTGCAGCCCCAGCCCCAGGGCTCAGAATGGCCCCCATGTGGTGGCTGATTTTCGGGGGAGGGGTGGCCAGCAGAGACACCCACCTGTCAGCCTCCTACACTGCCCACTCTGCTGCCTTTTAAGTTAGAAATACTGGGGGGCTGTGCATGTGAATTTCCCAGTCTGGATGGGCATGCGGGACACGCAGAGCGCTAACACGGAACAGAATTTGGAGAGAACGCAAACCATACGTTTGCCTCCAAATGGCTCTGGGCAGTAAGGCGTCCATCGCCAGGAGGGGGGCATGGCGGGGTGGGGAGAGCCCCTCCAGGCCCTGCGCCCCCCACCTCCTCCCCCACGCTGACACGTGTGCTCGGGAGCTGTCAGGATGCTCTCTGGGATGGCATCACAGCAACAGTGGGACTCTGACGCTCACACCAGGGCCCATTTGGGGTCCCCCGCGTGCCAGAGGTGCAGGCCGCGGCGGAGCACGAGAGCTCAGGCCCTGGGGCTTGCAGGGTCTGAACCACACCAGGCAGCAGGTTCTGAACCCAGAAGCTGCACATGTGATTTGCAGCTGAGCCAGCAAATCCTGGCCCAGAAGCCTACAGCCGGTCCCATGACCCGTTCGCAGCCTTCAAGGGGGCTACAAAGTTTGCTAATGCGATTCGGTATCAAATACAAGCCGCCTTTCCTCTCCCTTTGGGCTGATGCACTGACCTCGGGGTCTCCACGGGTTTCTCTGATGGCTTCAGTGGTGTTTCTAGAAGCATCAGAATGGCGGGATACAGGAAGGCGGCAAGCTCACAGCTCCTCACAGCTCTCACACGTCGTGACAAGTGCTGCCTTATGTGCGCTGGGGGAGGGGAACCTCACAGCTAACATGCTTTGCTGCAGAATGAGACCCCGTGGGACTTCCCTGGCGGTCCAGTGGTTAAGACCTCGCGCTTCCAGTGCAGAGGGCGTGGGTTCGATCCCTGGTCAGGGAACTAAGATCCCACCCGCCGCGCGCGGTGCAGCCGAAGAAAAAAAACACTGAGACCCCAGGAAGCCAGGGCTGGGGCGTGGGCTTCATGAACTAAAAGGAGAGCCACGAACATCTAAGTAATTTAGCAAGAACCTAATCAGACCACTAAAAGGTAATAACTGAAACACCCCCGCAGTCTGGACAACAGAGCCTAACCTTACACCCAGGCCAACAGGGTCTTCACTCACAGATGGTGGAGGGAAAACTCAGAACCGAACACTTAAGCACTCTCTTGCCACCTTGATTCAGAACCTTCCCTGGCTGTCTCCAGCCCAGCACTGACAGCTCAGTGCCCGCGTTTACAAGGGCACCCAGGCCAGCACCTGCGTACGTACCAGAACCGCGAACGCTGAGGCACTGCCCGCCAGGAGGCCCCGACCTGGGGGCCTGCAGGCCCTCCTCCAAGGCAAGTGGGGACACCCACAAGGCGGATCCAATACGATAGCAGAGATGTTCCAACTACTGGACACCTAAGGGCGTGATTGTGACGCCTGGGAGGGTCCGCCAGGGGCCCGGGCGGCGTCTGTTAGAGGCCGTGGAGGAGAAGCTGGAGGTGAAAGGAGACAGGAGGTGGATCAGGGATCTTGGGGTGGCCCAGATGGGGGATGGAGAATCAGGTTGGAAGACAGGCTGGAGACAGACCCAGGACGTCTCCCACGCAGTGGGAAAGCACCCAGGAGGGCAGCGAGGGTCAGTGTGGTCTGAGGATGACCTCCTGGGCGGTCAGGCTGTGCAGGTGTGGGACTTGAGTGAGAAGTTCCATAATTACACATGCAAACTGATGGTTAACCAACCAATTCACTGCTCAGTTAGCAGTCTGGTAACCAAGCAGGCCGTCGTGAACCACTGAGTCTGGGAGCCCAGTACAGTTACAGTCTCAGAGCACCTTAGTTATGTCGCAGGTGCAGCTCTGAGTCTGTGAAACGCCTTGTGCCCCCCTTCACTCAGGAACCACCAGGCTGCCCATAGGGGACAACGGGGGCCAAGCCGTTTTATACCCTGTAGGTGTGAAGAGTGAAGGGACACCGCCTGGCACGCAGGAAGTTAGGGACGCGCCCCAGACCTGCGACCCGAGGTGTCTAACCCTCTAGGACCGACTAAAGCAGGCACGGGGATAAAGAATAACGGAGAAGCCAGACCCTCCTCACTCCCAGGCAACGGCAGGTGGGCCCTGGGTCCGGAGTCTGAGACAAGAGAGGCCGGGGGCTGCAGGCCGAGGGGAGGGCAGCCGTCCAGCCTGGAGCCCCGGGGAGCTCTCTCTCACGCTGCTGCTTTAATGTGGAGTTTTTAGGCAACAAAATGGGGGAAAAGGAGAGGCCCCAGATGGCTTCCCCAGGAGCCCTCAGACCAACATCGAGCAGGATCAAGGTGTGAAGCCAGGCGTGAGGGCTTGTCTGGCGGCAGCTCGGCCAGATGGCGCGTCCGGATGGACACAGCCCTGCGCCCTGCCCGCCACCCTGCGCCACGCGGTGCCTCGGGCCTGTCCCCGGCGCACCCTCCATGCGGACCCTGCTCCCAGGCTGCAGTCCGGAATGACCCCTCACACACCACACGTGTCCGCACAACCCCACACGGCCCCGCCGGGTGCCTGAGCGGCAGAAGGGGGGCCCGGGGACGCAGAGCGGCCAGCACTGGGCAAGGGCTCTGCCCCCTCCGGCCAGGACTAATCCTGGACAGAGGCAGATTAAATCATCCTTGGAGTTACTTTCATTGCATCTGATTAAAATAACACTGCATTTTTTAAAGTGTAAATTCAAAAATGAAAACAGGAGGGAGCATGGACACCAGGCTCCAAGCAGAGGGAGGCCAAGCACGAGCAGCGGCCCCTGCTGGCGAGCATTCGCCACTCCGTCCTCTCTGGAGCCATCAGCCCAAACACGTCTGAGAGCAAAGCATTTTAAGCCAGGTGGAAGACGTCTCTCGTTTCGTTTTGAGGGTTTTTTAAGCAACATTTGGGGGAATCCAGCCATCTGTGAAGGACAGGACGTATGCCGAGGACCTCGAGGCATTCTACCCCAAAGCCCTGCAAGCAGCCGGGAGGGGTCCCGAGAGGGTGGCCCTGGGGTCTTCAGGGAGCAGAAAGCCCACGCGGGGGCAGCTCCGGTGGCAGCTGCTCTCATGCCTTCTGGGAAACAGCATTTTCCTGGCTGAGTAATCTCCCTGCGGTGCCGGGTCCCAAAGACCGTCTTCCCATAAACTCACACCGCAAAATTCCCGTTAAAATCGCCTCTGTAGACAGCTGACTTCAGAGTGAGTTTACAAGGAAGGAGCTGCCAGGGCTGGAGGGAGGGCCCCCAGCCAGGCTTTCCACAAGATAAACGTCAGCAAGAAGGGGATCTGGACGGGTCTTCCAGGCCTGGGACCGGCGTTTATCCCTCCAACGCACAAGGCTCACTGGTTGCCCAGTGCCCTGCCTGCCGGGGGCCAGGTGACAAGGCAGCCCCTGCCCACCCGGCAGACACCCTCGCCCCTGCCACCTTGTCCACTCCGGGGCTGAGCAACGTGCTCTGGTCGCCCGAGGCCCCCTCCCCAGCCAGTGGGGGGTGGGAGGCGTTGAGCAGCCCCTCCCCCGCCTTCTCTTCACCAGAGTGGAAGTGCCTCGTGCACCAGGGGGAGCTCGGCCCCAAGCAGCCATCAGAGCAGTGGCCCGAGGCCCAGGGGCACTCCCCCACAACCTCAGTCTGCAGGCCCCTTGTCCTGCCGTCTCTGCCAGTGCTGGGCCATGCAAAGCAGCATTCCACCCGTGCAACCATCGCCCGGGCTGGGCACCACCAGCAGGGACCGGGCTGCACACACACCCCAGGCTCCCCGACCAGCTCCCAGCGTTGGCTCAGATCCCCTCTGCCCCCGCCCCGAATGCCCCACCCCCATCACACAGAGTGACCCAGGTCCTCGCGGGCACATTCGGCGACCCCAGGCCGGAGGAGGACAGTAGGGCCCAGAGAGGAAGGGCCTTGGCTCTGGGCAGCACCGGGGAGAGCGCCCACCCCAGCCAAGGCCAGGGGACAGGCCAAGCTCCGGCCAGAACGGGCAGCTGTGGGTCAGCGACCCGTGGGGCTGAGGGCCCGGAGCTCTCTCCTGTGCCAGCACACTCTCTGCAGGCCTCTCCCGAACGCCTCTGGGCACTGACAGGGCTTTCCAGGACAACCTCCTCTGACCCCAGGAACAGGGCCACTTTGCAGACCCAAAGGCTCTGCCCGCTGTGTGGGGACATCTCAGGGCGGGTCCTACTCCCTCAGGCACCAGGAGCGTTCGGGGCAACGGGCAATCACTGCCTTTGGCAGAATCTTCCGAGAGGGTCTGGAGCATTGGCTCCAAATACTTGGGGCTGCCTCCAGACCCGTGGGGACTGCCTGAGGGTCGCAGAGACTCCCCACCCCGGGTCACACTTTAGACAGAAGCAGCCCCCTGCCCTCAGTGAGTTCCCGGGCCCGTATCTGGGGCCATGGTCCAAAAGGGTCAGAGCCCGGGGGTTCCAGAAGGAAAGGTCTCGAAGTCCAACTCTCTGAGGACCCTGGTCAGCCCCCTAGATCAGCGGACACCCTGGGAGTGCCCGCGAGGCAGGGGCACCTTGCAGGGGCCTCAGTCTCCAGCCCTGCGGGGCAGAGGGTTCGTGAAGCTACGTCCTTCTCTTCGCAAGCAAATTGCCCCGTGAGCCCTAAGCCAGCCTTCTCTCCCCACTGGCGCCACAAAACTCCAATCCCTGCTCTCCCATTCTTCTGTTTACCATTAATTAACAGGGCCATATGGAAGGAGGTGAGAATCACAGCCGTGGGCCAGTGGGAGGGGAGCCCTGGTGGTGAGGAACCTGGACCTCTCCCCAGTGGCCACCCAGCCTCCCTGGGCCGGAAGAGGCAAAGTCCAAGCACATCCTCTCACACCGAGGCTGAGGGCCCGCTTCCTCTGGTTTGCCCCAACACTCTCCTGCCTTTTGTTCACTCAGCCACTAGCCTCAGAGGTGTCCTCAAGTCTCTCTGATTTTTTTTAACCACTGGGGCAAAAGTCCTCGTCTCCCTCTCCCAAAAGGATAATGATAATTATCGCCGTCTTTCTCGCCATTACAGTGACACAGTCTGATGGCCCAAGACAGAGCCCACATCCTGCTACCAGACCCACCTCTCAGAGGTTTTGTTTCAGAAATTAAAGCCCAACTTTACCGGCCAATGATGTCCACGGATGCAAAGGTGATGCTGAGAGCAGAGAAGCCCTCGGTGACTCATAGCAGCTTCACAACAAGGACCCGCCACACCACAGCCCAGGGGCCACGGGCAGCTTGTTTACCTTCCTGATTCACAAAGAGGAAAGTGAACCCAGCAGACAAAGTCCACGGCCCAGAACACATCACCCTCCAGGCAACGGCATCACATCATTCAAGGCTCACACGGACTTCCTGCCTAAACCTGATTTCTAGTTTTAAATACAAAAATCCAGTTACGCTAACGCTATAAGCAACCACACTTGTGACCCCGATCACATAATGAGAAAAGGAGGCGAAGGGACAGCGATATTTACTGCAGGGCATCTATCCTGCAGACACACGCACCCTAGTTGTTGTTCCTTAAGTTTAGAAATACGTGACACGCAAAGACAGGACGCTCACATGACCACCTCTGCTCTGTCTTGGGTGGGAGCACGCATGAGGTCCCGACGGCGTCCCCCTCGAGAGAGAGGTCTTCTGCTTAAGGAGCCAGCGTTCTCCCGGGGAACTTAGCTCCCGGGTCCCACGGCTGCAGATACATCTGTGTTTCTCTTTCAGAAAAGCACACAAAGTTTCTCGTCTCGACACAAGGTCCCCCAGTGTCTTTCTGTCAGACGCACAATGTGTCCCCTAGATTCTCAGAGTGGCCAAGCGCATGAGCAAAGCCAAGGAGGGACAGAGAACTCGGAGGAAAACGGCCGCGGGCAGACCCAGGAGGAAAAGAAAGCCTCGGTCCAACAGAGCAGCTTTAAAAAGCCATCCCCAGACCTGCTTTTCCAGCAAAGAAAGCCTTCACGTCAGAAACTAACCCTGCGTACCCTCTCCCCGTCTCCACCCGAGGGGAGAAGCCAAGCGCTGGGCATCTGCCTTTGTCAGCGAAAGAACGTAACATTGACTTACCTTTTTCCCCACAGCTATTGTCTGTCCTCTTTCAAAATGACATCACGGAAAGCAATCATGAAATTTACATGGGGGTGCGGGTGTTCGGGGAGGAGAGGCAAGGCAGCTGCCTCCCTTCCGGTGGTCGCATGTGGGGAAGCCTGTGTGCGGGTTTCAATTAAATATCCTCTCCCTTTAGTGTGCGAACTCCTAAGCCAGCTAAAGGCGACGTCTCATTTACTTAATGACCGCTCTCATTAGCAGCGGTGGCACGGGCTGGCGGAGAGGCTCCTTTGTAAATACGCTACCCATGAACCCTTGGGGCTCCAATATATCTGTTTACTCTCTGAGGTGAAATAAATTTACAGTATAGCATCAGAAAGATGGATCTGCTGACGGGGAGCGAGAGGTGTCCAGGCCGGCAGAGCCCCTGTCTCCCGCCCCAAGCCTCAGCCCACAGAAGGTGCTCGCGCTTGCCCACACTGATTCATAATTAATATGCAGCACGATTTGGGTTTTTTTTATGCAAAACACACAAAAGGGCAGGGAGCGTCACAATCACCAGGCTCACCCCCCTCTGCTTTCTCCACCAGTGGTTCAGTCCAATAATTCCTAATAGCAGCGACCGGAATGACAGATGCCCTGGGTTAGCACGGCTGCAGCGAAAGTACTTTACAATATTTATCGGTGGTTAGGAATATGACCTACCATCGTAAAGCACGAGCTGCAGAATTTATTACTCAGATGAGCCAGGAGGGTTACATATTGGCTTATCTGCATATTCAAGTACCAGCGACTTAAATGGATACGGATATATTGTTCAAGTGCATAAAAGGTTCCTACGGCCACAGACCAAAACATAGTCACATACACAAAGAGTAGATCAGGAAAAGGTACTTTGCTTTTATCACACATTCCCTTTTTGTTTCAAGTCTAAAAATAATAAAACCCTCTCACAGAGAGCTTGAGCACTCCCGAAGCCACAAGTATCCTACGCCCTGAAACCACTAAGTTTATCCCAGCCAGAGGGAAGCACAACCACTCAAGTTCTATCTTTTTCAGTCTTTTTCAAACTGCCTGCGAGGAGCTGGCCAATGAAAATCGGGAGAGAAAAAATTCATAACACACACAATGGAAGTGCCCACCCGCTCTTCAAGCAACCCAACCGTCTGCTTTTTTAGGTACTGGGTTTGTGATTTTTTTTTTCCACATTCGAGGATAAATGTAGGACTTTCCTCAGTTAAGAGTACCCAGGAGCCAGGGTATTCCTGCTTGCTACCCAGATTCCCTTTCCCTACAGATAAAGCTAGCAAACTATTGTCCTTTATCATAATCAGGTTGTCAGAAACTGTACTGTGAAACACGACACAAGCTGAATTGCAGACACCCGCACAGAAGGGACTGTCACAGGCCAGCACGAGGGCCAGCGAGACCCGTGGCCCAGAAGTTCGGTGCAGAGATTGTGACACAGTAAATATCAGATCTTGGTAAGTGACGCAGGAACACACCGCCCCTACGCTAATTAGCACTGAAGCGCTCAGGCCCCCAAAAGCATGAATGAGACAGAACTGAAACATTTAGCTTTCTCTAAGAGAACATTATTGAAGGTCAGCTAAAACCCTTCCACAAGCAATTATTCTCGACTTGCAGAGCTGCTTCCACATCACATGTAACCCAACAAGCTTCATCCGAAAAGCAAGTATGTTCAGTTCTTATACACACACGTCCTTCTCAACAAATAAAATGTACTCAGAGGGATCTTTTAGTGTGAGCAAAAGGAAATAAAGGCAAAAGCCCTCACTGGTCAAACTGAGGATGAAATATTAATCAGCCAAACGAGAACAGCTTGAGGCCCCTGCCATGACAGCTGAACATTGTTTTTATTCTTTTCTAAGCTCACATCCATTAGCATAGAAGGACACGTTCAGTTAAGAGCTCTTCTGAAAAGCCATATTCTGTCTCCTCTGGACACGCTGGGAGTGCTGGGATGTTTTACATCCCAAACCTTTGGCATTCAGAAATTCTATTAAACTCTTATCGGCAGGCTGCAGGCTGAGACAGCCCTGCACGCCGTTGTTCCAGGATGGAGATGGAATCAAGGGAGGGCTGGCGCTGAATCAGCCAATTCCCCAACAATACCCAGGGCTTCATGAAAGCATTTAATTCACATACAGAACAGTCAGACTCAGGAAACAAGAGCAAGCAGAGGTAACAGCAAGAAGAGATCAGGATGTGCAACAAAGGACCTGGGATGACATAGCTGTTTTTGCAGGCAACAAATTACACTTGCTCACACCCTCAGGTGCCTGCAGCTCTCACACCTCCCCGCTGGATAAACAGCTTCCCAAGGCGTGCAGCCCGGCGGTCCGGAGTGGGGCCTCTGGACTCCACGTGAGGCTGCTCAGGGAGCATTCGAACGAGCTCAGCAACTTCAAACTGGTGCCTGTTCCCAGAACCTGGGGAGAAGCAGCCCTGGGAGCCCCACGCCAAGGAGGCCATAGCTGCAAGAGCCGGTTCAGACGTGTAAAGGTTCAAAATCTCGTCCCACTCCATCGAGAGAACAAGGAGAAGTTACAGGAAGGGAGCAGGGGAGGGCCTTAGCCGGCAAGTTTTGAGGTTTGGTGGCTTCCTTCAGCTTAAGTGTGGGATCCAGACGAGCCTGGCTCTGATCAGCACGTTGGACAGCGCTCCCTCGCCCGAGGGCCCTTTGTTCCCTGGCACAGCCGGGACCTGCACTCCGTGGTCGCTGAGCCCCGGCAGAAGAGGCGATTCCAAACCAAGGCTCCCAGCCTTGCTTGTAAGTGACAGCAGCAAGGTGTCACTAAAAACCTTCTTTCTCACACGGGGGAAACTGTCAGGATTATTTTAAATCATAAAATATTTTCTTTTCCATAACTAAGCAAGGAGCACGTTGCTCCTCTAAGCTTTATTTCATAAAAGATCTGTGGGGAGGACGCTTGTGACTCTTAAGTTTGGAAGATCCACAGGGAAACACCCTCTGCCTGATGGGAGGGTCCTCAAACGCCACGCGGGAGAAAATGGGGAGATGTGCAACACCAAACTTGCAGCACTCGCTTAGGAAGTGTTTTGTGGGAGCTGGGCAGGCAGGCTCAGGATCGCTTAGCTGGTAAGATCATTTCAAATAAAGTGTAATTACTTGTGCAAATCTGCACACAGACATTCCAAGTGTCAGTTCGTTTGTTTCATAAAAACTCTTTCAAGTAATTTTGGTCTAAACTTTCTGCATCTGTAATTGGCACCGCCTTCTCCGGTGACCAGCTGGGGGTGAGGGTTTTCTTCTTTCCCTCTGAAAGCTTCCCTGCAGATGGGCGCCCGCCTTAAAGCTGCAGACGACAATTAGGGCCGTTGTGTGTGGAGCCGCAATGGTCAGCATTAATATTGTATACGAACAGCTGAGGGCGAGGGGGGGCCCTGCCCCAGGCAGGCTCTGGCAGATGGAGCAAACAAAACCGAGGGCCACTCTCTCCAGCACCCTGGGCTGACTCACACACACTCACACGCTCACACACACTCTGGCTACATTGTGAGACTGTTTCGCGCTGAGACATCAAGCACACCAGCCCTCTGACGCTGTGTACACACTTACACACACAATCACACATATGATGGGGAGAGTACTGCACCGTGTTAAAGTCTCTCACACGCAGAGTAACTGCCTGTGAGGAAAGCATTTTACTACAGCGAGTCCTGGGTGGACACGCCAGCCACATACACCCCACCCGCGGCCCCCACCTGCCAAAGACAGGGTAGGCGGCACGGGGCCCTGCAGGCCCCGCCATCAGTGTCCACGGGCCCTGGCCTTGCTCAGGAGGGAGCATGTGTCTGTCACCTCCTCGGCTGCCCAGAAAAGAGCACTGAGAGCTGATGGGGACACATCTAATTAGTCCCTTTGGCGTCTTGGCAGAAACCTGTGAACAAGGCGGGGGCGGGGGGGGTGCAGGGGGGGTGCTCAGTGTGGGGAGGGGGGAGGTACGCACCCAGGAAGGTCCCGCAGAGCATCATCCTGGCTGGGCAGACACACCTCCACTCCGAAGCTGGTACACACGGTCACTTCATGCTGCAAAAAGTTGTGACACAAACTTCTGTGTCCCAGGGCCCTGGAGAGCTCCCTTCTCATGCAGCCAATCAGGGCCAGGGAGAGATAATCACAAATCGATGCCCTGCCAATGAGGTTCCCTGCCCCACACAAAAGGGCCCCGGGCCCCAGACAATGAGCCCCGCCTGCAGGTGGAGGGAGCAAAGACACAGCCCCTCACACTGAGGGACCAGCAAGTGAGGGATGGGAGGGGCCCTTCCCGAAGAGGCCCCTCCTCCCGCTTGCCCCTCCCCTTCTTCCTCCTACTTTTCCCCTCCCCTCCCCTCCCCTCCCCTCCCCTCCCCTCCCCCTCCCCTCCCCTCCCCTCCCCTCCCCTCCCCTCCCCCTCCCCTCCCCTCCCCTCCCCCTCCCCTCCCCTCCCCTCCCCCTCCCCTCCCCTCCCCTCCCCTCCCCTCCCCCTCCCCTCCCCTCCCCTCCCCTTCCCCTCCCCTCCCCTTCCCCTCCCCCTCTCCTCCCCTCCCCCTCCCTTTCCTCCCACTTCCCTGTCTCCCCACTTAACCCCAGACCAAGTTAGGCCAGAAACCTAGTCGAAGACCAGTCACGATAAGTGGGATGGGATCACGTCTGGATAGCCTGGACCCGCCTGCAACACAAACACTGACTACCAAGGGGGCAGGCCCTTGTGGCCCCCGGAACGATGGACTCCCCACCACCCAGGTGTGAAGCTTGGGGCGAGGTGGGGAGGTGAAGAGAGGACCAACTCCCTCAGGGATGCGGGGTTCGGAGGGGGACCCACAGGGGCAGGGGAGGGGCACGTGTCGGTGTGGGATGTATTAGGCCTTTCTGGGGTGACCCCTCCTGCCCTACCCCCTGTCAGTGAACCTTTGCTGCACACCAGGGCCTCTGGAGCAATAAGGTCGGCCATCACCAGACCTGGCTGAACCCTCCCAGCTCCTCCCTGATGCCGGGAGGAAACTCCCACTCACCCCAAGGCAACTCAGGTGTCACCTTCCTCGAGGTCCCCATCGCACCCTCAGCTCGGGTACTCCCCTGCCTCTGTGCAGGTCCCCATCGCACCCTCAGCTCGGGTACTCCCCTGCCTCTGTGCAGGTCTCCATCGCACCCTCAGCTCGGGTACTCCCCTGCCTCTGTGCAGGTGTCTGCCCCTGACAGGTGAGGCCCATGCAGCCTGCGGCAGCTACAGCCCGTGGTGAGAGCCCCACACTCACTGTTTCTACGGGAGACCTGCGAGGTGGGGCTGGGTGAGCTCTCCTAGGCCTTGAAAGGGCCTGAGGACGACCCCTGGGAGGTGGGAAGGGTCAGATGAGACCCGAGGGCCCCCCTCCGACGTTCCTCTAGAGCAGAAGTCCTCAGATCTGGCCCCTGGGTGGGTGGGATGGTCCCATCCTCACAGACTCGCCCCTTAAATAAAGCGTGAGGGTGGTGAGGACAGCACTCGGGCCAGCGTGAGTCTGAGTCGCGGCAGCCCAGGCTGCTTTGCAAGCTAGAGGGACGGGTGCTGGGGGGGCGGGCTTCACCGTCCTGGAGCCGGAGGAGGGAAATGTGGACAGAACCCGGGCCATCCCGTCCCCTCACAGCCCCTCACTGCCAGCAGTTGGCTGTATCCACGCCTGTTCTGAGGCCTCCAGTGAGGGCAGCTGGGCAGGAAACGGGCAAGCGGGTGGTCCCAGGGGGAAGCTGCCCAGGTTAGGATACAGGCAGGGGGAAGGGCCGGCTGCTGAGGGTCTGTGGGGGCCAATCAAGGGACACATGGGACTCCAGGGTTTGGCCTGAGCCCTCGGAGGGGCAACGAAAGGGGCTGACGGGGGAGAGCAGGTCTGTGGAGACTGACAGCCCTGTTGACCCCAGAACATGGGTTCCAGTCGGGGGCTCAGGGGCAAGATGAGGCTAGAAATAAAGGTGAGCCACCTGGTTACAGGGCAGCAAGGTGGGGGGCAAATGTGCTGAGAGGCTGGTGAGGGAACGGGGAGAGAGGGGAGGGCAGGGGCAGATGGGGGGCAGACGGGGGGCAGACCGGGGGCAGATCGGGGGCAGCTGTGGGGTGGATCGGGGCAGATGGGGTGTACAGGGACAGATGGGGGGAATTGGGGGCAGATAGGGGAACAGTGGCTGATGGGGAACAGGGGTAAACGGGGAAGGGACGCTGAAGCTGGGCAGGAGGTCCCTTCCATGTCTGTCACGGTCCCTCATCTGAAGTGACAGATATGCCTACCTCCATCGCATGAGCCAACCCTCCTTGACTCGTCTGCAAAGCGAGGGCATCGGGGACATTGCCCTGCGGGTGCCCAGATGGGGCCGCACCGGTCGGCCTGCGCTGAGTCATTGCTGACCGTTTCCCGCCTCCCAGCCCAGCCTCCCAAACTTGGAGACACCAGCTTCCTGCAGTGAGTGATTCTGAGTCCCCCAGGTTCCCAAACCCTGGGGACATGTGTCCTTGGATGCAGTTAATTAAGGAGTTAATTACCGAGAGGAACAACGGGGGCAACCTCGGAACACTTGTGCTGTTCCCCTTAATGAAACCAAATGGCCTTATAACCCAGCACGTGACAAAAGCCCTCGGACAAGTTCAAAGTCCAGTGAGACAAAGTCGGTGTCTTCCCTGAAGGCCTGGGGCCTCGAGGGGCCTCTTCCCTGAAGGCCTGGGGCCTCGGGGGGCCTCAGCTCCTCCATCCCCTCCCCCCGCGCAGTGCGCTCAGGGATTGGGGGTCCAGCACAAGAGCTTGGACAGCTGGGTCAGAATCCTCATTCCAACAAGACCCCAGGTGGCCTGCGGGCCCCTTAGAGTTTGAAGAGCGTTCACCTCTGGCCAGCAGCCCCGGGAGGGCTCCCCACCTGCGGGGCTGTCGAGGGTGGTGGTCACACCAGCCTCTCTTGGGCTCTGGGCACCTGTGGCCCCTCCCTCCCCTTGACCAGAAGCCAGGTCAGCTGAGCACAGCCAGCCCGCCCCAGGAAAGCCCTCGGGACCCTCAGCCGTATTCCCAGCGGAGGCTCACACAGGCCCCTGCCCTGCAGGACCGAAGTGACCCAGGGGTGGATCTGCTGCAGGGGTTCCTGGGGACATGAGGCACGCGGGCTGGGAGGGTAGTTTCCGGTGGTGCTTCAGTAGAGCCCCACGTGGGCCCCAGACGCCCCATGGGGTCTGCCTGGTGGCTCCCCTACGGCCGGCCCTGCCGCTAGCCGGCACTGCAGAGGTCCAGGCACCCCACCTTCCTCAGGCAGGAGGGATGGCTCGACCCATGAACAGGCCTGCCTGCTGCCCAGAAGAGGAAGGGGCAGCGCCAGGGCAGGAGCCGTCGCCTGGGAACACGGGCACCGTGGCTGGGTTCTGCACGTATTCACCCCAAGGGTGGCGGCCACGGCCAGATGCCAGGTTGCAGGACCCTCAGGGCTCGAGGTGGAGGCTGGAGCCCAGTGGTCCTGGGGTCTGCAGGCAGCTCTCAGCAGATTCAGCTAAGGGCCGGGGGGCAGCTGGGGCAGGGCGAGCACAGCCCAGCTCAGCACCCAGGTCCAGATGGACCCAGAGAGACCTCGTGTCTCCTCCCTGCAGGCTGGTATCAGAGGGCTGCTGGCGCAGAGTAAGGGGCTCAGAGAGTGAGGGGCTCAGAGAGTGAGGGGCTCAGAGGGTGAGGGGCTGTAGTTCCAGCTGAGAGGCCACCCCCCAAGCGTGAGGCCCCAGGAAGCTGACAGCAGGTCTGGTGGCCCCTCATCCCGCCCTGGCCATTGGGAGGAGGGGAGGAAGGAAAGAGGAGACAGAAGGACCCAGACCCAGAAAGGAGTGAGCAGCTGGCCCTGTGACTCTGCAGGACGTCCAGCCCGCGGGGACCAGAGCCTCCCGTGGGCACGGTGCTGCCCGGACCGAGGGGCCGAGAGGAAGAGCGGGCAACCGACTGGGTGGGAAGAGGGGCCGGCGGCAGTGGGCTGGAGGCCAGGGCTAGGGATGAGCACGGTGGTGGACGCACGGGACACAGGGAGAAGCAGCAGAGAGGAGAGGCGGAAACCAGACGGGCTCAGACAGACAGACAGACAGAGGCGAGGGAGTAAGAAGGCCACGGGCCCCGGGGTCGGGGACGGCAGCTGCCCTCGCTGCGAGCGCTGGCTGGGAGCCTCCCCTGATTTTGTCCTTTTCGAGGCCTTGCACCCTGCAGGGGTCACACCTCATCTGCATGTGCGTGTGCACGTGTGTGTGTGTGTGTGTGTGCGCGCGCGCGCGCGCACGCGTGCACAAGAGCAGGGGGACAGAGGGCTCCAGGCTCTGTTTAAATGGCTTTGGAATTCTCTCCCGGAACAGATGGCCTCAGAGATAAAGCCGCCCAGGAGCCCAGGCGAGAGCGAGGCCGCAGCGGTTGCCATGGCAGGCTGGGCCGGTGCCCTCTGCTTCTTAGCAGCCACGAGAGCACAGCCCACACATGTCAACACGGGCTCTGAGGAGGGGGGCCCGCAGCAGAGCCCCGGCGGGGAGACCCTCACCTGGCCGTCCAGCCCCCATGGCAACAAGAAGGGAGCTTGGTGGGGCTGGTGGGCACAGGCTGAGACATGAGGACGACAGCCCAGCCGCTTCAGGAGAAGCACTCCCTCCCAAGACGCCACCCCGAGACAGCCGGGCTGGAGCCCGGACGAGCTGATGCTGGGTGGCTCCAGCCGCACCCAGCACTGGAGACCGAAAGCCAGCCTGGGGCCAGCGCCGCACTCTGGGGATAATGGGGCAGCTTCCCTGGTGAGTCGAGGCGCGCCCTGGGGTAAGGGCTGGGGTCCTGGAGCCCAGAGCGAGAAGGGGCAGCTGGAGCCCTGGACAGAGCTGCTCTCGGGGGACAGACCCCGGCGTCAGCTCCCCCCGGCCCCTGTCACCCCAACAAGCACAGGAATCCCACCGAGGGAGCCAGGCAGGATGCCCCCGAGATGGGGGAGCGGGGCGCCACACACCTCCACACAGAGGGCCCCCCAGCAGGGTAGACAGTGTGGGAGCCCCCTTGCAGACGTGGCTGCGGAACACGAGGGCCCGGAGTCCCCAGGGCAGAGTCTGGGCCTTCGGCCCCACGAGGGGAGACCTCGGGGGCCCGCTTCCCCAAGGGGGGGTGCGCGCTGGGGAAAGTCTCTGGGTGGGGACGGTCTCACCCCAGGCTTCAAAGGGAGAACGGGGCAGGGGGAGGGTGGGCAAAGGGGGTGGTCTTGAGGCCTCACTCTAGTCCCTGCCTGGAGCGAGCAGGAGGCATCTGATGGGAACATGAGAAGAGCCAGAAGGTGGGAGAGGGCAGAGGTGGCCGAGGGGCCCCCGGGCAGGCGCCTGAAGCCCACCAGGACAACCACAGCGGCTGCTGCCCAACCGAATCCACGCTCTGGATCTCCCAGGCTTCGCCAGTTAGAGCAGCCTAGAACCCTCCAAACCCTGTGCACACAAAGGCAGAGCCCCGAACCTGCTGGGTGAGACCGCGACCGGCCCATCAGGAGCCCTGACCTTTCCAGGCCCCAACTCTGCCACGAGTACATGAATGGATGCATGGGTGAGTGGGCGGATGGAACTCAGGTGGGCGGACAGGTGGGTGGGCAGCAGATGGACAGGTGAATGGATGGATAAGCACAAGGTTTGCTGGAGGTCATCAGCACAGGTGGGAAGGGCTACATCCAGGCTGGGGCACAGGGGACATGGCTCACGGGGACCGCAGTGTGACAGTCCACAAGGCCCTGGAGCCCAGAACCCTGTGTGCCCCTACCTACCTGACCCCCACCAGAGACACACCTCCAGAGCCCTGGACACATCCAGCCAAGGCTGCCCAGTGCCCAGCCTGAGGCCCGTGTGACAACATCGACCCCAACCCCACACACCAGGCATCCCCGAGTCTGGAAGACAAGAGGCACAGGCCGGCAGACACGGCCACCGCAGCCCCAGGAGCACAGGCCGGGATACGAGACGCAGGAGAGGCTGCTGGGAAAGGGCCCAGAGCTGGCCGGGAGGGGTGCGTGAGCCCGGAACACCCCCTCCAGCTCTTCACCACGGTGGTAACCAGGCAGCGGGACACCTCTGATGCAGGGGGCCTCCAGGCTGTTAGAAGCTGTGTGACGGAACTCGGGGTGCGTGCCCAATGTCCGCCTTCACAATTCAGCCCTTTCACGGTCAGCTTTCTCACAAGGCGGGTGTTGGGTTAACACACATTTCAGACAACAGCACCGTCTCAGCTGCGCATGGACCAGCCCAGCTCACCAGCCTGCCCGGCCGAGCAGCGCCCCATTTGGGTGAAAGTCTTCATGGGAAGCCTTTGTGAAAGGGCAGCCCGGGCTGAGGGTCCTCCTGCAATGGCAGGGACCGCCCCCGACCCGTCCATCTACAGCAGACGCAGGTCCTCAGCTCACACGAGCCCGTGCAGGCCATGCCCCTGTTCCCCTGTCCCCAGGCTCGGACAGTGGCCGGCACAACAAGGCTCCAGAGGGACCTGACGGCACTACAGGGGCTCCCAGAGGCCCCGGACACGGGGGCCCGGCTGCAGCTCTGAGGAGGTGGCAAGGGTTTAAACCCGCTTTCCAAGGGGCCGCTGTCCCGCCACCTGTGTTCCCGTGCTGCTGGCCTCCCGGCCGGGCTGCTCACTCCACCCCCATCCCCTCAGCTGCACAGGCAGGGGCACCTGTATGCAAATCCCACAGACACAGGGGGAGGGAAGGTTGATGAACCCAACGTGCACAGGGTGTCAGAGAGGAGGGCCGGGGAGGAGGGCGGCCTCAGGGGAGCCCTGGTGACCCTGGGGTGACATCCACGTGCTTGGAGCGGCCAAAGGCGCCAACCCCAGAAGCAATAAGGGGGGACCGCAAGAGGAAGGGCTGTGGCCCCCACCCGGAGCCCGGGGGCCTCAGAGCTGAGGAACAGACACTCGGACTGGGGGCTTGCAGTGAGTTTGGCACGGCAGTCACCGCGTGGGCTTGAAGCTACGGGCTGCGCGGAAACACTGCAGCGGACCAGTCAGAGCTCACGTCCGGCAGCGGCAGGAGGGAGACCAGCGACCGCAACTGCCCCCCAGCAGGTGCCCACGCACTTACCTCAGTGAAACGCCACCGTGTTTGAGGTAAGACCGATCTGATCTGTTTTATGGGCTCAGAGAAGTTAGAGGGCTTCTCTGAGGGCCACGGAATCAAGCCACAGCAGAGCCACGGCCCAGTGCGCCATCCTGCTTCAGCCGAGCTGGACTTGTTGGAAGGTCAAAAACCAGGCCAGCGTCCCCTAGGGCCACCCACGCGGCACGGGAGCGCAGGACAGACACTCGTGTGCACTGTGTACATGCGGGGCTTGGGTGGTGGGGGCCAGATGCACAGAGCCCCGAGACCAGGCAAAGCCCTGGGGCCAGGCTCAAGGCAGCTGAGACTCCGCTGGAAACGCACGGCGCACAGAAGGGCTCCACACAGCTTGTCCCGCGCCCTCGCTGCTTGTCTCGCCCCCCAGCCTGACCCTGAGGGGGACCGAGAAACACGGGAAATACGCTGCCACTTGTATCTAAATCAAAGACGACTCCAGACACCACATTAGGCTCCAAACTAACAAGGCAGCCTGCAGTGTCCCGGCGATGCCGTCGCCCTTTGCAAGGCCAAGCACCCCTGATCGCATCTGTAAAAAGCTGAGCTCTCTCCACGCCAGGGAGAAGGCAGACACACACGGAAAGCCAGAGCGGGAGGCTTACCTGGGAATCACCGCCTCTACCTCCGCCTTCACCCTGGAAGGATGGGTGGGCAGCTCCTGGCAGCCAAGCAGCGTCCTGTGAACAGAGGAGCCGGGGTTGGGCAACACAGGAATGAGCCCAGACCCACCCCCCACGCAGGGGAGGGGCCGCCACAGCCCGACTCCAGAGCCCATTGTGGGCTCGACCTCAGCCCAGGCCCGTCACCCTGAGGACCTCACAGCCCGCTGAGCCCGCCCGTCCCTGCAGCCACACCGGGGTGTTCCCGGGCTCCCAGCAGGCCTGATTCTCACCAACCCGAGCGAGCACCTTGGACGCCCGGGCCGTGCCACGCTTCCCACCCTCAAACGTAGCGGAAGCCTGGAGGGTTTGTGCGTGGCTGACTCTCCCCAAGAGACACAAGCCCCTTGGGAGGGTGTCAGGGCACGGACCCAGGTTCCCCGAGCCACTCCTGCCACCTGGGGCATGTGTTCAACGTCTGTCAAATGAACAAACAGACGCCGATGGGCCCAACTGGTCCCGCGAGCTTCCTCAAGGCAGCTCACTCCGTCCTTCTCAGGCCCTGCGGCAGCCGGCCACAGGGGCCCCACTCCTCCCTGCCCCCGTGGCCGAGGCCCTGACGTCCTGCCATGGCTCTGAGGCTGTCCCCTGCGAGCCCCGGCCAGTCCTGTGCAGGTGCTCTCCCCTCAACCACAGCCAGCTCCCTAGGGGTCCCCCCAGAGGCCTCCCTGCCAACTGGTCCAGTCACCCCAGCCCCGTGACCTCAGCCGTGACCAAGCTCCCTGGCGCGCCCCTGCCGTCCTCCAGCGCCTGCCCAGCCTCGGTACCCCTGGTGCCTGGACGGCTGCTCACTCAGTCTCCACACCAGGGGCCTCTGTGCCCCTGAAGGCCCAGAGCTCCCCTGGGCAGGTCGGCCTGGAAACCCCTGTGAGCGTCTAGGCCTCTGTGCGCCTCATGGAGCCTAGAGCAGGGGTGAGGAAGCCACGACCAGACACGGGAACCTCTGTGGCCCCAAACCACGAGGCGCCCCTCACACTGCCCCCAACCACTGCGAGGTCTGCGGACCCCCATGTTCGGGGTCACCCGTGTCTCAGTTCGCAACCCCTACCCAGGGTGGCCACAACGCCAAGTCCACGTTCCTGTAGCTGGAAGCAGGAGCCCCACAGCAGTGAGTCCTGCCACCACCCCCAAGCCCCGGGGGCACAGGGCCTGCAAGGGGCCACTGCACCCAGTGGGCTGGGGTGGGAGCTCCAGCTGCCGTGTCCGCCGTGGGAGGGGCGGGGCTGAACCCCTGAGCAGTTCGACCCTCCAGGACTGACTGCTGGCCTGACCCCATGGTGGCCTCATGCAGACCACCCCGCAAGGGTATAGTGAACTAGCTGTCTCAGGGGCTTGGTGGGCGGGCTCCGGAGCCCAGCCAAGAGTGCTGGAGCCCCCAGCCCCGGCCAGACCTCCAAGGGTCCATAGATCTGGTTCTTGAGCCAGTGTTCAGAGGTGAAAGTTCTCAGCTCCCAGGGACCCTCCTAACCCTGACCCGGACCCAGCGCCCAGGCCAGCCCCTCGCCTGCACCGTTGCACCAAATCCCTCCTGCAACCTGTGAGCCAAGCTCCAGCGTCCCCGGCCACAGGCCAGGGCGCCAAGGCCCAGAGAAGGGTCCAGGCCTTCTGCCTCACGAACTCGCTCTCAGCCCTCAGCTCCGCTGTCCTGGGGCAAGAACCCAGGACAGGGAGAAGTGACAGCCGGCAGCAGAGGCGGGGCTGCACAGAGGGGACGTCTGTGAGTGTGCTGTGCGCGTCCACGTGTGTGCACGTCTGTATGGGCACATCTGTAGTCATGTGTCAGTGTGCACGTCTTGCACAAGAGTACGTGCACATTTATGTGTGTGCACACTTACGTGTGTGCCTGTCTGTGTGTGGTCACTGTGTGCACATCTGTGCATGTGTGCGTGTGCATACTGGCGTTGGCATATCTGTGTGTGTGTGTGTGTGTGCTTGTGCGTGCACACACCATTCCTGCCCCCACGAAGGGCAGTGGTGCTGGAAGAAAGCCCAGAAGCTACAGGTCTAGCCCGTCACCCACAGGAGGGCCCCTGTGGACCCAGCCCCGTCAGCTGCCGTTTGGTGGGTGTGCACCGAGACTCAGGCCAAGGTCCACTGGTGCCCACCTCCCTCTCAGTTCAGCGCCCACTGTGCTGCCTACATCCCCCTCCCCAGATTATGAGGCTTCCTCTACGTGGGCCATGTGCTTCCCCCAGACCAAGGGCTCCTGGGTCTCAGCTCCCATCGGCCTTTGCACCTGCTGGCCACAGCAGGGACACCGGCCGGTTGCCCACGCGAGGGGACAGGCTGCATCTCAAGGTCTCCGCCCACGCATCCCTCCTCCAGGGGCCTGCAGCCCTGCAGCCAGCCGGTCAGAGCCCCCCGCCCCGCGCCTGGCCTGCGCCCACCCGGGGCGTGGCCCCTGCACTGCCTCTCCGTGCCTCTCCCACTGAGCTAGAGGCCACGCGAGGCAGGCGTCTGGTCTGCTCTGCTCGGGGTGGGTGCCTGCGGGGTCTCTCCCGCAGACCTGCGCAGAGGCCGTGCGAGGGCCCGCCACAAGCTGCCTGCGGCCAGACTGCCTTCCACAGACGATGCGTCAAAGCACCTCATCCGCTGGCCTCTCCTTAGTGGCTCCTCACGTCTACCCTGAAACGTGGGGCCATTTGTTGGAAACTGCTTCATCAGGAAGTGAAAGACTTGTCACGGGAACAGCGAGCACAGGGAGAACGTGCTGGCCGTTAGCATCCCCCAAGACCCCTCCGCCCTCCCGTGTTTGTGCAGGAGCCTTGGCAGGGTGGGGAGGGAGAAGGAAGCAGCCCTCGCCGCCAGGAGGCCCTCAGCCCCAGAGCAGGCACAGCAGGTCAGAAAGGAGCTGCTGCTATCCTGAACTGATCATAGCTCCACGGGGGGTCCCACCCTTTCTCGTAGAATTCTACTGGGCTGTGAGATCCGCTCCCCTGTACCTCTCAGCGTACTTTCCTTGGGGAGCCCTCCCCTTGGGGTCACTCATCTGCTCAGTGGCAGCTGTGGAGACACAGGGCATGTGCTCCAGCCCAGTGTGATGGGACCCAGTGAAGGCTGCTGGTAGGTGTGGGCGTGGACAGCCAGAGCAGGACGGAGTGGCTGGACACAGGGGTCAGGCTAAGAGTTGGGGGTGGGCCAGTTCCCTTCGTTTCCAGACCGTCTCAGCTGTCCCTAGGGAACCCTCTCAGCCCCTTCCTTGGGGGAACAGGGAGGGCCCACCCCTCCCCATGCCCACGCCCAGCACCTCCCTCCAACCACCTGACAGCAGCCACTACCCATCAGGCCCTTTGGCTTCGGAATAAAACACAAGCCTCCACCTGCCCTCAGGCCTCAGCCCAGGCCCCCTCCCTGGCGCTGGGCCACACTCAGGAGGGTGGCTCCCTCCCCCTTCCCAGGGTTTGCCCCACCCAGCTCCTTCCTGGCAGCTTCCAGACTAGGTCAGGGCATCCTCAGAGTTCCCCCAGGCCGGGGCCCCTCCTCCTGGTGGCCTTTGTCACAGATGGACCAAGTATTGTGTCATCATTTGTTCAGAATCCAACGCCTGGGGGAGGAGGGGGCAGCGGGGGCCTGTCTCACTCCGAGCCCAGCTCAGGGCCTGCCCAGTCTTGGGCCAGTGTAGACAGGTGAAGGAGGAAAGGACACGGTAGACTGCTGACCCCACACACATCTGAGGGAGGCTGCGCTGGCCGGGAGTCTCCCAGAGGAGGCTCCCAGCACAGGCTTTCTTTGAGAGGCTGGGGGAGTGTGTATGGGCAGGGCCGGAAGGCTTGCGGGGTGTGGGGGGGGCGGTCCCGACACAAAGGGTTCAGTCTGCAAAGTCAGACCCTGCACCTGCCCCGCCCCACCAAGCCCCGCGCCTGGAGGGGAGGCCCAGGCCTCCGAGCAGGGTGTCCGCAGCTCGAGGGGCCGCGTCCTCCAGGCGGCCATGGAGCCGGCCCAGAAGGCCTTTGCCGCGTGCGGGGGCACAGGGCCAGGCACCCACTTGCCCCGGTGCTCAGAGTGCAGAGCCCTAAACAGAGGCCACCCCGCCAAGGGGCCCCGGGAGGCCGTGGAGTGAGGTCAGAGGCTGGCACACTTTCCCCTACTCAGAAAACTGCTGCAGGCTCCTTCCCTGCGGCCAGAGACCACAGAGGCGGGAGCAGCTGTGACAGCCAGGAATGTCACAGACTTACAGCCTCAACACCAGAGAGCAGAGGTTTAACCTCCCTCCCTCCCAAAGGGACTGCGGAGGGACGGGGGAGGGAGAAGCAGAGAGGAGGGGAAGGGGAGAGGGAGGGAGGGGAAGTTGAGGGGAGGGGGCCCTGAATTTGCACCCAGCACCCTGGCTCAGGGGCGAGCTTCTATCCGGCACCCTCACTTTGTCTCCTCTGCAAGCAGGGCCAGGCCCAGGGTCCCAGGGGAGACGGATTTCTGTCCCTTGTCCCTCCCCACTCACCTACTTCCAGTCTCAGCCGGTCGGGGTCTCTCCCCTGGGTTGCCCACCCTCCCCTCTGCAGACCCTCCAGGCTGCCAAGCTGGGGGACAAGGGGGGGGCAGGAGTGCACTCAGCATCGCCCGCAGCGCGGCCTGACTGCCATTCTCCCTAATTGCTTTAAAGTTGTACTAATCGAACTGACTGAAAACAGAGCCGGGGAGGGTGAAGGAAGGGGAGGGTGGTGTTGAGGATTCAGTGGCCCATCCCCCAGGCCAGGCTGAGGCCTCTCAGCTGCCCAGGGCCTCAGCCAGGGCGGCTCTTTGTTTCCTGACCCCCGGCCTAGCCCGAGCCCCTGCCAGATTTGAAGGGGTCAGACTCAAACCCAGGGAGCGCCCCACCCCCGAACTGGACACAGGCCGGGGCTGCCTGGACACGACAGGACCCAGTCGCCTTACATGTGCAGGATCCGCGAGGGGGTTCGAGGCGCCACACCAGGCCCCGGGGCCTCACACAGCCCAGCCCCTGGTCCACCAGCACCCTTGACGAGCATCCGTCCTCACCCATCAGTCACTGGCCCAGACGCCACAGCCCTCTGTTCACCACAGCACTTTGGTGTGGTCGTGACAGCTCTGCCCCTCACCCACCCAAGGGGCTCAAAAAGCAGCTTGCGCCAGATGGTCCCTGGACCCCAAGGGGAGGGACCAGGACACGCGGGAAGGGGAGTGGGTAGGAAATGACCCTTCACCAGCTCAAAGCACAAAGGCGGGCATGGGGCTTTGTTTCCCCAGTGAGCGTGCATGCCTCCAGACCCTCGGTTAGCACACGGCCTACCACTCCCTCCCTAAGCCTCTCCTCGGACACGCGCACCCAACTGCCCAGAGGCGGTGGGCTTGCCCAGCCCAGGCGGCGCTGCTCCAGCCACGGCCACCAGGTGTCACTGTGGAACTCGGGACCTGCACAGCCCTGTGGACTGGCTCCCGGTCCCACGCGCGAGCCAGCAGTCCCAGCCCCCAGGCTGCCGCAGGGCCAGGGGTCCTGACTCTGATTGGAGTAAGCCTGGCACGGAGCCAAAGCCTGGGGGCTCCCCACGTGACCCCACCGTGTGCCACCCACTGGTCTCCGGGCCCTGTTTTGAACCTGGTCTTTCCCTTTCCCTGGAGTGAGCCCCTGGGGTTAGGGGCCCTGGAGTCCTTTCCCAGCAGCCAGCTTCGGTCTGGACACTCCCAACTCATCCACGTGGCTCTAATCGTGTTGGACCTAAGAAATGGAGGGGTTGGTGGGATGGGAATGGTCTCACTCCCTTTCCTCCCAAGAGGCTCCGGAGCAAATATGTCCCCCCGAGCCTGGCCTTGAAATATGTCTGGACCCCCAGCACGGAGGGGAGGCCCTCAGGGGAAGGTTTTTCAGGATCTGCACACAGGACGTACCCAGCCAATGTCTCTGTCCTGAGGTGCCTGGAGAGGACTCTAGAAAACCCACTCAGAAGGTCACTCAGAGCGTCAGACACCAAGGCCCAGCGGCTGTGTGGTGGGGGCAGGCGTCAGCGTGTCTGCGTGATGGCAGGGAGGCCCATTCCACCCAGAGGGTCTACCAGCTCTGGCTTCACTCTGCTTCAGCGCCACACGGCTCGCCCCGGGGCCAGCCTGCAGAGAAGCCGTGGGCAGGAGGGGACCAGAGCCCCTGAGGGGCCCAGCCTAGGGAAGGGTCCTCACCACGCCCAGGACACAGGCAGTGGTCAGGATGGGACAAAGGTATGAAGAGATGTGACGCCTACCTCTGCTCCCTACAGGAGCGCCTCCTGGGGGTGAAGGTAGGGGCTGAGCACTAGGGTCCCTGCCTAAGGGAAGGGTGAACGCTGGGGACCCAGGTGTCAGCTGTATGTAATTCCCGGTCTTGTGGAGAGATGGGTGGGGAGATCCCGACAAGCGGAGGGGCTGCAATAAAGACGGGGAGAGAGGGGGGCGAGGCCTGCTGGGCTCTGCGTCTGGGGAGCCGGAGGAGGGGGAAGGTAGGGACGGCTCAGCGGGGCCATCCTGCAGGGCCTCCACTGCTGTGCCTGGTCACGAGAGACGCTCAGAGCAGGGATGGCAGGTCAGAGTGTGCTCGGGGGCTGAGAGGGGCGCCCCCAGGGGTGGGCGGGCATGGCCTTGGGCCGGTGGGCCTGGAGGACAGCTGCAGCGGGCTTTGGGAGCTCGGAGGCAGGGAGCCGCATGACGAGCTGATTGGCAAGTGAGTAAACAGCGGCGCTTGATGAAAAAATGTTCACGGTGCAATTAGCAGCTGCGCCGTAAATAAAAGTTTAACTGTGTTTATTACAAACTTGTTGAGCCGCAGGAAGCAGCTCTCCGTGGCGGAGCCGGTCTTGAAAACTCTGTTTACTCGGTGAAACGTCTTGTGTGCGACGCATAATTAAGTGCGCTCTCAGCCCTGGAAGGTGATCTTTCTTCAGCTCTCCAGCCCTCTCTACCCCATCTCTCTGTATCCAGCCCTATTCTGAGCGGTACCAGGCCCCTGAAGCCTGGACGGAGAGGAAATGACCCCTCCCAGGACCCCCACGGCCTCTGCTCCTAGACGCTGGGCTGTGATGCAGGTGACGTGCCCCTGGGCTCCAGGTTCCCAAAGTGTCCTTCCAACTGGATGTCCACCTGGCCCTCGCGACCTTCCCCAGATGCCTTTGCCCGGTACTCTTCCCTTCTCCTTAGCTTTTCCTCCTACTGAGGTCCGCCTGGAACCCTCACAGCCCTCCCACTGCCGGCCCACTCCCTCCGTCGGCTGGGGTCAGCTTCCTTTGCACACTGGCACCTCATCCCAGCCCCCATACCCGTTTTTTGCATTTTAAGCATGGAAATGTTCAAACACATAGAGACGATACACACTCGGGACTCTACCATCCTCCCCAGAGGGAGCATCTCTGAAATGGGCTTGTATCATCTCTGCATGTCTTCACTGGTTTACCATCTACATACACATCCGAGACCAACGCGTAACACTCCTTGCAGATTAGTTAATGTGATCACACAGAACAAGACCCTTTGCAACCTGCCTTTACCGGTCAGCACTGCTGTTGAGGAGTATCAGAGCTGACCTGGCTGATTTTAACCCCTGTGTGGCATTGTACGGCATGAGTAACGCACACCTCTGTGTCTTCCTGCTGAGGGACACCCAGGTCCACTTTTCTGTCATGAGAAATCCATTTTTAATGACCCCGTCTCCTTGCTGCTGGGTGCAGCCAATGACCCTGGGTGCCTCAGGTAGCCCTGCTGCACAGACAAGGCCCTCCAGGGCTCGAGCTAGATGCGTTCCCCACGCCGCAGCAGTCACTCGCGTCCACCCACTCACGCTTGGAGTAGCTGAGTTGTCCCCTTCGCCAACCTCATGTGTTTCCCAGGTGACCAGTGAGGCAGGAGCTGTAGCGACAGCCTCAGGGACCGGCGGGAGGGACCACACACTCATGTTTCCGATCGGGCGGCCAAGGGCCCAGGACTTCAGGCCAGTAAGGAGGGCAGGAGAGGCTCGTCCTGTGCCTGGAACGTTCTGCCCTTTCACACCCGCTGACGTCGCTGCCCCCGCCCCCCAGGAGGGTTGCAAGGATCACTCAGCACCCATAGGGCCGCTTCTTCATCTGGGGAGAGACGGAGGCAGCGAGCAGGTCCCCCCGAAAGCAGCTTTCCCCTGCCATTCTCTCTGGGAAGCTCGTCTCTGCACAGCCTGTGTTGCCTTTTTTCTATTCACTGGTGATTTTCTTGTTGATCTGTAAGTATTTCCCCATACTGGGGGGTAACCCTTGCTGGGTAAACAAATTCCACATCCAGTTGGGGCTCCCCTCTTTCCTTCGGTCACACTTTACACCCTAACCCCTGAACCTGCTCCCCACGTGGTCCCCCTGCCTGCAGCACGGGGTCCCTGGACCTCCTCCGGGAAGAGCTGCCCCTCGGCACTCTGTGCGGCACACGTTCTGGATGTTTTCTAGAACTTTTCATCATAGAAGGAAAGGGGCGATGTTGCCACCCCAGAAAGCAGGAGAGACAAGCACTTTTTGGTGTCCTGAGGCAGGCTGTGCACGTTTGTGTCTCTCCCCGCAGGCAGGGGTGCCTGGAGGAGGGTGGAGTGTGGGGAGGGCTGGCCAGAGACCTGGGAGTTGAGCGTGTCTGAGGTCCCCAGGGCAGGACGAGAGAAGGAATCCGCTCGCAGCCAAGCCACCCCCACTCCTGTCCCTGCCCCTGTCCTCCCCACCCCAGATGGACCTTCCGAGCCCCCAGCAGCCCTGCACTCTTCCACTCCACTTTCTGGGCATTGACACCTATTGTGGACATGTCTGTCCCCCCAGACTGTGGGCTCTGCGAGTGCAGGGCTCGCACCTGTTTGTAAGTAAACGCGTTTATCTCCAGCCACAAGTGGCTATACCGGCCCACAGGTGCACCCGCCTTCCCCCCAGCGTCCGGTCAGAGGGCCACCAAGCACAGCGCTCATCGAGCCTGAGGACGATGGCAGAAAGGTGAGCTGTCCCTTTAATTTCTTCCCAGGCAAAGCCTCCAGGCTACAAAAACAACATTTTAATTTAAATTTCGATTCCACACTCATTCACTGGGCAGCTCTGAGCAGGGATTTCATTAAAGGCTTTAATAGATGTTATAGGACTTGTCACATCCGGAAGGTGATGGAGCAAATGCATTTTCTCTGCTTCCAGAATTTCAACAGCGACTCAGAAAACAAATTTACCGTGAAAATGCAGAGCAATCAGCCTCGTACCAACAAGGAGGAAGGAGCCTCACTCCAGGTAAACGGCGCACGGGTGACCCGCCCTCACTGCCCCAGACACCAGGGCCACAGCCACCATGGAAATCAGATGATGGTCAAGGCCCAGGGTGTGCAGAGGACTTTGTCTGGAACGAGAGCACGAGGGGGTTCCCCTGTGGCAGCATGCCCAGCAGGACGGAGCCAGACACCTCGCCTGGGAGCCGGCGGCACGGTGGGCAGGGCTCCCCTCTGTGTCCACAGGTCCCTTGGTCTGGGGCAGGGGAAGCAGCTTGAATTCTGACCTTTCCCGCAGGACCCCGGGGCCTCAGACGGGGGGTGGCTGTGGGACAGATGCCACTTAGCTCAGCCACATCAGAACAAAGATACACAGGGGGGTGGTCAGCTCATAAAGATTTGTCCAGACTGCCCTGCTGTTAAAACTGAGAGCCTGGAAACACCCCATCCAGGCAAACCAGGCTCAGCCCCTCAGCCCGCCGTCCGGGTCCCCGAATTCTGCTGTCACCAGAGAACCAATCTCTGTCCTTGGATGCCCCTCCCCAGCCAGGGCACTGGTAGCCTGCGGGGTGGGCCTCCTGTGGTCCTGGACCCCCCTCCCCACAGCTGCCCCAGGGAACCTTCTCCTTTAACCTGGCCAGGAACTGTGGGGCACCCCTCTGCACACCACCTCCCACACTGCCCCCACTCTGTTGCATGCCACCCTCAGTGGCCCTGGGTCCCCTGCTCCCCGCCCACCAGGGCGCAGTCATCAGCGGCTCCTACAGGACAACGGTCAAGCCTCTCTCTCTGGGTCTGCAGCAGACCCAGGCTCCTCCCCCCATCCCCGCATCTGCAGGTCAGGGCCCCGCCCACGAGGACCTCGCCCACCTGGACCCTGAATTTCTAACAGTTAGGGCCGGTGTTCAGGGCATTATCAAAGCAGGGTACCAAAAACAATTGTTTTAATAATTGGGCTTTTTCTCCCAGAAGTTTCCAAACTGTCGTCCTGGGGCAAATCACCAATGCTCAGGACTTTGTTACACCAACTTACGCCTTAACGTTGTTTTAATGTTGAATTTTATGTCAAGGAGCACCCTAACTCTTTGGGTGTGCTGAACGAGTGAACGAGCAAATGAGTGAAGGACAGAGGGGGCAGCAAGGGGCCCTCATTCTGGTCCCCCCTTTGGGAGGAGGGGGGACCCCTCCCCAGCCCCACAGACCCTGCTCTGTTCAGCTCCACACGCCAGCCTCAAGCCCCACCGCCCCAAAGACCAGCTTACTGGGCAGTCCCAGGCAGCAAAGGCCATCACAGACGGGTCTAGCTCGCGGTCAGCTCATTTCACACGGGCCCTTCCCCTCGGCCTCCGAGCCCTCTAGCCCCTCACTCCACCCTGCACCCTGGGGGCTCTATCCAAGTCCCCTGGGGAGCCCTCAAACCACCCATTCCCAAGTCAGTGTGTTGGCACAATAACTCGTTCACCATCCTGTGCTGACGTGTCTGGCGTCCAGCCAGTCCCACCCTGCCCAGAGCTGGAGGTGACCTGCAGGTGTGCCAGTGGACCGCCTGCCTCTGGTCTGCCGGTGGGAACTGTCCGACGGGGAGCCCCCAGGAGAGCAGGGCGCAGTCCTCCCTGCATGGGCCTCCCGCTGGGCACGTTCTCGGGTCCCCTCAGCTCTAAGGGTGGACCCCACTTCTCACTAGTGGTTTCTCTACCCCCTGCCCACACCTTAATCCCTTTGTTCAGCTCTCCTCAAATTTCCCAATTTCAGGATGACGTCTGTCTGCTACTGGACCCTAACTGACACAGATCCCTAACTCGGAGCTTATACCAAAGTAAGTTCTAAACGGGTCAAAGATGTAAATGTTTAAAAATAACCATAAAAGTACCGGAAGGAGGAATGCAGAGCATATTACGGGCTCACAAAACCAAACTGTAAAATTACATGATTTAAAATTTTCTACATGGCACAACTACTTTAAAACAAAGCAAAAGTCAAATAACAGACGAGGAAAAATATTTGCAAGTATCTAGGGATAAAGCCTTACTATGTAAAGAGCCTGTCCAATCAATAAGACAAGGCCCGACAATCCAATACAAAAAACCGGGTCAAGGCTGTTTACAGAACAAGGGAAAATATAACTTTAAAATAAATTAAAAGTTGTTCAACCTGACTCATGGTACGAGAAATGCAATTCTGAACAGCAGAGTTGCTCTTAGACTGCAAAGATCCAAAGGTTTCCTAACACAGCTATGCTGGGAGGCTATGGTGGACAAACCACTCGACTCACTGACGTGGGCAGGTATGGGGCGAGCTCTGCGGAGGGCAATGTGGCAGCAGATCTTTCAAAGTGAAGACTGCCCCGCACGTGCAGGAGTCTATCCTAAAGCCTGCCCGCCACTTGAAAAGGCACAGGTTCAGGGGCATCATTGGCGACACTGTCCATGAGGAAAAGACCACCTAAATGTCCATCAGCAAGGGCTAACCAACACTGTGGACGGGACTACCCTGCCCCATGTGGACAGGCACGTGGGAGTGTGGTGTCTGTGATGCTTAGAACGGCCTGGAGGCCCACAGGCCACTGATGGAGGGACCACAGGTCCCTGGGGCTGAGGAGCGGGGGAGGGGGTTCTTTTTCACCACGTCCCTCCTTGTTGGGCCATTTTCTCTTGAATCATCTGCATGTACGGCCTATTTCACCCCCCAAAAAATAAAAATAAAATATATTAAAATATTTAAATACACATTAATTCCCAATCCTGTAGCTTATCCACTCAGGATAAGACGCTCTGACCCTGGGGCCCGGGGATGGGGACCCCCAAGTAATTCTGAAGTGTTGGTGGCCCGGGCTGGGGGCAGCCTCTCTGAGAGTCTATGGGCGTGTTCCGCCCACCCCACAGAGGGGCCCCAAGAACGCTGGCGGCTGTCCTGAGGGCGAACGCGGCGAGACGCTGCCCCGCTCTCGGGGCACGCGGTCAGGGGACCCAGGGGGGTCTCCAGGACCCTGTTGAAATGGGGTTAGGGTTCGGGTCCCCTAGGCCCAGTCCTGTGTGGTCGGGCTCACTGTGAGGGCCCTTTCTGGAACAGCCGTGGATCCCGGGGACGAAATGTGGCCTGACACCCCCCACCAGACCCCGGGGCTCCACCAGCGCAGACAGAGCTCAGGCCGGGGTATCATGAGGACGGGCAAGGAGGAGGGTCGCCACAGGATGTGAGAGAGGGGCCAGGGCAGGCCTGGCTGGGGAGGACATGGCCCCAACCAGGGCTGCCAGTGCCCCCCTGGCCCACAGACCCGGCTCTGCCCGGGGCGCAGGCCCAGCCAGAGGCCTCAGAGCAGCCGTGAGTAGACACGGGAGACGTGCTTCTACACGGCAGGGCCTGCACTGCAGCCAGTGTGTCTATACTGCAGAGGGTCCTCCCTGCATCTCACCCAATGCATCCACCTTGCAACGCACACACAGCGACACACCTACACTGCAGTGCACTCATCCTCCAGTGCGTCCACCCCGGCTGCATCCACCGCGTGATCTGTCTACAAACACACGTGTGTCCACACATGCGCACATCTAAGCCACCCTCAAGGCCCAGCCTTCTTCCACACGGCCTCCCCTGGCCTCCCTACAGGAGCCTCCGCACAGACACCCACCCTGCTCTCGGCCCGGGAGTTAGCACACAGCGAGTGAAATAATCGCTTTTGACTCGAGGGCCAAGATTTTACCTTCAAAAATTTACCCTTTAACACTTTCTAGAATTAGTTGGGTTTTGGTTTTTGTTTCAAAAGCCTCATGCTGCCTTCAGGGAAAATGTCCAAACTCCTCCCAGTGACACACCCGCACCCCACCACATCCCCACCTCCCCCTCCGTCCTGGACCAGGCTGCCCCTTCCACCAGGCTCCGCCTTTCCTGTAGGCCCTGCACTGCCTCCTTCCCTGTTTGGAGTGCCCCCCCACCCCCCACCCCCCGCGCGCGTGCGCACTGTTTGTGTTTCCTGGCCCCCCTACCAGCCCTAGCAAAAGCCCACAGACTGGGGGGCTTAAAACAACAGAGATTTATTCTCTCACAGTCTGGAAGGCAGGTTTCCAAAATCAAGGTGCGGACAGGGCCACCCTCTCTCCAAGGTGCGGGCAGGGCCACCCTCTCTCCAAGGTGCGGGCAGGGCCACCCTCTCTCCAGAGGCTACAGCTGAGGCTCCTTCCTGCCTCTTCCGGCTTCTGATGACCCCACATGTTCCTTGACTGGTAGACACATCGCCCCAATCTTTGCCTCTGTCATCACCTGGCATTCTTCCTGTGTCTTCTGCGTCTGTGTCCAAATTTCCCTCTTTTAATAAGGACTTGACTGCAACTAGTCACATCTGCAGAGACCTGACTTCCAAATGAGGTCGCCTTCACAGGGACTGGGGGTCAGGACTTCAACACGGCTTTCTAGGGACACAATTCACCCCACAGCAATCATTAATGAAGAAAGCAGTAACATTTTACAACCCAGATCAAAGAAGAATCCAAACCACAGACACATCCACGGGCAACCCAGAATCCTGAAATGCACTTGTAAGTACAAGCAACACCGGTCAGTACCCAGAGGGCAATCATCAGTCGCTTTCCACTGGACGAAATTAATTTGCATTTCTATGAACAAGAATTGTTTACATTACTATCAATCTTCTGCCATTGGAGAGCTATAAACAGGTCAAAGATAATGAAAGGCAGAAAATCTGGAGGAGTGAGCCAACGGGACACCCAATATATTTTTTGACATTTCAAAGTCTTTTGCAATTTATCCGGACAAAATTTCAAAGACACACAAAAATAGAGAGAAGAACAGCCGTACCGCCCACGTGGGCGTTGCCAAACCCCAAGACCAGCTCCGGCCACCTCTGTTTTGTCTATTCTACACCCACATCCGCAAGATCATCTTGACGCAAGGCCCAAACACAATCACATCATTTCATTCATGAGTATTTCGATGAGTAGAGTCTGTAAAGGCTTTCAGAGAGAGACGGGACGTGATCCTACTGGCTTTTAGAAAAATCACTCTCGTTGCCAGCTAGAGAAGGGACTAAAGGAAGAGCCCAGAAGGAGGCAGCAGGGGGAACTCCACCACACCACACACACATGCACACGTGCGTGCACACAAAACATGCAGTGTGTGCACGCGTGTGGCTGCACCACACATGCGCGCACGCGCACAGGTCCACACGCAGGCATGCACACCGCACGTGCACGCGCACCACAGGTGCCTCTGCATACTTGCGTGCCCACCACACGAGCCCCCCTACTTGGATGACACCTCCACACAGAAATATCAGGTCCCCAGAGCCCCTCAAGCTATGCAGGCCTGAGCCCCGCGGCTGCCCGCAGGCTCCTGCCTCACCTGTCTAACCTCCCGGCTCCAAGCAGCCTCCGGCCACCCAGACTTCTCTCCAGCCTCCGAAGACCCCCAGCTCCTCTCCTCTGCTATCTGGAAATGTAGGATTTGGCCACACGGCATTGCCCTCCGGGCTCCCCGCTGACCCTGCGCAGCTGAGCAGGAAGCCAACTGAGGCTTCAGGCAGGGACCAAGTCCAGGCACCCCCCCAGGGGCCCAGGTTAGTTTAGACACAGGAGATCCACTAAGCTCCTCCCCACAGACCTCTGCACCTCCCCCATCACCATGTCAGCTGGCAGCTGAGAGAACAGCCTAGGTCTCCCAGCACCAGGGCTCCCCTTCTTCCTGTTCTCGGGGCATCCACAGCTGCCCTCCAAGCCACACCCCCACGTTCAGCCAGTCCATCCCCAGGCCCTGCCTGCCAGGGCTCTCCTCCCCAGCAGGCTGGGGTCTTAGCAGCTCCCTTTCCCACCAGCCACCTGCTGCCAGCCTCCACCCTTCCGTCCACCTTCTGCCCAGCAGCCGGAATGACTGTTTTGAAACGCAATGTGACCGTGTCACTGCTCTGCCTAAAACGCTCTTCGGCCCCAGGTCCCCTCCCAGTGCAGCCCTGCCTGCCCGGCGGCCTCAGCGCCCCCCCAGCGCCAGCCTCTGCCGCGGCCCCACATGCTCCTCCACCCCTCCCGGAACGCCAGGAGCACAGCTCAGGGGCCACCTCTCAGGGCTGGCCCGTCCAGACCAGCCTCTAGCATGACGAAGGCCGATTCCAGATGGGGCGTCCCCGAATCCCTGGGGAGTGCACACCGGGGTTGACTGAAGCCCTGCCACCGAGCCTGGGGTTCCACCATGGGGCCTTCGCTGGGCGTGTCCAGGCTAGACTTTGGGAAGGGCCGTGAGGCTCCTGGGCCAGGTCACAGACATCCCCCTGGGCCACCCCCCAGGCCATCGGTCCCAAATCCTCGGCAGCAGTGCTCAGAATTGGCCACTGGGGGTCAGGGTTGAGCTGCACGATGAGAACCCGGCTCAGCTAGAAATGGAGAGACCCCACCCACCCACCCAGCCCTGGGGAAAATGGCTACCCCCGCGTGGTCAGGCAGAGCTGATCCGGGAGGGCCTCTTGGAAGAGGGGGGCTTCGAGGTGCTTCCCTCACGGCAGACCTCCACACCTCGGGCGAGCGGCTGGCCGCCGGTTTTCCCGGTTCCCTGCACAGGCTGGTGACCCCCTCACGTGCCTCCTCCAGGAATTTCTTTCTGCCTGCAGGTCTCGACCACTCAGCAGCCTCCTGTCCCACTCACAGCTGACGTGAGGCCAGAGTTCACTCCAAGCCCCCATCTAGCTGCCCGAGCCCAAGGCTGAAACCCCGGCCCAGGCCCAGAGCAGCAGGGCAGGTGGGACCGGGCGGGGCTCCTTCCAGCATCAAAGGCACTGGGTGGGGCAGAGCCCTTGCCCGCATCAGCTCAGCTCAACCTCTCCACATTCTGAGGCAGGAAAAGTATGATCCCCATTGGACAAGCGAGGAAATGGAGGCTCAGAGGTGCTGAGTACCTCACCCTGGGTCCTCAACGGCAAGGGCAGAGCTGGCTCCAGACCCGCACTCCCGACCGCCGCCTGGAGGTGTGGGCAGACCTCAGGTGACACCTGTCGCCACAGCACGAGTGCCAGCTCTACTCAAGCCCACACTCCTCCACCCTGGGAAGGAAGCCGGGCTCGGAGTCTCCAGCCGCTCTAGCGTCTGCCAGGCTCCTGAGCGCGCCGCGGGGGTTGGCACCGGGGCCAGCCCCTGGGCGTCCGCCCATGGACACTGCTGACGGCGGCAGTTCCCTCGGGAGCGACACCCGCCTGTTGCTCAAGGATGGCACCTGCCAGGGGACCCCCCACCAGAGCCTCCTGCTGTCGCCTGTGAAGTGGGGCCAGAGCAGCCCTGCCTCCTGGGTCACCGTGGGATGGAGAAAGCACGGATGTGCCAGGGCTCCGCCAGTGCCTGGCACCCAGCAGGCATTGAAACCAGAGGAGACAGACCAAGGGGATCAGCAGAGGTGCCTCAGGCCTGGGTGGAAATGGGGGACAGGGGTTGTCTTCTGGCCGAGCCCAGGCCTGGCCACACCAGGCAGCCTCCCCTGGGGGGCAGCATCCTCTCACGCCCCCTCCCTCCCCAGACAGGCCCCCGCTGGTAAGTGGTTTGTCCAGGACCAAGGCGTTTCCTGGAACGTGGACGTTCAGTGCTGAAACGTGGACAGTCACAGGTAAACTGGGAGGGCCGGCCACCCGCCTTCCCAAAAAGGGGACATTGGAGGTCACAGGGTCACGGGCAGAGAGGCTCTCGAGGGGACACAAAGTGGACACCGGGAAATGTCCCTCAATGAGACCTGTTGGGACAGGGTTGCCATGGTGACAGGAGCACCCACACATGGGCCGGGGTGGGTGGGAACTGGCCCTGCTGCTGACTCACCAGGGCTGGGTGGGGGGCCCACAGCCTCCTCCGGACCCAGCAGTGCCTGGAGCACCAAGAGGCCCGGGAAGGAAAGACACACAGGTCCTGGCTCCAGACGCGGTTCTGAGGACACAGCGACCACACTCCGGGCCTCAGTCCAGCAAGGACATAGAGCAGAAGCCCATGAAGTACCTGCAGGGCCTCTGGGCACAAGAAGGTGGCCCTGCCCGGGGCAAGAGGCCCCCAGGCAGCCGGGTCCTGGCTGACACCGCCACACGTCAACCACTTCCTCCATGCCCAGGCTGGTCTGGGCTCTGCTCTGCTCCGAGGGGGAGCCATGGACTCCCTGCCCACAGCCCCTGCTGACCCCGATCTCCCCTCAGGGGCCCTCCCAGCCCACGTCGGCCCCTCCCAAGACACCCTCGCGCAGTCCAGCCTCTGACCTCCTCTCCACCACCGCCAAGTCCCCCACCACGGCACGAAGGAGCTGTCTGCGCAGGCAACGTCCCCACGCACGCGTGCCACCTTCCCACCCTCCCCTGCGTTCCCGGATGACGCCAACGGAAGCTAAAATTGTGGTGGGCGAGGTGAGGGGAGTGCCCTGTCTGGATTCAAACCTCTGTCCTCCCCCAGCACCAAAAAAAACGGTGCCCAGGGCCTATGCAGCTGGACTCTCCCCACAGATGCTGTAGGACCCAGCAGGCCAGGCCAACCGGGTCAGCGGGGCTGTCCCTCCCTCCCCACTGCGACCCACAGTCTGGAGCCAGGTGGGGGCCGAGGTCCCAGGCAAGGAAATCTGAGCTCCGCCCAGGCCCCAGGCCTCACCTGGGCCCCGGAGAGCCGCCCTCGCGACCTCCACACCCACAGCTGCGGGAGGCCTGCCGGGGAAGCTCCAGACATTGAAAACCTGGTCCTGCCAGGTCTTCCTCTCCTGCTGGAAGCTCCCACCACCTGCCATTCCTGAGCACGGAGGAAGAGCCCAGGGCTGAGCGCACGGCGGTGGTGACAGGATGGTCCCAGACCCCAGCCCAGGGCTCTGTGGAGGGTCGGGCAGAGAGGAGAGATGTGTGTCCCACGGGACACACGACCAAAAGGGCCAGGACAAAGGGCTTCTAGACCCGAGTCATCACTCCCAGTTCCAGCCAGCTCAGTCCCTCAGGCAGAAGCCCCTACCCCACCCCAAGCCAAAGGCTCTAGGCTGGGTAGAGCTGCAGTCCTCAGCTGGGCCGGCGGGTCCAGCCCCCTCTCCTGACCGCTGCCAGGGTGACAACAAAATGGTCCTCCCACGAGCCCTGGACAGAGGCTCCCCACCCCGGGCCGGGCACACAGAGAGGCATCACTGTCTGTCATGTGCACCAGCAGAGCACATGTGAGCACAGGGCCAAGGGGTGGGGGGACGTCCAGGGCAGCCCCACCATTAGGAGACCCGGGTCCCCGAGCTGAGGGTGCTTCCCTCTGGTCCTGGTGGCACCCGTCCTCCAGGTATTCGCTTGTGCAGCCAACGCCCAGCACTGCTCAGAGCCCAGGATGCCGCCTCCCCGGGCCCCCTCCCCGGCCGAGCCCTGCCCCCTCCCCGGCACTGGCCCCCTGTACCGTCTCCCCAGCCCTAGGCATGGCCCCTCGCAGACCCCCACATGCCGATCGGCACTCCTGCCACAGAAGCCCTCCCAGCATCGGGTCCTGCAGGGCCCTCAGCCCTGCAGACACCAGGCCTCCCCAGGGGTCACCCACAGCAGGACCCCAGCGGCCACGGAGAAGGCCTGGCGGTGGACAGTGCCCTGGCGAAGGCCCCTCCCGGGGTTCTGAGCCTTGTGGGAGAGCCTTGGGCACACAGACAAGACACAGCAGGGCGGCGGGGTGCTGCCCCGTGCAGACTTGAGGGGGCCCAGAGGCGCGTTAACAAGACACATGTGCACGTGTCAGCCTGAGGGGAAGCACCTGAAACACACACGTGTTCACCGCACCTGTGTATCAAGCATGTGACCACGGGGCTCCCGGCCTGCTCTGGCCACCTCCCCCAACACAGATGCCCCAGCGAGGGATGGCCCCTCACCCGAGCCCAGCCTTCCCCTGCGGAGGCCCAGTCTCTCAGTGACCGGGCTGGACAGCGCCCACTCCAACCCAAATGGATCGAAAGGCAGCAGGCAGGACGCCACCGTGCACAATCTGGAATGAACCGGGAGGGTCATGCAAACGCTGGGGAGGGAGGGCAGGGCACTAGGGTCTGCGGGGGGCGGGCGGGGAAGGGGGGCATGTGCGTGCTGTCCTCGGCTTCTGCCGCGGGCTCAGGCCAGGCTGCACCCTCTGAGCTTGGGGTTGGCGCCAGGCAGGTGGGAAGGGGGAGGGAACAAGCAAGACCAGAGGCCCCATCACCCCGGCCCCACCGGCTGCCAGCTTGGTCTGTCCTCCGCGTCCCACGGACAGAGAGCTTGGTCCAAGGTCAGCGAATCTGGCCTCCGGAGCATCCCAGACCTACGGGGCCCAGCTGAGCTGTGTGGCCCTGAGGCCACGTGGAGGGACAAACACCGCCCCCTCCAGGGCCACAGGGAGGCCTGGCCTCCCGTCCGACTCAGGACTCCGCAGGAGTTGACTCGAGCATGAACCAGCCCCGCCTGCCCACCAACCTTCAGTAAGAATGCACGGACAGGGACTTCCCTGGTGGCGCAGTGGTTGAGAATCCGCCTGCCAATGCAGGGGACACGGGTTCGAGCCCTGGTCCAGGAAGATCCCGCGTGCCGCGGAGCAACTAAGCCCATGCGCCACAACTACTGAGCCTGCGCTCTAGAGCCCGTGAGCCACAACTACTGAGCCCATGAGCCACAACTACTGAAGCCCGCATGCCACAACTACTGAGCCTGCACTCCAGAGCCCGCGAGCCACAACTACTGAGCCCACGTGCCACAACTGCTGAGCCTGCACTCCAGAGCCCGCGAGCCACAACTACTGAGCCCACGAGCCACAACTACTGAAGCCTGTGCGCCCAGAGCCCGTGCTCCACAACAAGAAAAGCCACTGCAGTGAGAAGTCCGCGCACCGCCAGGAAGAGCAGCCCCCGCTCGCCGCAACTAGAGAAAAGCCCGCGCGCAGCGACGCACACCCAACACGGCCCAAAATAAATAAATTAATTAATTAATTTTAAAGACAAAAATGAATTCATGGACAGACCCGGAAGCCAAGCTCACGGACGCTCCCTTGCTGGGTGTGTCTCTGAGCGCTCTGCTGCCCCGCATGCATACACACTCCCCCCACCCACGTGCTTGTCCGAGGGCCCAGTCGTGCCTGTGACCCCTCCCGCCTGAGACACAGAGTTACTGGCTCCCTCCCTCCCAGTGCTGCCTGTGCTCTGCGTGACCAGAGGGCCAGTCCACAAGTACACCATGGGCATGAAGACCTCCCAGGAGACAGGCCCCAGGCTCGCTCAGGGCAGGGGCGCCTCCGTGAAGCTCCCCCGTCGGGCCCAGCAGGGCTGATCGTGGTGGCTGGCATCTGGGCAGGAAGGAGGGGACAGGGCCTTACTACCCCCACCCCGCCTATTCCTGGGGAGGGGAGAGGGAGTCCTCTGGTAACTGGCTTAACAACCCTCCGAGGCTGAGAAGGGCTGGTGCCCAGGGGAGACATGCACCTCCTCCGTGCTTCCTGCTTCTCAGCATGGGGAGGGGGCGCGTGGGCAGGGCAGGCCAGGGGGCCTCAGGGCACCCAGCCTCCAGCCCAGGCTGCCCCTCAAAACCCCACATCCCGAAGGCCTTGGACGGGTTTGGACTCTGTACTCCATCCTGACCTCCAACCTTCCCGCCCCTCCCAGCCCCCAGGCCAGGGCTCCTGCCGAGGCGCCCTGCTCCCCGCACCCCACACCCCTCTGACCCTCTTGGCCTAAGGACCTGGCCGACCCACGCTCCCCTCCTCAAAACCCTCAGGAAGGCCAGAGCCCGCGTCCCTAGAAGGGCGGACCAAGCTCCTTCCTCTCCCGTGGCCGTGCCCCACACACCTGCCAGGCCTCCCCTGTCTCCTTGGTTTCAGCACGAGCATCGCCGTCTCCACAGGACCACCCTGTTGATGGACAGATGTCTCTCTGCTTCCTTCCCCCTAGAGCCCCTGACCTCCGGCTAAACCTTGCGATGCACCTGGCGCTTCCCATGTTGTTTCCCACCTCCCCCGGCAGAGGGGCGGCCCTAGGAAAGCAGGAGTTCCCCCCTCTTTGTTCACTGCTCTTTTCCTAGACAAACACTTGCAGAGCAGACAAGTGACTCCGGGCCCAGGGCTGGGATATTCCGGAGCTGGCTGAGCAGCAGAGTCCCTGTGGGACCCCGGTCTGGCTGCCCCAGGCCTCTCTCAGCGGCCCTGAGCCCAGGGCGATCAGGAGCCGTCAAGAACCCCCAAGCCACGACCTGCCCCTGGGGACAGCTCAGTGCCACTGGTGCTGAAGGAGAGAGAGGGGCAGCTGGGTGCCGGGTGGCAGGGCCAGGGGTCCGAATGGCTAGGTTTGAAACGGGCCCTCTCGCTTTTACAAACAGAGTTCTCTCTCTGCTTCCCTGGACATGCGCTCTGAATCACCTGTCTCTTCTCAGCGAGCTAAGCCTCCCAACTACCTACTTAGAGGCAGCACTTACCCTTCAGGGCTATCTTCCGAGGCCTGAGGAGGCGAGCAAGAGAGGCGACAGGCCTGGTGGCCAAAGCACACACAGAGGCACGCAGGGGTGCACGCATCCGTCCGTGCCCGCGTGTGTGTACGCCTGTCTGCGCAAGTGCGTGCTCTGCCGCGCGCATCTGTGTGATGTGTGCACGTGCGTGTGTGTGTGAGACACGACCATCGGGTTCAGGTGGAAGGTGGTTGCCACACCAGGTGAGTCACACACAGCTGTGAAAGACGCTCCACTGAGCTTGCCTATGGCTTGACGCTGTCTCCGGTCTCCCTGCCCACCAGCCACGGCGCTGTCTCCGGTCTCCCTGCCCACCAGCGACACTGGGCTGGGTCAGGGCGGCTGCACCCCCTCCCTGCCTTCTCCCTCCTCCCTGCACAGGGGTGGGGAGGGAGGCTCACCGCCAGGACCTGCTTCCCCCGACCCCCCGCCCCGCCCCAAGCGGCTGCACAGAGCGCGCGCGCGCACACACTCACACTCACACCGCGCAGACTCCCACGGGCTCCCATTGCGCAGGCCCCAGCCCCCAGCCCCTGGAGACCAGGCAGAGGTCTCGCCCCTCCCCTGCGGCCCCCACCTCTCTCTCTACAGCCTGAACGCCCTCACAGGCTGGTTGGAAACAGCCGATTCACTTCTGAAAATGGAACTCATCTCCCCAGGACGACAAGCGCACAATGCCCAACCCACGTGCAGACAAAGCCCCCTGCTGCTCCGGGGGCCAGACAGCAGAGGCTGAGGCGCCCCCGCCGCTGAGCCGGCGTGAGGGTCCCCACACCTGCAGGCCCAGTGCCCCCTCCTCAGCACCCCCAACCCCTGCTGCCCCGGGGCCCCCATCCTCTCAGCTTCCACCCCCAGCCCCCTCAGACGGGACGGGCCGGGTGGGGAGCCAGCAGCCCCCAGGACAGACTCAGGAGAGCGGAGATCAGGCCGAGAGGGGCTCGGAGCCCCAGACCCTGCCAGACACTGGTGGGGTGAGCAGGGACCCCAGCCTCACGGCTTGCCTCAGAGGAAGCCAGGGCCGTGCTGGGAAACCGCCGGGAAGTTTCCTGTAATTCTGACACCGCCTGCTCCTCCCGGGGCTTGAGGGGAGCCTGCCTAGAGCAGCCGGGCCCGGAGCAAGTTTGGGGTGGCATGTGGTGCCCTGCTGAGCTGGGGCAACGAGCAGGAGGGGCATGAGGGCGAGGAGCCCCAATCACAGGCCCACGCTCGGGGGGCGCCGGTCGGTCACGTGCTGGCTGGCGGGCAGATGGAGCCCTGGGCCCCCCCAAGGCACTCAGGAAATAGGGACCCCCGGCACCCATCCCACGGGAGACCCACAACCAGGCCCAGAGAGGTGAGCCCTGCCCCACCCCAGGACAGCAGCTGAGCGACAGGAGGCCTGGGCCACTCCCTACCGGCCCAGCACCAGGGCAGTGGTCAGCCATTCACCCCCCAGGCCAGCCTGCACGCTGGCTCACACGTAGGCCACATGGTCAAGGGGAACAGGCGGCCCATACGCCAGGCCTGAGCCTCTCTCTGTCCTGTCTCTGGTGTCCAGGAGCTGTGACCTGACCCAGCACCCCTCCCCATGCACGAACACCCCCAAATCATGAAAGTCAGACCCAGATGCAGGGGCCTCCCCTCACACTCACTGACCACCCATCCCCTGGCCTCGGTGGGTCTCAGGCTGGGGCACCAATGACCAGTCCAGAACTTGCCCCACCCAGACCAGAGGGCGGCTCCCTCCCTCCCAGGCCCAGCTGGTCACCTTCTCTCTGCTTCTCAGAGAGAATCACCTCATACAAAGCTGTGAAGCCCATGTAGCCCACGTGGGACCGTGAGATCCCGAGGAAAGTTCTAGCCCTGGTGCCCCCTGTCCCCACCTCACACCAGAAACAAAAGCCGGCATATAGAGACCACTTGGAAGCACGGGGTTCTTGGGGGACCGGGGGAGTAGGGGTCCCACCTGGGGGCAGCCCACTGGACGAAGGCTCGGCCCTGGTGGACAGCTGGAGCCCCTGGCCAAGGCTTGCCGCCCTCGGTCTCCCAGAGCCAGCAGCGCTCACAGCCCAGGGCTCCGCGTCAGCCAGGGGACACCGCCCCCCCGGCCCCGCCACCTCCTGGCACGTAGCAGCGCTGCCACGAGGCTGGAGACTCTTCGGGAAGCCAGCTCCCTCTGAGGCTGCCAGCGAGCAGGTTCTAAAAGTCCCCCAGGTGGTTAAGGACGGACTGGGACGCTGGCAGGAGGCCCATCGGCGGGGGCCACACCTCCCCCCTCCACCCCTGAGGCCGCCTGAGCTGGCCACCACCACATGTCACCCAGGCCACCAACTTCTGGCCATGTGTCTCCAGACAGGTCAGCGACGAAAAGTGCCGGTGGCCACACGCAGAGGGTCTGAAGCGTGACTGGGAGGGCACTGCTCCAGGCCTCCCGATTCCAAGGGGGCCAGGAGTACGATGGGAGGTGCATTTTCAGAGGGACTGTCTTGACTCACGTAGCTTGTGCTTTGGGGTGTGGCCGGGACAGGGGCTGGGGTCGGGGCGGGGTGGGGGGGGCAGGTCCAAGCCCTCCCTTCCCAGAAGGGTGGCTGGCAGCTGCTCTCTGCAAGAGGAGGGGGCCTTGGGGGAGGAACCCAACCAGCCGGAAGTGCTACCCAGGAGGAGGTGCCCATGCGCTCTGCCAGGCTCTCTCCTGCCACTGGAAAGGGGTGGATGGAGAGAGACGCCATGAATCCTTGACCCCGGCAAAGTGGCCACAACTTCTGCCAGAGAACTTGAGGCAGCTCCCATTCTAAGCTGACAGCCAGGTCCCAGAGTTTCTGGTCGTTTCTTTCTCAGAATCCAGCCCAAGGAGGCCCCTGCCCAGATTCCCAGCTCGGAAGCACCTCCCACCTGCCCAGGGCACAAACCATTATCGGTCCTGCCTCACGATGGAGGCCACGGGGCCGGAGAGCCCGGACAGCCGAGGCTTCCCCTTGCCAGGCACAACGGGCGCCGGCCTGTCTTGGGACAACGGCACCAGACACAGCGTCACACTCCCTGAGCCGCTGCCGGCTCTTCACGTGTTCCTGCCAGTGGTGTACGCTGCTATCTGCGCCGTGCGGCTAATGGGCAACGCGGCCGCCATCTGTGTGATCCTGAGAGCGCCCAGGATGAAGACGGTGACCCACGCGTTCACCCTGAACCTGGCCATCGCGACGACTCTTCACACCGGTGCTGCCCACCAACATCGCCAAGCACGTGCTGCAGCGCTGGCCCTTTGGGGAGCTGCTCTGCAAGCTGGTGCTGGCCACCGACTGCTGCAACATCTTCTCCAGCGTCTACTTCCCGGCCGCCATGAGCATGGACCACTACCTGGTGGTGCCGGCCATGGTGCGGCCCCGCCGCACGCCCCGGCACACTGTCCGCGGGGCTGAGATCCCCAGCCTGTGCACCTGGCTGGGTGTCACTGTCACAATGCTGCCCTTCTTCACCTTCGCCGGGGTCTACAGCAATGAGCTACAGGTCACGAGCTGCGGGCTGAGCTGCCCACGGCCTGAGCGGGCCTGGTTCCAGGCAATCAGCATCTACACGCCGGTGCTGGGCTTGGCGGTGCCCATGGGCACCCTCTATGTTCTCTACGTGGAGGCTGCAGGCCCTGCGGCTCTACTCCGGAGCCAAGGCTCTGGACAAGGCCAAGCGGAAGGTGAGTCTCCAGGTCCTGGCTGTGCTGGCCGTGGGCCTGCTCTGCTGGACGCCCTTCCACCTGGCCTCAGTCGTGGCCCTGACCACAGACCTGCCCCAGACGCCACTGGTCATCATCATCTCCTATGTCGTCACCAGCCTCGGCTACACCAGCTCCTGCCTCAACCCCGTCCTCTAGGCCTTCCCGGACCACAGCTTCTGGAAGAGCCTCTGCACCACGTTCCAGTGCCCGGGGGCATAAGCACCCCTCCCTCGCGGCCCACGCAACCGTAGAAAGCTCTGCTCCTTTAGAGCAGCACCCCACTTGTTCACAACCCATCACTATTTTCTCCAGACAGAAAGAGAAAGACCCACGAAGGCTGGCCACCAAGCCCGCAGAGGTGGCCATGGACCCACCCGTCTCTGCCTCCTAGACAGCCCTTGGGTGGCCAGCTGCAGGGATTCAGGTCCCGCCGACCCAGGCAGATGGTCCTGGCACAACAGACATCCTGGGGGGCACCTGGGGCAACAACGCCAGGTGTCGCTGTAAAAGCCAAAGGCGCACATCAAAGGAGGCCATGAAGCGCGCTCTCACAGCCCAAAACTCAGGTGACATTCCACCGGGAGGCCTGTGCCCGTGTCCCCTCCTGGCTCCCTCAGCAGGGCTCAGGCTCCCTTGAGCACCCCATGCCCCTTGTGCCCTTCATGCCGATGCCTGTGGTCCCCTCCCATGTCCTGCTATAGGACCCAGGGCCCTTCTGCCAGGACCTCTGGAGGGCACCTGTCACTTAGACAGGCTGGCACCTGGACCCCTTCCCCCCTGAGGTGTGGCCGGGGGCCTAGACTCTGCCAGCAGGGGCTCCACCTGGGGGTGGGGTGGGGACACTAAGGGGCTGGCTGCTCAGAGACCATTTCTGCCACGAGTCCCTGAAGACGGCTTTGGTGGGCCTCGGCCAGGCTCCGCACTCTTGGCCCCACGGCTCCCAGCTGCTTCCAGGCCTGGAGCTCCAGCCCTGCCGTTCCGTAAGTCACCTGCCCGGCACCCGATAACCCTGCGAGGCTTATGGGGCCCCAGGTTGGTTTTAGTCCTTGTGACACGGCTCTAGTCAGTCTGTCCCGCTGGCAAGCAGGACACACCTTTCGCCACCCGGTGAGGTGGCCCCCAGGCTGCATGGCCGCCTCCCCCCCACCCGGTCACGTGGAAGAGCTCGGACCCACGGCCCTCTCCCCTTCCCTCTCTCAGCCTGAAACAACTCAGAGGCTACCTCCGTCCTGTTATCTTTCTGACCACATGGTATTAGTAAGCTATTACTGTATAAAACCCTCCCCCAAAATTAGCAGCTCAGAACATTTACTAGTTCACAACCCTTGTGGGTCAGGAACCTTCCAGCAGCTCTCGGCTGGCTGCAGCTCAGGGTCTCTCATGACATTGCAGGCAGGACTTCAGCCGAGGTCCCAATCACCTGAAGGCCACACCGGGGCTGGAGGAGCCGCTTCCTCTGTGGCCACTGGCCGGAGGCCTCGGTTCCTGGCCCTGCGGGCTGTCCACAGGCTGCTCGGGCATCCTCCGGGGTGGCAGCGAGCCCACAGGGCAGCAGCCGAGAGAGCCAGGCGGAAACCTCCACACCTTTAAGGCCTACCTGGGAAGCCATTCTGCTTTCTGTTCCTTAGAAGCGAGTCCCCAAGTCCCACCCACACTCAGGGGCTGTGGCCACTTCTCAAACCGCCACTAGCACCCAGCCTCCCCCACGAAGAACTAGCTGTTCCCGATCCGCTCTCTCACTGTGTTGCAGTCACACCTCTCCAAGCAGCAGCCGTGATTACCTCGTCAGCGTTCATCCTGCGCCCTGCGAGCTCCTCGAGAGAAGAAGTTGCGGCTCCCACACCCCAGCTAAGACCCCAGCTGGGCCGAAGCGAGGCGTGAGTGCGCGTGGCGTGAGCGCGCGTGGCGTGAGTGCGCAGCAGCAGGGGCGGGGCTGTGTCAGCCGGAAACCCACGGGAACGCCGGGCCGAGCAAGGGTCTCCCACCCCGTCCCCTGCAGAACATCTCCCTAGCACGGGAGGTGCCAACCAAGCCTCCTCAACGGACCGCACACTTTTTATCCCCTGGGGTGGCCCCCGCCCCACACACAGCCCAGCAACGGGAGCCACCGTCTCGCACTGGGGTCCATGGTGGGGGCCGAGCAGGGGCAGGCCCAGCCAGGCGGTCCACACCCGATGGGAGGGAGGGTCTTCACGCAGGGCCCGCGACACACCAAGGGTGGGGGAGACATGGGCCAGCCAAGGTTGGGGGGAGAGGAGAGCCCTCACCGGGATCCTGCCCGAGTGAGTTGTGGACCCCGGGGAAAACCCCCCCCCCCTCCACCGTGCCTCCGGAGATGGACTGGGGAACGGGGAGGGAGTGTCCCCATGCCCTGGGCTTCTGGGCCCAGAGAGAACTGGCCGTCTCCTTCCACTCCCCAAATCCCCTCGCCGTGGCCCGGACCCCGGCCCCGCACCACCCGGCGCGGCCCCTGGGCGCAGCGTCCCGCGGGCCACAGCGCCCCTGGTGGGCAAAGTCCAGAGCGCCAGGCGAGCCCGCAGCTTCCCCGCTGATCCGCTGACCGATCCGCTGACCCTCCCCCGCCCGGCCTTCCCCCACTACCCCGTGAGGAAGGTTTGGCGTCCCTTCTGCGCAGGCGGGGAAACCAAGGCTCAGCGAAGCCGGGAGACTTGACCGAGCCCAGCTGGTGGGGGTTGGGCGGGGGCGGGGATTGGGGCACGGAAAGGGGCAGGGGGCGAGGTGGCGATGCAGGCTGGGGGCCGGGTCGGAGCGGTGGGGCGTGGAGGTGGGGGCGGGGCGGGGCTGGAGGCAGGGGGCGGCGTCGGAGGTGGGAGCCGAGGAGAGGTCTGGGTGCAGGTGGAGAGGACGAGCCGTGGTCCGCTTCCGAGGTCCCGCGGGCTGCTGGCCTGCCCCTCAGCCCTGCCTGGACGGGGACGAGCGCAGACGCTCGCTGTGGGTTCGGCCTGGTTGGCAGCCCGGAGCCCACCCTGAGCCGCCTCCTCCGCCAGGACCCCGCTGCCTCCCCCCGTGCTAACTGCCACTGACCATCTTGCACAGGGCGTTCCCAAATGGCCAGAAGCCCAGGAGGACATCTGTGCCCTGGAAGGGCAGTGTCGGCAGCACCAAAGTGTCCGCCGGGCCCGCCGGGGCCAAGCTACAGATGTAAATGTCGGCTGTCTTCATCCTGGTGTGTCTGCAGAGGACGGGGAGGAAGAGGCTTCATTTGGCCACCTTGGCAGACCTGGCAGCGAAGGGCAAGGGGCCATCACAGGGGGCACCCTAAACTTTCCCTTGATGCTAAATTTTTGTGTTAACAGCAATTTGCTTGTCATTAAAACTTCTATAAACCCAGACATTGGCCCCTCTGCCTGTGCCCACGCACTGCGACCGAGCTGGCCCTGGATGCCCCTGCGAAGCCCCTCTCTCTGACAGGGTTGTCTGCCGACAGTCAGCCTGGGTAGAACCGGGCCCACGCAGGAGCCAGGAGGATACCAGAATCTCAGGGCTGCCAAAGGAAGCGGTTCTGTGCATCTGTCATCAAACTCCCTTGGATCCGCCCAAGGAACGAGAAAGGAGCTAGAGCGGGGGGAGGTGGGAGTGAGGAGAACCCGTAGCCCACTGTGGGGAAGCACCCACCACTGGATCCGCCACTGGAACCTCTGGCTACAGGGGTGGGGAGTGCAGTGCTTGATTGTTTGGGGAGAAACTTTGTGCTGAAGCAAAGAAGACAGGCCCCCGGCACGTCATGAACTAGTCGACCCCTTCCCAAAGTGGGACAGTCTGCCAAGCACAGAGCCAGGTGGAGAGCACAGAGCAGGTTGGAGGACGGATCTACCTACACCCCACGTGCTAATCCCAGAGAATTTACCCCAACGGCCCCCCAAAGAGTCAGAAACACCTGTTGCAAGCAGAGCGCCCTGACCAGCGTGCAGGGGGTTATTCTGACCCTCCGTCACGGCCCCTGGAGACAGTTCAGGGCTGGTTACGTGCAGGGGAAATCACACTGTCCACATGCATAGATACATGGAGACACGTGTTACACCAGCACAAATGCACATGTCTTTCAGCCTTGGCACAAAAATGCTGCAGCCATAGTGGCTCCGGTCCTCAGAGCCTCCCGCTGCTGGCAGCACGGACAGAGCCCCGTCCTCCCCAAGGACGACCCCACAAGGCCGGGGTCCCCAAAGCAGGAGAGGCCAGTCCAGAGTCAGCACCTCCTCCTCTTTCCAGGTGCCTCAGCTCACCTGGCCAGGTCTGCACCTCAGCTAGCAGGTAGAGGCAGCTCTACCACTGCAGATGTTTCAGCAGCTTGTCTGCAGAGAGAACGCTGGCCAAGTCACCGAGCTGCAGCCTCCATCTGCAAACTGGGAGGGTACTTCTCCGGGTGGTCACAGCGGGCAGGGTCCCCACGGCTCAGATGGTCCTTGCAGCCTCCCTCAAGCAGGTCTGCCAGCCCCAGCTCTCCTTCCAACTCTGCATACGAAGCCGCCTCTGACTGGGAAGCTCAGGCTTCCCCCACAGATAACTGGGGGTTTGAAATGAAGTAGGGCGTCAGTCACTGGGGTGCAGGGCCGAACCTGTCCCAACTGGCATCCTTCCAAGGCCACCAGGACCCAAGCAGGACACACGGTCCTGACAGCTGCACAGCCGCTGACCTCTGATGGAGTCTGAAAGGAGGGCTTCGAGGGACAGCCCGAGGGGGGCCCAGGCAACCCAGACAGAGCACCACAGAGCCCTCCCCACCCCACAGCTGAGGCCAGGCACATGGGGCTGCTTCACAAATGACAGGGTGGCCTGCGGCGGTCCTCCTGACCGCCTCGCAAACCTGAACGGCCACGTCTGCGGCGCAACAGTTCACGTGTCCTGGAGGGAACAGGCTTGCTGAGAAGCCTCCTAAGGAGTTCCACTCTCAGGGCGAGTCCCACTGCCCAGGGATGCCCACTGGACCCTCCAGGCGGCGCCAGGCCCATCCAGCTGCCCAGAGGAGACACCGCAAGGGTCCATGCAGACAGCCACAGCACGAGGGCACGTGGGACTGTACAGCCGCTGTCACGCTTCCGGCTGTGTGCCCACCCGGAGACGGATGCAGCAGGGGAGAGGCCAGGACGGTCCATGAAGCTTGGCAGCCCAGGGATGCCCACTGGACCCTCCAGGCGGCGCCAGGCCCATCCAGCGGCCCAGAGGAGACACTGCAAGGGTCCATGCAGACAGCACACAGCACGAGGGCACGTGGGACTGTACAGCCGCTGCCACGCTTCCGGCTGTGTGCCCACCCGGAGACGGATGCAGCAGGGGAGAGGCCAGAATGGTCCACGAAGCTTGGCAGTGCCGGGCATGCTCACCAGTGAGTCCTGCACCCCCTCCCCGCCCTCCACTAGGAGGGCAGCCCTAATGCTCTGACCCATCCCGTGATGTCACCAGACCCTCCAAGGCCACAGGGTGCCCCGTGGAGGCTGGTGATGCGCAGCTGCACGTCTGCCTAGAGAGCGGTGACCTGCGTGAGCTCCGTGTTGGGTGTGGATGGGCTCTGCGGGCTGACAGGCACCATGGGCAGGTCCACGCCTAGTCATGCCGGCCGTGGCACCATCTCAGAGGTCTTGCGAGCATGAGCCACATCCTTGGCGATGCTGCGCACGCGGTCTGACACCTGCATCTCCCGGCGCAGGGTGGGCGCGCAGCAGAACTTGCGGAAGCAGGCCTTGAAGTTCTCGTCCAGGAAGGCGTAGAGGATGGGGTTGAGGCAGCTGTTGACGTAGCCGAGGGCCGTGCAGAAACGCAGGATGGCCACCACAGTCTCACTGCCCGGCTGCACGCCCAGCCCCTGGACCAGCACGAAGACCTGCACGGGCGTCCAGCAGCCCACGAACACAGCCACCACCACCAGCACCAGACGCGTGATGCGCCGCAGGTTCCGGTCCTTCTCGCGGGAGCCTGAGAGCAGGCGGACGCCTCGCAGCCGCCGGATCATCAGGCTGTAGCAGACGGAGATGATGAGCACAGGCATGATGAAGGAGAAGAGGAAGATGCAGATGGCAAACACGGGGCCCCAGTAGTCCTGCGGGGTGGGGATCTCCACCAGGCACTCAATCTCTGCAGGGAGAGAAGCAGGGTCAGGGAAGCTGGGCAGGTGGGCAGGGAGAGAGCCACCCAGAGCCAGGGGAGCGTGGCACTGGGGAGGAGGGTGCCCTGCACTGACCTTCATCCTCAACCTGTGCCGAGCCCATGATGGCAACGGGAACGCCGACAACAGAGGCCAGGGCCCAGATGGCCACATTGACAGCCTGGGCCTTGCTGGATGTCCGGACGTCAAGGGCACGGATGGGGTGGCAGATGGCTATGTAGCGGTCCACGCTCATGGCAGTCAGCGTGAAGGTGCTGGTGAACATGTTGTAATAGTCAATGGCGATGACCGTCTTGCACAGGGCGTTCCCAAATGGCCAGAAGCCCAGGAGGACATCTGTGCCCTGGAAGGGTAGGGTCAGCAGCACCAGAGTGTCCGCCAGGGCCAAGTTAAAGATGTAAATGTTGGTAGCTGTCTTCATCTTGGTGTGTCTGCAGAGAGGACGGGGAGGAAGAGGCTTCATTTGGCCACCTTGGCAGACCTGGCAGCGAAGGGCAAGGGGCCCTTCCTCTTGGCCAACACAGGGGGCACCCACTCTGCCCCCTGCTAAAATGTAGGTTCATGGGCCCAGCCCAATGCCATGGAGCCTGAAGGCAAGTATTTTAACAAATTCTTCAAGTACTTACAGCACACAAAAAATGGTTCGCAACCTAAAGACTTGCCTGCCTTGGAAAAGATGGGTGTGGGGTGGGGGGAGCAGAGTGTCTGCCTGACCCTGCATGAGAGCAGAAGCAGGACTCATAAGACAAAGAACCTGTCCTCCTCCCTTTCAAGTCGCCCCCAAGACCCTTCTTGGACCAAAATGTTGGCCCTTCCACCACCAGAGCTTTCCAGGGGCCCCAGAATCTGGAAGAGCACGCCAAACCAGGCCTCTGTTGCCTAGCAACCGAACAGGAAATGGTGACAGGGAGCGGACAGATGCTAATGGGGTCTCATTGTATGCAAGACCCTGGCACGGGTCTGGAGGAATTGTGGGTGCTTAACAACTACCTGCTAAACGAATTCATAGTTGTTATCATGGTGATGGTGGTAGTGTTGGTGATGGTGGTAATTATGGTGGTGGTGGTGGTGGTGGTGGAGATGGTGATGGTGATGGTGATGGTAGTGGTGGTGATGGTGGTGGTAGTGATGGTGGTGGTGGTGATGGTGGTGGTGGTGATGGTGGTGGTGGTGATGGTGGTGGCGATGGTGATGATGGTGATGGTGGTGGTGATGGTGCTGTTGATGGTGGTGATGGTGATGATGGTGATGATGGTGGTGGTGGTGATGATGGTGATGGTGATGGTGATGGTGGTGGTGGTGATGGTGATGGTGGTGATGGTGGTGGTGATGGTGCTGTTGATAGTGATGATGGTGATGATGGTGGTGGTGGTGATGATGGTGGTGGTGGTGGTGATGGTGGTGGTGGCGATGGTGATGGTGGTGATGGTGCTGGTGGTGCTGGTGATGGTGGTGGTGCTGTTGATGGTGATGGTGGTGGTGGTGGTGGTGATGGTGCTGGTGGTGGTGGTGGTGGTGATGGTGATGGTGGTGATGGTGGTGGTGGTGATGGTGGTGGTGGTGGTGATGGTGATGGTGATGATGGTGATGATGGTGGTGGTGGTGGTGATGGTGGTGGTGGTGATGGTGGTGGTGGCGATGGTGATGGTGGTGATGGTGGTGGTGATGGTGCTGTTGATGGTGATGGTGGTGATGGTGACGGTGGCAACACCAGAGACAACAATGTTCCATGTCAATTAAGCTGCCATGAAGGAATCTGGGGTTTCTTTCTGCCTCTTAGAGAGAGATTAAGAATAAGCTCAAAGAGGCCTTAATCATGACCAAACAACAAGGACAGTGATGACGGCAGATGCCTGTGCCAAGTTCTTCACTTGGATTTTAACTCATTTAAGATTCCGAAGCGCTATTTTGATGCCCAGTCTGCACAGGACGACATTCAGGCTCAGAGGATCTAAACGGTCTTCTCAAGGCCACAGAGCTGGTAAAGGAAAAGTGGGTCAAGAGAACTAGAAGAGCAGCCACAGGCAGGAGGAAAGATTTGCCAAAGACCCATCTGACAAAGGACTGCTGTCCAGAATGCGCGAAGAACTCCTAATGCTCAACAATAAGAACACAGACAGCCTGGTTAAAAATGGACCAAAGACCTTAACAGACCCTCAGCAAAGAAGACATACAGACAGCAAAGAAGCACATGAAAAGATGCTCCACCTATGTCATCAGAGAAATGCAAATTAAAACAACAGTGAGGGCTTCCCTGGTGGCGCAGTGGATAAGAATCCGCCTGCCAATGCAGGGGACACGGGTTCGAGCCCTGGTCCGGGAAGATCCCACAGGCCGCGGAGCAGCTAAGCCCATGCGCCACAACTAATGAGCCTGCGCCCTAGAGCCAGTGCTCTGCAACAAGAGAAGCCACCGCAATGAGAAGCCCGTGCACCGCAACGAAGAGTAGCCCCCGCTCGCCGCAACCAGAGAAAAGCCCGCGCAGAGCAACGAAGACCCAACGCAGCCAAAGAAAAAGAATTTTTTTTAATAAAATAAAACAACAATGAGATACCACTACATACCTATTAGAATGACACCACTAAATGCTGGTGAGGGCGTCAGAAGGTACAGCCATTTGAAAGACAGCTTGGCATTTTCTTACAAAACAGACTCTTACCATAAGACCCAGCAATCACCCACCCTTCGATATTTAACCAAAGGAGCTGAAAATATATCCACACAAAAACCTGCACACGGATGTTTATAGCAGCTTTATTCATAGTTGCTGAAACTTGGAAGCAACCAGGATGTCCTCCAGTAGGTGGATGAATAAATAAACTGTGGCTCACCCAGAAAATGGAATATTATCAGCAGTTAAAAGGAACGAGCTCTCAAGCCATGAAAAGACGTGGAGGACCCTTACATGCGTATTGCTGAGTGAAAGAAGCCAATCTGAAAAGGCTACAGACCGTATGATTCCACATTCTGGAAAAGCAAAACTATGAACACAGTAAAAAGATCAGTGTTTGCCAGGGGCTGGGGGGTGGGAAAGGATGAACAGGCAGAGCACGGAGGATTTCTAGGGCAGTGAAACTACTCGGTGTGATACTGTAATGGTGGATACATGCCATTATATATTTGTCCAAACCCACAGAAAGTACAACACCAAGAGGGAACCTTAAGGTAAACTATGGGTTTGGGGTGATTACGATGTATCAAGGTAGGTTCATCAGTTGTGAAACTGCACTACGCTGGTGGGGATGTTGGTAATGGGGGAAGTTATGCCCGGGGCGGGGCGGGTAGGGCAGGGACTATGTGAGAAACCGCTGTACCTTCTCCTCGATTTTGCCGTGAACCTAAAACCACTTTAAAAACATTGCCTGTAAAAGAAGAGCAGGGACTGGGACGGGGTGTTTCTGACCCCCGAGGCAGTCCACCCCGTGCCACGGCTCAGAACGCATCGTTCTGCCTCTGAGCCCGGCGTGCTCACAGCAGTTCCCGGCCATCACTCTCCGTGGGGACTGCTCGTGGGCAAGACGGCCTCGCCTCTCTGCTCTCTAATCAAGACGTGCCTCTGAGGGTTTTGATGCCCCCGCGCAGAGCAGAGACCCCACAAGAAACACTCACAACCGGAAGGAGGAACAAGCCCACCCCCACCCACATTTCTCACCCGTAGCACCCCACCGCCACCCACATTTCTCACCCATGGCACACCCTCCAGCCACCAAGGGGCACGTGAGCCTAGTACCCCGGGGTCAGCACTGGGGGAAGGGCAGCTGCTCCTCGCAGCCCCTTGTCTGAGCACACACATGACACACACCAGCACATACAAATGTACAAGGGCATGCTTACACACATGCACACACGGACACAGCCACAAGGGCGTGCGCACATGCACACATGCATGTGCACACGTGTGCGCGCACACACAAAGCACACGTGTGTGCCCGCATGCACACGTGTGTGTTCACACTCGCGCATTCGTGCCCGCACTCAGATACGTGTGCACACACGTACATGCTTGCACGTATTGTGTCCATGCACACAGACGTGTGTACACACGTATATGCACACACCCAGACATGCACACACTCACGTGTGCACATTCACGCGGGTGCACACTCATGTGTGTACACACATTTACACGCTCGCGTGCATGCGTACACACACATGTATACACGTGTGTGCACACGTGCATGTGTCCCCACGCCGTCCCGATGCCATCCCCACACGCTGTTCTCACCCTGTCCCACATTCCCCGCATGCTCTTCCCATTATACCTCCCCATGCCATCCCCACGCTGTCCCCCATGCTGTCCCCACGCTCTCTCCCACGCTCTTCCCACTTTGTTTCCCCATGCTGTCCCCTCATGCTGTCTTGGCCATCCTTCCACAATGTCCCCACACCATCCCCCATTATGTCCCCCCAGCAGCGTGGCTGCCACCCTTGACCGCACAAGCGTTCCCATTCTGAGCACCAGCAAATGCTGGAATCGGCCCAAACACCAGCGGTGAGCACGGAGCCCCGGAGCCGAGGAAGGGGCCTCGTGAAGCTGCCCCAGCACCGGGCCTGGACGACGCCGACAAGAGCTGCCTTCCGGGATCACTGTGGGGCCCGTGAGGTCCTCACGCGGCAGCTGGGCTGGGAGCCTGGCGCACGGCTCAGATGGCACGTCATCTCTCAGGAGTCAGGGTGGCGCTCCATCTGGGACAGAGCTGCGCCTCCTCCCACACCTGGGCTGGACCCTGCCTCTCCCTCTCCCCCAGCCAAGTGCCTCTGCCCTCAGGAGCTGAGCCACCAGGGCCTCAGGACCGACCCTGCCCAGTGACAGGGGGCCAGGAATTGAACAGGGGGTGGGAGATCCCCGCGTGCCAAGCCTGCCAGAGCAGCCCCTGCTCCATGCCCTCGGCAAGCTGCTCGGGACCCACCGGTGGGAGACGGGGGGCGGGGGGGATGCCCAGCCTACCTGAGGATGACATACATGACGAGACAGTTCCCCAGCAGCCCCCCGACGCACACAGCCAGGTAGAGCCCCACGATGGTGACCTTGAGCCCGAGGGGCAGGAAGGCGCCGTGGCTGGCATTGAGCATCAGGTGCGGGGGCAGCAGGCTGTGGTTGGGGCTCAGGAGAGACAGGTTGCCCTGCAGGTGGCCGCCGTAGAGGACTTCCCAGAACGGGGCAGGGAAGAGGGACTCCATGCCCCGCCCTGCACGCAAAGCCCCACGGTACCTGGGGAGGCACAGGGACATGTGAGCGCAGCACCCAGCACCCACCCGGCCCCAGGCCGCAGACACGGAGGCACGTGCGTGTGCACACACACACACCGGGCACACGGAGACACGCAAACGTGTATGCCAGGGACGGGGCACACGTGCACACACACAGGGACACAGTCTCAGCTGGCCTGCGGGCTCCCACATGGGATGGCGGATGCGCTTACACAGCGGGATGTGTCCACCATGGGGGCTCACAGACACACAGCACGCGCGCACACACACACACACACACACACACAGATGCCCAAAGCTGCCCTCGGGCACACGCAGACACAAAAGGAACCAAGACACACCCAGAAACACCTGGAACACTGGGCACAGGGCAACCGAGCACAGGGCCTCCTCCTGCCCCTCCCCAGCCCTGCCTGAGAGCTGCGGCCACCACAGGTCACCTCCACGCCAGCCCCCAGCGGCTCAGCCTTACCTCGGTGACCTCCGTGGGAGCTGGGACCCCGGAGGCCCTAACCCTCGGCCTGCGGCAGAGCAGGGCTGGGAGCGCCGGCCCGACTCAGCTCTGGGTCTGGACGGCGCCGCGGCTGCCGCACGGTGGCAGCTGCTCCTCTTCCTTCTCAGACGCCAGACCAGACGCAGCAGCCTGGTGCACGGAGCTGGGGGAGGGGAGCAGGCTGCGGCTCCAGGGGGGCGGGGCCGTGCAGGATGGAGGAGGGGGCCCCAGGCTGGACGGGGACAGAGGCAAGGACCAGGGTGCACCCTTAGAGATGAACAACAGAGAGGCTTGGACCCACAGAGCCCAGACGGAGACAGGCTCGAACACATGGACACAGGGATAGAGGTGCACATGAGAACTCAGACACGTGGACGGACACACACACACACACACACACACACACACACACAAGGACGCACAGGGACTCAGGGACAGACACATGGAGACACAGGGACAAACACACAAGAACAGACACAAAGGACATGCAGAAACACACAAAGACATGGAACGGAGACTCGGAGAGACACACACAAGACAGAGACAGACGTGAAGCCGCATCTCACTCAGAAGCAGGGCCTTGGACGGACTCAGACCTGCCCCAGCCGGAGTTCCATGCCCAGAACAGCGCCCCTCAGCTGGGATCCCAGGGCAGCTGAGCCACAGGGGCCGCCGGTTGGGTGGCTGGGGCCCTGCGCAGCCAGCCCTGAGCAGATCAGAGCCTCATAAGCAAGCAGGGTGTCTGGACGGTCCAGCGCGCCCCACGTGCCTCCTGGGTGCCAAGCCTGTCCACCCCCACCACCCCTGACTGTGGGCCTCGGCAGCACCTCCGTGCCAACAAGGGCACCTCAGCAGCGTGAGGCCACCTGTCAAAGGGGCAGAGACAGCGTTCAGAGCCAGGTCTGTCTGCCACCTGAAGACCCAGCAAGGGCGCCTCTGCTTCAGCGGATGGGTCCCTGAACAACATCTGAACATCACTGCCTCACAGCCTGGGCCCCCAGCACCCACACGGCACAACATGGAGCTGCCTCCTGCCCGTCCCTGGGGGCACATGCCTCGTGGGTGACCCTGAGCTGAACTGCCGGCCCCACCCAGTCAAGGGGTCGTTCTTCCTGCCCGGGCTCTGCCCACACAGCCCAGCCCCTGCTTGGAGCATCTGTCTCCAAGGATGGGGACCTGGTTGCTAGGCGACTAGCAGCAGCGTCGCTAGGATACCTGGCGAATCAGGAGAGGACAGAGCAGGCAAATACCCTAGGGCTCAGCATCCCAGGCTGTCCCCCAGGACTTATCTCTGCATCTTCACTGCAGTCGACCCAGGGACACGTGTGGAGACATGGGGCACATCCGCAGAGGCACTCAGGACACAAAGACTCACAAAAACACACACAAAGGTGCCCAAGTAGGCACACAGGTAAACAAACAGACGTGGGTACGTGCTCAGAGGATGCACAGACACTCGAAGGGACCCACAGACGCATGGGCCACACCCACGCAAACCCACACTAGGGTGCACGTGAGGCACAAGGTAGACGCGGGAGAAGAGGCAGAGCAAAGCCTCAGACGCCCGGGGGACACACGTGCACCACATTCTCCAGGCAAAGCTCGAAGCCCCATCCCATTGACCTTGGGAGCCCCAGCAGGGCAGGAACCCCAGGGGCTCGCCCTCCTGCAGCCTCCCCGACCTGGGCTCCCCGAGGTCTGAGCAGCCAACCTCAGCCCCTCCCACCCCCACTGCCTGGGCCCACCTGCCCGCCAGTTTCCGAAGCTGCGTTTCCTAATGGCCTTGAGCCTGGGGAAAGGGCGGGGCTAGGAGGCTGCCTTGACGCTGGGTGTGAGTTCCAGTCTGGACAGACCTCCCGTGAGGACACATCGTGGGGGGGCCAGGCCAGGGTACTGATGACACTCCCTGGGGATGGTAGCCCCTAGCCCTGGACCCTGCAGCATTCCCACAAAGGGGGCCTGGCCCAGGAAATGGCCCAGCCTCTCTTGAGCCCTGTACGGCCAGGATAAGACACAGAACATATGTGTTACACATGGGGCAGCAGGTAACACGTGTGAGCATCTGTATCGAAGCAAGACAACCTCAAGCACACACATCATATGCAGGCAAAACAAAACATGCAAGGGTACCAGCGACAGCCCAAGACACGCAGCTTACGTGAAGGACAGCACAGAGCACGGGTCCGCCACATATCAAGTGACAGCCTGACCAGGGCTACACTTGGAGGTCACAGGCCTTCCGGGCAGGACCCAGGTCCCAGAGTGCCGGTGACACCCACAAACTGGGGTGAACGCACCTCACCCTTGCACCCAGTGACTCAGGGCCCGTCAACGCCAGATGCCACACTGTCTGCTGCCCCTCGGTCCGCATATGCTTTGCCACCCCCCACACCCCCCGGAGTAGGGCACGGGAATCAAAGCACAGTCGCCAGCAGCCTCACCCAGAACAGCCATCCCCAGGGAATTCAGTCACCAGGCCAGTTGTGCTGTTGAAAAGTAAAAGCAATGGGGCTTCCCTGGTGGCGCAGTGGTTAAGAATCCACCTGCCAGTGCAGGGGACACGGGTTCAAGCCCTGGTCCGGGAAGACCCCCACATGCCGCAGAGCAACTAAGCCCGTGAGCTGCAACTACTGAGCCTGTGCTCTAGAGCCCGCGAGCCACAACTGCTGAGCCCGTGTGCCTAGAGCCTGTGCTCCGCAACAAGAGAAGCCACCGCAATGAGAAGCCCGCGCACCGCAACAAAGAGTAGCCCCCGCTCGCCGCAACTAGAGAAAAGCCTGCGTGCAAAAAAAAGTAAAAGGATTTTCATAATTCTGGGCTTCTTCATAAAATATTACTTTTTCCTTGTGATTTTAACTTCCTAACATTTACACACTGTGACAGAATTGTAGATTTGCAGTATAATGTTAAATTTTGCAGTCATTTAATAATCCTTATTGATATTATTTTGAAGTTTTCAGGTCTTGGCGTCGATCAGCACGCTCTTAGATCTCAGCATTTCCATCAGCCCTTGAAAAACACATGAATCCTGGACAGAGAAACAGGCGGGAGACGTGGCCCAGGGCCTCACAGTGGCTGGGCCCCAGACACAGGGAGCACCTCTCCTCCCAGGGGAGCTGTTGGGGGGGTAGAGAAGCAGGAAGAAGCTCCGCTCAGGAATGTGAACTATGCCAACACCAGGCCCTCTGGGAGTTAAGGAGGAGCAGGTGTCAAAGGTTTTCAATCCTACAAAAACAGAGGGAAAGTTACAAGTCCCTTCCTGCAGGAGAGTGCGCCCATTCTCCCCCTCCCCCCATAACTCCCACTCTTGCAAGTCACTTCCCCCCTGCATCTCCCTGGCCAGGATCCTGGGAAGCTAAGAGGAGGGCCCAGACTCCTGTCTCAGAGAACTCACTCCTGTGGGAGCGCAGAGTGAGGGCCAGAGGTGGTGCTGGCCTGGGCTGCGTGTATCCAGGAGGACTGCTTGAAGGAGGCAGGTCAGCCTGCCTAAGCCCTCACTGCTTCTTCTGGAGCCCAGAGACCTTTGCCTTCAAAAGCTCCTCGGTGATGCTGAATCCCAAGGCCCAGGCCTCACCCTACAGGCACAAGCCCTGCGGCAGCCGGGGGCGGGAAGGGGAAGCATCCAGGGAACAGCTCCTGCAAAGGCTTGGGGGCTGGAAGGATGGGCAGTTCCATGCAGCTCTGGGAAGCGGGGGATGGCATGCCAGCTCCCGAGATATGGGGCCACAAAAGCGAGGGGACGTATGTATGCATATGGCTGATTCACTTTGTTGTACAACAGAAACTAACACAGCATTGTGAAGCAATTATACTCCCATAAAGATGTATTAAAAAAAAAAAACCTTACCCTCTCACTGGGAGGCCAGAGCAAACTCCCAAAAACAATGGCAACAGTCAACAGCCTCCTTCGGAAAGGCCAGAACCTCAGCTGAGACGCCACCCCCAAAGCCAGGACAGTCTCTCCCCTCAGGGACTCAGGTCGTGAACTCCCAAAACGGCACCAGCCATGGGCCTCAGTGCCCACCTTGGCACATCCATGAATGAAGGGAAGAGGCATGTCTACACTGTGGGAACCACCAGTACATTAACAAATTCTGGACTTAATGCACTAATTCTGGCCTAACATCAACTGTGGAATGAGTACATGGATTATTGAACCCAGAATAATCTGATGAGTGCATGAACAAATTAAAGAATTAATCAATTAAGCGAATCAGTTCTAAAATATTATGAAATTAACAAATGCACAAATAAATTACAGAAATCTAGGACCCAGGACCCAGAAATCAAAACCCGAGTCTGGGGACTTCCCTGGTGATTCGGTGGTAAAGAATCTGCCTTCCAACGCAGGGGACGCGGTATGCTCCCTGGTCGGGGAACTTAGATCCCACATGCCGCGGGGCAACTAAGCCCGCGCACCACAACTACTGAGCTCACGTGCCTCAAGGAGAGAGAGAAAACGCGCACACCACCACTAGAGAGAAGCCCGCGTGCCGCAACGAAGAGCCCACGCGCCGCAACTAAGACCTAACACAGCCCAAAAAAAAAAGAAAGAAAGGACTTCCCTGGTGGCGGAGTGGTTAAGAATCCACCTGCCAATGCAGGGGACACGGGTTCGAGCCCTGGTCCAGGAAGATCCCACATGCCGCGGAGCAACTAAGCCCGTGCACCACAACTACTGAGCCTGCACTCTAGAGCCCTCGAGCCCCAACTACTGAGCCCCCGTGCCACAACTACTGAAGCCTGCACACCTAGAGACCCTGCTCCGCAACAAGAGAAGCCACCGCGATGAGAAGCCCGCGCACCGCAACGAAGAGTAGCCCCCAGCTCTCCACACCTAGAGAAAGCCTGTGCGCAGCAACAAAGACCCAATGCAGCCAAAAATAAATAAATGAATAAATTTATTTGAAAAAAAGAAAGAAAATAAATAAATATTTAAAAAAAGAAAACAAAACCAATGGTCTAAAAAAAAACACCACCCCTGTTCTTACACCACCCCTGGAACCCCCAGACTTGCCCTGGAAGAGGTGAAGAGTCCTGAGTTCTGCTGTGGGAGGCCTCGTGGGCCATGAAGAGGGGGAAGGGGCTCAACCACGAAGGTCTCCTCAGATCTGCGCCCCCTGACCCCAAAACTAGCCAGCAAAGACCTCTCCAGCCAGGAAGCTGGGCCCACAGCCCGCAGAAGAGTGCGTTTGGGGCTCTTCAGAAAAGAAGGAGCGCGCACCCGGGCTGTTAAAGCTGAGGGTCATCTCCCTCGTGGTCCTTGACAGCCGGGAGGTCCCGGGGCGGGGCATCTGGCCGGGGACCTCGGTGCACTCGGACCGAAGTTCTGACCAGGCACCTCCCCGAGGGCTCGCCCCGCCCCCGTTGGCTTGGGGGAGGGGCGGGCCTCCTGGTTGCCGAGCAACCGCGTCAACAAGTCCCAGAGAGTCTGGGCTGAGTTGGAGGCCCAGACCCGAGAAGGCAGAAAGTATGGGGTGTGGAAACGGGAGGCAAGGGCCGGGCGCTCGACCGCCGCCGCTAGGGACGGGGCGGGGGAGGGTGCGGACGCCAGCCTCTGTCCCAGTGTGGGCCAGGACCCGGCCCAGGACCTGGGGTCCGGGGTCTGAGGTGCTGTGGGCTGGGCCGGGCAAGGAAAGGAGCCCTGCAGGGCTGCACCGGGACTTCCGGGGTGTTTCCCTCTCCCACCTCGGGGGCCCTTCCCCCTCTACCACCTTTTCCCTGGGCTCCTCTCTCCCTCACTCCATCTAGACCCAGCGTGGGACAGGCTGGGGGGGATGGCGTCTCCCCTGCAGCAAGCCAGCTGTCCATTCGACTCTGAGACTCCGCCGCACACAAGTGAGACCTCCCACAGACACACAAACGGACCCACACAACATCAAACACACACACATCTCCCAGAAAAGCACGAGTCCTCTGCCCAAGATATAATGAAGGCCCACCCCCGCCACCTCCAGCCCCTAACACTAAGACAGAGGGGTCTGAGGCCTACGCAGACATGGGGGACGGCCACAGCGAGGGTCCTGGCATGGGAGGAAGTGTCCTCCTAGCCTCACCCACAGCAGCCTCGATCTGTCTCCACCCCTGGGTGGTGCCTGAGGTCAACTCAGGGGTCTCTGCATCTTCCCAGTGCGGGAGAAACAGCCCGTGGGCAGGAAGGGAGTGGATCCGAAAGTTCTAGCGGAATGCAGGAGTGAGTAAGGAGGCTGAGCTGACCGGGACGTGTGCGAGGTTGTGGCAAAGGCGCAGAGACCAGAGGTGCGGGCCCTAAGGCGGGCTGCACAGGGTCCAGAGGGGCCGGAGCTGGGAACCCAAGGCGGGGCCGGGTCAGACCGAAGGAGCGGGCGCCAACGGGACATCGGGACATCGTCTTCCCTCGGCAGGGCCCGAGGATGCAGCCAGAGCCGGCGAAGGGACCGCGTGCAGGGTCCCGCGGGAGCGAGTGGGTAAGGGCGCGCAGGGCGCAGGGGCCCGCGTGAGGTGTGCCAAGGCGGAGTCCCCGACGCCGAGCTGGGCCCTCACGCCGGAGGGCCTGGAGGCCATGCGGCCCGCGCAGCGCCACAGCCACCTGCTCTTCGGCGACCTGCTGGAGGACGTGGGCGCGGCCGCTTCCGTCTTCCCGAGTCAGTCAGCAGAGCTGGGGTACCGCATGCCTGACCCGCGCGCGTGGACGCTGCAGCTCGAGACGCCCGCGCAAAGCCAGGACCAGGTCCTCGGCGTCCTCAAGGCCGCCGAGGCCCGCGGCCGAGTCCGCGCTCTCCGACTGCGCTACGCCCGCCTGCGGGTGAGGCAGGGGCGGGGCCGGGGCGAGGAAGGGACGGGGGGACCACCCGGCCGGGGGTTCTGAGGGCGAGGCGGGGCCGCCCGTCGCCAAGGCTCCGCAACATCCCCGCGCCCTGACCCCGGCACCCGCAGGCGGAGGAGATCTCGCTCCTAATCCTGCGGCAGAAGTCCGCGCGCGCCGCCCTCAGGCTGGAGCTGTTCCTGCCGCCGCAGCTGAAGCCCACGCGGATCCCAGACCCCCTAGACCGTCGAGAGGTGACTGCGAGCCCGGGAAGGGCCGGGGAGGGGCGGGGGCCCGCCCTCCGCCCCGCACACCCGGCCCCAGCACCTCCTCCCCCGCAGCGGAGGCGCGTGGAAACCATTCTGGAGGAGAAAGTCGATGGCAGCATCTTCCCGCGTTGATGGCGACCCCACAGTGCACGACTGTGCCCCACCCTCCTACATAAAGTTCTCACTTTCAAAGCGCCCCCTGGTGTCTAGGCTTCCTTTCTCTAGGTCCCCTGGGAGGGAAGGGGGAAGGATGGATGCATCCGATGTCACAGGCATTGGGGTACTCAGAGTGCAGCTCCTCCAACAAAGTGGAAAGCTACAAGCTGGCTGACATCAGACTCACAGGGGGCAGGGACACCCCGAATCCCCCAAATCCCACGCTGCCCCCATCAGGCAATCTGGTGCCCTGTGAGTCCGTGGGAGCCCCCAGCCTGGGTGTGATGGGAGGAAGAGCCTGGCCCAGCAACAGTCACACCCCCAGAGGTAAGGGCGGCCTCGGGGAGAAAGTGGTACCCAAGCAGGACCCCAGACTGCAGGTCATTCCATCAGAGGGTCAGCGAGGAAGGTGACATTCTGGACAGGAGAGTGACTGCAGAAGCCAAAGCTGGCCTTTGGACAGTCAGCCATGCCTGGGAGACCCTCAGAGGACCAGGAGACTGGGGAGGGGGAGACCCTTCAGGCAGAAATCACCCTCGGGTCTTCCTTTCTATCTTGATAGTCCTCCTCTGCCCCTTTGATCCCCTTACTGGACCCCACCACCACCACACACACGTACACACACACACAGAGGACAGGAAGGACACCGCCCCTTTCCATTCTGACAAACCCACATCCTGCAAACCCTCTGGATTCTGAAGAACCTCCCATGTTCTGGACAGATCTCCCCTTCGAGAACTTACTCTCCTGCCCAACACAGGCTCTTCGCAGAGACTGAGATTTCTCTTAGCCAGCTCTCCCTTTTCCTCCCTCCCAGCAGTCCAGCAGGCTACAGAGCGGGGGGCCTCAGACAAGGCCCTCCCCTGCCAGGAGCCTCTGGCAGAGTTGCCAGCCTGCAGCAGAGAACTGGTCCTGGAGGGGTGGGCCCTCTACTGGCAGAGGTCAGAGCTGGGGTCCAGCAAGGAATCCTGCTCTGTGGCAGCCAGTGCCCTCCCTGACGCAGCTCAGAATGGGGACCTGAGCCCTCTGTGACCTCAGCAAGCCCTTCCCCTCACAGGACCCTTCGCCTGTTCTGGGTCGTTGCACCCTTGGCGTTGATCCAAGCCCAGAACTGTGTGTGGAGCTGGAGACTGGAAGCTCCATGAGGGAGGGGGAGCTCTCTATGGGGGGGGGATGCGGGGGGCAGTTCAGGCAGGTAGGGGAAACAAGGAACAGGGGAAGAGAAGGTGGCTCGGGCGAGGGGAAGGAGGGCATCGGGCAGGCACTTGAGGACAGAGGATGAGAGAGGCACCCACCGCCCCGAGGAGGCCAGCAAGAGGGCAGCCTCACAGACAGCTCTGCACCAGGCGTGGGGCTGGCGCATGGGCACCCTTTGATCCCCACACCAGGGAGGGGTCCTCGGTCTGCAGAGAAGGCCCAGGAAAGTGGCCGAGGACAATTCTGCAGGGCCTGAAGGAGGCTTCTGCTGTGGGAAAGCAAAGTATGTAGGCCGCAGCCCAATGTACTGGGGGCTGGGAGCTCATGCTCTAGACAGAGGGTCCTGGGTTCAAATCCCATCCCCAGCATTACCTGCTGCACAGCCTTGAATGAGCCCCTGCCCAGCCCACCTGGCTCCTCCTGTGGAATACGGGATAGACTCCCCAGAGGAAGGGCAGAAGACCCAGGAGGGCCGAGGCAAGGGGCACGGAGAGGCCTAAGTGGCCGGGGGACATGCGGGGGTGGAGAGAGGAAGGACAGTGTATGGGGGGCTGGGAGGGGGAGGGGAGGGCCAGAGAAGCGTAGAGTGTGGCCTGAGTGGAAGAGAAGTGCGCTGACCCACACCCGCATCCAGCTGCCCCACACGTCTCAGGAGGCGGGTGAAGATGCCACGTCAAGTACCGTGGCGTAGGCAGGGCTGTGTGACCTTGACTAAGCTCTGGCCCGTCTCTGAAGGACCCACTGCCCGGGACTGCTATCTAAGCTAAACACGAAGCAGCCACCTCCCATCTGGGCAGGCTTCCAGCCTCTGCCCCGTCCCAGCCAGGCCGCCACCACGGCAGCCAAGCCCCCTGGGCACAGGGCATCAAGACGTCCCCCGCACTGCAAGGCCCCTCTCTCCTCCCTGACCTTGGCCCGCACCCTCTTCAGCTCAGCTCCTGCCCTGCTGCCCTGCCAGCGGCTCCAGCTCCGTCCCGTGCTGAGCAAGCGGTAGCACTGAAACGCCCCCCTCGTCGCTCTGTGGTTCTCCTTAGCTCTCCTCACCTCTCACCCAGTCTGCAAGTCCACTTCTTGTCTGCTCCGGGGCTTGTCTGTCCTGCGCGCTGCCAGGTCCCACTGACTGGCACACAGGGGACACGCAGACATTTGCTGGATGAATGAGGAGCGCACGTAAAATCTCCACTGCCCTTTATGCCCCCAAGAGCGCGGAAGACAGCGAGCACCTGCAACCCGAGCAACTGGAAGGCACTTTGTGAGCGGGCCCTGGGCGCCGCGGACAGGAGCTGCGTACGGTCGGGGGCCAGGGCCACGCAGGCACTGGCCCAAAGCATGCTGGGATAAGGGATTTAACTCACAGGCCAGGGGGACTCAGACACTGCAGACCACTTCCAGAGCAGGGTCAGGGCCCCCCAGACACTGGCCCAAAGCATGCTGGGATAAGGGATTTAACTCACAGCTATACCAGGTCATAAGATTGTGAGCGGGCCCTGGGCGCCGCGGACAGGAGCTGCGTACGGTCGGAGGCCAGGGCCCCCCAGACACTGCAGACCACTTCCAGAGCAGGGTCAGGGCCCCCCAGACACTGGCCCAAAGCATGCTGGGATAAGGGATTTAACTCACAGCTATACCAGGTCATAAGATTGTGAGCGGGCCCTGGGCGCCGGGGACAGGAGCTGCCTACGGTCGGGGGCCAGGGCCACGCAGACACTGGCCCAAAGCATGCTGGGATGAGGGATTTAACTCACAGCTATACCAGGTCATAAGATACGAGGAGAGTTGTCCGAAGAGAAGGGACGGGCATTCGTGGCAAAGGGGAGGTGTGGCTTTAAACTGTAGAACATCTGGGGGCAACTGGAGGGGTTGAAAGGGACTCAGCCAGGCCCTGCAGACAGGGACATTTGGCGACCCCGGATATAAGAACCAGTACCCCCGGCATCACTGGCACCGAAGCCCAGGAACCCCCTTCCTTGGGAAGTCCCCTACAGCACGGTGACAGCGCGCCCTTAACCCTATTTCACAGGTGAGGACACCCAGTGCCAGAGAGGCTAGGGCCAGGCCGGGACTGACCACGGGGGACAGTCCTTTCCAGGGGGCCTCTCCCTCGAGCGGGGCAAGTAACCTATGGGGACGCCCCCCCCACAACCTCCACCCCACCCCACCCCGTAACGGCAACGCTGGACCGGCCCTGCCGAGCAGAGCTGGGGCACGGCCACACCCCCAGCTGCCGCAGTACCAACTCAGCCGCCCCGGGGGGCCAGAGGCCCCATCATCTGCACAGGCCATCCTAAGCGACGGTGGGGACGGAGGCGCCGCGCTCCTGCGCGCGGGGCGATGGGGAGTGGGCGCGTGGGGCGAGGAGCCGGCCGAACGCGGGGCGGGGCGCGCCGGGCGGGGCGGGCCGGGCCGGCGTCTGCCCGCGCGAGGAAGTCCCGGCCCCGCGCTTTGGGGAAGTGAGGCCGAGGCGCCTGCGCACTGAAGCCTGCGCCCGCTCCCCGACGATTCGGCCGGACCTCGGAGCGCGCGGGCCGGCGGCTGCGGCGCGAGTGGCTCGGGAGCGCGGCCGGTGAGTGCGCGCGCGCGGCGCCGAGGACCGCGGCCCTGCCCCTCTGGCCAGGGCCCGGGGGCCGTGCGGGGCGGGAGCCTCGGAAACCGGCGCCGGAATCCGCGCCCCAAGGACTCCGCCGCGGGGTCCACGTGGACCCTGGGCCGCGGCGGGACTGGAGCCCGTCCCCGCGCGTGGGGGAGGGGCCGTTGCAGCCGGGTTCCCCTTTTCTGCAGCTCGAAGCCTGGGGAAGTGATTGCTCAAAGCGGGGGGGGGGGCCGGAAGAACCCAGGTTTCCGCGTCTCCCGTCCCCCCCCTCAGCCTGTGGGGAGGGGCCGAGGCGGGACACCCGGTTTGCCCCCGCCCCCACCCTGTTGCATCTGGCAGCCACTCATCCCTGCCAGTCGCAGGGAAGGCGCTGCGCCCCCGGCCCGAGCCGATCGGGGGCTCCAGGCGCCAGCCTCGCTCCAGAACGCGCAGGAGGACCTCCTGCCGTCTGACTTGAGTCCTGCTGCTGCAGTACACGCCCCTTCGGCAGCCAGGGTGGGGCCCAGAGCGAACCTGGCCCCTCCCGCCCCTGCCTCGCCTTTGGGTCGCTGGTGAGTGGGGCGCACGGCGAGTTCCTTGAGATTGGGGTGGGGGCGTCAGAGGCTGGAGGAAGGGGCAGACTTCTCCAGGCCCAACCCCGCCATGAGAGAGAGGGAGGGAGAGAAGTGGGTTGCCCCACCATTGTAGAGGTGGGCAGTGGCGAGGGTCACCAGGGCTAGGAAAGACCTGGCCTGCCTTGGAGGAGCCAGGCTGGGACTTACCTACGGGGGCGGGGGGCGGCGCGGCAGACAGCAAAGGTGCTGAGGAGGGTGAGCAGAAGGGAATGGAGCCCCTCTGTCAACCCCCCTCCCAAAGGTTATGGCATTTTTTTCCTGGGATTGTCACATTTTCTTATTCTTTTTTTGGACTGGGCGGGCTCGGGGACGTTCTTTTTCCTTCTGTGGAGCCGAGCAGCAGCCGCTCCCAAGGGAGCCTCTGTCCCCAGAGGCCAAACTTGCTGCCTGTCCAGCTTCTCCTATCCCAGACTTAGGGACCAAAGCCTGGAGGGGCTGGGGTAGGGGAGGGAGCCCCCTCCCACGTGCCCGAATGAGGGGCGGGAACCCTGGTTCAGACCCTGTACCCCCACCAAGAAAGAGAGCAGGTGCCCCAGGGGCACAGGTGGCCCCAGCCAGCCTGAGGAGGTGCACGGAGCCAGGCCCAGGGATGGGTGACCAGGTGCAGGGCCTACAACCAGGACAGAAGGGACGGCCTCTCCCCCTGCCTCTCCCGCCCCAGCACCTAGGCCCTGCATCCTCAGGCAGGTCCCCTCGTCCAAGTCAGAGCTGAGTTGGAGAAGGCAGCCTAGAGGGGTACAGTCTTCAGGGTGCTGGGGGGGCGGGGGTGCAGAGGAGGAAGAGCCGCTCTGCCTGGGGAAGTCACAGCCCGTCTGGGGTACAGCTACCAGACCTCAGAGGTTGCCACACCCCTTCCTTTCCCTAGAAACTTGACCCCTGAGGGTAGGCATGCTGTCGGGCTGCTTCTTCCCCATCTGTTTGCTGGAAGCCAGTGGGATCCAGTTGGAGGGTCCCCCCCCCAGCGATCTCAGGGGAAGCCAGGCAGGTGGCCAAGTGGCCAAGGCCCCGTGGGACCCTACACCTGGCCCCCAGATTTGGGTCAAGGCCGAGGCCTCCGCATGCCCAGCCTCTGGAGACAGGGGTGCCCCAGGTGTGCATATCCCGGGCTGTCACCTCTGAGCGCAGCACCCGGTCAGTGGCTGGGAGGCAGGAGCTGCCTAGCCTGGTGACTGCCCCGGGGCCTATCCCAGAGCGTCCACTTTCCTCTTCTGCCATTGCACACCCCACGAGGCCAACATGGACCAAACAGACATTAAAAGGCCAAGAGCTGAGGGATGGGGGGCAGCAGGGCAGATGATCATTTAATGAGAAAATAAACTGAAACCAAGTCCTGAGCACCTCGCGACGGGGTTTCAGGAAGGTCCGCGTGGCAGACGTGCCAGGGGACGCCCCCGGCCCCGGGGGTGGGGCGGGGCGCCTCGCCTGGGCCGAGGTGGGCGCAGGCCGAGGTAGAGACTGGGAGGCAGGTGGGGAGGCGTTCAAAACTGCCTCCTGGACCCTGATTGGCCGCCCCCGCGGCTCGGGTCCGCGGGTTTCCCGCGGGGGCCGCTCACCCGGATAGGGCTCCGACGCCCCCCGCGCGTCCGCACCGTGGAAGGTGCGCCCCGACGCCGAGCGGAAGGGACCCCGCGGCTCCGACCTGCCCGGGAGCAGGACGCACCCCATCCCCCGCCGCCGCCCGGCGCGCCCGCCCTGCCCTGTGGCAGGCCTGGGGCCGCAGCGGTTTCCGCAGCCTGTTGGGGGGGGGGGCGGTGGGAGGGGAAGGGAGGCCGGGAGACCCTGGGCGCGGGAAGGTGACAGCCGAGTGTTCGGGCGCCGGGCCAGTGACCGGGCCGAGAAGGTGGCGGTCCCTGGCGGCTCTCGGCCGTCCTCACCGGTGCCTGCTGCACTTCCCGCACCCTCAGGACGTCCCGCCCCAGCCCCAAGTCCTCCTTGTCTGCAGGCCTGGTCTGCTGCCCCTGCTGAGTCCCCAGGAGCAGGTGGGGAGCCTCCCCAGGGCTGATCCGGACTCCTCGTGGGGAGCAACCCTCACCACCTCCCAGCAGCCGAGGAAAACCTGGGATGGAGGGAGCTGGGATGGGGGGTCTAAATGTCTGACCACCACCCCTATGCACCGCCCTTATAGCCCCAGACTCTGGGGGCCTCCAGCCCCCTTGGGAGGGGCCAGGAGCCGGAAACCGAGAAAGAGGAACCCTGGCTTCCGGCTTCCCAGGGAGCGAGTAGATGGGGGTGTCCCAGAACCTCCTGTGGAGATCTTGTCTGGGGTCCCCTCCTTCCTGACCCCACATACCCTCATAGCCACAGTGTAGACTGGAGTGGGGGTCAGGGCCTGGGCAGAGCGGTCTGGAGGTGGGAGGCCGGGCAGGGGGCCGGGGGACACCTCCGGGAGGAGGGAGAGACTCGGGACCTCTTCAGGGGGACAGGCTGCCACCGGTGTCAGGTCCTCCATGAGAGTCCCGGCCTCTCTTCTCAGAGCCCCAGGCTGTGGTGAGGGTCCTGGAGCAGGTACCACGGAGCCCCGGCAACCTCTTCCACCCACCCATGCCCACCCCGCCTGAGGCTGAGAAGCAGGTGGGCCGCCTCCACCGCTGACTCTGTCCCTCGGGGGCTGGGGGCATGACTAGGAGTTGGGAGACCGCTGGACACCTGGGAGGCCAGAAGGGTCACGCCCCGCCGGGAGCAAGCAGGCCCCCAGCAGGCGGGGGGGCGGGGGGAGAAGCAGGTGGTTCCCACAGGTTCTGCCTGGAGGCTGACACGGCCCCGTCTTCCCCCAGCACACAGGGCCGGAGGAGGGGGACCAGCCTCCCTCCATGTCCAGTCGTGATGCGGCTCCCCCAGCTCCCCCCAGGCGCAACCCCTGCTGCTTGTGCTGGTGTTGCTGCTGCAGCTGCTCCTGGTACGTGGGCCGGGGGTGCACCGTGTGCCGGTGGGCAGGGGGCACTGAGCAGACCTGGGATCCAGGGCCCCACTCCTCAGCCCCTCGGGGGGCTTTTGACGCACCGCCCACAGCACTCGTCCAGGGGTCTGGTGACCGGCGGCCAGTGCCCAGGCCCCTCTGTGTGTGTGATTTTCATGGCTGGTGTGCCGAGGTTGTGTCCACATGCAGGCACCTAGCCAGCACGTGCACGTGTGTGTGTGTGCGCACGCACGCGTGTGTCTACTGTGAGCCCGCCCAGACTGGCCCTGGGGACCTACAGCAGAGCAAAAGCAGGCCCCACACATTGTGTCAGGTGGAGGAGCCTTAAGCAGAGACCTGGCCCTGGGACAGTGCAGGGGGTGGGCGTGGGGCCTCCGGGGGGGATGTGGTTTCTAGGCGCGTAGGGAACCTGTTGGGGTTTTTGTGCCTCGCAGAGGCCTGGCCCTTTTCAGGCTTCCACCCCGTGGCTGTTGCGTGGACAGCGCTGAGGGGACCCAAAGGGGGATCAGCTGAGCAGTGAGCGACTGAGGCCTGAAACAGGAGAGGGACCGCCTGGGGGTAGAGACACGAGGGGCCAAGCGAGGAGTGAGGAGTCTGGCGTCTGGCGGGTGGGGGTAGGGTGGGAGCTGAGTTCTGTCTGGACCTTTGAGGTTGAGGTGTCTGTTAGCCGTCTCAGTGACCCTGGGGAGAGGTCCAGCTGGAGGTGTGGACTGCGGAGCCAGCACTGATGCTGTGGCGGGAACTAAGGAGAGAAGCAGGGCCCCGAGGGACAGTCAGGGGCCAGACACACGGGCTGGGGGCTTTCTCCCCATCAGTCGGAGTCTCTGGGAGAAAGCAGTGGGGGTCGAGGTCAGGCCAGGGAGGGAGAGGTACCCGAGGGGCCTGTGAAGCCCCAAAGGCAAGACAACGGGCCCAGGGCCGGACCGGAGATCGGGAAAGGAGCCGACCCACCCTGCAGGGGGTTCACGTGTGTGCTGAGAGCCCCTAGGCCTCGTGCCCATACAGACGCGTGTCGGTGTCACTGTGGCCAGCGTCCTGCGCGCACACGCGTGCCGCGGAGGGCAGTGCCACCGTCCCCTCTGCCGGCAGGAACGAGGAGCGGCGGCGAGCGTGGCGGGCCTCCCGAGAGAGCAGGCTGCAGCCCCTCCCCAGCTGCGAAGCCTGGTGAGTCTCCGCCGCGGGTCTGCGCGGTGCGGGGCGGGGGAGGGGGGGCGATCCGGGCGGAGGTGTGGGGGATCCGGGCGGAGGGGGCGGGGCCTGGCGCGGCCTGTGGCCGATACCCGGATGCCCGTGCCCGCAGTGCCACGCCGAGCCCAGAGGAGGTGCGGAGCTGGGCGCAGTCCTTCGACAAGCTAATGCACAGTCCAGCGGGCCGCAGCGTGTTCCGCGAGTTCCTGCGCACCGAGTACAGCGAGGAGAACATGCTCTTCTGGCTGGCCTGCGAGGAGCTCAAGGCCGAGGCCAACCAGCACGTGGTGGACGAGAAGGCGCGGCTCATCTACGAGGACTATGTGTCCATCTTGTCCCCCAAGGAGGTGCGCCGCGCGGGGACCGGGGTGGGGGGCGGGGGCGCCTCCGGGCCCCTGACCGCGGCCCCTGTCCCGCAGGTGAGCCTGGACTCCCGGGTGCGGGAGGGCGTCAACAAGAAGATGCAGGAGCCGTCGGCGCACACGTTTGACGACGCGCAGCTGCAGATTTACACGCTGATGCACCGAGACTCCTACCCCCGCTTCCTCAGCTCCCCCGCCTACCGCGCCCTGCTGCTCCGGGGCCGCTCCACATCCTCCAGTGAGGCCTAGACTGCCCACCGTGGCTGCCTGGACGCGGGGCCCCTCCCGCGGGCAGAGACTCCTTTCACAAATGCGCTTCACGTGCGGGCACACCCGCCGGGCCCAGTGCCCCGGGCGGCCCCAGGCAGGAGCTCCAGGTGCTGGGCAGGCCAGAAGCCCCCTTCCCCACCCAGAGGACCCAGCGCCCCAGGATCCAGCTGAGAGGCGGGCGTGAGGGCCTCTGGGCCTAGGCAGCCCCTCCAGCACCACCACCCCTACTGAGCACTTCCTGCTGGGGTTCCCACCTGGTGAAAGGAGGCGCCCTCCCTGAAAGCATCCTGGACCCACAAGGTCCTCCTCCCCGGGCCCCAGGGGCCCCTGAGAAGCGCCTTTGGTGGAGAACAGAAGCTCTGTGCTGTCTAGTTTTGTGACAAGAGGAAACCTCCAACTGATGCCATCTGCACCCCGGGATCAGACCCAGGACCTCAGAACCAGGCTCAAGGCAGCAGGACCCGGCTTCTTTTATATGTTCATTGAGTTTAAGCCAATAACATGGCACTGTGTGTTTTATCAAAAAACAAAAACAAAGTTTTCATATTTAACTCCACTCCTCTTCCCCCCAAAATAGAATCTTATTATTGAAGATATTTTTCAAGTAAAAGCCTCTCCCCTCCGTCCACGTTTGCGGGGGAATCAGAGAACGAGGAGTGGGCCACGACCCCCAGCAGGGGAGCAGCACGCTCAGTGACGGGCCCCTGTGCTCTGCTCCAACCCCACCCCTCAGAGAACAGCCTCAGCGGGCAGCTGTGCTCAGCCCTCCCCACGCGAGGGTGCCACCAAGGGTGACAACGCAACGGGACACTGGGCAGGCAGGGTCCCTGGCGGCGGCTGGCCGGCTAGGGCAGGACACTTACGGGGGAGACCTCCCCGAGACCCCGGGTGCCGGGCAGTCACCTGTACTGTCTCACAGGCCCCACAAGGCACACACTTGCCACCCTGTTCCCTGAGTTTCTGCTTGGTAAAGCGATTCAACGCTGCAACCGGGGCGCAGAGGGTCTGGTCAGGGGTCCACCCCCATTCACACTGCTTCCACGAGCAGTGGGGCATCCTGAAGGCTTGCAGGCAGGCACGGCTGTGGGGCCCAGACTTAGCCTCCCGCCCGTAATCCCTGGACCCTGAGCTGCGGTGCCCGGAGAGGTCGTGAGACCCCGGCTCCTCTGTGCGCCCACAGCCCCCCCCCCAACCTGATCCTCGTGCTATGCAGGCCCAGCCCTGCCCCTCCCACGGGTACACTCAGGCCCCTCTGAGAGCCAGCGGGCTCTTCCTTCCAGTGCTGTCCCAACAGGCCAAGCCTCAGCGTCACCCGACCCCAGGGAGGTGGGCTGTCTCCGCAGCGGCGGGGGTCGGGGAGATCAAACCAGAGATGAGGGGATGGGGGACCCAGCTTGAAGCCCAGGCCTGTACATGGCCCACCAGGACCAAGGGCTAGGGAAAAAACAGTGGCAAAAAGAAACATTTAATAACTGGGGGGTAAGAGGGGGAAAGGTGCACTGCAGGCAGGGTGGGGGGCAGGGTGTGCTGCCTTCTGAGGAAGGCCAGGTGGGCAAAGGGCAGGTCTCCAGAGAAGCTGTATCTGTTGGCAGAGGATGGGGAAAGGGCGACGGCCAGCACTGGCCGTGGCCCAAGGCTGCAGGCACACATGCACAGGGCTCAGCAGAACTGCAAGAAACAGGTGAGAGGCGCCCATCCAGCCACGTGGCCTGCAGAACCCCACAGGGCAGGAGGCAGGGCTGGGGTCTCCATCCACCATCTCCAAGGCTCCCAGGAGGCTGGCTGGCATGGCCATCCCCCAGTTCACACCACAGACCCCACAAAGGCTGGAGACACCCTCCTCCAGAGAACAGGGCTGGGGATGGATGGCCTGGGCTCACCCACCTACCTTCCAGCGGTTTCCACACTCGTTGCAGACAACGAACGTGGTCATAGGCTCATCGGAGCTGCGGGTCTGCACCTGTGGGGAGGGCCACGGTGGGAGGGGCCCAGCCCCAGGGCCTCAGTCCCTTGCAGCTGGAGGCCCCAGGGAGCAGGACTTCCCAGGAGTCACAACCTGGGGAGCCCGCCCCCCACGGCCTCAGGCCGCGCTGGCCTCACGTCACCTGGGCTGAGGCTGCCCTGCAACCCCCACCTTGCGGTCGCCCCAACCGCTTTCCTCTTACAGGGCCCCTCAACATCTCTTGGGGCCCACCTCCACAACTCTGAGCGGAGTCCTGCTACCACCACCAGGCACCCATCCTCCCACCAGCAGCAACACAGGGGGGCTGGGCTCCCAAACTTCAGTGCCCCAGAACGAACGGGCTGGACCCACCGCCCGAGACCGCCTACTGGGGAGCAGGGGTCCTCGGCAAGGGGGAGGCCCCAAGGGTGACCGCAGCTCCCAGCCCCATCGGAGACTAGGTTGTCGGACCCCCGTCCCAGCACCACTCACACCGCACGTGTCCAGGCGCAAGGGGGATCCGGCCCGCACAGCAGGGGCACGGACGGCTCCGAGGAGGGGCGGGGCTCCGGGAGGGCTGCCGACGCTCACCTGCGTGTAGGTGCAGTTCTTCTTCCTGCACTTGCCGCAGGTGAACAGGTCGGTCTGCGTGCCGCCCGTGCGCGCCATCTGGTGCTCGCGGATGGCCTCCTTGGTCATGGCCTTGCGGATCTCCTTCAGCTCGTCGCTGGCCATCTCCTGGGGCGAGGGGCGCGTGCTTAGCCCGCGGCCCGCCAGGGGCAGCCCCCAGCGCCCCCACGGGCTCACCTCCGAGGTCATCACGGCGATCTGTTGGGGCGTGATGGCGCCGCACAGCACGTTGCGCCGCAGGCTGGGGTTCTTGGCGTCCTTGAGGTTGGAGAGGCGGCTGCGCACACGGTTCTTGTACTTCATGTCCGTGTTCCCCACGTCCCGGAAGATGCGTGCGGACGTTTAAGGAGCCGTAGGGAGGCCGATGCCCCGCCCTCCACCCCTGCCCCCAGGTCAGCCAGGGCCTTTCGCGAGGCGTGTCGCAAGAGCCAGCCACACGTGGGCGTCGACAACTGACGCTTTCCCGGCTGAGACCCAAATGCAGGCTGGAGGCCCGGGACCCAGGCCCACCGCAGGCCCGGTCAGACCCCAGAGGGTCTGGGAGGAGCCCCCTGGTCAAGACGAGCACGCCCACCCGACCGCCCAATCCCCTGGCGAAGGCGCAGGACAGTGGCCACTAGGGGAGCTGAGCCTGGCTGGCCCCGCCGTTCCTCCAGATCTGCAGCCCCCAAGCCGCTGCACAAAGGATATATTCCTCGATCTGGGCCGACAAGCGCTCGCAGTCTGCACCGACAGCCACGTGGTCATCTGCAAGAAGGAGCCCTGACCAGCTGCCCTGCCGGCTCCCCCCCACACCTCAGCCTGTGCAGCATCCGGGCGTCCTGCTCCCCAGAGACCCCCGGCTCCCCACCCCCAAGGTCAGCAGCATGGGGTTGGACTCAGGTCTCCACAGGCAGGCGGGGCCCAGGCCACCTGGGAATCAAGCGTGTGTCAGGAGCCAGGACCCCGAGGTGTGCTGGGTGGCCCCGGCCCAGGCACTCACGGTCCGTCTGCAGGGCAGCGGTCAGCATCTCGCGACACTTGTTGCGCACGGCGTCACAGGTGACCGGCACCGGAGGAAACGTGGTGATCCTGGGTGTCGATGGCGTCCTGGGCAGCTCTGGCCTCTTGCGGCTGGAGAGAGGCCCGCTCGGGCCACGTGCACCTCCGTGAGATGCCGGTCCCCAGAAAAACCAATGTCACAGCCACGATGCCCCCAGACCCCGTCTGCTCCACCCTGACAGCGGCCCAGAACCCTGCCCATCTACAGTCAGGTCCAGCACGTCCACGCGGTCTGGCCAGAGGCAGTGAGGGTCACTGGGTGAGACACACCCCCAGACGGGATCCCCACCCTCAGGGAGACCTGGGACACGGGGCCACACTGCCCAACGCAAACTGCCAGGTCAGGGGGAGGCAGACGGGACGAGGGATCACTCAAGACCAGGCACCACTATGCAGGCAGCCCCACCCCGTGGAGGTCTGGGCACCCCCCTCCATGGGTTGCCTGTCCACAAGGCTCTGTCCACCCACGGCCCTCCTCTCACACCCCTGCATCTCGTGACCCTGTGACCTCCACGGAAGCCAGTGGAAGCAGGCGGCTTCCTGGAGGAAAACTAAAACGTGCAGGTGGGCAGATGAGCCCACGTCTCTGCACAGCCATGCGGTGAATCCAAAGCTCAGCTTTTCCTCGCCCTTGGCCACTGCTGCCCAGTGGGGTCAAGGGCAGAGCAGCCTCTCAGCCACAGCCCATCCCGGGGGCGGCAGGAGCAGGGAGGCCTCAGTAGCCCCAAAGCCTGCACCATGCCACAGCCTGGGGCATCCCCGGTGAGGGAGGGGCCGGCAGCCAGAGACCTCAGGCCAACGTGGGTAGCCAGAGTTAGCCCGGGCCTGGATCCGGGGACGTGAGCAACGGGCTCCCACAGGCCCGCTCAGCCAGGCAGACGGAGTGCCCCCCTCAGATGCTTGGGGCTAAAAAGGCCCAGAGGAGTCTCCGGAGGGAAAGTGTCCAGCAAGAGGCTGACCCTGGGGAGAGTCCCTTCCGAGGAGCTGAAAGGGCTGATGACCTCAGCGCCCCCACCCAGCGCCCCTGGAAATCCGCACCCCGGTCTGCCGAGAAAGTGGGGCCATGGGCGGGGCGTGTGTCTGCCTTCCAGACGTGCTACCTGGGGTCCTGGGCCTCGGAGGCCTCCTTGGAGGACGATGTGGGCAGAGGCCCGCCCCTCCTCCGCTCCCTGGCTTTGGCGTCTGAAGCATCTACATGTGCCGGGAAAGAAGGGAGGGCTGGCTGGGAGAAGGCAGGCCCGGAGGGCAGGGCGGGGCCAGGGAGGGGGGCAGACCACCACCGAGGCACAGCCCCGGCCAGCGGACATCGGACCCTGCCTCCAGCCCCAGCCTCCTGCGAACGACTGCGGTCCTCTCTGCAGCCAAGGAAGGTCCTGAAAAGTCTCCCTGAGTACAGAACCCCCCCGGAGTGACGGCCTTCACGGATGGCACGGCTGGACTCGGACAAAGGCTGGTCACCGCAGGCAGGCCGGGCATGGCCACTCCCCAGCTGGGCCTCGGCCCCAGAGCGAGCCATCGAGGGAGTCCCAGCCTGCACTGGGGACCTTCCCACAGGACGAGAAGCGTCCCATATGCCACCAGAATAAATACGCTTGTCCAACACGCAGCCCAACAGCCACGCAGGACTGGAGAGAAGCCCAGGACATGCAGCTCTGTTTCCCAAGGGCTTGGACAGAGCCCAGGAGGGGCTGGGAAGGGAGGGGAAGCTCAGGGTCCAGTGGGGGCATCCCAGTCGCCCCACTGTCCCTAGAAAGAGGCTGCCCGTTCCCTGAGGGGCTCCAGACGCCCCTTCCTCCTCCTCCCCCTCCTCGCCCCCCCTCCCCCCCGCCCTCTGACTGCCCCACACTCCTCCCCTGGGCGACCTCCCCCAGCTCTGCCAGGCCCCCCTCCAGGGCTCAGCGCAGCCTTAACTCCCCTTGCTCCTCGTGGAGCCCCCTCGTCCCAGCCCGAGCCAGTGCTTCCTGGACTGGATCCCAGGTGGCCCTGGCTCGGGAACAGCACAGTCTGCCAAGGGCCAGCGCGTCTCGGGTGCCCCTCGCCCCCACGCCCAGCCTAGGCTGCCTGACCCGCACCCAGGAGCTTCTTCCAGGACTTGATGAGAGACTTGGCCAGCGTGACGACCTCCTCGTCCGAGCTCTGCTTCCGCAGGGCGTTGACAGACATGCCGACGCGGGTGGACTGCAAGGCAAGCGGCCAGGTTGGGGGCAGCGGTCAGACCCTCCCCACAGACCCTCGGTGACTCCCACAGGGCAAGCTGGGCACCAGCGAGGGGAGGTGGATGCCCCCCCCCGACGGTTACTGCCCCATGTGCAGGAACCTCGCGAGGAACACAGCGGATTGCCCTTGAATGCCCCTCCCTGTCTCGTGGAGCAACAGAGAAAGGCAAGGGACGGTCTCCTCAGAGGCAGGGATTCATGCCAGCCAAGGGCCGGGGTGGGAAGCAGGAAGCTCTGCCAGGTGCCTGGGAGCTGGGGGACGGGGCACACGGGGCCCTACCTGCAGCAGGTGCAGCGTGACGGGCATGGCCTTCAGTTCCCGCAGCAGGTCCATGGCTCCCTCCTGGAAGGAGAAGGGAGGACCCTCGTAAATGACTTTGAGGTCTCAGTGGGCAAGCTCAGCTCCTCCCACACACGAGGGCTGGGGGAACACGAGGCAGTGACAGTCTGGAGATCCACCTGGGGTCAGATGCCCAGGGAAGGCAGGCATGAGAAGGGAGCAGCTGTGCACTTAACCCCAGCCCAGGGCCCCCAAGGGCCGTCAGGGGAAAGGGCCGAAGCCCATCCCCAGCAGGGGCGGCGCCCGCACCTGCCGGGTCCCACATCCCCCGCCCACGTGGCTCAGGCAGCCTCTCCTCAGTGCCGCCTGCTGGGGCCAAGCCCTCAGGGACCTCTGCTCCCCTCACGTGCACCCCACGCCCCCTGCTCACTCCCTCCAGCCGCGTCACCTCGCCTGGACGGCTGTGCCAGAACCCCGTCTCCCTTCTCTGTCCGGCACCCCTGCCCACATCTGCTTCCTCGTAGCCGCACACACAGGGGCCACACGGCTCCACAGCAGACGAAGCTCCCCAGGGCCCTCAGGGGGCCGAGCTGCCCGCCCCGGGACCCGCTGCTCCCACTGCCAGCGACACGCCTGCCCCACTCTCCCTCCAAAGCTCTGTGCAAATGACACATTCTCTCCCGCTGACGGCAAGCAGCCCGGCGCCACCCCGTTCGCTCCCCGCCTCGCCTTCCTCCACAGAAGGCTCACGGAACCCACCGGTGTGGTTTCACGTGTGCGTGTCTCCCTCACGACATGAAGGAGGCAGCCATCCAAGGGGCGACAGCCTCAGATGTCCCGCAGCCTGGCCGTGGGAGGGGCAGAGCCTGCCCCATCCCTGATCTGGACGGCATCTCTGCTCAGGCTGCAGCTTCCCCCTCGTCACCCCCGCGGGCCCTGCCCCTTGGGCTACAGAGTCGAGCCCTGTAGTCAGCTCCTCAGAGGGGACAAATGGTCACCAGAACCGAGGGCACAGCGCCACTCGGCGATCGATCATCTTCCCCCAAACGGAGCCCCGGGCTGCAGAACGCCAGCTTTCTGTGGCCTCCGGACCAGAGGGGCATAAACGTGATTCCCAGTCACGGCCCCCAACTCCCCCAAGGGGCCTCAAAGGCACTGGGACCCACCAGGAGCCTCTGCTAGCTCTCACCCCCCACTCCATGGCGCCCCAAGCCCCCTAGCCCCCTTCCCAGTCCACACCTGTCCCCCCTCCTCATTCTCCCCTGGGCTTCCATCCATGCGGTGCTCCACCTTGATGCCCCCTGCCCCCGTCCTGCCTGGCCCGACCCAGCCCTCCGTGGGTTCCGTGGCCCATCTCTGCCCCCAGCTGGGGCGCATTTATTTTGTCTCCTTCAGAGGGGAAGCAGCTTCTTTCTCTGGTCATCTCTGGAAACAGCCATAGACGTTCCCACATCCCTGCTCTGTGCTGCCCACAGCCCCAGGGGTGAGAGCATCATGCGGGCTTTGGGGCAGGCGCTGCTGCTTGATGGATGAATGAAAGCGTGGGAGCCAGCCCCCTTCCCAGCCCCGGGGGAGAACCCTGTCCAAAGACCCAGACTCAACCATGCTCAGCCCAAAAGTCACCCCCAAACCACCAGTGCAGGCACACAGCCCTGGGGTGGTGGGGCAGGCATCTCAAGACCCCAGCTGACCCTCCCTCACGGCCCCCACCACCCCTCGGCCCCGCCCCAGGAGCTCAGTCTGGGGAGAGCTGGTCGCGTTTATTGAGCCTCTCAGGGAGCCGGCAGGACTCCTCTCCACTCCCTAGAGGCAGGTACCACCCACCAAAGATGCTCCCTGCGAGGATACCCAGATCACCAAGGTCCAAAGTTGAGAGGGGCCTGAAACTGAAGCCCCATGTGCTGTCCGCCCCCTACCGCCACCAGCCCGAGACCGGGCACAGCCTTCCCCAGAGGCTCACTGGCGAGGGACGACAGAAGCCGGCCAGCTGGTCGCGGGGGTCGGGGGGAGTCCTGCGCCCGGGTATTCCCAGGCCAGGCTGGGGGCTTCCTAGGGCTCTTTCCCAAGGGCGCCTACGCATCTGCCCACTCCCCAGTAGCTGCTGGCTGAGCCCTGGCTAAGGAAGGGAGAGGATTTATTAGGGCAACCCGGTTCCTGGAGGACTGAACAGACAAGGAAAAAAGGGCCTCCCAGACAATAAAGGCCTCTGGCCGGCTGGCCGGCGAAATGAGATGATGGGGGCCGCAGCCCCAGGCCCGGCAGAGGTAGGGGGGCGCTGTAGCTCCAGGGGAGAAGGGGGTCCACTCTCACACTCCAAACTCTCGAAGGCGGAGAATGGGTGTGGGAGACCCAGGGTGGGACAGAGGGCTCTGAGTCGGGGATGGGGCTCGGCGGGGAGTTCTGGAGGACTTCGAGGATGCCCCGGCTGGGGAGGAGGAAGACGGGGGTGGGGGGGCGGCCAGTCAGGGCTGCACGGGCCGGGGCTTCCGCAGGGCCTGGACGGACTGGGCCGAGGAGGGTCTCCGCCGGCCCGGCCTCCCGAGGGGCTCCGGAGTGAGGGGAGGAAGCGGGCGGATCCCAGGCCTGCGGGGTCTCAGTCTGGCAGTTTGGGTTTGAGTCCAGAGCGGCTGGCTCCCGGGACAAGGTTCAGACCGGATCGCGGCCTCTGCCGTGGGTGCGAGGTGAAGGGCAGGGCTGGCCCAGGGCGGGGGTCTCGGCCTCCGGCGGGGGTCTCCCCGTGTCCCGGGAGTCTCTCCCGGGGCGGAGTCTCGTCCTGCCCCTCGGGTGGTCGCCGCGGCCCTGACGGGGGCTCGGCAGGCTCGGCGGGGGCTCGGCGGGACGGGGGTCCCGGGGTCCTGGCGGCCCGCGCCCCTCACCGCGCTCTTCTTGGTCACCATCTTGTCCAGCCTCCGGGCGATCCGCGCAATCTCCTCCTCCTTGCCCATCATCGCCTCGGGGGCACCGCCCCCAGCGCCCGCCGCGCCAGCCTCGGCCTCCCGGCCCGGACCCCGGCCCCGGCCGCCGCAGCCTCCCGCACCCGCCGCAGCAGACGCAGCCCCGCCACGGGCGGGAGACCCTCCGTTCAAACCTCCGGCCCCCGCGGCACCGCGCTGCATCTTGGGATACGTAGTTCTCGCGCCCGCCCGCCACGCGCGCGCCCGCCCTGCCCCGGACCACAACTCCCAGGAGCCAGGGGGCGCGCAGGGCATCCTAGGAAGTGTAGTCCTTACGCGGGCAGCCGCCAGTGGACCGGTTAGCCGGCGGAGGGCGCTGCGGCCGCGCGGGGCGCGGCCGTGCGTGGGGGCCGCGGCGCCGAACCCGCGCTTTCCTCCCAACACCTCGCGGGGGCGGCCAGGGTCCGACTGCGCGGGGCCGCAAAGGCACGCTGGGGTCCGTCCCCTCTCCCCGCCCCATGAGCCGTCCTCCGCCACCTTCCGCTGTCCCGGGGTCGCTGCCCGACCTCCTGAGCGCTCTGGCCGGGATTGTGGCCTCGGGGACCCTCGGAGCATGGTCAAGGGGGGGAGGGTCCTCAGGCTGGTTTTCCGGGGTTTCTGCATGCCCACCCCCAACCCCCAGCACTTTGTCCTCCTTTGCCCTGCGGAGAAATCAGATGGGGACTGGCCTCGAGGCTGGCTCCGTAACAGTGACCTACTCCTGCGGGCTGTGCTGATGGCCCAGACCCTGCCTCAACTGGTGCCTCTGCCAGGGTTGGACTGTCTGGCACGAGCCCTTCTTGGCAGCCCAGGTGATGCTTCTGAGAGGCCTCTCCCGATGCTCACCTTTGTGACTGTAATCTTAGGGACCGGAAGCTGCTTTGAGGTTTCTCGGAGATACACCCGCCCACTCCAGAGGGGAGAGGCTGAGTGCTTTGCTGCCTGCTGACCGTGTGGTTGACACGCTCTCCCCTGTGCTCTAGCCTTTGTCAGAAGCCATGGCTGAGCTCAGCATCTCAGGATGCCCTGTCGTGGTGCTTGGAGGAGGAATTTCCTCCTGTCAGTCCTCGAATCAGCTTAACTTTGCCTGCTGGGGAAGCCTAGCTGGGCAGCCTCCTCTGTCCTGGCTTTGAGTGAGGGAGGCTTCTATGTGTGGGACTGGGTTGGATGTTTCAAGCCACAGAGACTCTAAAGCATGACCTAGAAGCTGGTTAAGAAGGGAGGGCCCTGCCCCTTGTCCCCCAGGGGTGGGGCCCTGGGGTTTTGTCCTTTCTCCTCAAGTGGCAGAGCCAGCCGGGTAGACACTGAACACTGGGCACACAGAGGAGAGCAGGGGCTTGGGGACTGTATTCCAAGGCTGCAGAGTTTGTACCTCAGCCCCTGTGACCGGATCCAAGCTGCCGAGAGGGACAGAGGCGGCCGCGGGACAGGGACCAACCTGGGGAGGTGGGGGTGGGCAGAGATGGAGACAGGGCAGGTCTGGGAGCTGAGGAGGGGGACTGGGTCGGGTGGGAGGGAGAATAGGACAGGGTGTCAACCTGCAGGTCAGGAACCAACCCCCTGGCAGAAAGACTAGTGGGAAAGACTCCCGGTCGCCTCTGCATTGCTCTCTAGGGGACACGTATTGTCCCGCAGCAGGGCTGGGACTGACCACAGCACAAACTGGAGGCACCTTGTGTCACAGCCATCCTGCTGATACCCCAGCGTCCTGCCGACGCTCACTGCTGTCACTGCCGGGAGCTGCAGCGATAGAGAAGCACTTAGGTTCTATATCACACATTTTAGAAAATAATTCGGTAACTGTGTTTCAGTGGAATTGGTTTCCATGGTAACCCCATGGGCTTACTTTGTGCGCTGCCCTGCGATGGGGCACCAAAGCGAGGACAGGGAGGCGAGGAGGGGCTGTCAGCTGAGCACCAAGGCCCTGCCCCGGTTCAGGCAGTGCAAAACCCAGACCGCCCACCTCAGGCCCTCGGCCTCTTTCGTGAGAAGCCAGGTGGTCTCTACCTCTGGAGCTTCCGGCAAGGGCCACAGAGACAGCTCCTCAGGGGCCTGACACGTCTCAGAAGCTCTCGACTAAGGCCACCGAGGCTGCAGACAAAGGGAGACCAAGACGCCATGGCGCTCGAGAAGAGTGGCCAGGAGGCAGGGCGTCCTGCGGGAGGAGGGCCCAGCCTGGGGAGCCTGGCCTGGGCAGGGCAGGTGATGGGGAAGGGGGAGTGGACAGGCAGGCGGGGGTGCGTGGCAGGGGAGGTGGGGTGCTTCGCAGCTGGGGACCTGCGGCCCACGGCCCTTCGCCCCGTCACGGGAGCCCTGAGCCCTGACACGGTGCAGTCCAACGTGGAAGCCACCCCCACGCAGTGTCCGGGCCGGGTGACCCGCCTTGTGTCCTGCAGGTCCCACAATGAGAAGAGGCCGCTAGGTGGCAGGAGTGAGCCACAGACGGCCTGCGGGCCAGGTGGCCACCACCCTTCCCCACCCCCCAGGAGGTCCAGTTGGTTCTGGCCACAGCCTGGAAGCAGCCCGGGTGGGGCTGTGTTTGGTCCTGGAGAGTGACCCTCACGTGTGGGGTCTGTCGGTGGGTCCCACCCTGGCCAGGGTAGCACTGACTGACCAACCCCAAAACCCCCGACTCCCCACCTTAGAAGTCCCTGGTCCCAGGGCCCCTCATGAATTCACACCCCCCAGAACCTTGCTCAGGTCAGTTACGGCCCACCCGAGACCCCTCGGACCCTACCCAAACTTGGGAACTTCTTCCTCCAAGGAACGTGCCCCAACAAGCTGCCTGGGCCCCCAGAACCCCCCGCGCCCTCAGAAAGCAGTGCCTGTAGGGTGACATCAGGACGGTGAGCCTGGCTGTACCCACAACAGGGTGCCCACCGGGGCTCCAGACCCCACGTCCTCTTTGCTGCATCCAGGGAGTTGGCATACCACCCGAGTCACGTGGGGGGGATGCGTGAAGCTGCCCACGTGTGTGCACGCTGGGCACAGCACAAGTCACACGCACAGGGGCTGTGAGGCGTCTGTCTCCCCCGACTGCTCGGTCGGCCAGAAGAACCAGGCCTGAGTTCCACCCTCTGCTGCATCCCAGCCCCCAGACACCTACTGGGTAACGGAAGGAACGTGGCACCCTGGGGGGAGCTGGAAAGAACTTACACCTTCACCTTCTGGCCACCCCCAAGCAGGGGAGCCCCAAAAACACCCACCCCCCACCCCATGAGAGGCCAGCCCAGGACCAACTTGCCTGCTACTCTGGGCTGCAGCCCTGACACACAGACCTTCCTAGAATCAGGTGGGGCCCCGTCCCCACGACCCCCAGCCCCTCCACTTCCTCCTGAGATGGGCCCAGGAGGGGCAGGAGTGGGGCATGGAGAGCTGAGGGCCAGGGGCACCCAACAAAGAGGTACCAGGCCGTGTCTGGAGACTGTGAGCCATGAGCAGGGGTGGGGTGGGGGCACAGCTCCTGATTAGAGGTCAGAGGTGAAGAGGAATCAGCAAGGAGCAGGGACAGAGCCCCCAAGGGTGGGGGACAGACGAGCTCACCTTCCCAGACCCACCCAGCCCCCTTACTCCAGGATGCCCTCCTGGACACCCCACCAGTCCACCGCCAGGGGGCCTCCCTCCGTCCCCGCGATGGTCCCCAGGGAAGCGCCTAGTAGAAGCCCCGTTCCTGCCCCCACCCTGGGGCTGACCCCCCAGCTCCCCCTTAGGGCTGTGTCCCCTCCTGCAGGGGTCTTCCACGCCTGACCCCTTTATGGCGAGAGATACATGGGTCTGCCCTCAGGAGTCCTGCGACGTAGGGAGCCTGGCCCTGTCCTGGGGGCTCTGAGGGGGCAGACACAGCCCTGACAGGGGTCTGGGGACATCCCAACAACGCGTCCAGGGTCCATCCCCCAAGAGACGCGCTGCACCTTTGGCCCAGAGGCCTGCCCCTCCCCCGTCCTCAGTGCACGGAAACATCGGAAGCTCAGGCCATTAATTTTTCTATTTGTGTCCCCCACCACTTGCCCGCCCAAAGCCGGCCATGACCCCAGCAGGTCGAATCTGTGCTTCCCTTCTGGCTGGGGCAGGGGCCTCGGTGGGAAGGCCAGTGCCGCCAAACTCACACGGAGACCGCTCCCCGTCTCCCCATGGCCACGGGGGTGGGGCGGGGAGATCTCTCAGCCCCAGAAGCCCCCACCCCTCCCCGGTCACCCTGTCGGCAGCTCTCCCCCGACACAGGCACCCAGCTGTTTCCATACCCTATTTCGTCAGACCCTCCAGCCCACCCTGGGGGCTGCAGTTCCCCACCACAGGGGCTCTGTGGAGCTCAGACCCCAGCCAACCCCATCCAGGCCGCCCTCAGATCCCGTCCTCTGAGGTCAGGCAGGGCAGTGACCAGGGACCAAGTCCAGCACGAGTCCCCTGTCCCATGTGCCAGCGCATATCTCGGCTCTGCCATCCAGCCGCCCCCTCTCTGGGCCTCGGTCTCCCAGTCTGCAGAATGGGAAGAACCGCTGCCCCCAGCAGCCTCTCGCGGAAAGTCCCCAGCCCAGCCCACAGCCTTGGCCCAGGCCCAGCTCCCTCCCCCAGAGGCAGAACTTTGGGGGAGGCAGGAGGCATCCCCCAGAGGCCAGCAGCAGCCGGCCCTGGCGGCCTGCTCCAGGCTCGCTCTAACAATGCGCTTCCCCCACACAATTCCCAGAAACACCGCCCTCCCTGCCCTGCCAGCCCGCCAGCCTGGCGGCCACCCCACCCTCCCCCTCCACAGGGGCCCCAGCAGCCGCAGGGTCAGGGGCTCCGGTGAAAGCAGGGGGTCTGACTCACAGGGGTCCCCAAGGCAGTGCCTCCTGGCAGTTCAGGCACACCAGCCCTGCCCTGGTGGAGAGAGACAAAGGAAACTCCTGGGAGAGGCAGACTGGGGGCCGAGGAGCCAGGCCTTGGGAGGTGACCTTGGCCAGCCCCACTCCCACAGCAGACCCCTGCCCTTCTCTCCTAGTGGTGAGTTGGTGAGTCCATCCTTCTGCCTGCAAGGCCCATCTCCACACAGCAGCTGTGGAAAGCCAAGCCAGGTCACACCCCTCCTCTGCTCAAAACCCTCCCAAGCCGCCAAGTCTCCTTCAGATAAGAAAGCGAGGCCCTCCCAGGCCCCACACGCCCGGTTCCCTCCCCAGCACAGGTCCCTGCCCCAGGGCCTTTGCATGTGCTGTTTCCGCCGCACAGAAGACTCTTCCCCACGTGTGCCCTCACTGCTTTCACGTGTTTCCTTCAGGGTTGGCTCCACAGTCACCTCCCGAACGGGCAGGCAGTGAGCAGCCCTCTCTCCCCACAGCCTGGCTCCGGATTCTGACTTCTTTGTGGATTTGTTGATCGGCTCCCTCTCCAGCAGAGCGGAAACTCCCCACAAGCAGGGCTTGGGGCTGCTTTGTTCCGCTGCTGAAGCCCTATCTCCTGGAACAGGGCCTGACCCACGGTGGGGTCAATAACCGATCGATGGACGGATGAGTGGATGGCTCCTGCCCCTGAGCAGGAAGGGGCAGATGGTCCCCAGGAACGCAGGCTGCCCCCCGGCCAGCTGGCAGCCCCAACCGGTTGGACCATCAAAGCCATTTGTCACCAAAGCCAGGGCAACAGCCGAAAAGAAACTCACAGCTGCCGTGCCCACCAGGCCCCGTGGGCCAGTGACCGACCACCTGGGGGGCTCCGCCCCTTCTTCCCATGCTTCCCAGGGCCAATGAGAACGGTCACCAGAGCCCAGTAGGCGAGAAGACGAGCCAGGCCAGCCCAGGGCAGGGCAGTCGGGGTGGGAGCCCGGGATACGCAAGTGTGTCAACACACAGTCCCCCAGGCAGGACACGCAGAGAGCCCCATCTCTGCCCCACCAAGAGCCCCTGAGGGGGACCAGGGCACCATCCCTGGAGAACTGGGGCCGGGGTCACCGAGGTCTGAGCAAAGACAGCCTTCCCAGAGGCTGCCCGGGGCCCGGACTGAGAGGCATATGGGGGTGGACCCAAAGGCAGGAACACGGGGCCTGGCTGGCCAGCTGGGCCGGACAACTGGACAGACAGAGTGTCTGGCGCCTGCTCAAACAGGCTGGCCGTCCTCTCAGCTGCGGCCTTCCTTCCTGAGCTGGTGTTTCCTGGCTCCTCCCTGCTGTTGCCGTGGAAACCAAGTGGGGCCTGGGCCCCCGCCCCAGCTTCCCACGGAGCCCCCGCTGAGCACCAACTGGGGCCCACACAGGACGCAGGTCGCTGGATGACGAGCATGGCCGCGGTGCCCCAGGGCTCGCCGGGCTCAGCACCCCGACTCCCCTCCCTCACAGCAGCCCGGCATTCGGAAACGCCTCTTCACGACCCCAACACCTGGGACGCCCACAAAAGCGACCTAAGCCAACTGCCCACAGCCCGCCTGCCCCCCTGAAGCCACCGTCACGGGGTCCTCCTCACACACGCTGCATTCAGCGCCCCCCCACCCACAAGGCCCCTTCAACCCAGAGAAGCCCCCCCCCCATTTGTTCCTGCTGGCCCAAAGCACTCAGGGGCGCGCCCGACCCCTGCGCGACAGCCCTGGACCTGCAATGGTACCATTCTCTCCACGCGCCCAAGAGGCCCACGGGGCACCCGACGAGCACACTGACACCCTAGTTCCCGCAGCGCCCAGCTCTTCTGGGACTCCCAGGTCCCACGACCTGGGAGCACTCCTGAGAGCACTGCCCTGCAAGCGTGAGCACCGTGCCAGCTCCCTCATAGCCCCGTGGCCCTCTGCACACTGCGCCCGGCACCCCAGGGCTGAGCAGGAAAGCATGCGTGGGGCGAGCCTGCAGCCCCAGGCCTGAGCCCCAGGGTCCTCCAGGACCAGGCCTGCTGCTGGGCGTGTGCCCACTGGGTTCTAGGCCATCGGGTGCCCTCCCCAGAGGCCACCCCCATCCCCACCCGCCTCCAGCCTTTGGAGCCGCCGCAAGAACAAGCCGGGGGCTCCGGGCCAGTCCTGGAGCCCTGGTCTCCAGGACCACAGGGAAGGGTCTGAACTGGGCGGCCTGGCTCCAAAGCCGAGGTGCCAGGAGACCAGAGGCCTCTCTACCTGGATGAGCGTCTGACGGGGACCCCACCCCCGCCCTCTGGGAGCAGGAGGGTCCTGCCCCACCGGACTCAGTAATTGGTCCCAGCCCCTGCTTCTGCCCCTGCATTAGCCAGGCCTGGGCGGCTGGGAGCCTGTGAGGTCTATGCCCCGGGCAGCAGCGCCTGGGAGGTCCGCCACCCCCAGGGCCCAGCCAAGCCCCCACTCAGAGCCACCGAGCGGATTACCCAGCATCCCTTGCAGGCTTCGACCAGAGCCTAGGGGTCCAGTCCAGGCTGAGGGAGGGAGCGGGCGGAGGGCCAGGACGGCAGTGTCCACTGGACGCCCAGGCCAGACCCCGCTCACAGAGCAAGCTTGCCCGCCCTCCCACCTTCTGTCTGGGGAGATGCGGGCTGCAGACAGGGCCCCCCCAAGGGTGGGTGGCAGCAGACCTGGACCAGGCCAGCCTGAGGGGGGTCCTGGAGACGTAGGAATGCCCCCAGACTGTGGATGGATCAGGGGCCACAGCTTGGTAGCCAGAGAAGTCTTGGGGAACCCCTCCCTTGGTGGGTGTCCAGGGCCAAACCTCCACTCTACTCCCCGCGGGGCCCCATGTCCCCATGGCAGAGTCCAGCCTCACCCCCACACCCAGGCAGACAGACACGAACACACAGACCACACACAGATGCACAGACACACACCTTGGATGCACAACTGGCCACACCCACGCCGGCCCTCCTACAGCCCCAGGGGGAACCCCTCGCCCCGAGGCTCCAAGGTCAAGGCCACCCTGCCTGCAGCTCCCACCCCTCTGTCTCCCCAACTGGACCACGGGCCAGAGCCACCGGCCCTGTGCCTGCCGGGCAGCACACAGGGAAGGGTAGCCTGACCCCCAGGAGGTGGGTGGTTACCCCAGGAGACGCTCCCCTTGCCTTGCCCAGCCCTGGCCCACAGGACGTGACAGCCGGACACCTGAGTTCCACAGCCCAGCCAAGAGGGAGGGCCACTGGCTGGCGCCAGGAGAAGCGGCCATCCTGGGGGGTGGGCACTGGTGGTGAGGTAATTCTGGGCACTGTGGCCACTGCGCTCCCAGCAGCTTGAGCAACTCAGCTGTCAGGGGCTGCGGGGGTCCAGGCAGGACCCCTAGGGGAACCCAGAGTCCGTCCCAAGGTAGGGCGCTTGAGCAGAGGAACCTGGAAGCCTCCTTCCCAAGCCCAGTGATGATAATCCCAGACCCACCGCTGCCCAGGCTGAGCCAGGCCCTGGTGACCCAGACCACACACTCAGAAGGCTGCAGGGAGAGGCCTGTCGAGTGCTGGCCCCTTGGACCCATCCTTCAGCCCGGAGCGTTCCTCACACATCTCTCCCCACCAACCCCTGCAGGCTGCCCAGTCCACCCACCTACACTGGTCAAAGGGGAGCTGGCAGCACTGGGAGAGGCTGTGCACCCGTCCGCCCCCAGGCCCCCCGTTCTTACCTGCCTCCCAGGAAAAGCCAGTCTTCCCCCGAGACCCAAGAGGACCCACCTTGACTATCCCCAGTGCCCCAGCATGGGGTCAGTGTCCATGAATTAGGTGCCAGGGCCTGGGAGATCTGGAAGCCACCCAGGCCTACACCACAGGACCTGCCCTGGGGACAGGGTGCACGCCCAGCGGCCCCCAGAGGACCCCTGCGGGCACGCTGACCTCTCCCCAGGACAGCTCCGGAGCAGCCGCTGGGGCGAGCTGTCAGACCCACAGGGGACCCACCCCACTCATAAGCACTGACTGTGGCCTAGAGGGACTACCAGGGACAGAGGACCCAGAAGCTCTGGCCACACAGACCCAGGGTCACCGACACCTATGGTCACGCACGCACCGTGGAGCTCCCAGCACATGGGGTGGGGCTCCTGATGTGGTAGTGGGGCTACAGAGCTCCCAAGCTACGAATGGATGTGCAGGAGGGAAAACTCATCCCAGCCCCAAAAGAACCACCCTCAGCAGGAGGGGCAGGGAAGGAGCCTGCCCTGGGGAAGACGCCTCAATGTCTGCAGCCCAGATCCCCTGCTGATGGGGTGGGAGGGGACTGCAAGGAGGCTAGAAGCTCCTCTGGAAACCCTCTGGGGTCGGATGGCCCAGGGGAAGGCCCCTCTTCCCCCCATCTGCCCCAACTCGAGGTCCAGCCTCATTCTCTTGCTGCAGCGCTGGTCTGGCCCGCTGGGTAACCAGCTACTACTGGTCCCATCAGGCCCGGGGAAGGGAGAGGAGGCCCGGGGCTCCACCCACTCTGGACCCCTCCCCTCCGGCTCTGCTATGGGTCCGGGGCATCTACGCTCTCCGTCCCCTTACTCAGCTGCGACTGGCCCGGTTCCCAGTCGGTCTGGGAGTGGGGCGGGGGACACGGAGACCGTCTTCTCCTTTAACCCCGTGAACAGGCCCGGGCTGGCGGAGGGTCTCCAAGCCCTCAGCGCTGAAAGTCCCACGTGTGGGTGGAGGGTGGGCGAGCATGATGCCCCGGGCTTATCCAGAGCAGCTCCCCCAAAACACAAGTTGCTTTTCCCAAGGCGCCCTTCCCTTGGAGCCAGCCTCTGGTTGGGGAGGCAGCCTTCCCCACTTCCTCCCCGGGGGCTCTGACTCGTTGCGTGTGTGGGTTCGTCTCTGAAAGCCTGACAGCCCCCAAGAGGACGCCCCCTGCCAAGCTTCGGGTCACATCAGCCACCCTCTCCCACTCAGGGGGTCTCTCCTTCAGAGGGTGCGGGGGGCGCCGCGCAGAGGAGGCGGAATCCGGCCAGGCCGAGAAGAAAGGGAGCCCCCGGGAGGAGGGGGGCGGCCCGGGCCCGCCCCGCCACGCCCCGCCCCGCCCCGGTCGCCACGCCGCCCATTGGCCCCGCGCCGCTATATCTGGGCGCCCACCCGGCGCGAGGCCACCGCCGTCCCTACCGCCGCCCACCCGCCCCACGCGTCCGACCCCGACGTGCCCGCTGCCCACCCTCCGCGCTCCCGCGCTCCGTTCCGCCCAGGCCGCGCCCAGCTGGAATGCAGAGATCGCCGCCCGGCTACGGCGCACAGGACGACCCGCCCGCCCGCCGCGACTGTGCATGGGCCCCGGGCCCCGGGGCCGCCGCTGAGCCGCGTGGCCTCCCCACCGCCCCCGCCGCGCCCGCCGCGCCCGCCGCGCCAGCCTCGCCGCCCAGCCCGCCACGCAGCCCGCCGCGCAGCCCCGAGCCGGGGCGCTATGGCCTCAGCCCGGCCGGCCGCGGGGAGCGCCAGGCGGCCGACGAGTCGCGCATCCGGCGGCCCATGAATGCCTTCATGGTGTGGGCGAAGGACGAGCGCAAGCGGCTGGCGCAGCAGAACCCAGACCTGCACAACGCGGTGCTCAGCAAGATGCTGGGTGAGTGGCTGCTGGGCGGGGGCGGGGACGTGGGGGGTTGGGGCGGGCGGGGCGCGGGGGCACCTCACTCCAGGGCGCTCGCGGAGCTCGGCGGTCCGCCTGCCCGCCCGACGGCACCCGGCTGACCCGCGCCCGCGGCCCGCAGGCAAGGCGTGGAAGGAGCTGAGCCCGGCGGAGAAGCGGCCCTTTGTGGAGGAGGCGGAGCGCCTACGCGTGCAGCACTTGCGCGACCACCCCAACTACAAGTACCGGCCGCGCCGCAAGAAGCAGGCGCGCAAGGCCCGGCGTCTGGAGCCCGGCCTCCTGCTCCCAGGCTTGGCGCCGCCGCCGCCGCCCGAGCCCTTTCCCGCAGCCACCGGCCCGGCCCGGGCCTTCCGCGAGCTGCCGCCGCTGGGCGCCGATTTCGACGGCCTGGGGCTGCCCACGCCCGAGCGCTCGCCGCTGGACGGCCTGGAGGCAGGCGAGGCCGCCTTCTTCCCTCCGCCCGCGGCGCCCGAGGACTGTGCGCTGCGGGCCTTCCGTGCGCCCTACGGCCCCGCCGAGCTGCCCCGGGACCCGGGCGGCTGCTTCGGGGCGCCCTCGGCCGAGGCGCTCAGGACCGCGCCCGCCCCCGCCGCGCCGCTCTGCGGCCTCTATTACGGCGCCCCGGGTGTGCCCGGCCCAGGCCCCTATCCCGGCCCGCTGTCGCCGCCGCCCGAGGCCCCGCCGCTGGAGGGCGCCGAGCCGTTGGGGCCCGCCGCCGACCTGTGGGCCGACGTGGACCTGACCGAGTTCGACCAGTACCTCAACTGCGGCCGGACTCGCCCCGACGCCGCCGGGCTCCCGTACCACGTGGCACTGGCCAAGCTGGGCCCGCGCGCCATGTCCTGCCCGGAGGAGAGCAGCCTGATCGCCGCGCTGTCCGACGCCAGCTCCGCTGTCTACTACAGCGCCTGCATCTCAGGCTAGGCCGCCCGGGGCGCCGCGTGTCACCGTGTCACCGCTCTGTCTCTCTCGCAGGCGGAGTTGCCGCTACTCGTCATAGCCCCGCAGGAACCGGCAACGCCGGGGCTTGGCCGGGCGGAGGGCGCCCCTACGGGGCGGTCCCCACACGTCCCGGGGCTTGGCCGGGAAGCCCAGGCCTAGGACGTGTGGGCTGGCCCTGCCAGGGCTGTTTTTGAAGCGCCTAATCCTTTTCTTGCCGTGTATTTCCTAGAACTAGGCTGTATTTTTTACTTTGCCTTTTTTATATACATGAAACAATATATTTAATTTTTAATTAAACTTTTTCTTGCAAGGGGTTTCAGTGATGCAAAGCACCAATGTAGCAAGGGCTCTTTAAATAACGTTCGTTTGCTGTAAAGGAGGAGCCGGGAGCTGGGTGCCCGAGGCGAGGCCACAATAAAGCACGAAGCGCCTCTCCTTTCCTCGGAACTCCCGCGTCTGTGGTCGCTGGGGGTGGGGAGCAGTCCCCCCCCCGGGGCCCTGGGCGTGCCCTTCCCTCCAAAGTCCAGGGAGCCTGACTCGCAGCTGGGCCCCACAGCATGCACTTCTCCACCCTTCCAGGACACTACCCCAGACAGCCGATGGGAGGCAGGGGGTGTGGGCACTCCCCACCCTGCCAGCTCTCCACCCCCCTAACCCCCATTTTAACTCAAGCCTCATAGCGGTCAGACTACACCCAGAAATTCCTTCCACACCCTCACCCGGGTTTCACCGTCCTCATCTCATCCTGAAAACAACTTCCAAGCCCAGTGAGTGCCCAGAACCGCCTCTCTCTGAAGGAGGCTGGTGGGGTTGACGCCTGTCTGCAGACATGACATCCTGGGACTCCCATCCGTCATTCTCTCTCAACACAGTGTCCCCAGAGAGGGCAGCACCGTGACAAATCCACACTGCTTGCCAGGGTGACGTGTGCGGGCTCTACCAGTGACACGCGGTCAGTGACCAGAGCAGGGGAGCTCAGGCCTCACGTCTCGAGCCTCCACCTCTGGAACCCATCACACTAGCCTTGGGCCCTCTCCCAGCAGGACCGGACACCCTGTTTTCCCTCGGCTTCCTTGCTTCCACTAGCGCCCCCTCACTGGGGAGCCCATGGGTTCAGGGAAAGTTGGCAACAATCACCTTGGGCGATTCTTCTCTCCTGGGACCGGGTCCCGAAGTGAGGGCTCTACACACGCACACCCTTCTCAGGGCCTGACGGATCTTCCAGACCAAGATGAGAGGTCGTGTGTCCCCCCTGGCCTGGCCTGCCCCAGTAGCATGTGGGGGGGGGGGTCCCGCTGATCTCTGACAGCTCTGATGTAGTGCGTGCGCCACGGGGCGCGGGCATCTTGTGATGAGGTGCGCTGCTGTGTGGCTGCCATGAGCCTGAATCCAGCTGCGTGTGAGTGCGTGTGAGCAAGTGTGTGCACGTGCTCCGAGCATGGCTGTGATGCTGTGACAGTGTGGCCATGTGACTCGACGTGACCCTCCATGAGGATGACTGTGTGACACCCAGGGTGTCTGAGACTGTGTGCGCATGCGTGTGTCTGTGTGTCAGCCTGGGTGTCGGTGCACATGGGTCTGCTGCCTGAGCGTGTGTACAGAGGTGAACAGGGTGTGGGGCTGTTCTTACAGGTGTCCTGCCTCTGAGAGGCACGGGGACATCACCTCTCTGTTAGCTGGAATGAGCCCCACACCTCGGCGGGTGGAGTCGGGGAGTGACACCTGGGCCCCCATCCCCACCTCATGGTGAGCAGGGCCCGGAGACCTCAAAGACAAAGGGACAGAGAAAGACAAGCTGACGGCGGGGGGGGGGGGGGGGCAGACGACGGACTCACAGGTGGAGAGAGGAGCCCTGGGCGGGTCGAGGCACAGACAGAAATGGCCCCCAGGACACCAAGGACAGTGCTGGTACACAGGAAAGAGGCAGGGAGTGAGGCCCAAAGGGACAAGGGTGGTCCAGTCCAGCCGCATCTGTCATGGTGGGAGGCAGCTCTGAGACACCAATGCTGAGTCCTGGGCTCACGCACGAAGGCTCACATCACCCATGAGTGTGCACACCCAGCTCTCATGGCCCCTGACTCCCACTCTGGGCCTGCCCCTGGTAGGGGGACAGGTGACCCACCCACTGGAGCCCTGGGTTAGCAGGGCCAAGGTGCGCCCCCCCCCATCGTGGGGTTGGTCTCTGTACAGATGGGGACCCGTAGCTGCCAGACTCCAGCAGCCTCTGCCCCCTGCCACACCCTGCGGGGCAGACCCTCCCATCTCCTCCCCCAACCCCCTGGCCAGGGCAGGGGGAAGGGAAGACCAGCCCAGCCTCTCCTACCGCCTAGAGCCATGTGACCAGACCCTCAGAGGGCCCCCCTGTCTGGGCGCAGGCATCACCTCACCTGTGCCCCACCCCAGAGACACCCGTGGACACACATGGAGAGAGGCTGCAGGTGGGCAGGCAAGGCCGTCTCTCATGTACGTGGACAGCTTTCTAACATCCTCCTCACCCCACCCTCGGAGTCAGGAGGATGGGGGCCTCAGGGTGCCTGGGGTGGCACAGGCCCCACTGCCCAAGTGCGGGAGGGCCGAGTAGCTTGCTCCCCAGAAGACCCTCCCTCAGTGCCAGCGTGGGATGCCGGGGGGGGGGGCATGGGGGCGTCCGGGGGTCCCAATTTGGACCAAGTCCCTGGAGCCAGGGGCTGGGGGCATTCAGGAGCAGAATCAGGACTGGGGACGCGCACACACACACACACACACACACACACTCACATACACGCGCGCGCGCGCGCGCGCGCGCGCGCGCACACACACATGCGGAGGGCAGCTGTTTTCAGAGAGTGCCTCAGGTGGGCACCATGCCTGGGGCCCTCCCAAGGAACCTGCCCTGCAGGCTGGGCCGCCCTCCTAGGCAGGACTACAGCTCCAGGGCCTGGGTGGTTCCAGCCCTGGGTCAGGCTCCCCTGCCCCCCACCCCCCGGCTCCACCCACCTGCTTCCCCTAAGGTCAGAGAAGGGATGTCCCCACCCCCAGCTCCCGCTGAGTCAGGCCCGCCAGGAACAGACCCAGGCGACCTAGCTCCTGGCGGGAAGTTCTAGCAGCCCGGCCTGGCCTGAGCCACAGCTCCCACACCCAGGACCCAGCCTAGCCTGGGGGTGACCTGAGCCGAGGTGTGGAACTCTCCCCAGCAAGCCGCCCACAGGAGGAGGTGGGGGGGGTTAGAGCAGGTAAGGTGCACCCCTCTCCCCCGCAGGCACCATCATCACCTCGACACCCTCAGGAACACCCCACACACAGCCAGACACACACCACACCAGGAGCAAAGCTGTGCTCACACACCCGCCCCCAACAAGGCCAGGCTGGGCAGGCGAAGAGGAACTGGACTGTCCACCCCCTTGATGGACAAATACGCTGGACAGTCCAGCTGCTCAGCTGACAGCCTCCAGCACCTACAGACACTTCTAAGGGGACAACTCGGTGGTTTCTAATCTGTTCACAGGGTGGTGTAACCATGAGCACTAACTTCAGCACTTTCCCATCACCCCAGAAGAACCTCGTCCCCACTAGCTGTCACTTCCCATCCTCCTTGCTCCCAGCCCCTGGGAGACACTAAGCTGCTTTCTGGCTCTGCAGACTTGCCTATTCTGGACTTCGTGTAAGTGGCCTTGAGAGCCTGGCTTCTCTCACTGAGCATCGAGTGTTCAAGGTTCATCCATGTTGTAAACTGAATCAAAAACTTCATTCCTTTTAAAGGCTGTATAATATTCCACTGTATGGAAGGAACACAGTCTATTTATCTCTTCATCAGCTGATGGACACTGAGGTTGTTTCCATGTTTTGGCTACCGTGATTACTGATGCTATGAACATTCGCGTGCAAGGTTTTACGTGGATGTTTTCAGGAAAGGAACATAAATGTGTGTCTCTAATGACCAAGTCTGAACAAGTAGATTAAGTACCTCAAATTCATATGCTGGGTAAATGCCCTGAGAAAACCATCGCTCAAAAGGACACATGCACCCCAACGTTCATTGCAGCACTATTTACAATAGCCAGGACAGTGGACAGAGAAGATGTGGTACATATATACAATGGAATGTTACTCAGCCATTGAAAAGGAATGAAATTGGGTCATTTGTAGAGATGTGGATGGAGTTAGAGCCTGTCGTACAGAGTGAAGTAAGCCCAAAAGAGAAAGACAAATAGTGTGTATTAACGCATATGTGGAATCTAGAAAAATTGTACAGATGAACATATTTGCGGGGCAGGAATAGAGACGCAGAGTGGAGAACGGACATGTGGACACAGGGTGGGTAGGGGAGGGTGGGAGGAACTGGGAGATGAGGTTTGACATAAATACACTACCATGTGTAAAACGGAAAGCTAGTGGGAACCTGCTGTATAGCACAGGGGGCTCAGCTCGGCGCTCTGTGACAGCCTAGGTGGGTGGGATGGGGGGTGGGGGTGGGAGGGAGGTCCACGAGGGAGGGGATATAGGCATACATAGAGCTGATTCACTTCATTGTACAGCAGAAACTAACAGGACATTCTGAAGAAATTATACTCCAGTAAAAACCAAAATTCATATGCTAGAGCAGCTACCCCCCAAGGGGGGCTCCAGAGCGGCTGGCCTCCAATCCCAACTGGGCGCTCACAAGCGAGACTAAACCCTCCACCCAGCCCACCCCCCCCACTCCTGCCCCAAGCTTGGGAAGGGGCCCCAAGGAGCAGGCTCCAGTCCAGTCCACCGCGGGTGCTGGCCAAGCGTGTGGGAGTTCCTGGCCCAGGACTGGGGAGGAGGAGGGATGGGAGCGCCACTGTTCCTCCTCTTTGTGTTTCAGAACACAGCCCCCTCGGCTTCCTTCCACCCCCTCTACCTCTGCACAAGCACCCAGCCTCCCAGGGAAGCCCGGCACGGCTCCCCACCCTCTGCCTTATCTTCCACGCCCCCGACCCACGCCCCCTTCCTGCTCTGGCCAGCACAACCCGGCCCATCCCCCAGGACCCCTCTCCCATGCCCCCGCGCTATTCCCCCACGACCCCACCCCCCTGCCCCACGACCCCGCCCTGTCTCCCACGCCCCCGCCCGCCCGCGCGAGAAAACAGGAAGGGGCCCGCGGCGGCGGCGGCGGCGCTGGAAGGAAGCGCAGGAAGCGGCGGCGGGTGCGGCGCTTATCTCGGGCCCCAGCCGGACCCCTGGCCTCGCGCCCCGCGCCGGCCGGGCAGGGGACGTGGGGGCGGCCGGAGGACAGGCCTGCTCACCTGGCGGGGGGCCCTGGCCGCCTTACCACCGAGCCACAACTGTCACAACTGGGCCATGTAGGGAGGCGACGGGACTTCACTGAGCCAGGCTGTGCCCCTCCAGCCCGGGGACCCAGGGGCCGGTGTCCAACCGCAGGGCGCCCCACCTCCCCACAACGCTCACTGGCCCGCCCCGCCCCCAGGCCCTGACCGCCCCGTTTCCCCCCTTACAAGGACTCGCTTTGCCCTGCAGGTGCGGGCTCCCTGCTGCTTCTTCCGGGCTTTAACTCTTGGAGGGGTGGGGGGAACGACGCGCCGATGGTTGTTTCTGTGTTTACAAAGCTGGGTCTTTTCCTGGGGAGGGGGCAGGATGGGGACTGTCTCTGGGCGCCCCCCAGGGTCCCGAAGGCCACTGGCAGGGACAATGGGCTCCAACACCTGGCACTCCACCCCCCCCCCCACCCCTGCCCCATGAGTATGTGCTTTGCTTCCTGGAGTGGGGGGGCCGCGTGTGTTTCCGCGTCAGCCACGACTGGAACGGCGCCTCCGCGCACACCTGCAGGCAGGGACCCCACACTCAGGCTCACAGGCAAGAGCCCGAGGGCCCTCAGGTCTGGTGCAGGTGTTTCCTCCCGCGCCTTCGCGGCACCCAGCGCCAGATGCAGGGTCCGGCCGACTCACGTCCTGTCCCAGAGCCCTGGCTCCGCGAACGCGGAGGTGTGTCTGTTCAGGGCCTGGCATGGCGGGCACCCGTCTTTCCCACAACCTCCCACCGCCTCCTGGTGCTCAGCTGGGCTGGGGTGGCGGCCAGTAGGGGAGGGGACACGGGGGAGGTGCCGCTGGAGCCCATGAGTAGGCCCCAGGCAGGGCAAAGGCGCTCTGCCGCCCTCAGAAGGGCCAGTGCTCGAGGTTGGCACGGACCCCACCCCTGTGGTCTGTTGGCAGCCTGGGGAGGGGCAGAGGTGGGAAGTGGGGGTCGAGAGAGAGAGGGGCCTGTGGGCGGGGGCAGGGAACACACACGTGGCACAGTTGGGATCACGTTTTTGGTTTTCCGAATCCGGAGACTAGTTTGCCTGTTGCCCGTGTTCCAGATGTTCTTACAAAGGCTCCCAGTCTGGGGAGGCCGTGGGACCCGGACTACCCTTCAAAGCTGCCTGGCCCCTCCTTGCAGCGCTGCACATGGGCGGTCTGGCTCCCTGGCCAGCGCTCTGCGGCGCATCTGCCACCCCGGCACAGCCCCTCCCCCTAGGTCTCAGCCACCACACCCCCCTGCCCCGGTGAAGCAGCTGAGAAGGCGCGTGTGTAGGATAGGACACCACAGGGTGCAGGCCCCAACCCCACCACGTGTGTGCCCCAGAAGAGTGTTTCATGGAGGAAGAACCAGGCTCAGGCCACATGCCTAGGGCCTTGGCAGGGAAGGCAGGGCACAGGGGCCTGGCAGATACCTCGAGTCCACGAAAGGCGGGGCCCATCCACCGGGTCACACCGCCTACACTCTGCCCTCCGTGGCCCCGTGACCCCTGGCCAGTGGCTCTGTCCTCACCGTTGAGTCTCTTTCCATCTCTCTGTCGGTTCTGGTCAGTTCCAGCCAGCAAAGATTTGGGTAGCTCATGTGCCCCGGTGCTGAGCCTGGAGGGCCAGACCTCAGGTCTGAGCAGGGCAGCCCAGCTTTCCCTCCACCTGCCCCAGACGTGGTCTGGTTGGGGTGTCCCCGCCCTGGACAAGTGGACTTCGTCCCAGAAGCCAGAAGCCCACCCTGCCCTCATCGTGCATGAGCAAAGACGCTGAAGTGGGTTGAAGGGTGGCCCCAGAGATACGCCACCTCCCAGAACCTACGAGTGGGACCCTACGTGGAAAAAGGGTCGTGGCAGATGTAATTAAGGATCTTGAGGTGAGGAGATCATCCTAGATTACCCAGGAGGCACTAAATCCAGCAGCAAAGATCCTCAGAGAGGAGAGACGGCCACACGAAGCAAAGGCAGGTATTGGAGCGACGCAGCCACAAGCGAAGAAATACCCGGAGCCCCCAGAAGCTTCAAGAAGCAGGAATGGTTTCGCCCCTGGAGGGAGCACAGCCCAGCCCTACGACACCTGACTTCGGGCCAATGATACTGATTTTGGACGACCTCTGGCTTCCAGAACTGTGAGAGAAGAAAATTTTACTGTGTTAGGTCACCTAGTTTGTGCTAATTTGTTATAGCAGCTCTAGGAAACTAATACAGATGGTTTCTGAGATGTGGGGACAGTGGCCCGTGTCCCCACAGCCATGACGCTGACCCATCATCCGGGGGTTGGCAGAAGCAGGCCTGGGCACGATGTGCAGAGCCTCTGCCTGGCACTGAGGCCTCGAGAGAAGGTGCAGAGGGTGGACAGCGGTGGCCGGGGCGGGGGTGGGGGTCTAGTGCTGAGAACAACGTCGAAGTGGGATGAGGGAGGGACCACTGGGGTCTTCGAGCTCAGGCCACAGGCCTCCAGCCCCCATGCCCAGGCGGTCAATTTGCCAGGACAGACCAGGGTTAGACATCAGGAGGGTGTGCCTGAGAGAGGGGCACCCTGCCAGACAGGGTGGGGCAGGAACCTGGACCTGTGCACTCACACATCCCTGTGCACACACACCTCGACATATACATTTGTGTACACACACACACACACACACACACACGCTCACTACCGGGGAGGCTCTGGCAGGGGCCCCCAGGGAGGAACAGCCGGGCCAGGGTGCAGGAGCATCTTGTCCACCACCATGGTTGCAGTCCAGGACTCAGACGGAGATTGTGTCCCTGTAACTAAGGCCTCTGCTCCTCCTCCCAGCCCCCCTGAAACTGGGGTTTGTTGGGAACTGCCTCAGGCATGGGCGGACAGAAAGGGCTGCCCATTGCCCGCTCACCACGGCAGCAAGGAGTGCTGTGGGTGGGCAGCAGCCATGACGGCCCAGAGGCCACGCCCAGGCGCCCTTAGGAGGCGCACTCTCCCCACAGGCCCTGGCGCTGAGGTCCAAGTGCAAGGAGCCAGGTGCCCTGGGGAAAGCAGGAGCGTGGTGGGGGCCTCTGTGGAGGGCCTGTCCCTCCCCGTCCCCGCACCCAGACCCCCGGACTCTCTTACTGACCTTCTACCAGGCCCGATTCATCTCCCCCAAGCCTTGTGCTCCAACCAAAGCAGGACTTTTCCCTCCTACCTGGACGCCCAGCAGGAGCCAGCGGCGTGACTGCTCCCCTCAGCTTGCTCCTCCACCAGTGTTCCCCGAGTTCAAGACGAGGACTCCCCCAGGGACTCGGGCCAGGACCCTGGGGCTGCCCGCACCTCCCCTCACCCCATTCATGTCCAAGCCCACCTCCTCCAGCCTCACCTCAACCACACAGGCCCCCTGCCCAGGCCACCCTCACACTCAGAGTGCGACCACGTGGCCTGGGAACCTACAAGGCGACTGCATGCACCCTGAGGTCCCCAGCCTGCACACAGGGCACGTGCGGGCTGTCACTCTGCTTGGGGCCTGGCTCTCATCCCGGCCCTTACACTTCGGGCTGTGAGGTCTGGGGCAAGTCCTGTAACCTCCCCGTGCCTCAGTTTCCTCCTGTACGAACCAGGGGCAGTGGCTCCTGCTGCTCGGACTGAACGCGTTCACACGCGCACGATGGGGGCGCTCAGGGCCAGCTGTGCCCTGCTGACGGCTCCGCCAGCAAGGCCTGCCTGCATCTCCTGCTCGCCTCTGTTCTGCCAGGGTGCCCAGGGCAAGGCCTGCTTCGGTGCCTACTGGGTCCGTCCACCTGTCAGGGGAGAGCATGATGACAGGTGTGCCGACCAGGCACCCACCTTGACCAGGTGCTCTGCCTGTCCTGCTGCGCCCCCTCCACAGGCTGTGATCCGGGAGGGGGCCACGGACCTCCAGGCCTACGCGGCTGTAGGTGCGGGACTCCAGGGATCAGCCCTCCACCGGGCCACGCAAACATAAGGTCCCAGGACACGAGACGGTGGCTCCCTGGCTGGCCTGTCCAGTCCCGCCGCCGAGGAGCTGCTGCCACCCTTCCCAGGCCACAGGAAATGGCCCGGCCCAGCTTGCAGCCAGGGCCGCAGCTCGCTTCCCTTCAGGCCCGTTTCCTTTATCCGGTTGTTTTGCTCCGAATTCACAAAGCTCAGCCTTCCCCTCCCCTCCATTTCCACCCTTCCCCCATCCCAGAGTGGACCAGGACGGATACGATGCTGCATTTTAGGACCAGCAGGAGTCCCCATCTGCCCCCGCCCAAGCCTGCAGCGCCGACTTAGCAGGAGTCCCGTCCCGAGGCGCCCCCTGCTGGCCGAGCCTGGGAACACCGCCGCTCCCCCCTCCCCCACACCGCGTGTGCGGGAGGCCCCAGCGCCCCCTCCCCACCGAGGCGCGGACCCGGGGCGGCCTGGCCCCACAGCTGGCAGGCGAAGAAAGAGCGAACAGGGCCGCAGCACCAGCTCAGTTTATTGGGGCCTTGCTGGGGGCGGAGGGCGGGCCCCCTCCGGGACCAGCTCGCCAGGCGGGCCCCGCCTCCCAGTCCCGGGCCCTCCGAGGAGTGCGGGCCGCGGCGAGGGAGGGGCCGAGCCGCAAGGCCCTTTCCCAATCCCCGCGCGCTCGGGGCGCTTAGGAGCCCCAGGAGCCGTCGGTGGCCGCGGCGCGCAGCGCGAAGAGTTTCTCCCAGCAGGTGGCGACGGCGTCCAGGGCGCGCAGCAGGAGCCGCCTCCGGCCGCCCCGACGCCGAACAGGGCGCGTCTCGGGCCGCCGGCTCCGCTGTCGGGGACGCGTCGGTCAGGGCGTGGGCACGGTCCCCGCCCGCCCCCTCCCCCGCAGCTCGTGTCCAGCCCCTGGGAAGGGAGACCGCGGGGCCGTGGGAGCGAGCGGGGACGCGCACCTGGCGCAGCGTCCGGCAGTGGCGCCGCATCACCGCCTCGGTGCGCACGGCCACGGTCCAAGCCGCCTTTTCCAGAGCCCCGCGGCGGCCCCCGGCCACCGCCCCACGTAGGGTCCGACCCAGGGCCACGATGGACAGTAGGATACTGTGCTCCTGGGGAGGGAGGAAGCGGGGGGCTGGGGGAGGAGCCCCGTGGGGAGGGGGCTGGAGGGCTTGGGTGGTGATGTCTCCATACCTTCTGGGCGCCACAGGAGGCTCCCACCCGGCCCCGCCATCGGGAGGCCGCGGCTCCAGTCAGGTTTTTCTGAATGAAATGGAGCTGTCTGGAGCCCGGCCCAGTCCACCTCACCGCGGCCTGCAGGTCCTCGAAGATGACCGCGCGGTAGTGGTGGAGCACGTCGGGGACGCTGCAGGCACCGAGCCTGGCCCGGCCCGGTGCAGCCCCCAGCAGTGCCAGCAGGAGCGCCCAGAGCGCGGGCCTGGGGGGCCCCTGGAAGGGATACAGGCTCAGAGCCTGCGGAGGCGCCGACCCTCCTGCAGCACTGCGGGCAATGTGCTTCCCCCCCCCCCCCCCGCCACCCCCGATCCCGATCCACACACACCTGTACAAGGGAATCTCTAAGCTGGTATAACGGAGACGTCGCCATGCCATTCAACAAATGCTCTAGGCACAGGGCTGGCAGGTTTGGGGAAGGACAGACGACAGCACCCGCGGCTCTGATCTGCATGGGTGTGAGGGCCCAAGTACCCATAAGACTGGGGGGCAGGACTGACCTAGGTCTGCCTACAGCGGGAAGCACCCCCTGTACAGTCTCACCCTTGGCCATGCCCTGACCCATGCCCACCAGAGCTGGGCTCATCGCCAGGTGCCCCACAGGAGAGGGCAGAACTGATCTGCCCCCTCAATGGCCGAGCAGCTTCTCCTCACCCTCCCCATGGCTCTGCTACCAGCTCTGAGAGCCATGGGGGCTGGGGTTCCCTTGCACCCCCAACCCAACCAGGACAGGGGTGAGGGCTCAGAGCTCAAGGCCACACCCCTTTGGGAGGGGAAGGCTTGGGGAAAGCCCAAGGCGAAGGGAGGAAGGGGACCGTGGTCCACACCACCAGGGCTCCCCTCCCCCAGAAAGAAAACTGGCTCTCATGGTGAAGAAGCCCACCCCCACTCAGAAGCCCGAATATCAGAGAGAGAGAGCAGCTTGTCTGCAGGCTCCCAGCCCCCGGGCTGGAGTCACACAGCACTGGAAAATCAATCATGTGAACCCAGCGAGACTTGGGACTCGAGACACAGGACTCGACTCTGCTTCCCAGCCTGGCAGGAGAGCCTGACCACGCAGGGCCGGACCTGGAGGCCGTGGGGGCTCCCTGCCTGAGGCACCCGGCAGCGTTGGCCGGAGGACCAAATGCAATTAGCTGTGGGCCCTTCTCGAAGCCCACCCCCTCCCTAGACAGGCTTGGCATGATGGCCAGCTCAGTCGCCCCCTCTGCCTGCTGAGGATCAGAGATCATAGTGAGCACAAGAGCCGTTGGTGCTGGAGGGACGTCCAAGTGGGGTAGGTTGGTTGCCCAGGGTGTCCCGGGAAGGCCTGTCTGCCCCTGACCAGGGCCCGAGGCTCAGGCCAGTCCAACCCATGAGGACAGGGTGGCCCCAGCTCCAGGAGGGAGACTCCCTCCCCCCGCCGCTGCAGCTGCCGGGAAGGCCCGTCAGGAGCACCCAGGGCCAGGCTGCGGTGACGGGAACCAAGGGGAGTTTCCCGGTGGGGACACGGCGGGACAGCAGCCTCTCCTGGGCTGTGCACGCTCCCTGCCCAGCCGAAGTCAGCCCCCTCCCCAGCGGCCCACAGCTGCTCACCATGGGCTTCTCAGGCTCAGGCCCTCCCTCACTCCCGCCAGTGGGCCTGGGACATGATCCTGGGGTCCTCAGGTGGGGAGCGCCGCTGCCACTCCAGGTCCGCTCCAAACCCGGCCAACAAGGCTTCCCTGGACGGCAGGCAGCCGAGGCTTTTGAAGTTGGCTCCTCTGAGCAAAGGGGGGAGGGAGGAGGGAGGCCCCAGGATCCCAGCCCTGCCCCCTCCCTCTCCCCACCGCTATCCAATCACTTCTTCAATTAACCTGACCCTGGAGCCCAGCCCCACCGGGCTGTCTTCCCACCCAGTGGATCTTGGATTAAGCCGGACCTGGGAGATCTTCTCTGCCGAGGAGGGGCCAGGGCGCTCGGTGGGCAGAGAGCAGGGTAGGGCCCGGCTGCTGGGGAAGGGGAGCCAGGAGAAGCGGGGTCGCCCTTCTCCAGGGCCTTCCTCGGTGGTCAGCAGGTGCTGCCTCTGCCAGGAACTTGGCCACCAGCAGGACCAGGTGAGCAGGACGTAACCCTCCCACCCCCCAGCTCCCCCACCCTGACGTCCGGGGGGTCCTGCCCCAGCAGGTCCCAGGCAGGGGACTTCCCGGCTCCCCGCTGGCCCAGCACTCAGGGGAGAGGTGCTTCCCACTGCTCGCCCGTCCTGGGCTGAGGGGGGTCTTTTGCCGGGGGAGCTCACGGCCACTCACCAACCAGGCTTGCAGGGAGCCGGGCCACAGCACCCTGCCGGGCAGTGTGCTGGGGCTGCCCAGCCCTGCCCAAGCCTAGGAACTCAGCTAGCCTTGAGCTGGAACTGAAAAATGTCAGTGGAAGAAAAGCTAAGAGATGTTTTCCCCAGGGAGAAAAGTAGTTTCACCACCACCTCGAGGCATTGAGAAAACAATCCCCAGGCAAACGAGGAGACATTTGCATGTGGCCAATCAGATGCTCTGGAACGTTCCAAGGGCCCTGTGGGAGGCCTCACCTGACCTGAGATCAGAGAAAGTGTCCGGGAGAAGCCACAAGCAACTGAGGGCTGCCAGCTGCCCTGTGGCCGCAGCCAAGTCACTGCCCCTTCCTGGGCCTCAGTTTCCACATCTGTACAGGGACAGGCTGGCTTTCAAGCTCCTAAAAACTTCAGGACTCACTTTCCAGTGCAATGGGCAGGACCTCCTCCAAAAGGGATCACAGGAAACTCCTGAGGTCAGTGACAACACCCAGGAACCTCCGGCATGGCCCTCTGGGACTGGCTGACCTCGGGTAAGGAGAGGAAGGATTTCCAGAGCCACAGACCATCCGTGAGCGGGGCCTGCCCCGGGCGCCCACCCTGGCACCAGCAGTTCCTGACCCCACACAGGGATGGTCCGATCCCGCCCAGGGCTGGCCACGACCTTGTGGCTCCCAGAGCGACGGAGGTGGACCCGGCTGGGCCCGTGCTCTGCAGGCAGATGCCCACGCCCTTGGTGCTGACGAGAAGGGCATGCTCCCCAACCTCGGCTGCTGCCAGAGGGCTAAGCCACAGGTCAGTGACTGACCCGCAGAACGAGCACCGAGGAGCCCCTCTGGGATCGTTTCTTACAAAAGAATGTGTGGGAGTAACCGCCAGCCGCCCTTCTCGTCACCACACGTGACGATCCGCATCTCTTCGCCCGGCCCATGGCCTCTGGACCGACCCTGACCTCCGGCCAGATGTCTCCAGCCGTGGCCAACGCACCCCCTTCCAAGAGAACTAGCTAGTTTCCAACTGGACACAGACGCAGGGATCCAGAGCCCGAGGAAGTCTTTCATCCTCACATGGTGAAAACACACTCAAGTCTCCCAAGTAATGAATGCATTTGCAGTCTAAAGAGAGGACAGTTACAAGTGCTTTAGCATAAAATTGCTGACGCCAAATTAGCAAAAGTGAATTCACCTGCCAATGGGAGCGAGCCTCTCACACGCTGGGGGCAGCACCTCAGGGGCCAGGCCCGTCCGCACCCAGGAAAGTCACCTACCCAGGGGCACACGCAGCCTGCCGCTGCGGGCTGGTGGGGGCCGCAGAGCACCCCGGGGCGGGAGAGCGCGTGCACCAGCAGGGGCACTGGAGTCGCCAGGCCAGCCAGACCCCGGCTGTCCCCACGCGGGGCTTTTACCCAGGACATGAGGTCCTGCCACCATCTCCATAAAGCCCTGGAGAGCCTCACCGCTCCCCTGGCGTCTCCTCTGTGGGCACGGGCTCACGAGGCCCCCTGGAAAGTGAGCCCCGTCCAGCGCGGGGCAGACTGGGGCGGCCAAAGCATGCGAGGGGAGGGCTCGGAGAACACCCGCCGGCCACAAACCCCACGACTACTAGAAAGCCTTTAATCAAAGACAGGACAGACAGCTCTCACGCCCCCCGCCCCGCCCCCAGCCAGCAGGGCCGGAACAGTCAGAAGGTGTTCTTGATGCGGGCCGCCACCAGCACCAGGATCTCCCCGATCTTCCGCTGCCAGTTGGCGATGTCCTTGGACGTGGCGCACCACAGCTCCCCGTGCCGGGGCTCGGCGTTCTCGCAGCGCCTTTTCACCTCCTCCCGCTGCTCCTGGGTGGGGACCGCGGGCACGTGAGGCGCCCCCACTCCTCCGCCGCCCCCAGCCCCGCTCCCCGGGAGCAGGCCCGCCACATTCCACCAGGCCTCACACCAGTGCCCGCACCCGCCCCCCAACTGGGAGCCAACCAGCTCCCCCAAGCCTGGCTTCCACATCCTGTGGGGACCCAACGGGACTGGGCTCCGGGAGGGCTCCTGCATAGGAGGACAGGTCCCCCGAGGCACAAGGACGACTCCCAGGCCTCCAGCTCCAGCCCCATTTGTGCCATGGCCCGAGCCCCCATCACAACCAACTCATTAAAAGATGCCCCAAACATCTAAATCTCAGGCTGAGAGGCTCCAAGGCTGTAGCCAGAAAGCCGCGTGGAAGCTGAATCAGCCGTCAGCGCTGCGGGACAGGTAGGGCGGGGGCAGCGGGCGGCAGGTGCCTCACCTCTGTGCCGTGCTGCAGCTCGAACTTGTAGAAGAAGGCCCAGGCATCCCCCAGGTCCGAGTCGATCTTCACGGTGCGGTGGAACCACTCCCGGGCCTTGGTGATCTTCCGCTCGCTCCAGAACAGCCTGGGGGGAAGCAGCAGGGCGGGACCGAGTGAGCGGCGGCCAGGGGACGGCGCTGGCGGGCACTCTGGGGCTGGCCCTGGCCTCCTCGGGCCACAGCCCGCTCCCGGGTGCGCTGGACCATGAGCCCGGTCAGTCTAGTGACCTGCCACAGGCAGCCACAGTGGCACAGAGCCTGGCTCAGGCACTGCTGGTCTTGTCCTCTCCCTGGAGAGCTTGGGCTTCCCACAGGGGTGCCGAGGAATCAGTCCTGATCACCCGGAAACCACTCCAGGTGACTAACCTGAAACCCTCCTTCAAGTGTCTAACCAAAGCATTTCTTAAAAAACCGCCCACAGAGCAAGAACTTCAAACTCCCTTAAATTATTTTCCTTTGAGTAAAATACAGGGAGATGAAAGTAATAAACCTGACAGAAATTAAATCAAGGCTCTGATTAGGGAAAGTGAACTGAAGTTTCTGCCTGCTCCTCCATATTCACCTTCTGGAACGTTCTGCCCTACCAGGCAGCTCCAGCAGGAACCCAAGCCAACGCTGAGAACCTGGGCTACACCAGCAGACACAGCAACCTGGAAACTAGGCCCAGGAGAGGATCCACAGCGTCAGAAACCAAGTCAGGGGCCCAGGGAGCCTTGCCGACATGCCAGCGAGGGGAGGGCAGGCCAGCGGGGAGGCGCGGTGGGCACTCTGACAGCCGCCCACCGGGGCCTCCGGGTGGCTTCCATCCTCCACCCAGCTCCGCAGCCAGAAGCACCCGAGCAGACGTGCACCACGCACCCTCCAGGCAGCTGTTCGGGCTGCTCTCAGCTACAAAATGGAATAATGTCATGCTCGGATAGCTTGATTGTTTTTTAAGCCTTGTGGTATCCTTAATTGCTAATGTTAGATAAACTGTGATTTAAAGAGCACAAACTCAGATAGCAGCACACAGAGCACCCGCCTGGGAACAGCAAGGAGGGACCTGTTTACCTTACAAAGCCTTTTATGAGGTTTTATGGCAGCCCTATCGGAGTGGAGTCGAAGGCGGAAGGGCGGGAGCCTCCCAGGTGGCCGGGGCCCAGGCTGCGCCTCAGGGGCCCGAGGGAAGCCCCGCGCGCAGTGCCCTCGGCCCCACGGAGGAGGTGCTGGCAGGAGCTGAGCAAGCAGGTGGGCCAGGCTCCTGCCGGGGCAGCAACAGCACACAGGAGCTCCTGGGCCCCACACACCCCCTGGCCCAGGGGAGAGCCCAAAGAGCCCTCCTAGCCTGGCCACAGCCAACCCCGGCCGGGTACTCAGGCTGCTCCTCTCAGGCCGTCCATCGTCCTCCTTCTAGAAGGGAGCAGAGACCCTGCGGGGCCAGGAGGTTCTGAAGGCCCTCCACGCCTCCCCAGGGAGCCCGGGACCCAGCACCCTGCAGGACCTTGCAGCGGAAGGTCGACTGCTCACCTCCTCTTGCCCTTGAGGCTGGGAGGCGGCCTCCACACCCCCAGGCACACTGACGGCCTGACCAACGGGCCCTGGATTGTTCCCGGGCTCACACAGGTCAAAGGGTCTGCTTTCTGGCCCTAACGCAATGGAAACAACTGTCTTGCTTACAGCCCTCTGAACCAAAGAAGGTTCGCTTGTAACCTAAATTCCGTGTGGCCCAGCGTCAGCAGGCCTGTCTGTCCTGCAACCCAAGGCCCGTGTAGGGATAAACTGAAGAGTAGTGGAGACAGAGAGAGCAGAGCCACAGGAAAGAACCAGGACAGAGGGTCGGGGTCCAGGACGACCCAGGCCATCCAGGTAGCCCATGTCCAGGGGGCCTCTGCCCAGAGGTGCGCTCGGACATGGAGCTGTGGAGGCCGTGGCCCAGGGGAGCCCGCCCTGCTCCAGGGACGAGTGAGGGGCTCAGCACCGCCACGAGGACACCTACTTACTTGGCCACAGCCAGGAGCACGTGGGGGTCGTGCTCACACCTCTTCAGGGCATCCACGCTCTTGGTCTTTCGCTGGGGCCTCGCCTCCAGGAAGACGGCTTCAGACCACAGGACCCCTGAAATCCAGACACACAGACGTCTGCCTCAGCTTTCAGATGTGCCCGTCCACACACAGGCTGCCCAAGGGCAGCCTTCGAAGACTGAGGGTGTCCACAGCTGCACCTCCCGCATGGCCGCTCACGTCTGCTTGGGCAGCAGAGCAGAGGCCGCCTGTGCTGCCTGCCCCACTGCCCACCTGGAGCCACAGGGCCCCACTGGCACGGATGGGACAACATCCTGAGGGCGGCTAGGCTGGAAGTCCCAACAACTTCCAAGGGTTCACTCCCAGGGCCTCAGTGACTTCACAGCTGAGAATTTATTGTAACAAAATAACCAAAAGTGCTACTAAAGGTTCAGGCAGGAAGACGACCTGGGATTGACGGCAGCCTGCACACTGACCCCCAGTGAGTGGTGCATTTCTCACACACACGCAGGTAATTCTACGATGCCACTAAACACTGCGTTCTTAGGAATTCAATAATGCAAATTCTCACAAAATTTTCAGCTTTAAAGAAAGGCACGGGGGGCTTCCCTGGTGGCGCAGTGGTTGAGAGTCCGCCTGCCGATGCGGGGGACGCGGGTTCGTGCCCCGGTCCGGGAGGATCCCACATGCCGCGGAGCGGCTGGGCCCGTGAGCCATGGCCGCTGAGCCTGCACGTCCGGAGCCTGTGCTCCGCGAGGGGAGAGGCCACAGCAGTGAGAGGCCCGCGTACCGCAAAAAAAAAAAAAAAAAAAAAAAAAAAAAAAAAAAAATTACACACGTAACAGAAACTTCAGGAGAGATATTGAATAAAATACCTTAGAGACAGAAAGGATTGATTCTTAAAAAAAAAATAAAATAAAAAAAGGCACGGGGCTTCCCTGCCTGGTGGCGCAGTGGTTAAGAACCCACCTGCCAATGCAGGGGACACGGGTTTGAGCCCTGGTCCAGGAAGATCCCACATGCTGCAGAGCAACTAAGCCCGGGTGACACAACTACTGAGCCTGCACTCTAGAGCCCACGAGCCACAACCACTGAAGCCCGCGCACCTAGAGCCCGTGCTCCGCAACAAGTGATGCCACCGTGATGAGAAGCCCGCGCACCACAAGGAAGAGTAGCTCCCGCTCGCCGCAACTAGAGGAAGCCCACGTGCGGCAACGAAGACCCAACACAGCCAAAAAAAAAAAGGCACAAAACCAGACGCACAGTATGACTTTGATTTTGTGCAATAATACAAGTTGTAAAAATACAAACAAGCTAAAAGCAATGATTTCCAAGTACTGGGCTTACAGGTGATTTTCATGTCCCCTTTTCTGCTCCAAATTCGTTTATACTGCACGTGCACTAACTTACAGACTTGAGCTGAAATAGTTAAAAACTAAATTATATATATAAAAAAAAAAAGGTAGCCCCTCAGAACACGAGGTCAAACTCCTCACGCTGAGGCTTGCGTTCAGCCGTCTAAATGGCCGAGCGTAACAGATGTAGTTTTGCCTGTCTGAACCTGATGCCCCTGTCTGCAGCCTGGGAGCGGGGTGCTCACCGGAGTTGGGGCACTCCTGCAGCGCCTTGGCCATGAGCGTGCTGGCGATGTTCTTCAGCCCCGCGCGGTACTCCAGCCGCACAGACTCCAGCCTGCAGAGAGAGGCCCGAGGCGGGGGTCGAGTGCCGTCCACTGGCAGCCCGATGACAAGCGGAAGGTCCTGGGGAGCTGCAGGGGCTGGATTTCCCTACTCTGCCCAGCGGCTCATCTACCAGAGGAGGGAGATGCTGGTGACCCGCACCCTCAAGCCGCCGCAGTAGGCGACACGTGGGGTTCTGATGTCATCGAGGTGCGAATGAAGACGGCCAGGATGAAGACAGACAGGCCTGCTGACGGCTGCTGGGGCACCTCATTGAGCTGACACCCTGAAGGCGCACGCTGCATCTCTGTGTGCACAGCCTCCTATGCATATTCTTCACCCGGCAAACTCCTATTCATCCCTCAAGGCCTTTCCCAGATATCACCTCTTCTGTAGCGTCCACTCTCTCGGCGTCATCCACTCCCGATGCCCTGGCTCTCCTGGGGAACCCTTAATCTGAACACAAGCTACACTGTGTCAAACTACCTTCAGGCCCGTCTGAACCCTCCCACGGCTGAGACAGGACTCCTCACGGCTGGCACCTTCCCACAGAGCCTGAGCTGGAAATGCTGCACCAAGCCCTCGGCCTGAGCGTGTGAGCGAGGCTGGCTCATGGCGGGCGGCGCAGGGACTCACCACAGGCCGGGGTTCTTCGGGTTCTTCAGGCGAGACTTCTCCAGAATGGCCCGAGCTCGGGTCAGCTGCCCAACCTTCTCCTCCAGCCGGGAGAGCAAAAGCCACAGGGGTGTGGAGTGGGGACATTTCTTCAACTGCAGCCACAGACACAAGTGAGAGAGGGCTCAGCTGGCATCTGGGGGGCTGTAACAGCCGTGGTGGCTCCTTGAGCCGGGAGTGAGGGCCACCTTTGCCCCCAGAGACCCAGCCGCTTCACGCCCAGGCGTGTGTCTACACGCACGGCTGAACTGTGCACACGTGCACGGGGTGTGTGTTCATGAGCACGCTGTGGGTGTCAACACAGCAGCTTGTGCCTTACGTGGGCCGTAAACCGTACTGCGCTGAGTGCAGCATGCACGGCTTGGTGGGGGGCAGACGCCGGGACCGGGTTAGGGGATGGGCCTGCCCTGAGCCCACAGCCCCTCCGAGCCCGGCGCCCGCCCGGGGAGAGGGCACCCGGCTCACCCCCTGGCTGTAGGCCTCCCGGGCCTTGTCCACAAGCTCCTCCTGCTCCTCGACCTGGCCCTTCATCATCCAGAGCTTGGGGAAGTCCTCATAGTGCTTCAGGGCCTCCTCGCACAGCTCCTGCGCAGCCGCGATGTTCCCCAGCACCCACTCCAGCTTCACGGACTTCATGAACACCTGAGGGGTCAGATGGCCTCAGCCCGGCTCTGGTGCTGGGCCTGGGCTGGGCCGGCACCTTCCTGGCGCTCGCCTGACCGAGAGCTCGCCCCGAACGCTGTCTCGTATCTTTTGGGACAAGCTAGGGCTACACACATGACTGCGTTTTAAAGCCAAGAGTGAACAAATGAGCTCCGAGTACTGTGGCCTCAGGCAGGGTGCAGGGCGCGGCGGTCCCCGCACGTGGCGGGCGGGACGGCTCTGCTTACCCGGGCGGTGGGCGCGCTGCTCCGGGCCTTGGCCAGCAGCCTGCGGGCCCGCTCGTACTCGTTGTTCTCGGACTCCAGCTTCACAGCCGCCAGCCAGATCTCCTCGCTGTTGGGGTTAGCCTGCGGGGCAAGCACGCAGCATCAGCAGCGAGCAGGGCGAGGGTACCCTAATCAAAGGCAGCCCGCCTGGGAGCCAGACCGGGCCTCACTCTGCAGCAGGACGTCTAATCCAGGCACGTCCTGGGCTAACGGGGAACGGAGCAGAGTCCAGCCCCAGGACACCGACTTCCTCACAAACAGGCCAGCCTGTCTCACTGCCACAGACGTGCAGCCTCCATGGCACTGGGGCCGTGGTGCCAACCGCCACCCTCTGCCTGCTGACGCCGTCGCTCACGTCCCACCCGCGTGGATCCGCCCACCCGACCCTGCTCTTTCCCAAGCCTAGCAATGAGGAACTGGCCGTCCCAGTGTGTCAACGTGGATAGGATGGAAGGATGCCCGGGACATCATGGACGGCGCGGAGAGGGCTCCGGGGTCAGGACTGGGTCACGTACAACCCAGAGTCCAGCAGACACGTGGGTGGTGCCCTCCAGCCTCCTGAAAGCACAGCTAGCTGCTGGCCACACTCAGCCTGACCACGTCCCCAACCTGAGAAGCCCCCCCCCACACCGGTGGCAGCTAAGGAGAAGAGGGGCAGGGACAGGCAGCACTGCCCAGGCAGTGGCGGGAGAGCGCCGGGACCACTGTGAGATGAGGAGTGTCCTCCACACTGGGCACCCAGACGACAGCTGAGAGCAGAAGGGAGACCCAAGCCCGGCCCCTGCACGTGTTTACTCAGGGAAGGACAGACTTTATTATGCCAGCCTGGGTGACAACACAGTGACGTAGACTCTCTAGTTTATAAAAAAGCATGCTGCAAACCACTGACTAACACCCCTGTTGTCATAAAGTATTAGGATGTTACGCGTGACAATAAAAATCAGGTCCTGAGAAAAGTGCACGGGGGCTGCCCTGGCGGTCCAGTGGTTAAGACTGCGCTTCCAACGCAGGGGATGCGGGTTCGATCCCTGGTCAGGGAACTAAGATCCCACGTGCCATGTGGCGCAGCCAAAAAAGAAAAAGAAACAAAGCAAAACACTAAAAAAGGGCCAGAGAAATGCACAGCTCACGGCATCAGCCACAGGGAGCCCGGCCGGGCGCGCCCAGCTCCACCCGCCGACGGGCCTGGGCAGCGCCGCGTGGCCCACGTGGGGCCCCGGTGCAAGCACCCATGCTCCGGCACGGGGCACAGGCCTTCCTCGGGCGGGGACTGGGCACCCTGATGTTCACGTAGGAAAGTGGCTGTCGCCGTGCCCCCGTGTGGGGACATGGTGCTCCGGCTGCTGCCCTGTCCCTCCCGTCTCCCTGAGTCTGTGTTGTGGAACACTTAGCCCGAGGTCAGACTGAGTGGCGGCAAATGAGAGGTAGGTGTCCATCGTCTGGGCCATTTTTCCTCCTCTCAGGGCCCCTCAGGGCCCCACTGCCCACAGAGCAGCCCAAGTCCCACGCGGCCTGACCATGCTCGGCCCCTCTAGGGTCAGCTCCTGTCGACGAGGGGGCGGGGCTTGAGGAGGGCACGGGACCCTGGAGCCCTCAGGCCAAGGCCCACCCCTCACCCACCTGGAAGGCCAGAGCCAGGATGCTCCTCGCGGCGGGCACGTCCCCGGCCAGCCACTTGGACTTGGCGCCCATGAGCCACAGCACCTCTGCTTTGGGACAGTGGGCCACGGCCCGCTGCAGCAGGGCCTCCAGGGACTCCCTGAAAGACAGGGGCTGGTCACCACCAGAGAATGCAGGTCGCTCTCAGTCAAGCCGCGGGCACTGAAAAGACAGTTAGCGCTTCAAAGTTCCACGCTGTCAATGATTTACCAGACTTTTACAATGGGGAGCGAGTGGGGAAATCTTTTCTCTCCATAAAGGCTCGAAAGTCAACTACGGAAGAGGGTGCTACAAAGCAATGCATTGTTCAAACAGCAGAGTCTGATGGAACCTCTCAAGAGAGCCTTTTACAGCCGTGTGTCCTGGAGGCGTGATAACTTTGCGGTCTGGGGGCCGGGGGCCTTTTCATCTCTAACCACAGATCCGCCGATAAAGATTACGACCCGAGTCTACTCTCCGGCATCCAGAGAAACTGTCTTATTGGAAGAAAGTTATTTTAGGTCACCATCAAGCAAGAAGCCTGGGTTTCAGGTGTGAAGTCCCCAACCCCTGCACAGCCCACCACCCCTGTAATACCCCCGGCACAGACGACCTCCCCAGGGCTCAGCAGTAAGACCGAGTGAGCGCACAGAATCGTCTGCGTGGCATGAAGCTCGACACCGGAACCAACACCCCCAGGTCTGAAGCACTTGGCCCCCTCACCCGGCCAAGGACACCAGAGCCAGGGGAGGGGAACTGCCCCTGAACCCAGGGACCAAGACCCCCGGGAGCAGCCCTGCTCTAGACAGGACTGTCCGGGTGAACTTGTACAGGGGAACCGGCCGGGTCATTTCAAAATGTCCCCAGAGGAGTTAACTGCAAAACACACAGCAGCCGGTGGGACCGGGAACTTCAGCAGCAAAGCCCAAGACTGATCAATGAGACAAAAGAAAAGCAACAGGGGCTCCGTGCTCCCAGCTGCAGCCCAGGTGGGACCAGGAGGCCCGAGCAGAGAGGACGCAGCAGAGGACCCAGGCAGAGGCTGCCCACCTAACTGCAGACGTTGCAACATCTAATTTAATCAGAAGTTACAGCCAATAAGGCAGACACGAAACGTTTTTTCAATTAAAGAGGACAATTAAAGAACACTGTCAAGGACCTCCTCGGAGCACAAAAACCAGCCCAAACCCAAATGCAGCTGAAATGAAAAACAGGCCTGCCGGGGCCCAGATGCCGCACCGCCCACGCTGCCGAAGCCAGAGCCCCACAGACGTGGGACTTCGGGCTCCAGCCCTGCCCCAGGGACCCCTCAAACCACCAGTGCCCCTGGCTCAGCTGCAGGCACTTGGGCAGATGGGCCCCTCAGTGCCTTGGCACTATACAACAGCAGCAACGCTAGCACAGAAGGTGCCTGAAGGACAGCCTGGCTGAAAAGCCCAAGAGCTTCCGCCCCTCGCCGCAGAGGCTGGACCTCGAACAAGGCCCTGCCCCACCCGCGGGGACGAGAGGCCTAAAGCCGGCGCAGGGAGGCGGGCCTGCCACGTACCTGGTGCCGTGGTTCTTCTCAAAGTACGCGGCCCGCAGCCACACACTCTTCTTGCTGGGGAAGACCTGCAGGGCGTAGGCGTAGATGGCTCGGGCACACTCCAGGGCGCTGTGGGCTACACACTAGGGCAGAAAGAGGGCCATGAACAGGGCGGCTCAGCACCGACCCAGGACGGGTACCCACTCTGTGACTCCTGACCCGAGCCCTGTAGGCCAGTTACAAAGACTCTGGGGCTTCCGTGGCCCCATGGGACCACACGACAGTCGCTCAGGGCCTGGGGGCTGGGCAGGCCAGCCCATCTCGGGGGGTGAGCCCTGGAGAGCCCCACGCTCGTGGGCACAAGGGCTTCCGCTCCTCCCGCAGCTCACAAAGCGCCGAGGACAGCTGCCTGCTCCAGCCCAAGTGAAGAGACGACAGAGAAGCGGAAGGAGGTCTGAAAGGGCTCCAGAGTTACTGCTCCCAGTCTGTCATCTGTCTGCAGGGTGATGCCCGCCGAGGCCCCCGTGTTCTCAAGGGCGATGAGGAAAGCAGGGGGAAGCACAGAGTTCAAGTCCACACTCAGAACTAAAAGGGCCCGACACCCAGAGGGAGCTGGGCTCTTCCCACGGCAGAGGCCGTGGCGCCTGCGAGGTCATTCCTCACACTTCCCTGTCTGAAACGTCACGTGACAAAAAGCCTTGAGGCCCCGATGGTTGGCACTGGAGACTCTACTGCTCACGAGGCACCCGGGTCACACGTGTGACACCGCGCGAGTTCCATGCAGACAGCGGCCACGGCCTGCATCCAGGGACTGGAGGGGCAGGAGAGTGCCCACACGAACAAGGGAGAAAGAAAAGCTCTGCCCTGCAGGAGTCCAGCTGATCAACTCTTGTCAAACGCAGAAGCCACGGTATCTAGAAAACCAGCACCTGACAGATCCCACAGTAATAACTGACAGGAGCCAAAACCATCCTTAATGGACCCGCAAACTCGTAGGTCAAAGTTTGGAGAGCAATGGCATGTTTACACAGTCTCAGTGTCTTCCCACGAAATACTCACTAGTTACAAAGGGCCACAGCAGCCTTCCAGGGGAGGGGCCTGGCGGGCACCGCCTGAGCTGCTCAGAGGATGTGCCCCCACCGACCCAGAAGGACAGACTCCTACGAAGATCAGAGCCCGGCCGCGAGGACACAGCATGGACACCAAACCAAGGGGCCTGTACCCTCAGAAAAGTCACACTCATGAAAAACGAACGACCAAAGCCCTCCCCCGAACTCTCGGGGCCACGGAGACCTGTGGATATGACCCTGGGCAGCTCCTCAACCAGAACACAGTTGGGTTTTGCCTTTTGCCAAAAGGCACTCAGTGAGCCAGCTGGTGAAATGTGAGTAAGGCCTCAGATTACATCGTAGTCCTACATCAGCACTGATCTCCTGAGCTTGACAGCTATGCTGTGGTTGCGTAAGAGAAGGTCCCCTTTTAAAGAAACACACACTGAAACGTTTAGAGGGAAAGGGCCACCACATGTGCAATGTACTCTCAAACAGTTCAGGGAAAATAAGGGGCATGTGTGTGCAAGTGTGGGCACAAGTGGAGAACACAAAAGCAAACGTGGTGAAATGGGTAAATCTGGGGGAATCTAAGTGTAGGGTGTAAAAGAATTCCTCTTACAGTTTTGCAACTTTTCTGTAAGTCTAAAGTTATTTTTAAATCAAAGGCTATTGGGCTTCCCTGGTGGCGCGGTGGTTAAGAATCCGCCTGCCAATGCAGTGGACACGGGTTTGAGCCCTGGTCTGGGAAGATCCCGCATGCCGCAGAGCAACTAAGCCCGTGCGCCACAACTACTGAGCCTGCGAGCCACAACTACTGAACCCATGTGCCACAACTACTGAGCCCGTGCGCTTTGAGCCCGTGCTCCGCAACGAGAGGCCACTGCAGTGAGAAGCCCGCGCACCGCAACGAAGAGTAGCCCCGCTCACCGCAACCAGAGAAAAGCCCGTGCGCAGCAACGAAGATCCAACACAGCGGGCAGGGGCGGGGGCGGGGAAGAGGCTATTAAAAAGAGAGGGCCACATTTAAGGTATTAAAAGCTTCAAATGTTTTTATTGATCTTGAACTCATCATCTCTTCTCTGGAACACCACTCCAAGGAAATCATTTCAGAGGGGACAAGAGCTTCATGTGCAAATGTTTTCTGAAGCGCAGGTTACAGCAAAGACCAGAGGTAGGGACGGTCCAGAGGTCAGGGGTGAACAGCTGGGAAGGTTTGGGAGATGGATTCCAGGTCCAGCTTAGCAAGCGCTCAAATTCTAGCTCTGCAGCAGACTAACAGAAAACTGTACTCCTTACAGTTGCAACTTACGTTTAAAAATCAGGGACTTCCCTGGTGGCACAGTGATTAAGAATCCGCCTGCCAATGCAGGGGACACGTGTTCGAGCCCTGGCACAGGAAGATCCCATGGACCGTGGAGCAACTAAGCCCACGTGCCACAACTACTGAGCCTGCGCTCTAGAGCCCGCGCGACACAACTACTGAGCCTGCACTCTATAGAGCCCGCGAGCCACAATTACTGAGCCTGTGCTCCACAACAAGAGAAGCCACTGCAATGAGAAGCCCGCACACCCCAACAAAGAGCAGCCCCCACTCGCTGCAACTAGAGAAAGCCTGCATGCAACAACGAAAACCCAACGCAGCCAAAAATGAATTAAGTAAATAAATAAATAAAATAAGATAAAACCCAGCAGATCAGAAAGATTCCCAAAGCAGAGCAGCTCCCCACAAACACAGACTCCAGGCCCACGCGGCCACACTCACGCTGTCAGCATCTTCCATCCACGTGTGCTTCCGGTCTTCCTCCTCAATGCCAATCCCGATCACGGCACGCATGACCGCCTGGCAGGTGGCCACACTCCCAGCCTTGTCGCACTCCTCGGCATCCTGAAAGAGGGACACAGAACTGAACTTGCCACCCAGAGCTGCAGAAGCCTGACACGTGGACGCAGTGCCCGGACGGAGTGGGCTGCAGGTGGTGAGCTCCAAGGGTTCTGACGCCCTCTTGGCCCTGCCACTGCCCGCTGACTGTGCTCACCCTTCCCTGACATCCAGCAGGTGAGTACTCCACAAATCCCTGACCTACCCACTTAACAGACATTGCATAAGCACCTACTGTGTACAAAGTACTAGAGTAGGCAACTCAGTGGCCATAAGGGGTTGCTATGCAAAGACAGTTCCAAAGCACTTGGGGGTAAAAGATGAGGTCACTCACACTCGTACTGTCGGCCTGGGATCCAGATTTGAAATGGACAAAAGGAAGAGCCACTCTAACCCAAAGAGGCAGACCTGACTGGGGGAAGGAGCCCGGCACACGGAAGGTGAGACAGAAACCTGGGGAGGGACCAGCCACCGGGCGTTCCGGCAGGCAGGGGGCGCGGGCTGACCAGCAGAAAAGCACTGGACTTCAGGACAGCAGCTCTCAGGACAGGCAGAGAGAAGACCGTCGTGGTTCCAGAGACGAGACACCGAGTGCCACTGAAGCCTCCTGCACAGCCGGTGGGAAGGACTAGCAATGCAGAGAGGGACGCGCGTTTACACGTCAGACCGACGACGTCGAAGTGTGTGGGCAAAGGTGGGGACAGAGGTACGTGCGTGCGGCTGAGGATGGACACAGCGACGACCTCTACCGCGGGCAGCTTCAAGCTCCCTGTCAAAACAAAACTCACACAGGCTGACCCAGCAACGCCTTTTAAGGAACATACTCCCAGTCGTTCAAAACGACGGATGCGCCAGGACGCTTCTGTAGTGCTGTCTGCAACAGCTAAAGGAGTAGGAAGCACCCTGCCGATGCCATCACCCAGAGACTCCAGGCTGGCTGGACACGCCGAGCCTGGCTTCCCTGGCTGTGAGAGGAGCACAGCACAGCAGCCCTCGCCTGAGCCCCTCGGGCATGGTAATAAGCATCAGAAAGGCATCCCAGGCAGAGGAGAGCCAAGGGCAAAGGCTCAGGAGAGGGCACAGGCTGACCCACAGCCAAGGGGCAGAGCTCAGCGCCCCAGAAGAGCACGGAGGGCAGAGCACGCAGCACCAGGTATGGGAGAGGAGAGCCACACAAGGAGACAGCCCCGGGTACCCACTCTACAGAGGGGCCCCCCGTGCTCTCCACTGAGCACAACCCAGCACGGGCGGGCTGAAAAAAACGTCCAAAAGGATCAGTGGGAGTGGTCCTCGGAGCACAGCTGGGTCCAGGAACAGCGCCTGTTCCCACTGGCCAGAGCGGAGACCCCCAGGAGATACATGGCACTGAGCACAACACCCAGAGATCACCTCCACAGGAGACTGAGTCCCAAACTGCCCCACACCCAGCAAGTGTCGAGGCAAGACCCACGGGGTCAGAACGTTTCCAATAACAGAACCACACTCAACATCGAAGCCCAGAACGCTCACGGCGGCCCCAAAGCATCTGGCACCCAACAAGGGAAAAGGCACAGCGCCCACAGCAAAGCAAACGCTATCAGGCATGCAAGGCAACCGGGCAGGACGGTTCACGATGAAGATACTCAGTGTCTACCAAAGTCAACCCCAAAGGGACCCAGTGTTAGAAGGAGCAGACAAGGGCACTAAGACTATTATGATAATCACGGTCCACGTGTTCGAGTGTTATATGGCAACATGAAAGACGTGATAGAAGGTTTTTAAAAAGATCAAAATTCCTAGAAGTGAAAACTGCCAAGATCTAAGATGAAAAATGTCCTCGATGACATGAACAGCAGATTAGACGTTACAGAAGATTAGCGAAACCTGAGGACAAAGCAACAGAAGTTATCCAAGACGAAACTGAGAGAAAAAAGAGTATCTCTGTAACCGACCAGAGCAGAGGGCGTATGAGCTCACACCACACCCACAGGAAAGACTAGACGTCCCCCAGCTCCATGACCAGAGGTGGGGGCCTCACCACTGCTCTTCTAGCCGGGCAGGCAGACGGGAAATAAAAGGCACCGTGCTGGAAAAGAGGAAGTAAAACTGTATTTACAGACGGTATAATCCTATACATAAAAAATCCTAAAGAATCTGCTGAAACTATTACAATTTGATAAATGATTTCAGCAAGGTCACAGGACATAAGATCAATATTTTAAAATCAATTGTATTACTACATACTAACAACGGACAACCTAAAAATGAAAACAAGAAAAAATTCTATTTATGACAGCATCAAAAATAAAAAAGTACTTTAGATTACATAAAATAAGTGTAATACTAGTACACTAAAACATTACTCAAAAAATTTTTTAAAAAACTAAAAAAATGGGGCTTCCCTGGTGGCGCAGTGGTTGAGAGTCCGCCTGCCGATGCAGGGGACACGGGTTCGTGCCCCGGTCCGGGAAGATCCCACATGCCGCGGAGCGGCTGGGCCCGTGGGCCATGGCCGCTGAGCCTGCGCGTCCGGAGCCTGTGCTCCGCAACGGGAGAGGCCACAGCAGTGAGAGGCCCACATACCGCAAAAAAAAAAAAAAAAAAACCCTAAATAACTGGAAAGACACCCCACGTTCACTGACTGGAAGAGTTACTACTGTTAGGATGGCAACAGTCCACCCAGGTGATCTGTTCTGTCAAAGCCCAGCTGGCTGTTTTGTAGGATCTGACAAGTTGACCCTAAAATTCATATGAAAACACAAAGAACCAAGCACAGCCGAAACAATCTGTGAAGAGCAAAGGAGGAGGACTCACAAAGCCGCCTCCTTTCAAGGCCACAGGAAGCAGCACAGTGTGGTGCTGGCACAAACCCAGACATACAGCCTAACGGAGCAGGACTGAGATTCCAGAAGTAAACCTTTACATTTATGACCAGCTGGTTCTCCACAGCACGGCCAGGACTACTCAACAGGGGAAGATCTAGTGGCGCTGGGACAACGGGACACGCACTTGTAAAAGCGTGAAGTTCAACTCTTTTAAGGCAAATGGGTCACAGACCTAAATGTAAGCACTAAAAAATAAAAATCTTAAAAAACACAGGAGTAATCTTCATAACCTCAGGTTAGGGAAGGTTTCTTTGATATGATACCTAAAGTATGAGTAACAAAAGAAATAAATAAATTGGACTATATCAAAAACATTTGTGCTATAAGCAATACAATTACCTGACAAATGACTTGTATACAAAATATATACAAAAAATGCTTACAACTCAATGATAAAATAGATAATAAACAATAAAAAGATAAATAACCCACTATATTAAAACCCACTGAATTACCCACTTTAAATGGGTAAATTTTATGGACAGTTAATTATAGCGTAACAAACTGTTAAAAAATGAAACAGAAAGAATAACTTAAAAAATGAATAGATCACCATGAGCTGGAAGACAGCTTCAAGTAGCCTAATGAGCAGGTAATTGTGCCTGAAAGAGAATGAGTTGAAGAAACAGGGGACACAAATTCTCCAAATCCGATAAAATCTATAAATCCACAGATCCAAGATCCTGAACGAACTCTACACACAAGAAACGTGAAAACCACCAAGCCAGATGACAACCAAACTGCTCAAAACCCACGATACAGAAAAACATCTTAAAAGCAGACAGAAATCTTTTAATTTAGAAATTAAAAAAATTTTTAATTTAATTTTAAAAAAAAGTACGTACAGAGGAGCAAAGATGACAGCAGGTGTCTCGCTGGGAACAACCTAGGCAGGAACAGTGTCTTTAAAACACTGAAAGAAAAAACTGTCAACCTAGAATTCTACACCCAGAGGAAATATCTTTCAAAAGCAGGGAAGAAATAAAGACTGTTTCCAGACATTTAAAAACTGGAAGAACTGACCATCAGGCCTGCACTGAAAGAAATGTTCAAAAAAGTCCGTCAGGCAGAAGGAAGATGACACCAGCTGGAAACCAGGATCCACACAAAGGAATGAGAATGTCAAAAATGGTTAAACAACACTAAATAAATAAAGGAGCTGAATCTAGATGGTTCGATTTTAGAGATACACATGAGGCCTTGCACCTGAGATTTTAAAACATTGCCTAAACACAGGAAGGGAAGAGAACAGAGGTACTGATCCATCGCCACCTCCTCGGGAGGAAGGTGATGCTGGAGCAGCTCCGGTGCACCGGCTGGAGCCACTGGGAGGCGGGCAAGCAGCACCGCGGCGGCAGGGGCGCGAGAAGGGAGGCGGCACAGGGCTGGGGCCGCCTTCCGAGGCTGAGGGCGGTGGGTGAAGCAAAGGGGCAGGACGAGGCAGGAGAGGGCAGCTGTAGCCTGGCGGCGGGTTAGAGTGCTTTCAAAGACCTCGCTGGCCACGATCTACAGAAGTTAAAGACGGGGACCTGAGAGACAGAAGCTCTAAGGCTCACTCTCCTTTAAATCGGGACACTTAAAATCTTTAAATCTCCAAGCATCGGATCACTGAAGTTTCCCCCTAGATGCACTCAGGCTTGCACCTCCATAAAAAGCCACGAGGTGATCACATAAGGAGAAGCCACCCCTGTGCCTGCTGTGCCTGCCAGCGTGAGGACGGGCCTCTCAGGTGCCACCCCGATGTCCCCACCCTCCAAGGGACTCTGACGAGCAGGAGGGCGTCCGTGTTTAAAGTGGACACCGTGGCACCTGCCAACCTCACCTGGATCCACTGCTCGCGGTTGATCTCCACGCCGTTGGCCCGCAGGGAGGTGATGGCCCGGTCGATGATCTTCTCCACCATCTGCGTGTTCCCATTGGCCTCCTCCAGCTTGGCGGCCGTGATCCAGATGTGCCGGTCCGTAGGGATGTTCTCCCGGGCCTTATTTAAGACCTTGCGGGCATTTTCGTAGGTCTCTAGCCTGGCCAGGGCGAGCCAGAGCTGCACGGAGAGACCCGCCAGGTCAGGTGGACCCTCCACAGGCCACAGCCCTTGCACAAAATCCTTTGTACAAGTTTTCAAGGACCATTTTAAACAGGGCCCAGGAACGTGTGCGGCGGCATTTTCTGCCTCATCTGAAAGCTGTTTGGTTATGCTTCTGACTTACTTAGTGATGTGGTTAACATGAATAGTTGACGGGTTCTCAGCCCCGCGTTCCAAACACTGGTTAAAGGTACACGGCATTAGGACAGAAGGTGAGCAGGGTGTGACCGTCACCTTCGCAAACTGAAAGGACACGGTGTTCAGCTGTCTGGAGTTCTCACACCACAGGTTTTGATTATGCAACAGTTTATCACCAAAAATGTGTATGGGCTCTATTTATTTTTATGTAAATAAATTAAGATTAATTTTGTTTGGAGAATTTCACAACACCCCTTAGGATAATTAAAGACAGACTGGACATCATGAAATCAAGACTAAAAATCACTTCACAAAACACTGTGAACAAGAAAATTTAAAACTAAAGAAATCCAAGTAGCTCTGAGGCACAGCCAACCTCCCGCTGGGCCAGCAGAAAGACATACCAGTCTTTTCTGTCACCCTCCAGGTCCCACTGGCAAACTCCGAGCTGAACTAGGAGGCCGGGCCCTGAAGCAGAGAGCTCCGCGCGGAGCTCCCATGGGGTCGGGGCCGAGCTAGATTCTGCTCTGCGGTTCCTGCAGGAGCATATGGTCACTGTGCCGCCTGGCGCTGGACCTCAGTGAGCTCAAGGCCCAGCTGACACCTTCTGCAGACTGACCTCGGGCCCAGGCCTCTGCAGGGCGGGGACTCACCTCCACGCAGACAGTGGCCTCGGGCCCAGGCCTCTGCAGGGCGGGGACTCACCTCCACGCTGGTGGGGCAGCACTCCACGGCGCGGCTAAGCATGATTCTAGCATCTTCGGGCTCTTCCAGCTCCACGGCCGCCTTCCACAAGCGAACTGAGTTTGGAACGTGCTCAAGGGCTGGGAAAGGTCAAATAAGAAACCAGATCACAGAAAAACGGAAGTGAAAGCAAGATACTGTGTCACAGAGGATGCTGCTGCCAGCAAGTCCAGATGGTCTCTGCCCTGGGTGACAGGCCGGGACTTCACATGGGTCCCACAGGTCTGGACAGACACCAAAGAGACCAGTGCAGACGTTCCGAATCAGCAAGCAAGGGTGGCAGAGAAGGCTGTGCATCGTCTCACACCCACTCACACTTGAAAATCAACATGAGAAAATGAGGCAGCGCAAACCAGGCACCCGCTGCCCGGGAGGGCCAGCCGAGTAGGCCGCGTGTGAGTGGGTGTGCGGAAGTCACGGGGACACAAAGCACCAACGACTCTGGGATCCGCATCTGCCCAGGACGGCAGAGCGAGGGCTCCTCCCTGGACCCCAAGGAGCACGAGCGCAAAGGCACCAGGTGCTGCACCACACCGGCAGCCTCGGGGCCTCAGTTCACACGAGTGACAGCAGGAAAGGGGGACCAGCTCCCAGGAGAAGCTGTGACGTCCTGCAGTCCGGAAACCCCCAAACCTCTGTTGAAGCAGCAGAGCCCTTCCTTCAGATGCAATTTACTGAAAAGGCCAAAACGCTGGGCAGCTAAACACAGAGCCCTGCAGCAGGCGGACTAGGGAGGCTGAGGCAAGGTCTCCAGTCAGCCCCTGGCAGGAGTGACGGTGACTAAGAGCTGATGGAGGCAGGAAACCAGAACAGCCCAAAGGAGATCTTCTTTCTAGAAAACACGGGCCAAGCTTGCGGGAAACAGCCCTAAGATTCAATGGTGCAGAATCTGCGGCCTCACCAAGTCTCTCGCGTTCCTCCCTTCAGCAGAAGCAGCCCCTCCCACCTCTGGGAGACGGGCTTCCCTCCTTTATAGGCCCTGTAAAAACGGGGCACCCCCTCCCCTTTATAGGCCCTTGAAAACGGGGTGCCCCTCCTCTCCTATGGCCAAACCAGATGGCAGTGGCTACGGGTCACCGCACTCCACGCCAGTCCCTCCCCGGCTGGTGAGCAGGAAGCAGCACGTGCCCGAGATGCTTAAGACCAGTGGGCCAGAGGTGGGGAGACATACCCCACGAACCCCAGGGGCCCACCCCCAGTGAGTTTCAAAGGTTCCCATGGTCCAGGGCTCATGGGGACCTCCCCTCTACGACAAAAAACACGCTGCCACTCCGGAACCACCTGCCTTGGAAGACGATGCCCCAGCCTGCGGCCCAGAGCTCTGCAAGGACCACAGCGCCACCAGCCTGCAAAAGAGGTGCAGCCAAGGGCTTGGCCCCCCCCCCCCCCCCCCCCGGCTTCCCTGGCCTGACCACACCTGTCACTCAGCCCAGCGCCGGCAGGGCGCCAGCTGCGGGACCCCCGCAGGACACACGCGGTGACAGCAGTGCTTCTCGCTCGACCAGGACCCCCGGGGCAGGCACGTGGCCGCGGGCTGCATGTCGTCATCCCTGGGGGAGCCTGGTCCCTGTCCCCACGAGTTTGAACTCAGCTGTCTAGAGGTCTCATCCCGAGGGATGATGTGTCCACCAAGGCCTGTGGCCATGGTTCTCCTGCACTGGAGGCTGAGGCTGACCCAGTTCTCTGGCCTCCACGTGTTGCCAGACCAGCCCCGGCTGGCGAGGTGACCCCTGACCCCCACGGTGAGACCCGTCTGCCACCATGTGCGGGAGGAGAGACCTCAACCACAGCCCAGAGCGGCGTCCTGAGGCCTGGCTGAGCAGTCCCGCCTCCGGAGTGACAGTCACCAGGAAGCACAGCAGCCCGAGAAAGCCAAGACCACCGAGGGAACAGCCCCTCAGCAGTGATGTCAGATAAGGAGGCCTGCGGGGGCCCGCCCCGCCCGCCCCCCCAGCCCTGCCTGCCCCCTCCCACTGGTCACACTCCACGCCAGTGGCCATGGGGTCATTAACTTCACCCCGCGATGGGCATGAGGCCCAAGACGGTCCCCACTTTTCGGGAGAGACAGGGAACTCCTCTGTTGGCATTTCATCAATAGCCCACAGGACCAGAGCTGAAGCCAACCACTGCTGACGAGTCCAGATCTCACCAAGGTGCTCCCCAGAGACCATCCACCGCACCAGATCAAGGCTACCTCCAAGAGTTGTGGCCAGCCGGGGTGGAAGGGCCGGCCCGGTCAGGAACGGAGCAGTCTGAACTAGACAGCCTGCGATCAGAGGCCAATGCACTCTCTGGCCCTTGGCCCCAAGGTGGGGACACACGGCGCCATCCTGTACTCACTTTATGGACCAGAGCACGCTGGCTGGGGACAGAGCCACTCCACTGCTCCAGGCCTGCACGATTAGCAGAGGAACACGGTGCTTGACACCTTCATCGTGAGCGAAGCCCACAGGAAGCAGCCCCGCAGCCTGGTCCCCGGAGCGCAGCGCTCGCAGGCCCACAGGGGCCCCTACAGATGACAGCACGCAGACTGAGGCCAAGCACCCACGCCACGCCACCCAGCCTCCTAAGGCCTCACGTCTCAAGTAGCAGGTGAAGCTCAAGTTCTCCCATCAAAGGACCACGATGTCAGCTGCACCAGCTGGGACCCAGAGCTCAAGCAGAACCTGAGAGCTGGCACGGAGTCCTCCCCAGTCACCGATGGAAGTAACTGTCACTGGTTTCCAAATATCAGATCCTTCCAGCAGTAGCTGTCAGGTTCACCAAGAGCTAAAGGAGGCATCGCCAGCTGTGCCCCAGGCACCTAGAGAAAGAGCACTGTTTTTGGAAACACTCTAAGGATGGGGAAGGCCAGGAACAGGGCCGGGGAGCAGGGTGGAGGCCAGCTGGGGCTTCACGCTCCCCCCACCTTCGCGCAGCCTGAAGGAAAGCACAGCCGGGAGGCCCAGGACGGCCTGGAAACCGATCACTCGACACTCCCCTGGAGGCCCCCTTCCAGGCCTACTCCCCTCTACAAATCTGAAGCCAACTGGAAATGAACCCAGGTAATCTGGGGGTGAACAGGGAGTGGCCACAAAGCCATTCTGACCATTCATCACACTGTGGCAGGGGAAATTCAGTAGAGCTTTCCTAAATAAATCGTGCTAATTACCCAGAGTTTAATGTGTTTGTCATCAGAGAACTATTTTCCTGGCTGAAAAGAGATGAGCTGATTTCTATAAACCAAAACAGGTGCTGACTTTCCGCCCCGGCCTCATTTTAAGTGTGGCAGGGCTGCAATAAGAAACCAGACCCGAGAGGAAAACACTGGAACACACACACATTCACACGCGGTCAGCGTCACACACAAGGTGGCCACCACCTGGCCCCTAACACACACAGAGAGTAGAGCGCCACAGGCCGCAGCCAGCAACCCCTGCACATCTAACATCACACGCCCCTGACGGTTCACGCAAACACACACCTTAGGAACAAGAGCTGGAAACTGCCCACTGCAAGCTGCCCTCAATTCCCCAAAACACACCTATTTCACCCACACTACAAATTCAAGGGGAACAAGCCGTCTGCACAGGCTTACTCCAGGTCAGCCCTCCGACCAGCTGGTGCTGAATCTGGAACAAAAGTCAAAAGCAGCATCTCGTCTACGGCTCCAGTGAAGGGAGCAAAGCTGTTCTTTTCTCACTTCTGCAACGATGAAAAGCAACTACCCACAAAAGCTCCATCTTGGCAGTGACTCCCAGGTGGACTCAGTTTCCCCGGCGTGCAGACCATTCAGCGTGCCACGAGCCAACGGCACACACACCAACACACTGCCCTGCAGGAGTTTCCCAAGATGGGAAGCAGTTCATTCACGTGCCACTCTAGTGCGACCACCGAGGCAGTTAAGACTCAGACCCGAGTGGCACCTTCTACCTGCTGCGGGCGGAAACGGGAAGGCTAGCGCCGCAAGGCCAGCTTCTAGTGGCTCCCTCGCCCTGCACACGGCACCTGCACACAGCACTCCACAGCGCCACAGAGCACCTGCCCTCACCCAAGGCCACACAGCAGGAGAAGGCAGCTCAGCCAGAAGCTTCCCTGACAGAGGCTCCAAGGGCAGAAGCAACCCAGGGCAGACGAAGGCCTGGAGAGCATCCCCCACTCTCTAAGCCCTCCCAGCAGAGCCCGAGCGAAGCAGCGGCGAGGCTGCTCCCCGGGCCGGCAACAGAGCTGCGGGGCTGCCCCCCACCTCCAGGTACACAGCCAGGCGGCGCCGCTCCTGCCGGGTCCCTAAGGGAGGCTCACCTTTTCGAAGAACCCGCTTCTTGGCGCGGATGTCTGTCTCCAGCTCAGCTGCTCTGATGTAAATCCTAACGGACTGTGGGAGGTGACGGACAGCTTGGGCCACCACGGCCTTGGCTGTGTCCCCAGGCTGCAACCTCGCTGCTTCCAGCCACACATCTTCACTCTGGGGGGCAAAGGAACAGGACAGACAGGGTACGCACAGGCTGGTGGGGCGGCAGGCACCCCAGAAGGGCACACACGAGCCTTGGAGACAGGGGGGCCAGGGTCCTCCCACCCGCGGGGCCCGGGGTTTACGGTGAGCTGGGCGCCCAGCACGCCTGCGCCAGAGACCCCCTGAAAGCCCCACACGTGGGAGCGTAGCTACAGCACGTCTGTGCCTGTGTGGGAAAGACACGCCACCACACTGTGAGGAGAGCACAGCCTGCGCTCAGGGTAGGAAGTCAACCCACGACGAGGTAGAGACACACAGGCAGGCAGCCCTGCGTCTGCCTGGGAGGTTCGGATTGATGCCAACGTCCTGGGGGAAGGATTCGCAGGGCACCTCTGGCTGTCACGGTGCCCCAGCCTTCACAGTGAGCGTACAGTCCCTCAGAGGGTCTCAGGACTTTCTGGAGCTGATCCAATCACACCCCCTAAGAGTCAGGCCCACCTCCAGGTTTCTGACGTCAGGGAGGGCGAAGGGCTGACCAGCCTTGGTCTCTCTAGTTAAGGTTATCTCCCTGTTGAAGTAGCGGCAGTCAGGCTTTCACTCCAAGTAAAAATAAGCAGGAAAAACCCTTTCCCAACTTTTCTTCCCCTCCTCGCCTGTCCCACCGCCTGCAGCTTCAACACCAAAAGGCAGGCAATTCCCTCCAAGCCCAGCTCACTCCCACGGCGTCCTGCGCGGCGTCCCAGACGCTGAAGCCCCTCAAGGGCAGGGTGCAGCTTGGGGAGGGCGCCCTACCTTGGGGCACATCTCTGTCCCCTTCATGATGAGGTTCCGAGCCACCTGCAGCTTCCCAGTGACTTCCTCCAGGCGGGCCGACGCGATCCAGGCTGGCGGGTGGTGAGGGTTTGTCTCCCGAACAGACTTGAGCAGCAGCCTGGCCTTCTTGATGTCACTGTGCAGGCGAGAAAGCACTGGGTCAGGCCACCACCTGCTGAGGGCGCCCGGCCCGGAGGAGGGTGCCACTGCAGACAGTGTCCAGACCGTCACATCTGATGCCCCTGCTGACAGAACCAAGTCAGAACTCAGTCGGCACCCTTCCAAGTCTGCGGCACCTCCACACACACAGGCATCGAGCCCAAGGTCAAGGTCAGAAACATGGGCCGCAATCGTCAAGCTGCTCGCTAGCTCGGCACACACACAGATTTGGAATGTCATCTGTAACAAATTTAACGTCCACAGTGAACGGGTACAGATATATTTTAAAGGCGAAATCAAACAACCCCACTCTACCTTTCTTAGAACATCCACATCCTGTTCTGGCTGCGTATTCTTCAAATAAAATCCAACACATTCCCGGCAAGCCGAGCCCACCCAGCCACTGGCCCTGCAGGGTACTCACTTGATGTCCCCTCCATGAGTCGGGATCATGGAATTCAAATCTGTCAGATAGCCTTTGGGGTCAACCACAGTCTGCCCACTCACCGAGTCAGATACCTGCAAGACAGGCCAAGCCCAGCTAGTCAGACAGAGCCAGGACTGCCTGGAACGAAGTCCTCGGAAGGTCCCTGGAGCCCCTTCCCATAATCCCGACACCCAGTGGGCATGGGAACTTTCAAGTAAGAAAACAACCTTAACTCAGACAATAGTTTGTAGCGATAATAAGCAAAATTCACCCACACAGAACAAAGATTTTATAAAAAAAAGAAAACATAAAAGTCCCAGGGGGAAAAGCCTAACTGAACATAAGGTCCATCTAAGAATGAGTGAAACCCGGAAATCACAAAGATTGATGATCTCAGCTAACGTTCTTTACGTTTTCATGGAGCAGTTCATTGTAGCACTCTCTCAAGTTGTGTCTTAAAGTTACCATGATAATGACAAAAACAAAACAACCTGAGTAAAAAGTGGGCAAAAATGCAGCAGGACAAGGAAAGGATGAGAGGAAAAGCGACGGGAAGAAAGAAAACTCCCTTTGTTTGCAGGCAACTTGATTGATTATCTATGTAGAAGATTTGAAAAAAATCAACAAAAAACTCCCAGAACTAATAAGTAATTACTGCAGGGCTGCAGGATACAAGGTTAATATCAATCACTATCCTACATACCAGCAGAGAATATGTCGAATCTGAAACTAAAAACACAACAACATTTACAAGAGCCCCCAAAACTGTGAAACACGGTGGACCCTTGAACACGGGTTTGAACTGCGTGGGTCCATTTATACCTGGATTTTTCCCCTCAACACATACCACACCGCTACACGATCTGCAGCTGGCTGAACCGACGGCCGTGGACGGCCCTCAACTGCATACAGAGTCAGTGCCCCTCACACCCCACACTGTTCAAGGGTCAACCATACCTAGACGTTAACCCAACAAACACGTACAAGATCTGTAAGAGAAAACACTGCAAAGCCTTAACAAATGAAAGCAAAGAAAAACTAAATCAATGGAGAGAGATTGCACGTTCACGCACAGGAGAACTCAGTACTGTCAAGACGTCGGTTCTTCCCAACTCGATCTGTACATTCAACACATTCCCAGTCAAAATCCCCGTTACTTTGCAGATGTTGACAAGCAGATTCTAAAGTTCACATGGAGAGGAGGCAAAGGACCCAGAACAGCCATCACAACATTGAAGCAGAAGAACAAAGTCGGAGAACACGACCCAACTTAAAGACTTACTATAAAGTTAGAGTAATGAAAACAGTACTTCAATATGCATGTACTCGATGCCCCTGAGCTGTACACTCAGAAACGGCTAAATCTTTAAATTTTATCTTATACGTATCTTAGCACAAAACATTACTATTTTTTCTCTACGTTTTACACACAAGTGTGAAAGAAACAACAAACTAGATCTATGCAACGTAAATGAAGCTGAACCTCACCACTCACAAGGATGCAAATTAAGTGGAGGCTTGTTGGAGGGAATGGGCCTCCCAAAGGCCCCCAGACCAGAGCTGCCAACGGGGTGGGGGTGGGGGGTGATCGATGGCACAGCCAGCTCCCCCACGTTGCCGAGTGTGGAATGTCGTGCCTTTGAGAGATAATTCGGCACCTAAGTGAAAATATGCCAATCCAACAATTCCACTTTAAAGATACTGTAAAAATATTTACTTAAATCTGCAAAGATAGAAGCAGGAGGAGTTCATCAAAACATGGTTTGTGGGACTTTCCTGGTGGCGCAGTGGTTAAGAATCCGCCTGCCAATGCAGGGAACACGGGCTCGATCCCTGACCTGGGAAGATTCCCACATGCCACGGAGCAACTAAGCCCGCGCGCCACAACTACTGAGCCCGCGTGCCCTAGAGCCCACGTGCCATAACAACTGAAGCCTGAGCGCCTAGAGCCCCTGCTCCGCAACAAGAGAAGCCACCGCAATGAGAAGCCCACGAACCTCAACGAAGAGTAGCCCCCGCTCGCTGCAACTAGAGAAAAGCCTGCGCGCAGCATCGGAGACCCAACGCAGCCAAAAATAAACAATAAATTTATTAAAAAATAAAAAAAACATGGTTTGTAACCACGAACAAGCAGAAACCACCCAAAAGGTCCATCAATCAAAGACTAAATCATGACATTCACAATGAACTACTCTCCAACTTATAAATACATATCTAGTAGCATGAAAGCGTGCAATTTTTTGGATCTGTAAGCTACTACTTATTTTTTACTGTAAGATACCTGCTCACCGTAAAAAACTCAAGTATAGCAAAAGCTCAATTAAAATTTAAGTTTTCCACTGAAGCAAAAGGAATGGCTGAGTACTTCACTCTGCTGTTTTTCTAAGTATGTGTGAAATTTTTCCATAAAAATGTTTAACACAAAGCATTCCCCAGTGGTGTGGGTGTGCCGCCCTGGTCACGTCCTGGCCTGTGCAGGTCCACACTCTCTTCAACACACACGACTACTCTGCGTCTGGTTTTCACGTGCATGACTCCTTCCCGATTTGCTGGTTCTCTTGACTTTACAGTGCTCTCTATCATGCAGAAGTTTTTAATTTGTATGTAGTCAATTTGAAAGTATTTTCCTTCACGGTTTCTGACGTGCATGTCATATGAGAAAGGGTCTTCACTCTGCCTGGGTTTTCTAGAGCACGGCACCTAGTGCACGCCCCGTAAGGACACAAGGATTCACTAGGGTGCAGGAGGAACACACGTACGTTTAACTTTTATGTAAAGAGGGAAGGGCCTTAAGCGACATCAACAGTAAGCACGTGGCTTGTCACGAGTGCCTGTCTGGGCTGCTCCTCAGGCAGCCCTCTGTCACCTGCCACAGACCCCAAGCCCCAAGGGAGCAGGAGAACCGCATCAGGTGGCCCTTCGCTGCTGGCACCGAATGCAGCACACCTGTGCCCGCCCTCTGGGTCGACACACGCACCAGCCTGCGTGCAGAATCCCATCACACTGTGTAATGGGACAGGGAATTGGACATGTCACAGGTCTGTTTAACATGTGACGAAGCCCTTCAAAGGGTGAACTTTTCACAAATATAAATTAGTTTTATAAGCAAAACAAAAATTCTTTAATATGATCTGTAGGAAAATAACGCATGACACGACCTCTCACCTGGCTCAGCCTCATGTCCATCAAAGTGTTCCTGGCTTGGCCGATCTTCCTCATGTCCAGCTCGCCTGTGCCGGGTGTCATCAATCCAGGTGTCATCCCACCTGGGTATGGGGTGTTGAGTCCGCCTGGATAGGGTGTGTTCAGACCTCCAAATTGCTGCGGGAAGCAAGGACAAAACGCTGGCTTGCCTTTGCATGCATTTCATTCTCATCTCTGGAAACTCTTTCCACTGGAGCCCGACGTCTGAACCGTCGGACAGACTCAGCCGTGGCACAGCAGGAGCACATACTCCGGCTCCTCCAGCGCTGCCCCCGCCCCCCGTCCTGATCTGTCCGACCAGACACAAGGAGCCCCGTTTGCCTTCTCTGTGGGTACTCACAGTCTGCCGGGGATCTACTGAAGTGTGGTTCTCTCCAGTCTGTAAATGTTTGGCAAAGAAGCTGTCGGGAACGGGGGTCAGCTTCTCATAGCGGGGGTTCCGCTGCCGCTTGTTTCTGGCGTCGCCGACCTCAGGGATGCTCAGCCACTCTTCTTCTGTGACTTCTGCCAACTTCCTCTGGAAACACCCGGCCCCCAAACATTAATTCTCCGGCAGAATTGCACACGCACAAGAAAAATGATGTTCTCCCTGACCCCTATTGCCCAATTCATGATGCCTTAAGGACTCTGATGCAGACACGGTTTATCTACTTTGCTTAGAAAAATCAACCTGTTGGATCTGCTCTACTTCACTCAGATTTAAATTGTTCTGTCAAAGCCCAGGGAACACAGTTCAGAAAACCTGATGTCTAAATGGACATAGTTACAAAGTTACAAAGAAAATCAGCTCCTCTGTCCCCCCTTTTCTGGGCAGGAGAGCTTTTCTGCACACACACGTATAATTAAGCACACCCAAGCAGGGCCCTTCTTCTACCCTCTGAATTAAAGGAAGGGCAGAGTGAGCAAAGTTGTGCTCGTCTCATCAGCTGTGCCCCAGAGCGTCTGTTCTCCACTGGGAAGGCCACGAGGAACAGCAGGCCACCCATCTGCTCACTTTGAGATCTGAGAACTGCTGCTGGATTTTGGGGCGCTCCATACGGTATTTCTCAATTTCTTCTTTCTCCCTTTGCTCCCTAGAAGTAAAACGTGGGCACGTATTAGAAATCCTGGATGTCCATTCTGAAACAAAGTCACTTTATTATCCTGCCTAATTAAATCACCAAAAAGAGTAATTCCACACACTCAGCAGTTAAATCAAATCTATTTTAAGGCAACAATGGATACATTCACAAATAACTCAACTCGCTACCAGATAAAAACATGCAGAACTCACTAAAATAAAAAGCAAGTTGTATTACTCCATTAAATACCTGCATTTAAACACAAGTATATTTACTGCTTTAAAATTCTATAAAGTCCCAAAGGTAGGGCCATCCTCTGAATAACTCAGCTCAGAAGAAAAGCTGAACCGTTGTCCTAGTTGTCCATCCAAATGGGTTCCTGGTGACTTAGGACCAGGTCACACGTGAACTCAAAGAGCCGTGGGCAATGGTGACAAAGTATCGACCAAGTTAGGCAAACCGGAGTAGACGAGAGCCCGGCAGCCAGGGCTTCCCAACGCTGGGATTTATATTTCCCTCCACAAGATCAGACAGGAACTTGAATGCGTTGTGAATAACGACGTGCTTGGAAAAGACAAACACCTCTCGACCGGCTGGAGACAGCCTGGCACCACAGCTCCTGATGGGAAGCAGCTCACACAGATACCGTCAGGTTTTCTGGCCAAAGATGCTCCACTGATCTGAATCAAGCCTCAGGCTCCAACTTCCAATCCACAGGAAACGCTGAGAGCGCAACAAGTGAAAGGGTGCCACGAGGAGGTGGGCAGTCGTTCCGTAAAGGGGTGGTGGTGGCTAGGGGACATGCCTGAGCAGTGGTGCTGACTGCGTCATGGCTCGTAAAAAGCAGTTCTACAAAGTTCTGCGGACAAGCAGGGAACAGTGGATGTGGACTGGCTACCAGGTAACAAGGATGGACTGCTCAGCGCCAGGGCGAACTGACCCCAACGGGAGCCAGCAAAGCCCACCTGCAGAAGCAGAAGAAGCGAAAGTGCAAACCGAATAGTGCGGACTACGTGGGGGCACACGCCTGTCTGCTACGCTGTTCCTTCTGCTCTTTTGTATTGTGAAAAGTTTTCAAAAGCCAACCACTTCCCTAAAACCACTTAATACAACAATTTTCTGTATGTATCCACATCACTCAGATTTTTTTAATGAATGAATTCCAGAAGATTGGAATCACGTCTTCTTTAATATGCAAAACCACCAAATTACGATACGTATAAGTTCATGCACATTGATTAAATAACATGCTTTTAAAAAACTCCCCTGAAGAACGGCACTTCACTCTTCTAATATGATTCTGAGAAAACTAAAAATTCTACAAGTTATGAAAAGAAAACTGTATGTATAATGAGCAATAGAAAGAAAAAAGTAAACCAAAATGTTAACTGTCACCTTCCAGGCTTGTGAATAAACATTACTTACACTTAAACTTATTGTCCTAATGTTCTAGAGTGAGAATGCATTCTTTTTGTAGTAAAAAATATAAACATGTTATGAAGCAATAAAACTTATCATAGTTTGCAGGATCCTATGTTGACTTCGCATATATTTCCCCAGAAAATGACAAGGAATCAGAAAGTTGCCAATGAGGTAACATCAAGGACAGACGTGCTGGGCCAAGTTCAATCCAACACACCCACCTGAGAGCCCCAGAGGCAAAACAGGAGGGCTCTGCGGGGGAGTGGTCTTCCCCCAACGGACCCCCAGGAACAGAGGGTGCCCCTCCCACAGCCTGCATGGGCCTCGCACCCTCCAGCTCACTGGAGTCCGTCCCCACCAGCCCAGCTCAACAATGACCTGTGCAGTAAGATTCTCAAGACACAGCCGCATGCCCACGAGGACTGCAATGGTCATTTGCCATCTTCAGTGAACCTCCAAATTACTTAATATACACTCATCAACATCACCACGCCCATTTCAAAGATGGTAACCCTGATGCATAGGCAGAATAATCCCCCAAATTCTGTCGATTTCTGGGAAGTCAAACACGGAGTTCCTAAGCTCTCCACTCCAGTCCCCAGCCCCCAAGGCTACTGTGCAACAGTCCAGGGTTTTCCAAGTGTGGCTGCCACAGACCAAGCCCCAGGCAGCCTCAAAGCTGAGCAGACACATCTCCTATTCTTGCAAATTTTCTCCAAGTCTGAAATAAATCGAAACAAAACTTTCTGGGACTTCCCAGGCAGTCCAGCAGTTAAGACTCTGCGCTTCCACTGCACGGGGCACGGGTTTGATCCCTGGTCGGGGAACTAAGATCCCGCAGGCCACACGGTGCAGCCCAAAAACAAACAAACAAACGCTTTTTTTTAAGTTGGATAAACACAGCATGAAGAGCGGACAATTTGTCTTACCTTCTCTCTTTCCTTCTTTCATCCATCCTTTTATCCAGGGCTGCATAGATAGCATCTGCTTCCTCGTCATCTTTTTCGTAGGGCCCACTTGAGAAGAGGCTCCCAGCATAGCCGTTAAACTGAGAACCAAACAACATACTTAGAGTGTCAGCTTTTCTCCAATACGACCCCCACCAACAGAAACATCAATAATAGAACACGTCTAGCTGCAAAATGCTTGCTCAACAATTTTTTTCAATCAATCGAACCCAAATTGAAGGATAACAAAATAGCTGATAAGTACTCTTCAAAATTGTCAAGGGCATGAAAGAGAGAGTATCCACACCAACCAGAGGACACTAAGGAGGCACAACTAAATGCAACGTAGGGTCCTGGGCCAGAAGTAGGACACAGGTGGAAAACCCAGTGGAATTCAAGTAAGATCTACAGGTTAGTTAATATTGCTGCGTCAGTGTTAATTTCCTGGTTTCAATAACAGTACTAGGGTGCACAGAATACCCAATTCAATATCCTGGGATAAACCGTAATGGAAAAGAATGTATATATCTGTATAACCGAGTCACTTTGCTGTACAGCAGAAATTAATACAACGTTGTAAATCAACTATACCTCAAAATAAAAACAAAGATAAAGTAAATAAAAATTTAAAAAATAGGGACTTCCCTGGCGGTCCAGTGGTTAAGACTCCGTGCTTCCACTGCAGGGGGCACTGGTTCGATCCCTGGTCAGGGAACTAAGATCCCACATGCCATGCGGTGCGACCAAAAAAAATGAAAGTTTTTAAAAATTTACAAATAAAAAAATAATAATAGTACTAGGGTCATGTGAGATGGGGAGAAACTTGTGAAGAGTATGCAGGAAGTCTCCATATTATTTTTGAAAGTTCTCTGTAACTTTAAAATTACTCGAAATTGAATTTTTAAAAAACTTTTCTCTGAGGAAAAATGCCACCTGTTGTAACATATCTGTAAAAGACTTCAATAGACCAAACATGAATTCATTAAGAAAACAAGCACTAAAGCAAAAGAAGGTAAATATTACCAATTCCACTTAAAATTTTCATCATTAAAGACCAGCCAAGACACAGCAGCAACGCAACAGTTCTAACATGTGCCAGTGCATCTCTTCTGAAGAGACCACAGAGGGCACATTTCTTCATATTTTTCCTGCTCCCCTCTCAAACTCTGTTTGAGCTATCCCCTATCCCCTGACTAGCTGGAACAGGCAATGGACCCACCACTCCAAGCCACTCATAACAGATGCCAACAGCACACTGGGTTAAGAACGTGGACGCTGGCCGGGGAGCCCCTCACAAGTCACCTCATCATAGTTGGTGTCATTGAGGTCCTCGTCATCGTCATCCGCAGCCTGGCTCTTCTTCATCTGGTCCCCGACAGTCCTCTTGCCTGGGGGCGCATGGCGGTCATCCACGGGATCATTGGCATCCCGGGCAGGCCCGATGTCCGAGCGGGTGGTGAAGCCAGTGGCACTGCAGGAGACCCCAAGATGCCCATTTATTTGAGTGGCCTTGTTCCTGTGCCAAGACCCTCCGCAGCTGTCACCTAATGACACCTCTTTTTCTAACTCCTCCGGGAAACCCCCAAAGAGCCCAGAAGCAGTGAACTCCACACAGCTGTCCTCTTCAAGAGAGAAACCTGAGAAGGTTCTGAGGCTACCTTCTGCCACCCCACATTCTCCTTGAAGGAGGTTCCCCCGGGCACCAGACCCCTCTGCTCCCAGGTCACAGTCTCCCGTTTCCCACAATCTGCCAAGCAGCCCTCTCTCTGAATCCAACCAGGCCCCCAAACCCAACGTGGCCCAGTCGGAGTTCCCCTTCTGTGCCTGCCCTACAGTTGCTCTGGGTCGTTTCAGCCGATGGTGGCAGTGCCGTCCCAGGTACCACGGCATCAGCTTTGCCTCCCTCTCCCTCCCATCTGTCTCTAAATTCTACGGGGTCTACCGCCAAAATCCCTCCTCCGAGACCATGACTCCCGTCACAGCTGGGACCCAAGTTAGCTACCCCCGCGCGGAGCTTTCCTCTGCTTCAGCACAGCTCTGAGCACAGCGTACTGAGGTGTCTACTTCTCCAGTGCCTACAGGGGCTCCGGTCCCTCCGCCCCTGCAGCTCCACGCCACCCACCGCACGTCCCACCCACACAGACTCCTCACAGTTCCTTCCTCTTCCTCCACACCTCATCTTCCTTCTCAAATGCCCAACACACAAAGCAGCAGTTTCTCCTCTAACCCTGCCACGTCTGTACACCCCTACGTCCTTCTGAACTTGGCTCAGACGTTGATCGCTGGAACCCCAGAATTCTAAATCTGTTCCTCTTTATGTACTTATTTATGCAAACATCTCATCTCCCCTAGTAAACTGCAGGTCCTCTGAAGACACTGTCAAGATCTTAGACTTGTGTGTGCCCCAGATAACGCTGGACGTAATACTCCCAACAAGAGAAACCTGATCAAACGAGTAACAAACACGGTGATGATGCCTGCTCACGTACTCAACAATACATGGTAGTCATCTGACCTGGGGGACCCAGTCACAAGGCTCACAGATGCCATCCCTACCCCTGGGGAGTAGAGAGTCTGAAGAAGCATTAATGTGACCACCAGCACCTCAGAGGAAGAATGAGGTACCACCGTGAGAGGCCACACAGAGGACTCCAGCCCGGATCGTGGTTAGAGAATCAGTCACGCTCAAGCCAAGAATGGGGGGGGGGGGCCGGTCTGCCCGGCCTGGGGGGGGGGGAGGGTAGCCACAGAGCTCCGACTACGGGACGGAGATTTGCGTCCTCGCCACGGCAGACTCGCAAGACGGTGCTGCCACCCACCCCGGGGACAGAAACCGGGCTCAGAGTCGTCGCTTCAAACCCAAGCGTCCCGCCTCCTAGGGGCAGACAGCCTCCCTCGGGTCGGCTCTAACCCAGAGCGCCGTTCTTCCCACCAAGATCAGGCCAATCCCGCGCCATCCCTGTTCTCATCCTCCCCGTCGCCGTCGGCGGCCGCCCAGACCCGGGCCCCAGGCCTCACCCGCGGCCCAGCCCCGGCACGTAGCCGAGCGGGGCGGGCATGCCCAAGAACGGCTTCTTCTTCTTGTTCATGGCGCCGGTGACGGCGACGGCCAAGAAGGGAAGGGATGGAGGCCGCGGCCGGAGGCGAAAAACCACACACGTCCGAGGCTCTGTAACAGGAAGGACCACTGCCCGCGTCACCCGCGCCCCGGAAGCAGAGCTCGTGGTCCCACGTAGCCCCGCCCACCGCGCATTCCCTGGGCGGAAGTTCCCGAAACTCGACTTCCGGCGGCTCCCGGCGGCTCTGGACCGCGGCTAAGGCGACAGAGACGCGGCGAGCGCATGTGCTGTAGCGCCCGCTCCTGGTGCGGCGGGCAGGCGATGTGCTCCTGGACTAGCCCCGGGGGACCTCAAAACTGAGCAGGGGCGGCCCTGCTTACTGCGTGTTTTCGATGCATTTCTGAGACCTGCCTGTACGAGCAGGACCCATGGGTCCCCTTCCTCCCTGAGCCTCCCACCCTGCCCTTCAGAGTCGCCTTGGCCCCGGGGCAGGGCCTAACACACCTGAGCAGACTGCACACCTAGCCGACTGTGTAGGGCTTGTGCGGGGTGTATGTGTCCTGATGGCGGTACAGACTGCTGCCCTAGCTCTCCGCGCTCAGATTCCTGGGCCCAGTTCCGGCCCCGCCCACACCCCCACCATACCCTGAACATTCCGGTGATTCCGGTGACCGTGAGAGCCCAGACCCTAGAGAGCTAACTGACGAAAATAAATAAATGCAGCAGAACAAGTCAGTATGTGGGCACGGGCGGTCACAGCATGTGGGTGAATTCCGTGTGTGCTGGTGCGCACGGGTGCAAGTCCGACCACCCGTGCTCGTATTTTAGGTGGACACGCGGGACGGTTATCTGGATACTGTGTGTCCATGTGCACCTTCGCTCAGGTGGCGGTGGGACATTCTTTGGTCCCCACATACACCTGGGGAGAGCCCTTGGGCTCCTGGCAGAGCAGGCAAAAAGCTGGTCACAAGTCTAGCCTTCTGCTGGACCAGGCAGTCCCCAGCCTACCCTAACACTTCTCACTGGGGTCCTGAAGCAAGCACACCCCCCCTGCCTGCTGCAGCCCCCTCGGGGTTTCTCTCTCCTCCCTGTCCCCAGCCTACCCCTGTTCGGTGCCACATCCTGGGCACTGAGCCAGATTCTGGGGCTACGGAGGGAAGGGGAGAGACCCTGATGTCCTCCTGAAGTTCACAGAGTGGGGAGGGGGAGGTAAGGGCGCGTCAAACTGGCTTCTCTGGGGAAGCAAGTGCCCATTCGAGAGAGAAACCTCCAGAGAGGTCTGGAGAATGCATGAATAAAGGAATGAGTAAGTAAATTGACAAAGGAGAATGGAGGGAAGTGGTGGGTCTGGCCCTTGACCTAGGCCCCATGGGGCAGAGGGTCCCAGGAGCAGGTAGGATACCCCCTCCTCTCCATACGCAGAGAGGGCTAAGGCACCCTCAGATGCTCCTGCAGACGCCTGGACCCCGGGCGGCCGCACAGTCACTCGTCCTTGGCGCCATGCCCAGGTGCGCACAGCCGCCCCTTGCCCCGGCAGACGCCCTCCGCGCTCGCACATCCGCGCGCCGCCGACACCCCTCGGAGCTCCCGGAGCGCGCCCCGCTCTCAGGGATCGGCAGCAGGTGCCTCGCCGCGCAGACTCGCCGGGCGCGGGGACCGGCTCGGGCGCGGGGCCGGCTGGGGCGGGGCAGCGGCGCGCGTTCCCCGCCGGCCACACGGGCCGCCCTGCGCCCGGCGAGGGGCGTGTGCACCGGCTGGGGACCCGCGGGCCCCATGTTCACGGAGCTGAGGACCAAGCCGAGCCCCCCGCGAGGCCGCGCCGGGGCTGTGCGCGCCGGATTCGGGGAGCGCCGGGATGTGGACGGTGAGCAGGGCTGGACCCGGGCGCGGAGCTATCGCGGTCTGGGGGCTCGAGGACCGGAGGGACAGGGCCGGGTCCTAGCGAAGTCCAAACTGCAGCCGCGCTCGGAGTAGGGGGCGCGTCCCGGCCGAACGGGGTTCCCAGTGTCTTTATCCCGCGCTGGGGCGAGGGCGGGGGGGGGGCGGCGGTCAGGCCTTGGGGATCGGCGCGCCCTGGTTTGGGGGAGGTGACCCGCCGAGGCTCCTGTCCCCAGGCTAGCACCACCCCGCGGTCACCTTTTCCTTCGCGCGGGTAAAACCTTCCCCGGCCCCTGCAGTGGGGCCCAGAGGGGGTCCCCGCCCCATTTCCTCCTGGAATTCTGACGTTGGGGCTGGAAAGGAGGGACGGACCGACAGACGAACGGAGAGCCCTCCCCCAGCGCGGGCAGGAAATGGGCGGGGCCCGGCTGGCCCAGGACAGGTGCGGCGCGGGCTGAGGCGTCCGACTGGTTCTCCCGCCTGGAGGCCCCTCCAGGCGAAGCCCTGAGACCCGGGGTCCCTCCCCCGAAACGTGCCTGCTTAGAATGAGTCTCCTCCCACCGTACTAGAACCACCCTCGGCCACGCCCTCTGTCTGACCCCAGACCTCAAATTCAGAGTTGCCATCCAATTCCAAAGTTGTAAGAACGGGGAGGGAGGAGGGGGTGGAAGATGTGGGTTTCCCTCATTACTGAAACCTCCTGGGCACATCACCAAGCCCTGCCCTCAGTGGGGGTGAGGGGCTGTGTCTGTGGTAGGAGGGTCACTAATTCTCCTGCTGAGGGCGTGGGGGAAGGACCCCGGCCTGGGAACCCGATCCTGCCTGCTGAGTCAGGGCGTGGATGCTGTAAGACGGGGCAAGGCTGGGCCCTGCTTCCTGTCTCTCCCCAGGGCTCTGTTGACTTGTGGACACCACACGGAGCCTTCATCCATCCATTCAGTCATTCACAATGTTTCTGGGCACCTCCTGTGTCCCAAGACCTGTGCAAGGCCTTGGGAGGGGTCAGTCCGGGTGTCTACCCTCCCCTGACTCCTGTCAGCCACCAGCACAGAAATGATGGTAAAACTAAAAGGTGATGAGCGTAACGAAGCCGGCGTGGGGAGAGAAAGCACAAGGAGTCAGCCTGGGTCCCCGAGCGCGTGCGTGCAGCCTGTGTGCTGTGCTGACGCTGCCATGCACGGGAGCTGCCCTGGGCCAGGGGGCCTGCAGGAAGGGGCAGCAGGAACCTTGTGGGCTTGCCCAGAGTTCAGCCTTCTTCTCGTTCACAAGTCACAGCCAGTGAGCACAGCAGGACAGAGGCCAAGCCTCCAAGGAACGCCAGGTGGGGCTGCAGGGACCAGGTGCCTTCGACGACCACGTGGGCAGGCAGCCCAGCCACAGGGGTCTCCCCACAGCACAGAGTCTCCCAGGACGCTGGGGCCGCGTTTCCTCACAGGCAAGCCCTGTGCGTGCGTGCGCCCTGGTCTGATGTGGCTCTGCCAGCCCAAGGAGAAGACCAGGGCCGTCCCAGGAGAGCCCCACCTGGTTCTGAGTGTGAGGCTCCCTGGTGGCCACGTCTCTCTCTAATTAAACAGAATCCATCCTGCTCCCCAGAGCACAAACTATGCTTCTTGAAGGTGGAGTTCTCAGGACAGCTCGCGCACACTTCCTTCTCTTTGGGGAGGCTTGGGAACCCCTAATTGGGAACGTGCGTCTCCTCTTCCGTGGAGGAAAGATGGGCTGAGCAGGAAGCCGGATCACAGGGAGGGAGCCCCTGCCTCTGACCGCTGTGACCAGGCACCCCTGCTTTGCAGCCACTGCCCACTTCAGCTTCTGCCGGACCCTCCTGGAGCACACGGTGTCGGCCGAGAGCATCCCCTGCCCCCTGCCTCGGACCCCGGGCACCAGCCTCACGTGGCACGACTCCCGCAGCCAGAGGGCAGCTGGCAGCCGGCAGGTCAAGCTCCTTCAGCAGCCCGGCACCGAGGCCCCCCAGGTACCCACCCACACAGTACACCCACCTCAGTCCCCGCCCTCCTTGCCACCCCACTCCACCGGCCACCCCTCTTCCCACAGGGCCGGCTGTACTCCGACCACGATGGCCTGTACCACACAAGCCCCTCCCTGGGTGGCCTGACGAGGCCCGTGGTCCTGTGGAGTCAGCAGGACGTCTGCAAGTGGCTCAAGAAGCACTGTCCCCACAACTACCTCGTCTACGTGGAGGCCTTCTCCCAGCACGCCATCACCGGTGCCGTGGGGGCTGGGGGGCTGGGGTGTGGCGGGGGCGGGCTCCCCGGAGAGCCTTCTCCCCCTCCCCTCTCTCTTCTGCTTCCTCCCCAGTCGGCCTCTCCCGTCTGGGGCTTTGTCTCTGTTTCCGTCGTCGCCTGGCTTTGCTCTGCTCAGCCACCATTCCTCCTTGCCCTCCCTCCGCCTCTCTCCCTCTCTTGCCCTGTCTCTCTGAGTCTCTCTCTGCATGTCTGTCTCTGCCCACCCGACCCATCTCTTCCTCTCTCTGCCTTCTCTCTCTCCGCCTTTGCTCTCGAAACCCCTTGGATGGCAACCTCGGCTCAACCCCTCTCCCCTCCCTCCCAGGCCGGGCACTGCTGCGGCTGAACGCGGAGAAGCTGCAACGGATGGGGCTGGCGCAGGAGGCGCAGCGGCAGGAGGTGCTGCAGCAGCTGCTGCGCCTGCAGGTGCGCGAGGAGGGGCGGAGCCTGCAGCTGCTCAGCCAAGGTCAGTGGGAGGAGCCAGGAATGCCCACGGGTTCAGAAAGGCCTGGGGGGGCTGGGCCTCGAGGCCCGGAGTGCAGGGTGGGTGGGTTGACCTCAGGAGGGTGGCCAGGGACCCCAGTAAGGGCTGTCCTGCACCTGGGCTGTCCAGTAAGGGCTGTCCTGCACCTGGGGCGAGAGGGGATGACGCCAGAGGTCCCCGACCCTCCTCACCCCCCTTCGCCCCACAGCTTCCTTCGGAAACATGTCCTAGCTGCTGCCTAGGCTTGAACGCCGGACCTCAGCACTGTGACCGGTGCCCCTGACGAGCACGAGGCAGAACTGGCCGTGCAGCCCCTCTCAGACCCCGCGTGACGCCCCAGGGGCCAAGCCCAGCCCCATGGACAGGTGGGACGAGCGTCGCCACCTCCAGCCACCTCTGGTTGTGCACTCCGGGCAGGGCCTGGGAGTGGGCGGGCGGGCAGGCAGGGGCTGCTTGAGTGGGGCCCTTCCTCCCAGGACCTGAGCCCAGGCCCACCCCCTGGTGCTGCCGGCAGCATGCAGGGCAGCCACCTGGGGCCAGAGCCGGTTTGGACACCCCCAGCCTCCCAAGGAGTCTGTTTATTTATATTCCCTTCGCCGGCACCCTCCATCGCCTGCTGAGTCACGCGTCTTCTAGGCACCCTGCCCTCGCCCAGGGCCAGAGGTCTGCCCCCTCGCCCCGTTTACGCCCTCCCCCAGCCCCTAGAGGACTGCCACACAGGTGGGGTAAACTGCCAAGGTTCCCTTTGGTGTGTGGCCCTCCCCGTCCTTGCCCAGAGAACGGTCAGTGGCCCAGCCCAGCCAGCCACCGTGCCAAGGGCTCTCACTCATTTTTGAAACCCTTACCACGCCCCCATCTACTCACGGGGACTGGGACACACGCCCAAGGCCTGACCCCAGGAGGACCCCACGCCCAGTGCCAGGCTCACCTGTGTCCTGGCCTTAGGTTGGGGGACGGCTCCCTCCTCCCAGGGTCACGGAGACTGCCTTCCAGGCTTAGTCATGGGTGGGTGTTCCCACTGCCCCTTTCCCAGGAGAACCCGGATCCACACAAGAACTGTTCTGACAGCTGCAGCCCCCATGCCCACCCAGTGGAGACCCAGCCAGCACCTGAGCAACCACTCGTGGGCCCAGCAGAGGGATAGCTAGGGCAGTCCTGGCAGCCCCACCCTCTTGCACCTCTGCCCACTCAACCCCCTGGGGATTCTGAAAATCTTGGAGACAGATGGGGCTGAGCCACCAGATCCCAAGCCGCGCCCTGTGCCAGCCTCAGGATGGGAGGTTGGTTGTTGCAGGTCCCATGTGGAATTTGAACAACTGGCCTGGTGCCCCCCATCCCGTGCGCCTCCCCATGGGAAGCCCCTCATCCTGCCCGGCTGCCCTGAATATCCCTGGCCACCTCATGCCATCACGACATGACCCTTTCCAGGGAGCCCTTCCTGTCTCTCTCCCCTTTTCCCTCCCTGTCTTGGACCCTCAGCCCCGCTGTGTTCCTGTCTTATCTTCCTTGTTTTGCGCTTTTTTATATTCTGACAAAAAAATCAGAAATAAATTCGGTTCTCAAGTGCCGCGAGTGTGGTGTCTGACTCTGGCCACCCAGGCATGTGGGGGACGCTCAGAGCCTTGAGTGGGGCCTGGGCCTGGGAGGAGGGGGCGCCTGGGCCAGCTGCCTCCAGCTGGGGCCACCAGGGGGCAGTGGTGTCCCATCCTGGTGGGGCGCCTGTGTACCCCAGGCCCCTGCTGGCCCCAGCTGCCCCATGGGCCGCACCCAGGGGCAGGGACACAGGTGTGTTAGGTTCCTGGGGCTGTTGTAACAGATGACCACGACAGGGAGGCTTAACACAACAGAAACGAACTTTCTCACTGTTCTACAGGCCACAAGTCTGGAATCCAGCAGGGCAGCACTCCTTCCTGGGCTCAGGAAAGAACCCTTCCTCGTCTCTCCAGCTTCTGGGGGCTGCCCTGGGGGGATTCCTGGGCTCATGGACACACCACTCCATCCTGGATTCCAGGGTTACATCACCTCTGGCAAATCTCCCTCCAACAAGGACACTTGTCACTGGACATAAGGCCCACCTGGATAATCCAGGATGATCTCTGCATTTCAAGACCCTTAACTTAATCACGTCTGCAAAACCTTTGTTCCAAATGAGGTCCCATTCATAGGTTCCAGGGATCTGAAGTGACTATCCTTTGGGGATCCCCATTTAGCCCCCTACACAAGTGAGAGCTCTGACATAAGAAACACACGTCACAGCACATGCCCCCACACATACCCACACAGCAACCAGACACACAAATACTCACACAGAGGCATAAACCAAGCCCTGCAGTCTGGACACACACGCACCAACACACAGAGACGCGATGACACCAGCGTCCAGACACGCAGCACACTGACACACAGGGTCCCAGCATCCCATGACCTCCTAACATACAGAAAAACACCAGGCACAGTGCACCCCATACACAACACACATAACATCACACGTTGCCCTGACATGCAGACGCGCTGTGGCCTGGACACACACCCACCAAGACCCAGACATCCCCCCACACCTTGTGTCCAGTCACTTGGACACTAACATACGACTAGGATCTTTCTCACCTAGTACGGGACACAGAGACATACCCTGACACCATGATGGCCAAACAGGACACAGCTTGACGTATGTGGTCATGCAGACACACACCTACCAATTGGATGCACCTCAGGGCACACACACTGACCCCCTCTCCTGAAATCCTGCACGTCTTGACCCTGGGGTGGGCACAGTGAATGAGGGAAGGATTACACAGGTCTCTCTGGCTCTGATTTCCAAAGGAAGGACTGACTGACCCCTCCACAGAGGGCCCCTCCCTGCCTCTGCCCCAGTATGGACACTTGGTGCCTCGAGAGAAGCAGCTCCCAGAGGTCCCTGTGAGAAAAGGAAGACTCCAAATCTGCCCACGTGTTTTGTGCCCTGCCCACAAACAGTGCAGCCGAAGCTGCCCCGGCGTGGACAGAGCAGGTAGAAAGAGCCTCGGGGAAGGAGGCGCACCTTTTACCTGTCTCCAAACTAGCGCTCCTTCCCTACTCCATTCATTTCCACGTCTCGGTGAGGTGGGTGCCCCGTCACCCCCAGACCTGATCTCAGCATCCCTGCCAAGAGCCCAGTTCCGGGGCACAAAGGAGCAAGGAGGGCACTGGCTGCTGGTCTAGGACCACCGCCCTAAAGTAGACAGGCTGCTCAGTCACCCCAATAAAGCCCATGGCCTCACACTGCCCCGGCACTGCCAGGAGCCAGGCCATTTCCTGAGGGTGGCCACAGGCAGACGCGGTCAAAGGGCTGGTTGGAAAAGAGGCTGGATCCTGCTTTGCAGGCTCGAGGCCCCCGGGGCCAGGAGTTCAAGGTCCCAGGGGAGGGCAGCCTCTTTCGCTGCACCTTCCCGTCGCTTCCATCCGTGCGCGCTGGGCTTGGGGCAGCACCCAGCGCCCCATCGTGCCTCAGTTTACCCCAATGCCTGAACAACACCTCCCGCCCGACGGAGGCATAACTGGCCACTTCGCCCTGACGGCCCAGCCCACGCAGGCGACGGACGGGGTACCGGGCAAGCGGATGGCCGCACGGGCCCCCTCCCCCGACCCGTCTCTCCCGTCGCGGATAGCGGCAGGAATACCGCGAGAGTTCGCCCCCTCCCCCCCACAGTAAAACTGTCAAAGGTGGGAGGGGCGGGAGCGCGCATGTGCGCAGCGCGGCGCGCAGCCTGGGCCGCCCGGACCCCGCGCCCCGCGCCCCGGCCCGGCCCGGCCCCGGCCTCCGCCCGGCCCCGGCCCGCTGGGCGCCGCAGGTAAGCGCCCGGCCGCGCTCCCGGCCGCGACCCCGGGCGGCCCCCGCGCCGGCCGCGCCCTCGACCCTGACCCCGCGCGCAGGTCGGGGGGCCGGACCCGGAGCCCCCGCCCGCCGCCCCCGCCGCGCCCGGACCCCCGCGCCGCGCCCCGCGCCCCGCGCCGGCGTCGCGTCCCTGCCTCCTTCTTCTCCAGAAAAAGTCGCCATTTTGGTTCACTGCCTTTGGGCCCCCCCCTCCCCAGGCGCCCGGGATCGGCCCTTCCGGGGCCACGCCGGGCCCGCACCCGCCGCAGGTGACAGGTGGGTAGCGAGGCCAGGCCCCAGGTGTGCGTCCCCTGGCCGGCCTCATCCGCGCGCCCGGGCCCAGGCCGGGGTCCCGGACCGAGCGGCCTGGGCCGCGGTCCCACCGCCAGCGTCGCCTGCGGTCAGCGCGAGGCGCTCCTATCCCCCCCCTCCAGAGGGTCCCACCTCTGCGACCCTGCTGGCCCCTCTGGGGAGGGGCGAGCCCTTTCTCCTCCTGGTGCGCGAGTCACAGGCCTTGAATGGAAGGGGAGTCTCTGCCTCCTAGGCCAGCCCTGGTCCCGGGGGCTCCCAACTCCGAATTCTTCACCCAAGCTGGAGGAAGGCTGGAAAGGTGGGGCTCAGTAGATACCCACAGTAGCCTCTGCTGGGGTCAGAAGGGCGCTGGCATGTATCCTTGGATGTATCAGTGTGAGGGCTTCCAGAGAAGTTTGTTTAGAGCGCTCTGGACCCGTACTGACCCCAGGCCCAGGATGTAGGCAGCCCCCTGACCATGGGCAGTGACTGTCCCGATCTCTGATCTCAGTCTGCCCAGATGGCCTCTGGACCTCCTAGGCACAGCAGATCCCTCCTTTTCTGTCTGTTAGAAGTTAGGAGACTTCCCTGGCGGTCCAGTGGTTAAGACGCCACGGTTCCACTGCAGGGGGCACTGGTTCAGTCCCTGGTCGGGGAATGAAGATCCCACATGCTGTGTGGCGCAGCCTTAAAAAAAGTTAGAAACCATCAGGGGAGGGGTAACCTGCCCACATTCCGCCCCCCTCTTCTTCTGTGGCCTTAAGCGTCCCTGTGGGAGGACCCAAAAGGGCTGAACTCAGAGTCGCCCCAGCTCTCAGAGCCTGGGGTCCCCCAGCAGAATGGGCCCACTGAAGCCCAGCCTCAGTCGGCAGAATGTTGTCTGTGGCCAGGGGCCTGTCGTCTCTGGAGTGGCGCTGGTGGGCCTGTAGGTTGGGGACAGAGAGTCTCTGGAGGGTGGAGGTGAGGAGGTCAGCCAGGTGGAGAGTGGCCGAGGGATCCAGCATGGGGCAGCCGTCTGGTAGGAGGGGACCCGGCGGGAAACAAAGCAGGGCAGGGGGTCAGGGAGGGTGGCTCGGCTGGCACAGGGACCTGAAGCCCGTGCGGCAGGGTCCTTGGTCTGCTCCCCCTGGAGAGGGTGTGTGCGCAGTTGCGGAGTGCGCTGGGGCCGTCGGTGCCCACCTTGGCCATCTTCCAACTGTGTCCTGGGGAGAAGGATGCGAGGGCACCCACCTGTGCCCCAGAGCGTGGCCTTGGGTCTGGGTGGGGCTGTGGGGGAAGGTGCTTCTAGGTGCGGGGCCAGCACAGCCTGTGAGCCGGCAGCCGCGCTGGTGTCATAATTGGCCCCCGAGGGGTGGCACTGGCCGCCTCCCCCGGGGCACTCCGCCTCTCCTGGAGCCATCCCCAGCTAAGCGCCAGGTCCCAGGTGCATGAGAGGTGCGTGATTCCCTCGCTCTCTGGGGTTGTGCGTCTGGAGGCAGGGAGCCCCCGGCGCTGGCGCAGGCTTCAGGGCAGGGCTGGATTTCTCTACGCTGATAGGGCTTTCTGCGTCATCCAGGGAGACTCGGCTGAGCAGCCCCTCCCCTAAACCGGAACTCCCCCCGCCCCCGCCCATCCACCCCTTCCTCCGCTTTCCCTTGTGGCCAAAGACACAGGCGGGCAGGCTCCCCTTCCTCAGGCCGGAGAGTGGGCCTGTCTGGGGCAGGGTCGAGAGCGGCCCATTTCAAGTCCCGAGTTGGGCCCGGTGGACCTCACGGGCTGCCCGCTTGCTCTGCAGAGATGACCGATCCCTTTTGTGTTGGAGGAGGCCGCCGGCTCCCGGGGTCCAGCAAGAGTGGGCCTGGGAGGGATGGCGGCCGGAATGAGGTCCGACTTCCCATGCTTCACGACCCGCCGAAGCTAGGTAAGAGGAGTGAGGGCAAGGTCGACTCCAGGTGGCCACGGGCGCCAGCGCTGGGCGTGGGCCTCCCGGGATGTCCAGCTCCTGAGAGGGAGGAGAGGTCCACCCTGGGTGGGCCACGGCCTCCTGCCCCTCGTGCCTCAGTGCAGGGGAAGTGAGGCTCCTTGCAGGCGGGACCAGCCCCCTGTGTGGCAGACAAGGCTGCAGGGAGTGCAGCTTCTGAGCCTTCGTGTGTCGTGTGCTGCAGGGCTGCCGGTAGGCCGGGGTGGGCCGACAGTGCCCAGCCAGGCCCCACTCTGCTTTGACCCGGGAAGTCCAGCCAGCGACAGAACGGAAGGGAAGAAAAAGGGGCGTCCGAAAGCCGAGAACCAGGCGCTCCGAGACATTCCTGTGAGCTCCCCGAGGGCTGGGTGGGACTCTCACAGGGTCTGCCGGGGAGCCCACTGCCTTGGCAGGCTCGCCTGCTGCGTGTCCAGTGCCGAGCCCTCAGCCCGGATCCACTGGCTGCTCCGTGTGCGAGGGCTTCGCGAGACGGCCTGGGGCCCAGCGAGTCCTGTGCGGGGCTCCCACAGGCCTGGGGCCAGTGCTGAGTCGGGGGCTGGGCAGCAGAGGCCTGGGTGGCTGCAGGGTCGACAGCCTGGCCTTTCCCACGCCCAGCTCTCCCTGATGAACCAGTGGAAAGACGAGTTCAAGGCGCACTCGAGGGTGAAGTGTCCGAACGCTGGGTGTTGGCTGGAGTTCCCCAGCATCTACGGGCTCAAGTACCACTACCAGCGGTGCCAAGGGGTAAGGGGCTGCGGCCTGGGGAAGGGGAGGCCTGGGGCCCACCCTGCCCTGGCTGTTGGCTTGGGGGTGTCCACGCCTGCCCTCTCCACCCAGGGTGCCATCTCAGAAAGGCTGGCCTTTCCCTGCCCCTTCTGTGAGGCTGCATTCACCTCTAAGACCCAGCTGGAGAAGCATCGCATTTGGAACCACATGGACCGACCCCTGCCTGCCCCCAAGCCTGGGCCCGTGAGCCGGCCAGTCTCCGTCAGTCGGCCCGTTGGGGTCAGCAAGCCCATTGGAGTAAGCAAACCTGTCACAGTCAGCAAGCCCATCGGCATCAGCAAGCCGGTGACGGTCAGCCGGCCCGTGCCGGTCACCAAGCCAGTGCCGGCCAGCAGGCCCGGGCCAGTCACCAAGCCAGTGCCGGCCGGCAGGCCCGTGCCGGTCACCAAGGCTGTGCCGGTCACTAGGCCTATACCGGTCACCAGGTCTGTGCCAATCGCCAAGCCAGTAACAGTCACCAAACCAGTGCCGGTCACCAAACCAGTGACCATCAACAAGCCGGTGTCTGTGACAAAGCTTGTGACAGTTACGAAACCCGTGCCAGTTGCGAAGCCGGTGACGGTCAGCAGGCCCATTGTGGTCAGTAAGCCGGTGACGGTCAGCAGGCCCATTGCCATCAGCAGACACACGCCGCCCTGCAAGATGGTGCTGCTGACCAAGTCTGAGAACAGAGCTCCTCGGGCCGCGGGGAGGAGCAGCGGTAAGAAAAGGTATGGGGACTCCTGCTGGGTGGGGTTGGGTGTCCCCGGCTGCAGCTCAGGGGTAACAGGGCCCAGAGTGGGCCCTCCTGCCCCTTACCTCCCTGCTCTCTGCAGGGCCGCAGACGGCCTGGATGCCTGCCCCCTCCCGCCCAAGCAGGCGAGGCCGGAGAACGGCGAGTACGGCCCGTCCACCACAGACCAGAGCTCAGCCTTCCAGCTGAGCACAGACCCCAGCAGCAGCCCCCTTTCTCTGGGCAGCAGAGCCTTGGGGGGCAAGGAGGCACCGAGGGCCGCGGGCCCCGTGTCCCCGCCTGAGGAGGGTGCGGAGCGCACGAAGCACAGTAAGACGAGAGCAGGGGGCGGCGGCAGGCGGGGGCGGCGGCCAGCCGGCCCGAGCCTCCCAACGGTTATTTGACCAGAGCCTTGTCCTGTGTGTTCTCTCCCCCGAGTCAGGAAGGAAACAGAAGACACCCAAGAAGTTTACGGGTGAGCAGCCCTCCATCTCAGGGACTTTCGGACTCAAAGGTGAGGCCTGGGCCAGCCGGGCACCTGTGGGGCCAAGCACACGCGGCGGCCGCGCCCTCAGCCTGCACCTGCCCCTCCCGCGTGCGCTCGTAGGCCTGGCCAAGGCGGAGGACAAAGCCCGCATCCACCGCGCCAAGAAGCAGGAGGGGCCGGTCCCTGAGGAGGTGCGGAAGAGGGGGCCAGCCCCCACCAGCGCTGTCAGCAAGGAGGTGCCGGCCCCAGGGGCCCACCCAGCCCCAGGTGGGAGCTGCCGGGGGGCGGGGCACAGGCCGGGTCTTGAGGGTGGGGCGGGTCCCGAGCCGCGGGGACGGGGGCCGAGCATGGACCCTGGGTTCTGTGCTTGGCGTCCAGGGCATCTGGGAGCTCCTGCCTGCCCCTGAGGCCCTGGCCCTGCTCCACAGGTGGCCCTGAGGAGCAGTGGCAACGGGCCATCCACGAACGGGGGGAGGCCGTCTGCCCCACCTGCAACGTGGTCACCCGAAAGACCCTCGTGGGGCTCAAGAAGCACATGGAAGTGTGTCAGAAGGTGAGGCTGCCCCGTGCCCACGGGGGGCGGCGCCCCAGGGCCGGCCTCTCACACGCGCGCCCGTCTGCAGCTGCAGGATGCGCTGAAGTGCGAGCACTGCCGGAAGCAGTTCAAGTCCAAGGCGGGCCTCAACTACCACACCATGGCGGAGCACAGCGCCAAGGTTTGCCGCTGGTCTGCCCCCGCGCCTGCCCGGCTCTCACTGCTGGCCTCCCGCTAGCAGGGCTTAGTGGCTCCCGTGCCTGGCGGGGACGTCCGCGGCCGCAGCCCCTGGGCGGGGGCGGGGCCCTGTGGGGGCGGGGGCACTGAAGCTGGCCTGCCCCGCAGCCCTGTGACGCCGAGGCCTCGGAGGCGGGCGAGCGCGAGGAGCGGGAGTGGCTGCGCAAGGTGCTGAAGCAGGTGGGGCGGCTGCGCTGCCCCCAGGAGGTCAGTGGGCCACGTGGGTGCGGGCGCCAGGCGGGGTGGGGCCCGCCGCTCTCCGGCCACTCACCTGCCCCGGAACCCCAGGGCTGCGGGGCCGCCTTCTCTAGCCTCATGGGCTACCAGTACCACCAGCGACGCTGCGGGAAGCCGCCCTGCGAGGTGGAGACCCCTTCCTTCCCCTGCACCCACTGCGGCAAGACCTACCGCTCCAAGGCCGGCCACGACTACCACGTGCGCTCGGAGCACGCGGCCCCGGTGAGCGGCCCACAGCCCGGCCTCCTGTCCCTGGGGCACCAGGCAGGCGCGCCCATGTGCTGCCTGCCACGTGTGCTCCGCCTTCCCTCCCAGGGGCCCACGTGCGTCGTGGGTCGGGGGGAGTGAGCCTGGGGTGGGCTCCCGTGTCCCCCGTGCGCTTGCCGTACGTGCTCTCTGTGGCTCATCTGACCTCCCCTCCCACCCCCGCAGCCCCCCGAGGAGCCTGCGGACAAGGGCCCCGAGGCTGAGGACCTGTTGGGTGTCGAGCGGACCCCCAGCGGCCGCATCCGCCGCACGTCGGCCCAGGTCGCCGTGTTCCACCTGCAGGAGATCGCGGAGGACGAGCTGGCCCGAGACTGGACCAAGCGGCGCATGAAGGACGACCTGGTGCCCGAGACTGCGCGGGTGAGCCCAGCCTCCCAGTCTCTGAGCCTGAGCCCCCGTGACCTGGGAGGGCGTGGTTGAGGGCTTTCTCAACTCAGCAGGGAGCGTCTGGGTCACCTCCAGCCCAAGCTCCGAGCTTACCCTGGCACCCGCCCACGTCTGCAGCTCAACTACACGCGGCCCGGCCTTCCTGTGCTGAACCCCCAGCTGCTGGAGGAGTGGAAGAACGAGGTCAAGGAGAAGGGCCACGTCAACTGCCCCAATGATGTGAGCCAGGGAGGCTGGGAAGGCATGGGAACGCTGGGACTCAGGACGGAGGGCCCAGGGGTGGCCTTGGGGGGAGCCCTCCACGTGGCCCCTGAAGGGTCCTCAGATGGAGCCTCACAGGCAGAGGGGCCTTGACCTCAGCCCTAGCGGCCCAGCCTGCCCACACCCCTGGGCAGGGGTGACTCCTGGGATCAAGTCCCCCCGCTTGCCCCAGATGGGCCCTGGGTCCCCCGGGCTGGGCAAGGGGTGCACACTGGTGGGGGGCCACCTGCCGGAGGGCCCGCCCCCACGGTCGCCTCCTGCCCCCAGTGCTGCGAAGCCATCTACTCCAGCGTGTCCGGCCTCAAGGCCCATCTGGCCAGCTGCAGCAAGGTCAGTGTCCGGGCCCTCCCGGCGGCCAGGCGTGCGTGCTTGGTGCTCCCAGCTGCCCCCCAGGGGTCCGCGCAAACCGGGTGTGCGCCCCTGTCCCTGTGGGGCCAGGGCCAGCGCCTCCTGGGATGCTCGCCGCCTCCAGCCCCAGCCATCAGTCACTCAGTCTCGGGTGGTTCTGCCTATGGGGGTTCCTCGTCTGTGCTGGGACAGCCCGACCTGGGCTTGGGGTACGGGCCCTTGGCTTCCCAGGAGCACCTGCCTCTTCCCCCCCTCTCCTTGCTTCCCGCCTCCCCTGCAGTGGGGGCACCTTGGTGGTCCTGCCACAGAGTGGCCTCGTGGGTCCCCAGAGCACACCTGTCAGGCACCCATTCAGATAAGCCACACAGGTCGGGGTGGTCCTGGCTGCATCTGGGTACTTCCGGTCCTCCAAGGGCCAGTGGTGGGGCCCACTTCCAGGGGCTGGACTGCCCTGTGCCTTCCAGGGGGACCACCTGGTGGGGAAGTACTGCTGTCTGCTGTGTCCCAAGGAGTTCAGCTCCGAGAGTGGCGTCAAGTACCACATCCTCAAGGCCCACGCGGAGGTGCGTCAGGGACGGGCCTGGTGGGAGAGCCCTGCTGGGCCTGCGGCTGAATGCGCCGGCCCCACGGAGGGGGCTGGGAAGGGCAGGGGCGACAGGGTGACGGCTCTTCACTTGCGCGAGTGGGCGACGTTGAGGAATCTGCTGGTTTCTCTTCAGAGCAGCCTCCGGCTTCCCTAGAGAAGCTTGGGTGTCCCCAGGCCCCGGGTCCCCTGCCGCCTCGCCCTCCAGGGTCCTGGGCCCCAGGGTTTCCATCGCTGCTTCTCTCCCCCAGAACTGGTTCCGCACTTCGGCAGACCCGCCTCCCAGACACAAGGGCCCAGACTCCCTGGTGCCCAGAAAGGAGAAGAGTCCGGCTGGCGGGAAGAAGCGGGGCCGCAAGCCCAAGGAGCGACCCCCTGAGGATCCAGCCCCTGGGACGCCTCCCCACCGGGACGACTGGCCCCCAGGAGGCAGAGACAAGGGGGCCCGGGGCTCTGCTGGCCGGAAGGTGGGAGCCGGCAAGGCGCCCGAGAAGTGAGTTTGCAGCCTGGCAGGTGGGTGGGGCCCGGCCCCCTCTGTCCAGGGTGGGGCTCCAGAGCCTCCTGCCCTCCAGGCCTCCACCCCCCACCCCTGCCTGTTCATCTGTCCAGCGGGGGCGGCCAGCCCTCTCCCCTCCCCGAGGGTGGCCCTGCCCCACGCGGGCTGCCGCAGGGCACCTTGGGCAGGGGCTCCCGGGAGGGCCAGGGCAGCTGCAGAAGTGCAATAGTCTGGAGGGACCTTCGTGGGCCGGCAAGAGGACGGGCTCCAGCCTGGGCTTCGGTGCTGGGGCGGCACGGAGCAGGCAGGTGGCCTCTGGTCCTCGGCGTGTGAGCTCCGCGCCCCATCGGGGGTCCCTGGTGGCCCGTGGTTCTGGGCTGATGAGGGTACCTGAGCAGCCTCACCTCGTGACCCGACACTGGAACCCCAGCACCCCCCAGCTACCTCCCGGGACAGACCCCAAGTCTGACAGCTGCCGTGCTGACCTGCCCGCCCCACCGCACCCCACCCCACCCCCACCCCGCCGTCTTTTGGTTCCTGCACTTCTGCTCTCTACCTCTCCAGGCCCACCTTCCCCTGCGGTGCAGCCCCTGCTGCGCTCGGGCCCTGCCCCACTGGCCCGTGTCCATCGTGGTGGCAGAGGCAGCCCTGCTCCACCGTCCCCAGTCGTGCTCCCCACTCGGGACCAGGCAGAGGCTCTGCTTCTGCCACTGCAGGGCTGTGGGGCAGGGGCCACGTGAAGTGAGCTCTGGCCTCAGCCTCCAGCTTTGCTAATGCCGCTGGCCTGAGTCGGGTAGCCTGATGGGTTTAGGGATGGGCCAGTCTGGGTTCCGGGGTCACCTGGGGCCCACGGGCATGAGGGGCGGGGACCTGGGGCCTGGCTCGAGTAGTGACCACTGTGGGAAGCATCCTCTCTTGCTGGCCTGGGTTGGCCCGTGGCCAAGCTCCCGTGGGAGCCTCCTTCCCCCTTTTTTAGCTGCTCCTTCGTTTCTGGTTGTGTGGCCTTTTGATGTGAGAGCCGAAGGCCCCGGGGGAGCTTGGCCAAGGTCATAGTAGGTTGGTGGCAGCTCCAGGGCTCTGTCTCGGCTCCCTTTGGTGCCCTGAGGGCAGCGAGGTCTGTAGGTTGGGTCAGGTGGAGTCCAGGGCTCCCTGAGGATGCAGCCACGTGGTTTCTGACCTCCTGCCTGGGCCCCACCTTCCAACCATGGCGTCGCTGGGACAGGGAGGATGCTCGGAGCTGCTGGGTTCGGGTGGAGGCTCTTTTCCACTGGGGGGTGGGGGAGGGCTGAGGGCTCGGCCTTGCCGACCCCGGACGATGTGAATCTTGATGTTTGCCCGTGTGCGTGTGTCTCCTGGGTGTAGTGGATGCCAGTCTTGTTGCTGTGACAAGTAACAAACCTTTTTTTTAATTCTGTTTTTTATATGAAAACTCACAACAATCTGACATTTTGGTGCTAAGGGTTTCCTGGTGCCGACGGTGGGTCTGGGGGCTGGGCTGGGGTCCCTCTCCTGCTCAGGGAGGCGGTGCTGACTGGGCACCCCTCTGCCCCCCAGCTCCTGTCCTCCTCCAGTCCTTGGAGAGGAGGGGCTCCAATCTGGGCTCAGCTCTCCTCACCCCGCACTAGGGAGACAGTTTCCAGGAGGGCTTTGGGGCCGAGGCGCCATGCTGCCCGTCTCCGGCTTCTTCCTTCAGCCAGAGTGCTCTGACCCTGGGCAGTCCTGGCCTGATGTGCTGGGGGGGGGGTGTGTGTGGAGACATGGGCTCCCCCCCACTCACACGCACCTGATCTGATCAGGGGGTAGAGGCCTGGGCAGGTGCAGGTAATCCAGCGTCAAAGGCTGAGGCAAGCGGCATGACTTCGGGGCAGGGGGGCTTTCTTTCCTGTGTTCCTGGGTGTCACTGGGGTACAGCTGGTGGAGGTGGAGGTGGGTCGGGCAGCCACTGCAGGGGCAGCCTCCGGGGGGAGGGTGGGGAGCAGGCACTGATGGGAGCCCCACGCGCACTTTGTCCTTGTCACCAATGGTTGGAGGAGGTTGGACCTCAACACCTCTGCTGGGGATAGCTGCCTGCCCCGGCCTCTCAGGTACTTGGCCCTTGGGGAGCGGGGGCTGGTTTTGGCTGGGGGATGCGTTTCATTGTCACCCCCAAAAGTCCACGTGTGGTCCCTGGCGTGGGAACCCCACCAGATATGTGGGAAGAGGTGGGGTCCTGGGTAACTTGATGTTTAGCACTTTAACCCCCTTCTTTGTCTTTAAGGTGGGCGTGGGGACTGCTGCCAAGAGTGGCGCTGGGTTGGACCCCTCTCTCTCCCCTCTTCCCTCCCGGCTTCCATGCTCTGGCTGGTGGGTGGCAGCGGCAAGCCGGTCCTCAGAGCCCTCCTCCTACGGTGGCAGAGCCCTGGGTGCCTCAGCAAGGTCTGCCCACTTCCCACTCTGGTGGGAGTGCAGCCAGGTAGCCTTGACTGACACCTTCAATGAGAGGGACTGAGCGGCAGACACCCCCCCTCCATGCGGTGGGTGTGGACCCTGCCTGAGACCCCAAACCCAGGGCACAGTGTCAGGTCCCTTTCTGAAGATCTACCTCTGGCCCAGCCCACCCCCCTTGCCCCGAGAACAGGAAAGGGTCGACTCGAGGGACCGACACGTCGCACGAAAATAGGATGCACTTTTCTGCTCGTGTGAGGGCAGATGAGTGTCCCCTGGTGTGACTGGTGGCCCTCCCAGTCGTAGGCCCCTCCTGTCCCTCTGGTTTGGAAGGGAAAGAGTGGGTGCACCCTGACCCGTAGAGGGGAGGGCTGTCCCGGTGTGTCCCCCTGGGTGGGCCCCAGGCGGCTGTCCTGGAGGCCTGGGGTTTCGGGGGCAGCCAGCACCTCCCGCCTGGCAGCCACACATCCTGTACTTGGGGTTTCTCGGTTTGGGTGTTTTTAATGCCAGTTCTCCGTAATAAGTGCATTTCGAAAGAGAGGTTCCGGCTATCAACTTGTAACCATATATATACGTATATATTCTATCTACAAAGTGTTTATTTGCAAGATGTTTTGACGGTGAGCTCGGGCCCCGCCCGCCTTGTGACCATCTGTCCCCGGTCCTCGTCCCCGCCCCCCGGCCCCAAGTGGCACGGGGGCGGGCCATCAACTGTATGTATTAAAAATGACTGTATCAAATAAATGTTTATTGATTTTTTTCCAGGGGTTTTGTGCAGCTGAGTTTGTGGTAAAGCGCGGGTGGGGGCCTTCCCCGTACTCGCGCCGCGCGGCCTCGTGGGGCTTCTGGTTTGCGGGGCGCGCGCGTCCTGGTGGGACTTGTAGTCCGCGGGGCGCGCGCAGCCTGATGGGAATTGTAGTCCGGGGGCGCGCTGGCGGGCGCCTGGTGCCGGGCGCCGAACCACAGCTTCCGACAGCCTGCGCGGCCGGCCCCCGAGCCCCGCCCAGCCCGCGGAGAGGCCCCCGAGCTCATGGCTGCGCTCCCGGCCTCAGCTGAAGGCCCCCGCCCGGTGCCGCCGCCCCCAGCGGCTGGAGACGAGCCAGACCGGCTGGAGGGGAAGAGCGAGGACCGGTAGGCGCGGCGCGCCCCTCGCGTCTCGTGGTGGGGGCGGCTCCGGGAGCCAAGCCTGGACCAGCGGAGGGTCCCCGGGGCCTGGCGGTGGCAGGCCCTCGCGGACGGCCGCGGGAAGGGGCCCGTAGGCAGGGCCCGCGTGGGTCCTCGGTCTGTCTCGAGCAGACGGGGTGCCGAGCCAGCGAGCACCCGGGCTGGACTGTGCGCCCGCCGGATGCTCCCAGGTGGTCAGTGCGTTCCGGGAGCCGCACGGACTCGGCCTGCCCCACTCGAGGGCCACAGGTCGTGATGCTGGGCGGCGCGGTGCTCAGTGCCTGCCGACTGCCGGCCAGGAGCCGGGGGAGGGGACCCTGGAGGCTCTGGGGGCTTTGCAGGAGGGGAAATGGTGGCGGCCGCTGTCACCTGGTTGGGGGGGGGCGGCTTCCGCTGTCGGCCTCGGGCTAGGCCCCAGGGGGTGACGGCCAAGCGGCCCTCGGGCGAGGGCTGGCTCCTCACTTCTGGATCTGAACAGTCCCTGAGCCAGGGCCAGCGTTGGCCCCACGCTGGGGCCAAAGGAAACTTTTCCAGCCAGGTGCCTGTTCCTGGGAAGTGCCGCGGCCTGGACTGCTTGGGACTGTCTGGGTGCTGCCAGCAGAGCCGCTGGGCGGGCGGGGAGAGGGATCGCAGGGGCGAGATGCCGGCAGCAAGAGGCTCCCTGAGCCTGGAGGAGCATCTTGTGTTCCTCTAGGCTCACCCCCTCCTGGGGAGCAGTGACTCCGAGCCTGGCTCAGGGTGATAGGGGGGAAGAGGGAGGACCTGAGTCTGTGACACTTGTTAGTTCTAGAGAATCTGATGTAGCCTGAGACCTGATAAGCTCTTGAAAAGAACACTCCCTGCAGACACAGAACGGTGGCAGCAGCCGTCTGGCTCTGCCCCGTGCACAGACCGCGTAGTGGGCATGGGTGCCCCTCACGGGGCTGGGGCGGCAGTGGTCTTCCTCTCCTCGGAGCGTGGTCCTCAGGGGACAGGAGGGGAGCCAGGGCCCATGGGGTGGCCCTGGAACTGCCTCTGGACGTCACGGGGGAATCGCTCCCGTTACACCCTGCCTTCTCTGCGATGTTCCTCAAGCATGTCCCCTCCCCCTCCCTGCCTCCCCAGCAGTCCCTGCGCGGCCCGAGGGGGCCAGAGCTGGCCCTGGTCAGTGTCCGGGTGTCTGTGCAGATGCCTCCAAACCGAGGCTCTCCCCGCCCGACCACGGCTCCGGCTTCGCCTTCCGCATCACCATGGCTGCACGATGTGGTCTGGTCGGTCTACCTTGGCGTGGCTTCTTGTGTGTCTGTCCCTCCAGGAGGTCAGTCCGGTGAGGACGGGGACCTCGGCCTACCTTTGCACTGGACATGCTGGTGGACAAGTGAGCACCTCGCAGTGGTGACAGGGTACCCCCCTCGGGCTGTCCCTTGGTGAGGTCCAGGTGGGCACGGGTCTGGGGGCTGCCGCTGGGCGACTGGAAGGAAGCCTGCTGGACTCGCCTAGAGCAGCGGGGAAGGAGGGGGTCCCACAGGGGGATTTCCAATGGGTGGGGTGGGGACAGTACAAGTTCCTGGAGCCTGTTGCACACCTTTAGGGCTGCAGCACCCCCAGTCCCCCAGTTCTCTCTCTGCTCTGAGAAAGCTGCCCTGATTTCCCTGTCCCTGAGCCAGTCTGGGGCGGCCCCGCCTCCCCAGGCCAGGCCCCAGCAGGCCAGCTCCTCCCTCCTGCTTCTGGCTTCATTTGACTCACTCCCCCGGGAAACTTTCCTAAAGCAGGACAGGGCATCAGGGCTTCTCAGCCCCGAGCCTGAGAGCGCCTTAGTGCGGTGGGCAGGGCCGCAGCAGGAGGGAGCAGCTACCGCGGGGCAGGCCTGTTACCCTGAGGCAGCGCCCCGGAGGGGCCCCCTTCAGTGTGCGGACCCCAAGTGAAACTCTTTCTCCCCTGAGCCCCCGCCAGCCGTCTCCACTTTGATGCTGTCGGAAGCCTAGAAAAGCTGTGTGAGGGCTGGATTAATCACAGGGAGGGGGCCAGGGACCTGGGACGGCGGTGAATACTGCGGCCGCCCACCCCAGGGCCTGCTCTGCCTCCTGCTGCCAGACTGGGGCGTGGCTGTGTCCCCAGCTGAGCGCTGAGCACGGTGGCCTTGGGGGACGTGCTGGAGCCTTCGTGGAGGGTGGGGGGGCGGGCAGTTATTCTCGGAGGAGGCCTCAGCAGGGTAGAGTTTCAGGTTGTTTATGCCTCTCGGAGGCACCTGGGGGCAGGGGTGCTCAGCTCAGCTCCGCTGCTCGCTGACCCCTCCGATTCCCTGTCCCGCTGGGGGGGTGCGGGCGTGGGCCCTGCCGTCCCCGGCAGCCCAGAGGTCTGCAGCTTTCTCCAGGCCGTTCTGGACGAGGGGGGCACGGTGGTCCTCAGCCAGCCCTGCGTGGGCAGTGTGCCAGCCTGGGCGCAGGAGGGCGGTTCACACCCGACGCTGGCCTGAGGTCCGCCTGGCTGCTCTCGGCAGCTCGGTGCTATTAATATCAGGCCAGCGCACAAGCCCCAGCCGGGTGATCCTCTTAGGCGGCCAGCGCTGAGTGCCGTTGCTTCTGCACGGGCTCCTGGGGCCTCTCACCTGTTGGCCCCCCGCCTCCCAGGGGACAGCCTCTGCCCGCCAGGGCCTGGACCCCACTTCAGCCTCTCAGCTGCTGTGCTGCCCACCCCTGAGGAGCAGTTCAGGGGGCTCCTGAGCTGTCCTGGGGGGCTGCCAGGGCTCTAAGAGGCAGTGCGGCGGTGCCCTGCACGCACCTGGGATCACCCTGGTGCCCCGGTTTCCCCTGTGTCCCGGCCATGAGCAGCCCCCAGGCTTACGCTGGCATCAGGGTCTCGGGGTGCTGGGCCCTTGGAGCAGAAGGCAGGTGAGTGGCTGGCCTGCTGTCTTCCGGTGAGGCTGCCCATCTTCGCTGCGTCTCGGCCACCCCCAGCCCCGTGTGCCGTGTCTAGTGCACGTCAGGGCGGAGACGGGCCAGGTGCTCGTGGGGACCGGCTGCCGGCTTTGCTTGGGGCTCTCAGTTACCAGCCGACGTGTGTCCGTGTGGCTCATAGCCCTTTGGTGGACTGCCTTTTGTCCTTGTGGCTGGCAGCACCCTGTCCATCCGTGAGCGGGGAGGTGAAGGCTCTCCCGTGCCACGGTTTGTCCCATTGTGGAGACGGGGTGAGGCCTGCGCTGAGGGCACAGTGAGCGTTGTCCCCGGCTTCGAGAGAGAGCCGGGCTTCTGGAGGAGGCAGTGGAACTGGACTAGGTTGCAGAACTGGCCTGACGCCGTCAGGCCTATTGCAAGCCCTCGGCCGGGCGGCTTTCTGGCAAGGTCATCCCTGGCTAACCTTGGGATCTTCCCTGAGGAGGTGTCTGTCCTGGGCTGTCCGCGCCACAGGCCTTGGAAGTCGTCCGTGGTAGTGGCCGTCGTCACCTCGGTAGGCCAAGGGTCAGTCACAGAGAGGGGTGAGGGCTCCTGCCGGAGAGGCCAGGGCACCAGCCTGGGGTGAAAAGCAGGGGGACAGCAGCAGTGCCAGCCCAGGCCTCCCATCCCACATCGGCCCCGCGAGGCCGTCTGGCTGTCCGTGAGCGTGCTGGGCACAAGGGCGGGTTTGCTGGGGCACTGAGGCCCTGCTCCTTTGCAAACCAGGTTTTCTGTGTTGGCTTTTCCTCCCCGGTAGGAGGCACAGACTGGACGTTTTCCTCTGGGGCTGTGCGAAGCTGCCCTCCCCAGCTATAGACTGTCGGTCATCTCCGGGGTCTGTGGGTCGCTTGCGGGGAGGGCAGCTGTGTGTGAGCCCTGGGGGCCCCGCGCTCGCTGTCGGGGGATGAGCGCGTCCAGGGGAACGGCCAGCGCTGCCCTCCGGCTGGGCCTTGAAGACACCACTGCTTGTGCTCCGTCTGTCTCCTGCTCGGCTGAGTGAGGCAGCTGTCACTGCCCCGTCATCTGGGTGTCCCACTGTGGTGTTGGCTCCACGGACGAGTAATTGCTACTTCCAGAGGCAACACAGGCAGCCAGTGATTCCCGGGGCTCGCTCCCCACGCCGTCCCAGTGACGGAGGACCAAGGCGGCGCGGTGCTGTGTCCCCCGGACGGTGCTGCACGCCTCCTGTCACATCCGATGGCCGGCTTTCCTGCTGCGTAACTTGTGCTGACACGGCCCTCTGTGCCCTCGAGAGCTGCTGGTGTGGCTCGTCACGTGTTAGGCCTGAGCTAATTCCTTCCACTCCTCCCCCCGCCCCACACACGTGTGCACACAGGCGCTGTCCTCCTGGCTCTTGGCAACGCTGGGGGTGCTGGGAGCACCGCACAGCTGGAGACGCCAGTGTTCCTGGCAGGGGACGCTCGGGCCACCCTGAGCAGGCCAGTTGCACAGCACCCTGCGCCCTGGCCATGACAGCAGAGGCTGTAGCGGTGACAGCGAGCTTCAAGGACAGGTGGCCGTCTCTGTGCACACGTCTCACAGGCTCACGCTAGCTTTTATGGCTCGGGGAGCTTTGCCTCGAGGATGCCTTCCGTGTGTGGCTCCTCCTCAGGTTCCCACCGCGTCCCGAGCAGTGTCCATGCCTGGGGCTCCAGCCGCGGGTGGACACACATCCTGCCGGGGTTGTCCGGTGCACCCGCAGGTTCCCGGTACTTTCTTCCTGCCTAGACGATCAGCTTGCCTTCGGAGTCTCTGGGGCGGGTCTGCCAGCTGACGCTGTGGGCAGTCTCTCTCAGGCGGTGGTGGAAGTACCTTTTTCCTAAGCTGGTCCTGCCCCCGGGGCCACCTTCACACTGAGTCTGCGTCCCAGCCTCTCAGCATAGACTGAGCCGGCATCGGGCAGACGCAGCCTCTCGTAGGGCCCTCAGCCGAGCCGAGCGTCCCCAGCTGTCCCTGAAGGCTTTGAGGCCTCGAGGCCTTGAGGCCTTGGACCAGTCATCACTTCTATGCCTTTTAGGGGTATAGACCCACAGAGAAGTCAGCACAGCCCCGCTCGAGTGGCGTGGCACGGCGAGAGCAGGCACAGATGGCGTCTGCGTCTCCCAGGCAGGTTCCCGCCTTGTGCACAGCCTCTGGGGGCCTCCGCCCTTCAGCAGGGCGCCCCGGGTCTCCCTCCCCGTCCGTCCACACCACCGCCGGCCCATCCCTTTTGTCAGCGGTCTCTGTCTCTGGAGCCCCTCTCCCTGCGTGTCCTGCAGGGTGGCACAAAACTAGAGGGCCGCCCAGAGTGTGTCTGGGGAGAGGACACAGTCCTCGACAGGGTCTTGACTGGCCTTGGCGTGCCCACCTCTCATCTCCTGGGGGGAAGGGGGTCCTCGTGGCCCTGCTGAGGCCCGGTCCACGTGGGAGGAAGAGCTGGGCCCGGACAGCGCTCCCTTGTGTCCTCCTTAGCCACCTGCCGTCCCTCTGGATTTGTGGACGGTGGCAGTCCGAGGCCCCGGGCCCAGCGGACGGGCTGCAGCCAGGTGTGCTGTGTCCCGCCACGAGCCCGCTCACCTTGGCCGTGCCCACGTGCCTGCATGAAGGCACCATGTGGACCAGTCACGCCAGGCCCAGCGTGGGGTGGCAGGGGGGGTGGTGGCCCTGGGCCAAGGCAAGCGTGCCCCGCCCCCCACAGCAGCGGCGGCAGCAGCAACGCGGAGTCCTTGGACAGGCTTCTCCCACCTGTGGGCGCCGGGCGCTCGCCCCGGAAGCGCACCACCAGCCAGTGCAAGTCCGAGCCGCCCCTGCTGCGCACGAGCAAGCGCACCATCTACACGGCAGGGCGGCCGCCCTGGTACAACGAGCACGGCACCCAGTCCAAGGAGGCCTTCGCCATCGGTGAGCGCGGCTGCGGTGCGCGGGGGGGGGCCGAGGCCGCCGCCCGCCCAGACCCCCGAGCGGGCGGGTCGGGCAGAACCCACCGCCGTGCCCCAGCCGGTGCTTCCGTGATCCGCGCTGCTCGGGCCCCTCGGTCCCGGTCAGCCCGGGGTGGAGGCAGCGTTGGGTGGCGGGCACCGCTGGGACCCATCTGTGAGGCTGACCTGGGCCGCTCCGCTCAGGGTCTCTCTGACCCTCTGCACAGGCCTGGGGGGCGGCAGTGCTTCTGGGAAGACCACTGTGGCCAGAATGATCATCGAGGCCCTGGACGTGCCCTGGGTGGTCTTGCTGTCCATGGATTCCTTCTACAAGGTAAGGGTGTCCTGCGTGAGCAGCTGCCTCCACGAGGTCCACGGCTCCTGCCCTGGCCTGGGGCCTGAGCCCGGGGCTGCTCCTCCTTCTGCTGCTGCTCCTCCCCCCCGCAGGTGCTCCTCCCCCCGCAGATGCTCCTCCCCTTGCAGGTGCTCACCAGGCAGCAGCAGGAGCAGGCCGCCCACAACAACTTCAACTTCGACCACCCCGATGCCTTTGATTTCGACCTCATCATCTCCACCCTCAAGAAGCTGAAGCAAGGCAAGAGCGTCAAGGTGCCCATCTACGACTTCACCACCCACAGCCGGAAGAAGGACTGGGTAAGGCCCTTGGGCTCAGCCCCCACCCACAGCCGGAAGTAGGACTGGGTAGATATGCCCTTCGGCCCAGCCACTGCCCACAGCCAGAAGGAGGACTGGGTATATATGCCCTTGGGCCCAGCTGCACGGGGCTGGCGCAGGGGCCTCGGGGCCGCCTCAACACACACGGTTCCTTTGCAGAAGACGCTCTACGGTGCAAACGTCATCATTTTCGAGGGCATCATGGCCTTTGCTGACAAGACACTGCTGGAGGTGAGGACGGGTTCCAGGACGGATGGCCTGGCTCCCTGCTCCTCCCGTGGGACTCCCCTTACACTGGCCTGCATCCCTGTCCCGTGCCGTAGCCCCAGGGTTGGGTGAGGAGCGGCCTTGGCTCCTGAATCTCACCCCCTGAGTCAGGGCTTCAGCTGCTGTTCTCTGGGGTCCACATGGCTGCCGAGGTCAGAGCGATGTTGGTGGGTGTGGGTTCACCTGTGGGTGTGCATGTGTGTATTCCTGCCTGGGAGGGAGCCAGCCTCCTGCATCTGCGCTGCTCGTGAGGACGTCCTCTCCCCCGGGAGGCTCTGGGCAGCTGCCCCAGGTGTGACGCATTCCGGGCCAGGCCTTGGGAGCCACCTTCCCCGCCCTGCTGGGACCCGGGGGGCACAGCCGGCTACGCCCTTGGCCTTGCTCCTTCGCTGGTCCCGAGTGTGAGTGTGCTCAGGGCCCAGGAACCCCACTGCTCGCCACGCACGCCCACGCTCAACACTCCACGTGCAATGCACACCCGCCCCCCCACGCAGCCACACCACACGCTCCCCCTGCCCCCGCCCCATCCAGACCCGAGCGGTGCCGCGCAGGCCTGCTCTGCTCCTGGGCCCACACGCAGACCAGACGTCCCTGCCAGAGCCCGTACCCTGGTGCTCACTCTGGTCCTGCTGGTGACAGGGCCTTGGAGCCTCTTGTGTCAGGCCTTCTTCAGCAACTCACTCTCCCCGTCCAGCTCCTGGACATGAAAATCTTCGTGGACACGGACTCTGACATCCGCCTCGTGCGGCGGCTGCGCCGTGACATTAGCGAGCGGGGCCGGGACATCGAGGGTGTCATCAAGCAGTACAACAAGTTTGTGAAGCCCGCCTTCGATCAGTACATCCAGCCCACCATGCGCGTGGCGGACATTGTGGTGCCCCGGGGTGAGCCTGCGGCCCACCTGGTGGGGGGAGGGCGGGGGGCGGGCAAGGCCGGACCTCACCCTCCCTCCTGTCCCGACCCAGGGAGTGGGAACACAGTGGCCATCGATCTGATCGTGCAGCACGTGCACAGCCAGCTAGAAGAGGTGAGCCGGTGCCCAGGCTCCCGCGGCCCCGCCAGCCCTGCTCCCCACTGCCACCGCCCACGGCCACCTGCCTGGGCGGCCCCCACGTTTACTGCCCCGTCGTGTGCCGGCCAGAGGCAGCTGGGCTCCCTGAGGGACCTTGGGGCACGGAATACCTCCAGCACCCCCAGCCTGAGCTGGGCCTCGCACAGAAGGGTGCGCTCCTGTCCCTCCAAACCCTTTTGGGCCACCGTTGGGTTTTGGTGCTGAGTCCCACGTCCTGAGCGTCCTAGGAGGTCACACACCCCGGGCCGGCCCAGGGCGCCGCCCACCCCTCGGTCAGGCTTCACGATGGGGTGCTCGGGGCCTGCGGAACAGAGCCCCAAGGGTCCTGGCTCTGACAGCCCAGCCCAGAGGTGCCCACGCCAGAGGCCACAGGGAGCGGGCCCCCTCCCATGGCAGGCAGCCCCCCGGGACTCTCCCGCTACGGGGCTGCGGTGTGTCCGTTCCTGGGTGGGGGTGGCCTGGCTGGCCGAGGCACACGGTGGCGACAGGCCGTGCCGTCCGGTGGCTTTGAGGTGAGCAGTGCTGCTATCACTGATGCCCCACCCCATTCCCTTGTGTCTCCCTGTGTCGCTGCGGCAGCGTGAGCTCAGTGTCAGGTAAGTCTTCCCACACCCGTCTGCACAGACGGAGGCATTTCCAACATCCACAGGGAGCTCGGAGTCTGGGTTGTCACCCAGGCAGGCAGCGAGGTCCCCTCCCACCATGCCCACCCCCTGTGGTGGACCCGCCCCCGGCACAGAAGGAGTGGTGTGATGGCCGCCACACCGCTTCTGCCTGCCCTTGCCAGTAGTCAAGGGAATTAAGGCCCAGAGAGGTTAAGATGTTTGCCCAAGTTCACATAGCACCCTGACTCGAGGCTCGCCAGACCTCTCTGGAGGCTCCTGCCCGACTTGGGGCTGGTTGTGTGGGGTTGGACCCGAGGGCACAGCTGTCCTGAGCCAGCGCCGCTGTGCCCCAGGGCAGTGGCCACAGGCCTGTCCTCCAGCAGCCAGAGGGCCTGGGTCTGCAACTTCTCTGCTTGAGCTGAGGGGCGGGTCTTTACTCCCCCAAGCGGTGTTGAGGCACCCCACCCCCCGCATCCCGGCACCCCGGCCCACCCTGGCCCTGGAGCCGAGGCACAGAGAGCCAGGAGGAGCCCCCAGGAGTCCTGGGCTGCGCGTCCTTCCTGCCCACGAGAGGGATGGGGCGCCTGTCCCCACGCAGTGGTCGGCGGAGCTGGGAAGCACCAGACCGAGCCTCCAGCTCGAGCTGCATTGGAAATGCCTCCAGGCCCGTGCGCCGGCCTCCAGCTTCCTGCCCACGCATGAGTCTCCGCTTGCCTCTCACCCGGCCCGGGGCACCTGCGGGTCTGCCCACGTCATGTCCTCTGGAAGCCTTGTTTCAGAGAAATAAAAGTTTCCAGGAAGCGTGGCTGTGGTGGGTGGGAGGGAGGGACCCGCAGGGCCGAATGCAGTGGACTCTCGGGTGCTCGCGGGCCCGGGGGCGCGGGCTGCAGGGTCTCCCTGCCGCCAACCCCGCCTCCTGCTCTTCCCTTCCCCAGGCCAGCCGGTGGCCACGGAGACCACCGTGCTCCCCGCTAAGTGGTCTTTTCTCTCTCTTCTTTTCCTCTTCTTTGTAAACCCTGGGGGCTCCTGCCCTGTTCCCTCCCTGACCTACTCTTCGCCTCTTCACGTGGTGGGCAGAGGAAGCTGCGCTGGGATCTGTGAGGACAGAGTGCTCTGGCCGTGGTGCTGCCTGCGCGCGGTGTGCCCGGCGCTCTGCAGGCTCCGCCCCTCCCCTCCCGCCCCGCCCTCCCCTCCCGCCCCTCCCCTCCCCTCCCTCTCCTCCCCGCCCCCCCACTCCGCCTCCTCCTCCCCACCCCACCCCGCTCCAGGCTGGGGCAGCAGGGGCTGTGCGAAGCCAGCTCTGCCCGCCTCTCCTGAGGGGGTCGCACATCACCTGGGGGGAAGCCTTAGGCGGGGCTTGGCCCCACAGTTCAGCTGTTTACCCAGGGAGAGGTGTCCTGAGGTTGGGGTCCAGATGCCCAGCTTGGGGGCTAAGATTGATCTGCACGTGTGAGGTCTCGCCCTCCCACTGCCAGGTCCTGAACGGGGAGGGGACCTGGAGCGGGAAGGGAGGCCCGCACCGCAGCCCCTGCTTCCTGCCTAACGGTCAGCTGCTCTGCCTTCCACCGTGTCTCTTAACCACTGCCTGGCTGTTACGGCGGAGGGCATGTCGGGATGGGGCCCTCCCTCCAAATCAACCACTGGGAGGGTGGCCTCCACCCTGCACACCCACCGTGCCCACCACGACTGCCCCCTATGGTCTGCGGCGGGAGGATGGGGCTCTGCGGGAAGATGCCCCTTCTTGAGTCCCCAGTCGCTTTGTGTCCCCAGGGCCGCGCTGGCCTCAGCGCACCAGTGCCACCCCCTGCCCCGGACGCTGAGCGTCCTCAAGAGCACGCCGCAGGTGCGGGGCATGCACACCATCATCAGGTGAGGCCCGTCCCACTCCCCCGGCCTGGCGGGCGCGCGGGGCCGCCCTTCGCTAACCCAGCCGGGCCCGCCGTTGGCAGGGACCGGGAGACCAGCCGCGACGAGTTCATCTTCTACTCTAAGAGGCTGATGCGGCTGCTCATCGAGCACGCGCTCTCCTTCCTGCCCTTCCAGGTGCGGGACGGGGGGAGGGAGGGGGCCGGGGGAGTAGGGGGGAGGGGAGGCTCCTCGCGCTCACGCCCCGCCCCCGCCCCGCGCAGGACTGCGTCGTGCAGACCCCGCAGGGCCAGGACTACTCGGGCAAGTGCTACGCGGGGAAGCAGGTACCGGGGGCCCGACCTGGGCGACAAGGGACTGGGGCGGCCGGAAGGCGGGGGTCTGGCTAGCTCAGCCTCGTCCCCCCAGATCACAGGCGTGTCCATCCTGCGGGCCGGCGAGACCATGGAGCCTGCGCTGCGGGCCGTGTGCAAGGACGTGCGCATCGGCACCATCCTCATCCAGACCAACCAGCTCACCGGGGAGCCCGAGGTGGGGGGCCTGGGGGCGGGGGGTCCGTGGGGGAGGGCGGGGCACGGGGAGCCCGAGGTGGGGGGCCTGGGGGAGGGGGGTCCGGTGGGGGGGCGGGGCACGGGGAGCCCAGGTGGAGCCTTCGGTTTGGGCCGCCCTGACCCTGTGGCTGCCTGCAGCTCCATTACCTGCGGCTCCCCAAGGACATCAGTGACGACCACGTGATCCTGATGGACTGCACAGTGTCCACTGGCGCGGCGGCCATGATGGCGGTGCGGGTGCTGCTGGTGAGTGGTTGGGAGGGGGCGGCGGGCGGCGGGCGGGGGCGGGCGCTGGGCCCAGCTCACGCCCTCGCCGCGCAGGACCACGACGTGCCCGAGGACAAGATCTTCCTGCTGTCGCTGCTCATGGCGGAGATGGGCGTCCACTCGGTGGCCTATGCTTTCCCGCGCGTGAGAATCATCACCACGGCGGTGGACAAGCGCGTCAACGACCTCTTCCGCATCATCCCCGGCATAGGTGAGGCTGCCCGGCCCTGTCAGTGACAGCTGGGGGGGCAGGTGGGCCTGAGCCCCCACCACAAGGACCTGCTTCTTCCCCCAGGGAACTTCGGCGACCGCTACTTCGGGACTGACGCCGTCCCCGATGGCAGCGATGAGGAGGAAGGGGGCTCCGTGGGGTAGCCGCCCTCCCCGCCCCCAACCCCTCCTGCTTCCCCGGGGCTTACAGGGTAGAGATGTTAACTTATTTTAATTAAAAAATGTGTTGTCGGTGTACCTCGTCTAAACATTTTGTAAAATAAAACCTGAAAATTAAGCTGTGACTGGTTAGCTGGGGTGCGGGAGTGGTGTCCTGCCTGGGCCCTGGGCTTGGGGAGTGGCCCCCAGGGCTGCCCCAGTCCCCAAGCGGCGAGGCCACTGTGGAGAGAGAGGGACTGAGGAGCCTGGCCTCCGCTGGGTCCTGGTTGGGCCCCCACCTTCCCCGCAGGACAGGGGCTTCTGGTCTCGTACTTGGCTTTTCTCACCGTCCAGGGTCAGTGCAGATTTAGGAGAGGACAGAGCTGGGCCTGCAGCTCCTGGCCCTGCTAGACTGGCCCCTTGGTGGCCACCTGGCCTGGGCCTGGAGCTCTGGGTCTTACAAGATGTCGACAGCCTCCACAGCCACTTCCCTCCCGCAGCACGTGTTTGTCCGCGGCGGGGGCGGGGCGGAAATGGGTGCGGGCGGGGCTGGAGGAGGGAGTGAGGAACCGGCCCTGGCCTCGCAGGAACCCCGCTTGCAGGGGATGTGGCCGGTGCCTCACTGAGCCGGCCACACCGCTCAGGGTCAGAAACCACATCCCGCCCTGCCTTCGCCGCTCCCGGGCAAGGGCACCGGCGAGGGTGCTGCCTGCCTGGCCCCACAGCCTGATGCCGGTTGATTCGCAGCTGCTGCGGGTGAGCTGCCAGAAGCATCCCCCACCGTCCTCCACCTCCTGGCCTGGCTCTTGCCCTTTCCTGCTCTCCTGGTGTCCTCGGTTTCCACTCACCTCACAAAGGCCATGTCATGGGAAAGCTCGTCATGGGGCGGGGACAGGAAGTCCCTGGGTGGGGACCAGGCCAAGGGCAGCAGATAAAGGCGGGAGCTTGTCCACAGGTGGCCAGGCGCCAGGGTAGAGGAGCGACACAGCCCCAAGGTCAGCAGGAGGGGCCTCTCCTCCCCAACCTGGTGAGTGGACCCTCCCCCATATCTCCAGGGCCCCATTCGTTGGTTGGTTGGTTGGTTCATTCATTCATCCTGCGCTCTGTGCCGGGAGCCTGGAGGCTGCAGCAGGCCTGGCCCTGCTCAGGTGCTGTGATGCAGCTGACACCCTTCTGTCTGGCTCGCTCTTCCCAGATGAGCAATGGGGCAAACCGTCGTTGATGAGCTGGGCAAGAGCTAGGTCGTCCTGGGAGGGGCCCCGAGTCCAGCTAGAGGACGAGCAGCTCCCACAGAAGAAATCAGACCCACATGTGCTCATGCATGTGCAGATGGCCACATGGCCCCAGACACACACACGTGCGTGATGCAGCTCAGGGCCCCCACCTCACTCAGCCGCCAGCCTCGGGGGGTGGGACGGCTTCCTTCCGCTTCTCGAGGGTCGGTGGTGGCCTAGGGCCGAGCCCTGCCTGCTCAGGCTGCGGCTCCTCATCAGAGACAGACGAGGTAGGGGAGTTCTTGGGCCACTTCCTGCCAGGACCCCAAGGGGTGGTCCTTCTAAACAGCCCTGACAGAGGGTCTTCGGGGTGCCCATGGGAGGAAGGGGCAATCCCTCCAGCCCCTCCTGGTCCCAGAAACAGGACCAGGATCCAAGGTCCAAGGCTGTCCTGGGGACAGGGCTCAGCACAGCCGCTGGAAACGTCGGGGGCTTCGCGTTTGGGAAGAAACCTTGGGTGGTGCCCTTCAGGGCCGGAGGAGCCCACCCCCAGGGAAAACCTCTCAGGCTGTGTGGCAGCTGGGACCGATTAGCAGCCCCTGGTGTTGCCTTCCGGGCACCTGGGCTCCTGTGGGCCCAACGGAGGCCGAGGGGTCAGCGGGTAGCAGGAAGAAGCTGAGGGTGGAGCTGCAGCCTGCAGCCTCACAGCCCGGGCCAGGACGGGGCGGGAGGCAGACCCGGAGCCCCTCCCTCACTTGTCCAGAAGTTCCTGGGACACAGGGTGAGGAGCCCAGAGGAGCAACGTGCCTGCTGAGGACCCATCAGCCGCCTGGGCAGTGCCTCCAGGACTGTCCAACCTGAGAATGGTGAGCATCCAGGGGCAATCTCAGGTTCGTCAGCCCGCGAGGTGCCGCCCCCTCCCCAGCAGCTGCTGCCACGGGGCGAGGGGCATGTGCACTTGGGCCAGTCGGCAGAAGGATCTGGTGGGTCGGTACCACCTGGGCAAGGACACCGCCCGTCACGGTGTCACCGATGGGCCACCTGGCATCAGAACGCACCCACAAGACGCCTGTATCCTGGGCCCCGCCTGACGCAGCCCTAAGTGCTCCAGGGTGAGTCCGAGGAAGGGGCACCGGTGTACAGGTTCCTGGGCCAGGGCTGGGGCACGACGCAGCCAGAGATGCTGCGGGCAGCTGGGAGACTTCCAGGCTCTCTGAGGTCAAGCTGAGGGCTTGTGGGTAGCAGGAAGGGAGGGGGCCATGGATTCAGATGTGAAGGAACAGGGCAGGGGCAGCAGGTGGGTTTTAGCTGTGCTTGGGTTAGAAGGGTAAGAAAAGGGCAGCTAGCACGGGGTTCACGGGGACCCAGGTCTGTGACCCCGGGATGGGAGCTATGGCGATATCAGCAGCGACACATCCGCTGGGGGGGCCGCACTGCCGGGTGGGCGGGCTGGCCTAACTCCCCGCGCAGGGCCCTCGGTGCCCCTGGTCACCGATCGGCTGCCCACTGGGGGGCCCCCGAGAACCGCCCCGGCGTCACGTGTCTGGGGGTGGGACTGGCGCGGCGCTGGCTTGGACCCTCCCCAACCGCCACCACGCCCCCCCCCCAGTCCCAGCGCGAGCGGAGTGTCCCGGCCCAGGGCTGCTGGGGGTCACGCGCCCGGACGGAAAGGGCCAGGGCCGAATGGACAGGGCTGGAGACAGCCGCGGTCTCGGGCGCCGCGGGTGCTGCCTCAGGGCCCCCCCGGAGTTCTGGGGAGTCCGAGCAGGGGGGGTCTCCCTGAGGCCAGAGGGAGACGGGTCCCCGGGACTTGGAGCGGGTGGGCGGCCCGGCGCGCCAGGGGCAGGGGCCGCCCCACAGCGATAGGTTCCTCCCGCCGGGACGGGCCACACGGCGTCCTCGGGCCCGGAGCCCGACCTGGGAGACGCTTCTCCCCTCGGGCGGGTGACGCCAGGCGCGCCCGGACCCCCGCCCCTCCTCGTGGCCACGCCCCGCGCGCCCACGGGCGGGGCTGCCTTGTGGTGCTGCGAGTGGGGCGGGGAAGGGGGGCGGGAGGTCCGCCTAGGACCCTGCCCGCACGCTGCGACCCCGACGACCCCGACTTCAGCCAGGAGCTTCAGCCAGGGTCCTGGAACTGGGCACGGGAGGGCAAGGGGCATCGGGGGGACTTAGGAGTCTTTCCGAGGTGCCATTCAGCCACGCCCGCGGCCCTCGGTCCCCCTAAACCAGGGCCAGTAGGGGCTGAGGTCCCGCTGCCCACCACCCCGAATGCGCATCATTAAGGGGTGGTGTCACGTTGTCACGTCCTATTTCTAAGTATCCCAGATAGAAAATACTGAAAATAAGGAAAAACGTGTCAGGACGACAAGGCTGGCAGGGAGGTGGGAAGGGGGCCTTCCTCTCTGTGGATGTGCAGGGCATTTGGGGCCACCAGTCAAGGGCGGGCTTCCAGACGCCTGCCCAGCGATGGTCCCCGGTGAGGGCAGTGCAGCTCTGCTTCACCAGCCAGGAACTAAAACCCACCTGTATCCTCAGTGAACAAGACCTCCAACCACTTGTGTTTAATTCATATGATATGTGCTGTACAGAAATTAACTAGACCTAGATGTAGCCACCTGGATTGAGAAAAAAAAACCCTGCGCTAAACGGACACTCACAGCGATTTAGTGCTGTACAGCTTAGGAAATCTTAGGAATCAGCGGCACGTGTTATTTACGGGCGCTGAGACTGGCAGGCAGGGTTTCAAAGCACAAGCAGAAGTGAGCTGGAGTGCCTAGTGGGCCGCCCCTGGGCCTGGGAGGGGCGCACAAGTGGGTCTTCACGGTCACGTTTGCTTTTGTGGGAAATCTAAGCTACTCTGTATTTGTTATGTTATGTACGAATAGAGTTTCAAGGTGTTTGCTACACAATTCTTAGTATTTTTAGGCTGTTTAGATTGTTTCAAATCATTTCCGCCAGGCCCTTCGCTAAGGGCAAGGACACAGAAGGAAGACCCAGCACCCCACCTGAGGGGGGCACAAGCGCGAGGGACCAGCGCCCCCGGGGCGTGGGAGGCAGCGCCGGCAGCCAGGCCTGGTGTTTCTGGAGGTACCTGCTCGCTACAGCCCTGCAGTGCCAGGTAGCCAGACCCCCGGGCCTCCTGGGTTAGGGTGGCCTCTCCCACCGAACGCCAGGGTCCACAGGGCCTGAGCACCCCGATGTGTACAGAAGGGCACACGTGGTGGACGTACACACCCTGAGGCAGAGATGCCGCCTCCTACAAGAGCCCAGGAGTGGATGCTTGTCTCGGGTGGGAGACAGGCACAAAGGCACCACGTCAGGGGGCCGTGGTGGTGCTCAGGCTGTCCCCTGCTCCCCTCTCCCTGCCGTCCAGGTGATGGGGGGGAGGGAAATCTCAGAACTCCCTGGGAGCCAGGTAGGATGACGGACCCTGCCTGGGAGATGCCAGAGGGCAGGGCCGGGTCACCAGCAGCTTGGAGACAACCCAGGAAGACGGGGCAGCGGTGTCCAGGCGTGAGGACCCGAGCATACTGCACGCTGATGCCCTGGGTGGAGCAGGCAGAGGGACAGGAGCTGGACGTGGGCGGGGCTGCCCAAGGGGCAGAGGAGCTGGCCAGGTGCCCTCTGCGGTAGCCCCTTCCTGACTTTGTGCTGCCAGCTGAGGACAGGCCCAGGACTGGCCTGCTCTCCTGGAGAGCTGCAGCCCCGCTCACCCGGCCAGACAGCTGCTCATGAGCAGCAGGATGGAGGGGCCGCTGTCTGAGGGCGGCAGGGATGGTTCCCAGAGGCTGAGGTGGTAGGACGGTCAGCTGGGTGGATAGGAGGGGACAGTGGGACCAGTGGTTGTTGGCCACTGGCTTGCTGGCCGTGTCCCAGGAGGGCTCCAGGACCCACAGTCCAAGCTGCCCTTGGCGTGTGGCTCTCCCAGCTCAAACATTCCTTCCCTCACCCCAGTCGTGGTATTTAGAAAATGGAGGGGAGTCTGTCCACACTCAGACCAGGCAGGTGGTAGTGAGGTCCCAGCCCCCAGAGGACTCAGGAGGGCCGCCGAGCTCAGCTGCCCCCAGAGCGCAAGACTCCCCTAAAGCAGGATCATGCAGGGATCGTTAAATGAAGCACACGCCCAGCCTGCAGTGAAAACATTTATTTTTTACAAGTTATCTTTATTATAGGTCAACATTCAGACATAAGAGACCATCACCATGGGAAACCACCATGACCCTCCAGCCCAGCCCCAGGGGTGTGCGTGGGCTCAGGGCGGAGGTCGGTCCCAGCAGCAGGACACAGCAGCACACGGACGATCGCGGTCCACGCGCCTGCATTTAGCTTCTAACCATGACGCATACACGTTTCAGTGTAAACTGCTCCCCTCGCCCACCCTGAAACACCCTTATTTCCAGGGAGACAAAATCACCAAAAGCTGCTGCCCACAGGACCCCAGGCCCAGCCGCTTCCTCCCCGGGGACCCTCCAGGGTGGATCTGGGGTCAGAACAGAGACCCCTTTGAACGTGGCTTTGTCACTGATTGTATCTGATGCTTAGAAAATTGGTTTTAATGTTTCAGGGGAGGGAGGGGTTTCCAGCCGCTCACCTGTGGGTCAAGTGAGCCCCCAGGTATGGGTGTGACCTTGGCAGCCCTGCACCCTACCCTGGAGGAGCCGACACTGGCAGCGCTCGGGCACCCGGCCTTCCGTCCACACTGATTCCAGGGACACAACAGGGCCGCTGTTTCCTTCTGTGCACATGGCAGAGGAGCTCGCCCAGACCCCCTGCTCCTGCCCCGACTCGTCAAGAAACCAGAGGCTGTTTGGGAGCCACTTCTATTGTACTGTCGCTTTGCCCCGGACGGCGGCACTCACGCCGCTGGGTGATATATACATATACACATATGTACACACACTGCCCACACCTACAGCAGAGACAACGCCAACCGTGCTTGAAAGGACAGTAAAAATGTAGCTTTTGCCAATTCCACAGGAGAAGGAGTCACAACCAAAATAACAAAACAGGCGAGTCCTGTGTCACAGGGGCTCACAGCTCAGAACGCTGGGAAAGGAGTGACATCAGTCACTGTTTCACGCCCCTCACCACCACCGCCGCCCCCCGCGCTGTCCCCCTGGCGGGATGTGCTGAGAGCCAGGGAAGAACGGACCGGGCCCCTCCAGGGAGAGCCCACGAGCCGGTGCCCGCCCCCCTCACAGGTGGTCTCACACCAGGTGCCACGGAGGCTGCCCGTCTCCCCAGCGGGCACGGCACAAGCTCCCCTGGAACAGACCGCCCGCGGTTAGAATACGCCAGATGGTCCCGGCAGGGCCCCTCCCCAAGCAGGAGCCCTGTGGACACAGCACGCCCAAGCGGCCCCAGTGGACACAGCACGCCCAAGGGGCCCCAGCGGAGCTGGCTGCTCGACTCGTCGGAGAAGTAGGAAAGCTCACGCACGAGCGGTAACGTCTACAGCAGGTTGAAAACAGAAAAACGCCCAGAAAGGACAAGAGACCACGTCACCAAGCGAAAACAGAAATGTACGCGCGGCAGCTCCCGTCTGCACCCTGCAGCCTCTCCCACGCTCCCGGCAGGCCACAGGCGGGCAGTGCTGTCAGAGCCTCAGGGCACCCAGCACTGGCCTCGGTGGCCCTGGAGCGAGGGCCGAGGCGCTCCTGTTCCCATCACAGCTGGAGAGGGTTGTCCCCTCCGCGCACGTGAACAGAGGGCCCTCCAGACACAACACCCCGCTCACCAGGGAAGCAGATGGGCCACACAAGGAAAAGGGAAATGCAACCAGGGACCTAGGTCTTCAGTCAGCTGGAGGGCCTGAAAGCACAGACAGGGAAGTCTTCGAAAGGGTTTCTGCCTCCAAGTCAACAAAGTGGACGTGCGTCGGGGTCAGGGTCGGGGTCAGGTGCGGGGGCATGGTCCAGGCCCTGCGCCTGGCCCCGGGGTGCCCAGCCCTCGCGGAGTCATCAGCTTCGCCTTGAGGATTGTTCTCATCACCGTCACGATTTGTTTAGTTTTTACAAATTCTACAGGAGACTGGGTTCAACAAACCTCCGGACCTGCCCCTCTGGCCTCCAAGGGAGCATCACGTTTCTAGTGGACGATCAGAAAGATTCGGGAACCAAAAGACCCGGCAGAGATCCGCCCTGACCTGCGTGACGCGCCTCGGAGTCTTCTGCCCACGAAGCAATGACACGGTCACTGTGGAAGGCGGCTGCCTACCTGAAGCCCAACCTCTGAACTTCGTGCTTGGCCGCTCTAGGGAAAAACAACTCATTTCCTAAAGTTATTTCCAGAAACGTCAGGAAGGCCGACTAGGGCCTGCTCTCAGGCTGAATTCTTGCTGGCCTGGAATTGGCACCTAAGACTGTCCTAGTGTCTGGCCTCCTCCCTGCTCCAGGGCAGGTCAAAGAATGGATTTCTTGTCCTTCTGAGAGGCCGGATCTCAGCAGATTATTCCTCATTTAACATCAGCGCAGACCTCCCCTCTTGCTGACCGTCTTCGTGATTGTTTTCAAGGGCAAAACCCCAAACAAAACGGAACCCACAAGTGCCCACGGACCTGGTGCCTGCAGAGCCGGACGCTCACCCCCCACAGCACCGTGAGGGCAGCGGGCAAGCCGGGGCCTGGGCGGGGCTGGGGTGGGGTGGTGGTAGTCAGTGGCTCGGGAAGGTGTCCTGGTGCGTCTGACCTCCTTGCGTGCTGCCCCTGCCCCACGGCCTTCCCTACGGGACATTCCGGAGGAGCCCAGCAGTCGCGAGGTGCATGATGGGAGACCAGACCCACTTGGGCCACGCAGGTCCCGCGGCAGGTGCTGGTCTGCACGGGCCCAGCACAGCCACGTCTCCAAGTCCTCAGAGCAGGGGCCACCCACAGGTCTGGACGCGGACAAGACAGACTGGCTTCCAACAGCCCACAGACGGTGCACGGACAGAGGTGAGCGGGGCTTCTGTGGTCTGGCTGCGGGCTAACGAGCCCAAGGGCACCAGAGCCACTTGGGGACCCAACCCTCTGCCCTGAGTGTGCCTTTGGTCCAGCTGGTCCTTTCTCCGTGAGCCCAACGTCTCTAGCTCTGCCCAAACCAGCAACGACAGCCAAAGGGAGCAGTCGGAGGAAAGCGGGGGGGTGAGAGCTCTGGGAAGCACAGAGGGGAGGGCTGTGCAGCCCACTCACCACGGGCAGCCTGGACTCCCAGCCCCTCTGACCACCACTAATTGGGCCGCTGCTGCCATCTGTGGTTCTTAGAGGTTCAAAGAGCATTACCAAGAGGCCAGGTGGGCCTGAAGGAATGTGGAGGACGATGCAGGGAAGGGGAGAGTGGAGGCTGCGGAAGGGGCCCCATCCATCCAGCTCATGGCCTGGGGACGTGTGGGAACGTCCCCACCCCAGGAGGGAGCACACTCGAAGCACGGGGGCCTCAGGTCAGACATGAGAAGCAACTGCTACAGGCTAAGCAGACGAGGTGAACGGGTGCCGCACAGACTGTCCTTGGTACGAATGCCACAGAAACGGCCCGGCGCTGGGAGAGTGGGCCCAGCTCCTTCCTGGCAGGTGAGTCCAGAGGCCCTGCCTGTGGCCACATGGTTGGCAGGCACGGGGCAGGGAGCAGACCCCACGGCTCCAGCCAGGCAGCACCTGCCTCAGGCCCCCATGGGCACGGGGAACGGAGCCCGAGCCCGCCTGACCGCGAGGGACCACACGGGCCGTCCAACCGCTGCGTCGACCTGCCCGAGAGCCCTGAGGCGGCCCCACGGCCGGGGAATGCGGCCTGGCCGCAACACGCTCACAGTACAGACAGACATGGAACGTAACCCTGCACATGCTATTAAAAAAGGGAGCAACGGAAGGAGACGACCGTAGCGAAGCTGCTCGAGACACTGCATGCTACGCACTTCGTGTGTCAGGGATCGGCGGGGAGCGGGCGCAGAGGCGGGCTGGCGCTGCCCTCCCGGGGCCAGGGCGGCTCCCGCCCCACCTCTGGGACTACAGTCCATGATTCTAAGGTCGAGTGGCTGGGTGCTGACTGACCCTCGAATCACAGCTTCTCCTGAATTTAGTTGAACCCATCGGTGTGATAGCTGGGGTGGGAGTCGGCTGTGAGCTGGGTGGTCTCCGTGGCGGACGCCGGCTGGACGACGATCGGCGTGTCTGCGGCCTCTGAAAGCAAGCGACGCGTGGCCTCAGGTCAGGCCAGTGGGCCTCTCGGCCCCCGACATCGTCTCTGGGCGACACGCTCGGCCACCTGGTGGCTCGACCGGGGTCGGAGGTCGTAAGACAAGCGCCCAGGGCGGGGCGAGGCTGCCAGGACCTCCGCCCCACACGACCTTCGTCAGCGGCCTCGGCCCTCGGCCCTCCCCGCCTACTCAGCTACCACAGTCCGCGGCGGGGACAGCCCTCCGCGCCTGCTTTACCTCCGGCGTCCACGTTCACACCTCAACCGTCCCGCCGCCACCACAAACACTCCCGCACAGTGTCAGTGCCCTCCTGTTTGACGAGACAGGGCGACACGTTCAGGGCCCGCTCCGGCCCCGCCCCTCACGCGCGCCCCGGGCGGCGGGCACACTCACCCCTCTCGTCGGACTGCAGCTGCGCTTCCAGGTCCTCGGGGGACACGTAGAACTCGGTCTCCTCGCCCTCAGGCGCCTTGGGCTTGCACTTCCCGCAGCAGCAGTTGAAGCAGCAGCAGAGGCAGCAGCAGCAGTAGCAGCAGGTGAGGAGCCCGCAGAACACAAACAGGGCCTGTGGGCAAGGGGACGTGGTTGTGCGGCGAGGCCGGGATGCAGCTCTCAACCTGCGCCCACCCCCGACCCCCGCCAGGGTCACAGAGGGGTCCTCACAGCAGCAGTGGACTCTTTTCCAGATCAAGGAGAATAAAGAAAGCACTGAACACGGGGACAGGAGGGCAGGAAGGAGGAGACCAGCTGCGTAAAGAAGGGTAACTCCTGAGAGGGGAGGAGGGCTGACTGGCCGCTGCCAGACAGGCTTCCGACAGCTCAGCGCCCTGCAGTGAGCCACACCCTCGGGCCTCACACGACAGATGCTTTGGATAGAATCAGGAAACCAGGTAATGTTACAATATAAAACAATAATATTTTTTTCAGAAGTTTCTCAAGCTAGATATTTCTAACAAGTTTTCCCTAATCACAAAAATAAATCTATCCACAAAGTGATAAAAAGTTCATTTCCTATTTCTACCACAGTGACTCACGAAAGAAAATGCTGTGGACGTCACCACTCGGCACAGACCTCGCTCTGTGCGCGCGGGCTGGACGCAGGCAGGCCACAGGCCAGCTACAATCTGCTGGGACCGGGCCTTTGCCCGTATCTATGGGGACGAGGAGCCCGCCACGTGCCCAGATCCACCTGGCGGGATGCGAGAGTGGGAGCTGCGCCCTCACCTTGGCCCACCAGCTGGAGAGCACGAAGTAGGTGTTCACGTTCTCCTCCCCGAACTGCTCGGCCACGTAGAGCCCCAGCGAGCCGTACTTGTCGTAGATGTTTCTTTTCGTGGAGTCCGTCAGGATGGCGTGGGCGTTGTTGATCTCCTTAAACTTGTCTGCGGCCTCTGGGTTGTCTGGGTTCTTGTCAGGGTGATATTTCAAGGCCAGCTTCCTGCAAACCAAAACCCTCTGTTGGTCTCACGTCTCACGCTCATCCACCGGGATGGAGGGCCAGCAGAGGAACGTTTACCCGTCACCACCTCCCTTTCCAGCCGGCCACAGAACTAGAGAACACCAGGCTCAACAGCAATCTCTGCAACTGTCTAAGGGCAAACCTCCCGTGCTGAGCCATCCACAGAGCAGCAAGTACCCGGGTGAGAGCTGACCTGCGGGCGCTCCCAAGAACTTCCAGCCCCGCTGCTGCCCTCTAGCGTCCTGACTGTACATTTGCCAAATGGAGGGACAGGCAAGGAGCGTGCAGCACAGGCATTTTATTGTACTGATAAGGAGATAAGCTGAGAACACAGAGGACTGTGTCAACTGTCTGCACCAACGACAGTGTCGGTCTCTGGCAGCTGCTCAGGGACACCGCAGGGGAAGGGCAAGCTCAGCCATGGGTGAAGGCTCCCCCGGGGGGTGAGACCCTGCCACCACAGCTCAGCACATCCAGGCCTGCCCCCCCCAGCCGTCTGCTCCAGGGTAGGGAGTGTGCATGACCCCACACACTGCTATTGTTTTGTTTTTGTTGCCAAGAAAACATTAAGGTAATAATCATAAGCTATACGGGGACACACTACACACACAAAGATGCAGTGGAAGGGCTACCAGTGAAACAGCGAGTAGGCGAGTAGGCCGGGGAAACACGCGCAGATAAAAGACAGGAGGGGCGGGAGCCGCCCGCCCCGGGCCCAGGCCTCTTACCGGTAGGACTTCTTAATGTCATCCGAGGTTGCATTCTTGTCCAGCCCCAGAACGTGGTACAGGGATTCCCCAGAGGTAGAGAGGGAGCGCTGTCTCTGGTCTGCCATGGCAGGCTAGTCTACAAGGAGAACGCAGAGGAGACGTCAAAAACTACAGATAAAATTTAAGTGTGTGTTTTGTAGTCCCTTGGGCAACCTCTAAATAAAGACGTAAGGAGGCAAAGCTACAAAGCTGAAGGGAAAATGAAAATGAATCTCTATAGACTAAAAACTCCATTAAGAGGAAGAGATTGTCAAAATGGATAAAAAAATGCAAGACCCAACTAGACACTGTCTGCGAGAGACACTTTAAAAACAGAGCCTCAAAATACATGAAGCAAGTGCTGACTGAAATAAGGGGAGAAGCAGACTTCACAGTCACAAAAATCTTAACAGCCCTCTCTCAGAAACTGACAGGACACACACACAAAATCAGGAAAAATACCGACGGTCTAAAGAACACTATCAACCACCATGACCCGATTACCTCTATGACACCCGCATCCACAGAACTTACACTTTTCAAAAATCACCAAGACATACCACACGATGGGCCATAAAACAAGTTTTAACAAACTTAAGTGGACTGAAATCATACACGGTGTGTCCCCAACCCTAACAGATTAGAGACCCAAAAGGAAAATACCTATGAAAACCTCAGGTGTTTAAATATTAAACGATACACTTCTAAATAACATGCAGTTCAAAGAAAAGAGGACAGACACAATTTCTAAACTCATTACTGACCTAATAAACTGTATGTGATTACCAGCGACTACTTAAAGATAAGCTGACATATTCATAGTGGCCCAAACTCAGAAGCAACCAGGATGTCCTTCAGCAGGTGACGGATAAACTGTGGTGCACCCGGACAGTGGAATATTATTCAGCAAACTTGTGTTTTCCATGAAAAGACATGGAAGAACCTTAAATGCATTTAAGTGAAAGAAGCCAATCTGAAAAAGCTACAGACTATATGATTCCAACTCTGACATTCTGGAAAAGACAAAACTATGGAGACAGTAAAAAGATCAGTGTTTGCCAGAGGTTGGGAGAGGGAGGGATGAACAGGCAGAGCACAGAGAATTTTTAGGGCAGTGAAATTATTCTGATACTACAACTGCAGATACATGTCATTATATGTTTGAAAATCCCCACAGAATGTGCAACACCAAGAGTGAGCCCTGATGTAAACTACAGACCTGAGTTACTCTGTATCAATGCTGGAGCATCACTCAAAACAATGTACCACACCAATGCTAATAGACTGTAAGACTGGGGCGGGCAGGGAGTACAAGGGAACTCTCTGTACATTCTCCTCAATTTCTGTGTAAACCTAAAACTGCCTTAAACAATAGTTCTGCTGTCCTCAGAGACTGAGATTACACTAAGCTGTGAAGAAAAAGGGGCACAGAAGGATAAGACAGTCTCTGGAAATCACTATCTGAGCAGTGAAGTTGTCAACGAGGAAGACGGGTACAACGGCATGCCTGAAACGGCTGAAGGCCAGAGCACAGAGAAGGCACAGTTTAGGAAGCGTCTGAACAGAACCAGCACAGAGAGAACGGAAAATGAGAGAATCTGCCAGGCAGGAATTTGAAAGGCAAAGAATACAGGCAACTGAGAAAAAATAGTCAACTGAAAACAAAACTAGAGCTGAAAGAAAACACAAGTGTGCAAACTGAGGCCCCACCAGGTAGAGCACCAAGGCCATACTTCTACATCCTGGGCGCTAAGAACTTCCCCAAACAAAACACGTTTCGAATTCTAAGAAGAAAGGAGCTTCACCTTAGGATTCCACTATCAACAAAGTGTAAAGTCAGAAGAACGTATAAACGCAAGAGTCTGGGAAAAGTACTGCTCGCGCATCTTCAATGAAACAATGATCTGAGGAGTATTTCAACAAAATGTGGAAAGAAATCAAGAAACAGGAAAAGATGTGACAAGAGGAGTGGTGGTGTCCCGGCCTGCGGGGGAGTGGCCCAGGCGTGCCCCCTCCTGCAGGTGGCATGGTCACTTCTGATCACAACACAGGACACACACATGAACTCCCTCCAGACTGGGTTCCGCAGGGGCTGGGCTCCCCTGGCCCCCTGTAGCCTCACGACACAGGCACTCCAACAGTTATGTCACAGACAGAGAGACACATACACAGAGAGGTGAAGTCAGGACCTGAACCCAAACCGACGGGTGCGGCCTCCTGGCTGAGGGACACCAGGTCAGCCACCTCGGCACGAAGCATAAGAGACGGTGGTGTAGAGCTGAGGGCAGGAAATGAAACACGCCTCCCTTCAATCCCAGAGATGGTGGGCTTTGGAATCAGGGTGTGAGGACTCTCAAGCCCAGTTCCGACAGCTTCCAGCTGCTTGGCGTGGCCAAGTCGCTGCCGTGCTTGGAGCCTCCCTCCTCACCTGGATGGACACAAGGACCCCCCCGACCCCCGCCCCATGGCAGGGCTGCACAGAGCCCAGGGACCCTCAGTGATGTTGATGATGGAACATATTCTCGTCAAGTCTCCATTGCTAGGAATTTCGTCCATTTACTCCACAACGGAAGTACCATGACTTCGTCAAGTTTAATTACTACTTGGCTAAGTAATTTTTTTGGTCCTTAGGTACTGTTATGGAAAATACAACTCTGACAAATCATTTTGTATTCTCAGTTACTCAGTGCCTACTAAATAGCGCTTTAGAGCCCATCCACAGGAAAATATCAATAACTACTTTTGTATCTTCTTATAGAACTATATGATTACCTGAGACGTCTAGAGGCAGTCAGCTACTTAATTTGACTAAAAAGAATTCCCTGTGGAACTTTAGCATTTAAGTCATGATTCTCCAGCACCGCTTACACCAGAGATCGCAGACGTTCTTGCAACAAGGGGCAACATTTCCTAGTCTAGGACAGAACCACCCTAAGAAAAATCAGCACACACCTGGCTTAGTTACTAGGTAAGCTAGTCACTGTGGTTCATCACCTGCTTGTTCACAGGTACAGACAGATCACTGACTTTCAAAACCTTAGAATTAATTTTCTTTTCTGTTTTTTGTTGTTGTTTTCTACTGCTGAGTTTTAAGAATGCTTTGTATATTTTGTTATATTTTAAAATATTTATTTATTTTTGGCTGCGTTGGGTCTTCGTTGCTATGCGGGCTTTCTCTAGTTGTGACGAGCGGGGGCTGCTCTTTGTTGCAGTGCGCGGGCTTCTCGTTGAGGTGGCTTCTCTTGTCGCAGAGCACAGGCTCTAGAGCACGGGCTCAGTAGTTGTGGTGCACGGGCTTAGTGCTCCGTGGCATGTGGGATCTTCCCGGACCGGGGCTCGAACCCATGTCCCCTGCATTGGCAGGCGGATTCTCAACCACTGCGCCACCAGGGAAGCCCCAGAATGAATTTTCTTAGTTTCAGTGAACTGCCAGCAACTATGACCAAACTTGAAAGGCTGACACCTGTTCAACGATACACGCATGCCCCAATCCCGGGGATTAAAAAGCAGGTTCTGCATACCCAGTCCTTAGTGCCCGGCAGCTTTCCCTCCCCCACCAGGTGTGGCGCGACCCTGTGACACTCGGTGCCAGAATGTGGTGGAGCAACGCGGGACATTCTGCCTGGACACTGACACCATCAGGCAAGTTCTCCCCACACAGAGGAACAGGTTAATGCTCATGTGGATTCAAGAACGTATGGAACCAAGAGCTTCCAGAAAAAACAACTTGGTGATAAAATCCAGCCAGTGAAGATGTGAACCAGAGGAAAGTCATCAACAATGGAAGCCGGGGCAACAGGTCTGCAGGCAGGCGACAAACCCACAGAAATGCAAGATCCCGACTGAGGGGCGGCAGGAGCTCCAGCAACAAGCCCACCGCAAACCTCCTGGCCCCCACGGCGGGTCAGCACACGGGTGGGCCAAGTGTGTGCAGCCCCTCGGCCCCAGCGGCCCCTGGCACACGGGCGCCCCTGGTTAAGGGGGCGGGTCTGCCGTGGTGAGAGAGCAGCAGTTTTATTAGTATCACCGTGATCTTCTGTTTGCCAAATTCGAGGGAAACTGGAACGCTTCTATTTAAAAGACGATGTGGGGACTTCCCTGGTGGCACAGTGGTTAAGAATCTGCCTGCCAATGCAGGGGACACGGGTTCGAGCCCTGGTCTGGGAAGATCCCACGTGCCGCGGAGCAACTAAGCCTGTGCGCCACAACGACTGAGCCCGCATGCCACAACTACTGAAGCCCGCATGCCTAGAGCCCGTGCTCCACAAGAGAAGCCCTGCTTGCCACAACTAGAGAAAGCCTGCACGCAGAAACAAAGACCCAATGCAGCCAAAAATAAAATATAAATAAATAAATTTTAAAAAGTAATAAAAATAAAAGACGATGTGAGTATCTTCGGAAGGTAAGTATCTGGTAATCTGGTTTCTGGGAAGAACCAGGGAGTAGAGGTTAAAAGACTTATTCTGGGCTTCCCTGGTGGCGCAGTGGTTGAGAGTCCGCCTGCTGATGCAGGGGACACGGGTTCGTGCCCCGGTCCAGGAAGATCCCACATGCCGCGGAGCGGCTGGGCCTGTGAGCCATGGCTGCTGAGCCTGCACGTCCAGAGCCTGTGCTCCGCAACGGGAGAGGCCACAACAGTGAGAGGCCCGCACACCGCCAAAAAAAAAGACTTATTCTTTGTTGTCTACCATTTCTTTACCTATTCCCATACTATTGCTTGATTTTTAAAATCATTTTCTTCTGTAGCCTTTTCTGCACTGCATGAACTTTTTATAAATCTATGTATGTATCTTTTTTAATAAAAACTACAAAGTTGTCGTTCTTGTGCTTCCAGATGCATGTCTGCCCTCCTAGAGGCTCTGTCACAAGTCACTTCCAGGACACACGACTTTAGCATGTCGGACTGTCGCGGGTACTGAGAACCCAGCCTTCCTGGCCGACAAGGTCCTTTAGCCCCAGGAGTCTGGCCCACATTCCCGTGCACTAACTTCCCTCTCACAGCCGGCAAGTCTCCAACAGTCCCCACAGAATCCCTTCTCATCAGAGTTCAAGAGCAAGCTGTCCATTTGGGGATCTGTTTTGGCTACTAGCCAATCAAAGGGACCTTAACGGAGGATCCAGCCAACCAGGGTCTAGTCAACTCCAAATTCTCCTAAGAACCAGCAAACATCCTCATGTGGCCTCCCTCCAACCCAATTTTCAATCATTAGAGTTTTCTGACATCACAAACAGTAAGAGCGAGAGACTAAATAAACTTCGTTATATTTTAATGAAATCACTGACAGCACAGCGATGGGTCTGGACAACTCAAGCCTAAGTTAATTATGTCTAAGCCAAGAAGTCAAACACCAGGAAAGAGCAAGCTGGGGGCAGTAGAAGTCAGCACAGGCTTTAACACCAAGGCTTACTTTGGTGCTATTCGTCAAAGTATTATTACTCTAGAAGCTGGTGTGCAAGCTTTTTGGTAAAGGGCAAGACAGTAATATTTCAGTCTTGTGGGCCATACAGACAGTCTCCACGTCCCAAGTTCTCAGCTCTGCCTTTGAAGCATGGAAGCACACAATGTCTAAAAGAATGGGCACAACTGTGCACCCATAAACCTGACTTAATTACGGAAGCAGGCACAACCCTTGACCCAGGGGTCAAGTAATGGCTCTCTTGTGAATTATTTTAGGGAAGCTGGGTGTTGTGAACAGGCACTTACATTTGTGTGCTGTGGGCAAGTGTCGGCTTAGTTACTGTGACTCTTTTTCGGTCCTCAAAGTTAACTTTGCACAAATACAAAACGAAGACGTGGGCAAGAAATGTTGTGAATATGCATTTCCAATCAAGATGGCAAAATCCAAAGAAATTTGTTCTGTCTGGCCTAATTGTGAAGCAATTAGGCCAGACAGCAGCAACAGCGCCCACCCCGAAAAGCTGCTGGAAAAGCTGTGAACGAGGCGATAGCATTTTTGACATAAACCATCCAAGTGTACTCACTGTCGTCCCCGTCAGTCACTCTTCTTACTTTAGATCATGGTTTAAGCACCACTAGCTCTGGCTTCCGAGGGTTTTTCCAACTGGAATCTTAGGTTCCCATGTAATACGGAACAATGACCCTGATAATATCTTCATACCAAAGAACAGAGAAACGAGATCCCTTACTTTGTGAGTTTCTCCACTGAGATGAGGAGAGCCCGCTGACTGCATCAGATACAAACTTTCCCCGAGGAAGACACCTCCCTCCTGTCACCGCTGGCGGGTACGGGATTCCGGCACAGCGACAGTGCAACCCTACACCCAAGCAATAAAGACGACTTTCAATGTGCTTTGCTGGGGCTCCAACGACGATGACTCTGTTCACAGGACACACGTCTGTCTCGAAGGGCGTTTACCCTTCCCCAGGATCACAGGTTCAAAAGCATTTACACACACGCCGGGTGCTGGGCAGGAGACACCACCCCTGATGCCGGGGAGTGTTGGGGCGGGAAGACACCCTAAATCAGGGTGAGCATAGCTCCCCTAGAACACCGTGATGGGAGCAGCAGAGGCCCACTGCAGATCACCTGGCTGCAGAAGACAGAATGAATATGGACAGAATCACGCCCAGGCCCAGCAGTCACACTGCTGAAAACCAGAGATCAAGAGAAAATGGACGCGTTGCGGAGGAGCGAGAGTGTGAGCCATATCCTCCTCGTTAGAAATCACAGCACCCAGAGGGTAGTGGTGCCCAACTTGAAAGCGCTCAGATAAAATACCTGTCAAACCAGAATTCTATTTCCAGAAAAAACACCCCTCAGAAACAAAGGCTGAAATGAAGACATTTTCCGACAGAGACTAAGAGAACCCATCACAAAAACCTAAAATTCACGAAACACCAATGAGAGTCACCTGGACCGAGGGGAAATGACACCAGATAGAAACCAGCGTCTTTAGAAGGAATGAAGGCCACTGGAAGTGGGGAGCACAGAGGTAACAGATGATCGTTTCCTCTTTCTTTTTAAAAAATACACAAGACTCCTGGAAGCAGGAACTGATCAACCTGGGCTTGTGCGGTTTGTGCTGCAAGTAAGACAAACAGGACAGCTTCGCACAGCGAAGCAGGGGTGGGGGAGAAATGGACACCTTATGTGAAGTAGGCAGCACAGAGCTCTAAGAAAAGCAAACACCACACAGGGTCATCAACAGAAGGACTGACAATTTCTGGTCTATTCTATACAGAACACTACTTACCAATAAAAGAAGGATAACATACTGACAAAGCAATGAAATCAATCAATCTCAAACACAATGTGTTACGCAAACAAGCTAAGAAACACAAAATGACTCCATTTATACAAATATTAGGAACAGGAAAAACAAGGTCGTGATATAAACCAGAAAAGCGACTGTTTCAGGGAGGTAAGGGGACCTCCTAGGAGACAGGAATATTCTTAATTTAAATGCAAGAGTGGTCTCACAAGTGTACACACCAAAGCTCACTGAAATCCAGTTAAGATCTGTGCCTTTCACTGTATGTCAAGTTTACCTGCAGGAAACAGAGCAGCCGTTGTAATTAATGTGATCTGTTCTCAACATGAATTAGATACTACGAGAGAACCAAATGAAACATAAAATTCTCTACTCTGTGATGGCAGGCTGCCTGTTTTTACAACTTTCATGGAGACACAGAAAGACATCCGTTTGTCTGTCATTCTGTGGCTGCTCTCAGCAGAGACTGTGTCACCAGGTAGCCGAAAATACTTACATCTGGCCCTTTAAGAATAAAACAGCTGCTATGAACATGATTCAAACTGCTATTTTATAATTTTGAGTCAGAAAATGAAATAAATGCTGTCCAAGCATAAAAATTATTACATGTAAATTTCTACATCATTTTCACACACGTTTCAAAAGTTAACATTCTAGTTAGAAACTACCCACTGCCAGGAAATACGCACTTTTAAGTTTCATGCTCAGTTGGGACACGGTCTTGTAACTAAGAGAGTGACCTGAACTGCAAACGGACAGATCTGACTTCATTCTTAGCACGTGTGATATTGGGAAATGCATCTACGAGGCTCCTGTCAAGCAGAAAGGTTGTGGAAGACAGTGAAGGGGAGAGAGAAAGAATCGGGTTTTGTGGGGGTTTTAAATCATTAAAATCAACTTTTTTCAAAAGTCTTAATATTTTATTTTCTTAATTTTCTTTTTTTGAGGTTTATTCTAATTTTATTTTTTAAAATTTATTTCATTGAAGTATAGTTGATTTACAATGTGCTAATTCCTGCTGTACAGCAATGTGATTCAGTTATACATATATATACATTCTTTTTCATATTCTGTTCCATTATGGTTTATCACAGGATATCAAATATAGTTCCCTGTGCTATACAGTAGGACCTTGTTGTTTATCCCTCTTAATTTTCTATAGTGATCGGGTATACTTTAATGATTTAAAAGAAATAAACATTTTTCCAAAGCGGGAAAAAAAATCATCCTAAAAATAATGTCCCACAAGTGACAAACTGAAGACCATCCCCTTTGCACCTGGTCAGCGCTCTCCCCTCCCCAGAGTTGGTTTCTCCCATTGTCTTGTGACCTGTCTTCTGCTTCCCTCGATTTCCCCCATCTCCCCAATACCTGGCACCACAGGCACACAGCTCCAAGCTCAACGCCGTGAGGAGGCTCCACTAGAGTGTCACGGGGGAAACCAGGTGTCCTCTGCCGCCAGCCTCAAGGTCCAGGAACAGGCCAGCTGTGCTGAGGTGGTGACTTGTCTTTGCCTGAGGAGTCCAGGAGTCCAGCACCTGTTATTTGTTTTGTTTTCTATTTCTTTGGCTGCGCTGTGTGGCTTGCAGGATCTAAGTTCCACGATCAGGGATTGAACCCGGGCCACAGCAGTGAGTGCGCCAAGTCCTAACCACTGGACCACCAGGAAATGTCACGTCTGCTATTTGAGGTAGCACCTCAGCATTTTGGTTTTTCCTAAACCCGTTTCGATTAAATTTCAAAGGCATCCCCGAGGCCCACGTCAGCACCTGGGGAGCAGCCACATCTCCTGAGCTACACCTGCTATTAACTCAGGAACTGCCATCCCAGCTATGCTCCCAGCCTTGGCCCCAGGAGGGTTAGGTCCTGACCTTCAGGCTGCGTCATTTTTAGTAACACATACCTTTAAAAACAAACAATGGGCACATTCTGCAAATCTGCAGTGTGTCCTGGTGCTGCTAGGAAGAGTACTGGGGCTCCTCCACACTGCGGGGCAGCCAAGCCACACACGAGCAGGGAAAAATGGGCTTCAAACCAGTCAAAGCTCGCCAACCCCAAGAGGCAGGGGTCCGGTAAAGGGGGAGGCTTTTCTGGAGCATACGCAGTCTGTCCTCCCTCACTGCCGCCAGGACAAGTCTGTAAAGCACGGCTCTACTCCTGTCACCACCCCACTCAGGTCCTTCCCCAACAGCCCACTGGCTGCAGCATCAAATCCCAGCTCCCGGGCCTGCCCTACAAGGTCCTATTGGACACAGACCCTGTCTGACACCAGCCTCTTCCTGCCACTGCGCCCACTGGGCCTCACGGCCTGACAGCTCGCTCTTAGGCAGAGGCAGTGCTGCCAACCCTGAGCACCTGGGGTCTCCTCAACGTCCTGCCCACTCCTACGTGGAACCCCTACTGAGACCTCCGACTGTGAAGCGAGATCCCTGGTGGGGATCCACGGATGTACAGCAGAACCCATCACATTCTATGCAGCCATCCTGAGCCTTGAGCATATGTCTGTGTGTTGTTTATTTGTTCAACAAATGTTTAGGAAGCACCTGCCATGTGCCACACTCTGCTCTCAAAGCTGGGGATTTAGCAGTGAACAAAGTAAACAAAATGGACAAAAATCCCTGTGCTCACAGGGCACGTCTATGCTCCTTAGAAGACTTAAACATCTGCAGGGGAAAGAGATGTGTATTCTGACTCTTGTATCTCCGTGTGTAAAATCAGCACGCACTGAATGTTTATGAAGAGCTGCTGTTGAATTCAACCTACCATTGCAGAAAAAAATCATATGCCAACTTTGGAAAAATCATATGCCAACTTTGGAAGAACAGATTTGAAAACGTCTTAAAAGGAAGGCTAGGGCTTCCCTGGTGGCGCAGTGGTTGAGAGTCTGCCCGCCAATGCAGGGGACACAGGTTCGAGCCCTGGTCTGGGAAGATCCCACATGCCGCGGAGCAACTAGGCCCGTAAGCCACAATTACTGAGCCTGCGCGTCTGGAGCCTGTGCTCCGCAACAAGAGAGGCCGCGATAGTGAGAGGCCCGCGCACCGCGATGAAGAGTGGCCCCTGCTTACCACAGCTGGAGAAAGCCCTCGCACAGCAACCAAGACCCAACACAGCCATAAATAGATAAATAAATAAAATTAAAAAAAAAAAAAAAAAAAGGAAGGCTATTTGGTTCTGTTTTTGTTTTTGTTTTTGTTTTAATCCCCCTCCCTCCCTCCCTTCCTTTCTTGGTTGCGCCGGGTCTTAGTTGCAGCAGGCGGGCTCCTTAGTTGCAGCACGTGAGCTCCTCAGTTGTGGCATGAAAACTCTTAGTTGCAGCATGCATGTGGGGTCTAGTTCCCTGACCAGGGAGCGAACCTGGGCCCCCTGCACTGGGAGTGCAGAGTCTTATCCACTGAGCCACCAGCGAAGTCCCTTGGTTCTGTTTTAAATATTTTATATAATATTTGATACACAGAAAGGAAGATATGGCACATATAAGTCATGATGCATCATGATAAAATAAACACCATGATCCCATCCTTCAATTTAAAAACTAGAAAATTACCAATAATTTTGAAACTTCCTGCATTCTCCCCATATACATTACCCTGAAGCAATGTTTATTACAATCCCTTGCTTAAAGAAATTTACCTCATATGTTTCTCCCTAAACACTATTTAGTTTTAATTTTTTCAGCTTAAGAAAATGGTCTTGGGCTTCCCTGGTGGCACAGTGGTTAAGAATCCACCTGTTGGGCTTCCCTGGTGGCACAGTGGTTGAGAGTCTGCCTGCCGATTCAGGGGACACGGGTTCGTGCCCCGGTCTGGGAAGATCCCACATGCCGCGGAGCGGCTGGGCCCGTGAGCCGTGGCCGCTGAGCCTGCACGTCCAGAGCCTGTGCTTCGCGACGGGAGGGGCCACAGCAGTGAGAGGCCCGCGTACGGGGGCGGGGGGGGGGGAAGACTCCGCCTGCCAATGCACGGGTTTGAGCCCTAGTCCGGGAAGATCCCACATGCCACGGAGCAACTAAGCCCATGTGCCATAACTACTGAGCCTGCGCTCTAGAGCCCGCGAGCCACAACTACTGAAGCCCGTGCGCCTAGAGCCTGTGCTCTGCAACAAGAGAAGCCACAGCAATGAGAAGCCCGCGCACCGCAACAAAGAGTAGCCCCCCTTGCCACGATTAGAGAAAGCCCATGTGCAGCAATGAAGACCCAATGCATCCACAAGTAAATAAATAAATAAGACCTTGTTTAAAAAACAAATGGTCTTAACACTGTGTATGCAGCCTTCTGGGACTTGTTTTTTTTGGCCCGTGACTTGTTTTTGAAACTCAATATATTTCTAAGATTCTCCCAAATTGCTGGATATATCTATAATTCACTCATTCCTAGTACTGGACAAATTCCACTTTGGGGCCAGGCCACAACTTGTCAATCCATTCTACTGGAAGATGCCTGCTCATTCCCAGGTTTTGCTATTACTGGGGTCCTCTGAACCTTCTGAGCAATTCCCACCTACAGTTTCTCTAGGGCAGTGCCGGGCACGGGGTGATGCCCTGCCAGCTCAGGTTAGTGCTAAGGGCAGAAGTTGACAGCAAAACTTACCCAACTGTCAAAGCAATAGCAAATAAGCACAGGAGAAGATACTCAACATCTCTACCCATTTGGGAAATGCAACTTCAAACTACAATGAGATACCACTACATATGTATCAGAATGGCTTAAAAAATAACCAGACAACACCCAGTGGCTAGACCCGTACACTGCTGGTGGCACACCAAACGGGGCAGCCACTCTGGAAGAGAGCTGGAAGTTTCCTATAAAGTTAAAGACAGGCTTTCACGTGACCCAGCCATCCCGCTCCTGAGCATTTATTCAAGAGGAACGGGAATTAATGTTCACATGGAAAACCTGTACATGAATATTTATAATCGCTAAACCCAGAAACAACACATATGTCCCTGTGAAAGGATAACAAATTGGAAGGTGAACACAATGGAGCACCACTCGGCAGCAGAAAGGAACGAAGCGTCCATCACACAACGTGGAGATTCTCAGTAACACTGGGCTGAGTGAGAGAGGCTGGCCGCAGAGGCTAGAAGCTCTATGATTCCATGTACGTGACATTCTTGAAAAGACAGCTATACCTACAGAGAGCAGAACAGTGGATGCTGTGGGCGTGGGGGGTGGGTACGGATGAGCGTGTTCCACAGCCTGAGCAGGGTGATGGTTACACAAATCTCTATGTATTAAAACTCAAGAGAACCATACATCAAAAAAAAAGGTCAATTTTACTGTATGTTTATTTTAAAAACGTAAAAAGAAAAAAATCTGGGCTTGCATTTTTTTGTTTTGTTTGCAACTTATTCTTCTAGCTAGTCATTTTCATTGTAGTTTACAAAAGTATCAGCCTGTGACACAATGGAAATGAAAACAAATAAAATCTGATCCTTCACCACAAACAGATTAGGAAGAACTGTTGTAGGGTGTGTACCTACAAGTGGAACTTTAGGGTCCCAGAGAAGGGGCAGGCCAACCGCTACCCAGATGACCACACCCCACAATGATGGGCGCCCCCAGGCTTCCCGATTTCCCACCCATCTCTTTTTACTTATCATGAACACAAGTTCATACATTTTTCTATTGTGGTAAAAACTATAGGACTGACCACCTTAACCACTCCTACGTGTACACTTGGGTAGTGTTACCTATTTGCACATTATCATGCAACAGATCTCTCACTTTTTCTTTTTTTTTGGCCACACTGCACAGCATGCGGGATCTTAGTTCCCTGACCAGGGATTGAACCCGTGCCCCCTGCAGTGGAAGCGCGGAGTCCTAACCACTGGACTGCCAGGGAATTCCCTCTCACAATTTAATGTAACTGAATATATCAAATCTGTGTGAACGTATTTTTTCTCTTTTTTGTTCAATAAATCCTTCTCCATCCCAAAATCCAAAGCGAATTCTCCTACACTTTATTCTCAAGTTTTGTCACCCACAGGTCATCCGCTCCATCTGGGGTTAACCTGGGCCCAGCATGAGACACAGACCAGCATCACTCGTCTGAGCAATGCCAGCCCCGAAGTCCCAGACGCCCCCACAGCATGTCCAGTCTTCCCCTGGGACCTGCAGGTGCACTCTAACTTCCACAGGGGAGGATTATGGGTGGTGGTGAGGACTCTCTATCTGGTTCCATTCTGAGAGTACTTTATTCAAAAACCTCCAAAATTACCTGAGGCAGTCTCAAAAATTTTTACAAAAGCTACAAATTCTGTTACTTCTACACACATCATTAAATAATACTTAAAACAATCATATTTTAATACAAGCATCCATTACAAAGACAAGGTGGGTTTAAAAGCAATGAACAGAGACTCCCCTGGCGGTCCAGTGGTTAAGACTTCGCCTTCCAATGCAGAGGGTGTGGGTTCGATCCCTAGTCGGGGAGCTAAGATCCCACACGCCTCGGGACCATAAAACTAAAACATAAAAAAATAAATAAAATAAAAGCGATGAGCGGGTAATCCCATGAGCCACACCTCCTGGTGTGCAGACAGGTTTGCCCCCTGTGTCCCCTGGGGACAGGCCGTGGTGGGAAGGCCACACCAGGGCCTCTCACTGTCTCTGGGGATGCCCCTCCGAGATGCAGAGGTTTCCAGGGCTGCCATGGAGGTGCTCCAGCCTCCCTGCCCGCTGCTGGTCATCGCAGGAACGTGGCTGGACAGGCAGCCTTGAAAGCCGCTGTGTTGCCAGGGGTAGGAGGACAGAGTGCCCGGAGTAAAGAAAGTTCCAGGCCACAACGATAATACACCGTATCATGGGTAGTCTGAAAATACAGAAGTTAAGAAAAAGGCTAATAATGTAAGAAAAAGGCTGTTAGGAACCTGGGGAGAGAGAGGCACTACTCTAGGAAGAAAACGTCATCAGAGCAGGGTCCAGGCTCTGTAACGAACGTGGTTTCCACAAGTGGGAATAACGTAAACAATTTATGGATTTTCAGCAATAAACTTACAGACAAGCACCTTTATGTTTACAAAACACAATGTAAATTTCTCTTGACAGTGTAAAAGTAAAAGGACAAATGAAAGTCAGAGGAGGAGAAGGGAAGAAAGGAAGAAAGGCCGACCCCCTGCAGTTAGCGAGAGGACAACGCATGCTGCTGATGGCGCAGGACCAAGTCCTGTCACACAGGGGACAAGGGGTAAGCGCAGCTACGCTGGGACAGGAGGACAGAGACGCTGCTACGTCGGGTCAGGACAGAAGGAACAGGGGATCCGCCAGGTGATGGGTCGGGACACAGCCATGAGGTGCGATTCAGTGACCGTGAGCCAGCACCTCGGGGAGGGGATGGGGTGCAGCCCGGTGCGGGCACGGCTGCATAGCCTCCCACACTTGGGGCCTGGCCCCACAGAAGAAAAACTTCACTGAAAATAAAGATACTAAAGACAAAGTACAACTGGTGTTCCAAAGACAGCTGACCTCTCTCCTTTGAAGGAAGCGTCATTTAAAATCCATGATGAACCTTGGAAAAAGGACATTCAAGAAACAGCTGGGGGTGTGGGGGCTTCCCTGGTGGTCCAGTGGCTAAGACTCTGCGCTCCCAATGCAGGGGACCCAGGTTCAACCCCTGGTAAGGGAACTAGATCCCGCATGCATGCTGCAACTAAGACCCAGACCAGCCAAATAAATAAATAAATAAATAAATATTAGGGGGGGAAAAAAAAAGAACCAGCTGGGTCTGGAGCACTTCACCCCCTCAGGAGGGCCAACTCCTACCGGTGCTGGGGACACACTCAGAACACGGTGGAAAACCAGTGGTTTGAATGCATGACTCCGAACTCATTATCTGTTCCAGAAGGAAAAGATTAATACACTGCAGAGTAGAAGGAAACGGCCACCAATGGCCTCCACAGACATATCTGAAGAATTATAAGCAAGAGTCAACAAACATGGAAGGGGTAAAAGGGACGATGCTGAGTCTCACAGTCGTCCGTTCCCTTTACTCCTGACTTAAAATGAATTCCAAACGTAAAGAATTCCTAAATTCTTCAGGAAAATAGAGGAACCCCTAAAGATGCCATCTTTCTTCCTTAATTCTAAGAAAAATAAAAAGCAACAGTGATGCCAAGCCTTAAGACAAAGAGAGAGCATTAGAGTCAAACGGATCCGTGTTTAAGAAGGGCTCCCCGCCAATCATCAAAGCACCAGAGAGAATGGGTCTAAACCCCAGGCAGACGGGCCAGCCTACCAAAGCACAGTAACTAAGTAGCACTTTCACCTAACAATAAGCACAATGCTTGGTCACAAAAAGAGCATGTATTCCAGTACTAAAGACACTGAACCCTCGGCCCTCACAGAGGGAGCACAAGGCTGACCAGCAAGGGCTCAGCAGACACCCCCGGGGCAGCTGAAAGGCCCCAGCATGGCCGCACCCTAAGTCCTTCTGAGGTATAAACTGAGCGACTGCCCCAGTAACGGCCGAGCATTCAGTACGGTCTATGGAATTAATTTTATCAGTAGTGACTTACGTCCAGAAACCAAATAAGGATTTTCTTTCATAAACTAATGCTTACATACAGTCAGTCAAAAGGAAAAGGTCAGAAGTTGAGCAAAACAACTCTAACTATGTGTCTGAATACAAGGAGAGTCAAAAAAAACACTGAACATTCTCAAAAGCCTGTGACTCAGAGCGGAGGCTGCCTGTGGCCCAATGTGGACGGGAGAGCCCCACTTCCGAGCCGGCCCTCCTGGTCCTGCCTGCCCAGCATCCCTGAGGTGCAAACAACAGGGCGACGCTGCCTCTGTGTAAAGCGCGCCTAAAACAAGCTGGAACCCTGACACCAGAACATGACCGACAGACACAGGTGACATTTCCATCATCACAGCACTGGGGCCAACAGGTACTCACCTATGCACAAGGCTGCAGAAAGAGATTCTAGGAAGACCAGTGCTATGGCCAAACATTTCCAGAAAACCTTAACATCTTCTCAAAGCTAAATATGAAACTAGACAGTGGAAGGCAAAAGTATTTCTTATAAAAGTAATGAGCACGGGAGCTTTCTGGGTGTTGGTGTTCTAACCTCACAACCCCTACAACCTCAGGTACTGAAGTCACAGGCACCCTTCAACCCAGGCAGCCACCTGCCGCCCCTGGCCCTCCGCGGACCAGGCCTGCGGATCAGCAGATAGACTGGAGAACCGGAGGTATCTGTATCGTGACAGAAAGGGCGTAACGCTGACTGGCAACCAGGTGCAAGTCCACTCTCGTGAATGTTTACCAGGAAGGATTTCTTACTATCTAGAGACCATCACGACATTCAAATCCTCAACTTTGAATATCACATGAAAATACCTGTGAACAAAGTCACGGTCACACAGAAGCACATAGGCTAAGAGACCTACTTAACGCTCCCGGGAGAGCCCACAGGCTCAGAGCAGTGCAGTGTGTGACACTGACAACCCAACGACCCACCAGCTTGGGGGCAGCTCCGCCCCCAGGGAGGGGACTGGACGCTCCAACTCCAGAATGAGCAGAAGCCTAAGATACACATAGCGGGTCGAAGTTCATCAAACGCAGCAGATGCAGCCACGACGTCTTCTGTGTCTCCAGCAGGAATGTGTCCCGAAACGCATCCACTGGAAACCGCGCTGCACTGGGACGCCCCAGCCAGGGCTGCCCCATGTGAAAGCCCTGGGGAGGGGGCCGCCAGGGTTCCCACTGCTGGACTGACTGCCTCTGATGAAGTAATGGACCCTGCAACGATGACCAAAACCAACCATTCTAGTACTAAATCAAGTATGAGCTGCACGAATTACCCCAGGACGAGCCAAGTGTAGAGAGACGCCTGATGTCAGAAGCGTGTCAAGACACACGCATTGCACATGCTATCACAGTTGTACTGGTGACAGAACTTACGATTACTGCTGTAATTTTACCAACATGGTACCTACAACCTAGGGAGTGCTTACCATGTGCAGGCACTTAGGGGCACACATGCTCCGGACCAAGAAGCCTGTGGGGCAGGTGCCCAGTCCAGTGGGTGATGAGAGTGTAGCTCTTGGGCTACCTGGCTGGGCTGGAGCCTGGCTCTGCGACACATGGGCTCAGTGACCTGGGCAGTTACTCAACAGCTTCATCTCCTCTTCGTCCAGTGGGGCTGCAGACAGCCTGGCACAGTGTGTCCGTGATCGAGTCGTGTGAAATGTAGAGAACAGTGCCGGGTACAAGATTTACACGAGCCGTTACTGTTACTGCCTCCAACTTACAGATGAGAAGACTAAGGCCCAGAAACGGGGTCATCTGGAGGCCTCTGTGCCAGGGATCAGCAGGACTGGGATTCAGGTTCACACCTGACTCCAAATGCTGTACAATTCGACAGATTCTCGGTAACCATGTCACAAAGCGGAGTAATTTTTCCCTGTCCTGAGCACAAATAACTTATTTTCTTGTACTAACCTACAAGCCTTATCTAAATAAGGTACTGTATTAACCCTTTACTGTGTTTTTAAACTAAAATATATACACATACAAAGTTTATAATGGTGAATAAAAGTTATGTAGGTTATACTTTATTTGACTCTCAGCTTGAACACTAATATTAATTATTGTTGCATACATTTTAGATGTAAAATCCGTACTTCACTGATTTGCCTTATTGTCGTTTGCCTTTTAAAAATATAGGAAAAGTCCTGTCTTCAAGGCTTTACAGGGCAGGCATCTAATCAGGTAAGGCTGTACCGAGCTGCTACTCACTGAAACACGCTCTGCCCCTGTGACCAAAGAGGCGAGCTGTTCGTAAGCTGGATGGTCATTCTGGGGTGAGGAAAGGACAAAGACCCCTGCCCACTCCAGGGAGCAGCAGGGGGGTCTGATGAAGTGACAGGTCTGCCTCACGACACTGCGACTCTGTGAGCAGTTTAAGGAATGCCACAAGTAAGAGGTAGATCACAGACACTTATGAAGGTTTGCACAGCTCCCCCAGAGGAGAGCAGGTCCAAGAGTGCCCCTAACGCCTACGTGCACTGCAGTCCACCAGCCTGAGTGAGGATGAGATGGTGTTAGGAGCTGGCTGGACAGGCTGGCCTACTCGGCCACCAGGACAGCCCCCTCAGATGATGGGTTACAGTTACCCTTGTCACGAATCAATTTTTATAAAAGAAAGGACAGGGGCAGGTGAAACAAGTGTGGGAGTCACGTGGATACTACACACCAGGGAGAAGGATGCTGTTGGTAACAGTCAGTTAGGGTCACCCAACCAGGCAGGATGATGCAAGAGAAAACGTCACCAACAGAAACAGCATTTTAAGAGGTAAATTCCGTGTTGTCATTTTAAGGTGTGTGACAGCATTACTTGTGCTTATTCTTCAATACCACACTTTCATACCAGAGAAAATATGTGAATCGCACCTTCCTCATCCACACGATTGGGTAACAGCTACCGTGCACGGCTGTCCTGGGGATTACGGCGGATGCGTATTCAGCAACCCTGGCCTGCTCGCAAGCAGACTGCTTCAGAGGGTTTGCCGCAGCGGGAGGGGAGGCATCCTCTAAGCGAATTTTAGAAGAAAACAAACTGTTTCCAACAGACAACTATGCTTCGACAAGTTAAGAAATACTTCATAGACAATCCTTAAATTGTAGACGTTCTAGTTTCATCTCAAAATGAAACTGGGCCATTAAATTGCGTTAAAATATTTCAGCTTTACTTGTGATGAGCCTCATGATTCAAAGTATCAGGTAAATACAGTCCAGTAAAAATTGTTACCCAGAATACAACTTCTTTTACAATTAAAAAAAAACCAAAAAACCAGATGTGGCCTGGTCTCACGCATCTTAAAAAGCCTATTTATCACTAAATTATCACTCTTTATTTCTTAACTTACTTAAAATTCTTACTTTAAAGGACACAGCAAAATTTATTGCAACTGGCTGAAAAAAATCTCACATTTTATTATCAAACCCTACAGCAGTAGCTAAATTAGCAGCAAAATATAAAGTGTTAAAATCCTGTGTAGGTGAAGAAGAAAAGACACACACTGCCGGAGGAAATATAAATTTAGCAATATATGGCAAAAATAATAAAGTCTGTATTCTCTGACCTAGAATTTTTCATTATTTATCTTAGAGAAACCCTCTCACAATTAAAGACACTCCTTTTCAGTCAAGGAAGATTCACTGAGACCACCTAACTACAAACCAAACATCTGCTGTGCTAATCCCTTCCAATAACAGAAGGAAAAAACTAAAAGCCAGGCAGTGGCACATGCTCCCTCTGCAGAGCCCGGTCCAGCTCAGTCGGGGCTGTGACGCGGAGCCTATGGTCTTGGACCCCCAGCGCCCGAATTCATTACCTCTGAAGCACCACGGGGCCAGACAGTACAGGATAACTCAGTTCTGATGGCTTCACTATAACACATTTCACTCCACCCAGTGAAAAGAACAGAGATGAAGGGCAGAGAGAGCTCTCTAAGAAAGGGGCTGGCCATCCCAGAGATAGCCAGGGCGGGGCTCAGCCGGCAGGGTAGCAAGTCAGCATTCCAATCCTCTGACTTCCAGGCTTGCAACTTTATAACCAGCTGGCACAGAATTCCTCAGAACACAGCAATGGAGACGCCAAATGACTGCACATTTCACCGTGTACACCGCCATGTTTTCTGGTGTTACATGTTCAGTGCAGAGAAATTAAAAGCACAATAAAATTATAAGTAATTCGGAGCTTCCCTGGTGGTGCAGTGGTTAAGAATCCGCCTGCCAATGCAGGGGACACAGGCTCGATCCCTGGCCCGGGAAGATCCCACATGCCGTGGAGCAACTAAGCCTGTGCGCCACAACTACTGAGCCTGCGCTCACAACTACTGAAGCCCATGCGCCTAGAGCCCGTGCTCTGCAACGAGAGAAGCCATGACAATGAGAAGCCCACGCACTGCAAAGAAGAGTAGCCTCAGCTCACTGCAACCAGAGAAAGCCTGCGCACAGCAATGAAGACCCAATACAGCCAAAAATAAAAAAATATATATTAAATTATAAGTAACTCATGATGATGAACGAGGTTCATTTACACTCATACATTCTAGAAATATTCACTGATCACTCACAATGTATCACAAAATTTGAAAATATTAGTCGGGTTTAATGTCAGGAAAAAAGGACTACGGTTTCTGCCACAGAACTAAGTTCTAAAAACCAGTGCTGTAGATACACCTACAATGGAGTATGATTTTGGAGGGAAGTGGACCTTCGATGTATATGGACAACCCTTGAAAAGCAAACCACTTACGAAGGCATTTTCAGTGACACCCACTGAATGCATGGTCTCACTACACACTCTCTCTTTGGAGAATGAGATTCTGTACTTCTTTTCTGCAATTTCAATGTGAGCTACCAATATGTTTGCAAAACTCTTAGAATTTAAAACAACTCTTACCTGCTAAAGACCAAAACCTATTAAATGTCTGCAAGTACTAATAACCAAGAGAACATACCATTTCACCCATACAACGGCCTCTAACAAAATTAATGCAAAGACAACGAAAGACAAAATCAAAAGTAAGAATTGTTTGGTGATCTAATCCTTAAATCCTCTGGGTTGAATTTCGAGTGACCAATAACAGGCTGCTGTTAATCCTCTTCAGGGGATGTCACTACCTGAGCACTGGCCTTGCTATCAGCACAGTAAAAGCATTAACAGTTCTCTCTCTCTTTTTTTTTTTTTTTTTTTTTTTGGCTGCACCGCGCGGCATGTGGGATCTTAGATCCCCCGACCAGGGATCAAACCCACGCCCCCTGCACTGGAAGCTTGGAGTTTTAACCACTGGGGCACCAGGGAAGTCCCAACAGTTCCTTCTCTTAAATGAGGGATAGCATTTTCATAAAATATGACTACTGTCATTTTTCAGCATCTTTGTCACTTAAACTTAGGAAGCAGTTGATGACATACCTTCCCACTTACCATCTCCTGTACTCCCCCAACAGGCAGTAAGGGCAGGTACCATGACCCTCATCTTAGTGGGGCCCCATCATGTGAGCCCGAGTCTCGTCCTCTCTCAGGAAGGAAAGTCTAGTACAGATTCTGCTGACACACAGACAGGGAAGGACTGTGACAGAGCAGGAGATGAGTCTGCAGCTGAAGAATGCTCTGATCTGACCGTCCAATAAGAACATAAAAACAAGCCCCATTTGGGGAGCACTGCAGTTTTAACTACTGCATGGGGAGCACCGTCAAGAGCCAACAGTCTCCTGTCCACCTCCTGGGCAAGAGGAGGCCGTCACCTTCCACACCTGTCCCCTGAAGACACAGGGTCTGTTTCCTTACTGGAAAACTGGCTGCCCTCTGGCTGAGATATATGGTTTGCCTACAGCACTGTATGCTCCAAACCTGGTACAAAGTACTTTATAAAAGAGTAAAGGAATTTTTCAAGGGTGATTATATCTGTGTCTATCATGCCATTTTGGGGCTTCCCTGGCGGTCCAGTGGGTAAGACTCTAGGCCTCCACTGCAGGGAGCCCAGGGTTCAATCCCTAGTTGGGGAGCTAAGATCCCACATGCTGTGCAGTGTGGTCAAAAAAAAAGAAAAAGAATCATTTGTAAATCAATTATACCCCAATAAAAATGTTTTTAAAAAATCATGCTCATTTTATTTCCTGACTTTAAAAGCAAAGTCCCACCTTAAATAAAATTCCACCTCGTCTCCTTACTCCAGCCTCCCAGCCTCAATTTTAGTCATTCATCCCACACCTACTGAGCATCTTCTCCAGCCCAGGACCAAGGCAAGCACGTCACACCTGGGCTCTGAGATGCACGGTCAGCAGCAGCCTACTAGGGATTCTGCCTGGTGGTGTCAGGTCGGTCAGCACAGGAACCAGTGCAGAGGCCTGGCCTCAAGTTCCAGGTCTGATACTGAGCAAAAAGCACACGTCTCCAGGGTAGCTCAGCACTGAGCACAGAGCCATCCTTCCTCCACGAGTGAGGGGGACTCAAGAACACAAAGGGCCAAGAAACATGCAGTATCTGTTCAGTCCCAGCACCACGTTAATACAATGAAAAACCAAGAACATAAATTCACTCTGAGTGAAGGTTCTGGAAATGACTTGAGTCCTTCAGTCACACATCAGGATTCAGAGCAGGCCTCAGAACAGCTCACTTTCACGTGGTTCCAACAGATTACTCCACCTCACCCATTTAATCGACAAATGTCGGGACTTCCCAGGTGGTCCAGTGGTTAAGAATCGGTCTTGCAATGCAGGGGACGCCGGTTCGATCCCTGGTCAGGGAACTAAGATCCCACGTGCCGCGGGGCAACTAAGCCTGCGTGCCACAACCAGAGACCGCGTGTGCCGCAACTATAGAGCCCACGCGCTCTGGAGCCTGCGCGCCACAACTAGAGAGAAGACGGAACACCGCAACGAAGAGCCTGCATGCCGCAACTGAGACCCGATGCAACAAACAAACAAATAAATAAATTTATAAACAAAACATAACAAATGTCACTGAGTATTTGGGACTAGCATGTGGGTTTTACTTTCTGGGGGGTTAATCAAAGACAAAATTTCTAAAAGCATTATTACCAGTGGTAGATCTGACAAAAAACTTTTTATTTTGCACTAACTATATACTAAAAGTTGCAAAAAGATTTACAGGGAGATCCTAGTACCTTTCTGATCTTCCTCTTAACTGGCTGTCCTTTCCCCAAAGGGGAGGTGACTTGCCACACACCTCCCTCAGAACCCAGCCACAGTACTCAGTACTCAGCCACAATGACTTTCCAGTGACACGGTCACTGTATTGCAGAGCTGCTACTACAATCATCACTTCCATTCATTCCAACAGTATTTCCTGGACACGCAGTACGTGCCAGCCACCGTTCTTTGCACAAAACAGCCTCCCTGTGGACTTCACCTCACAGTAAAACATTAAGTATAATAAATATATTAAACAGGACATTAGAAGAATGAAGTGCTGTGGGAAAACTAAGCAGGAAAGGGAGACAGGAAACAGGAAGTGGCGAGCTGAAATTCCAGGTAAAGCAGTAAGGGAAGTCCTGCCCTCCCGGAGCCTAAGGGTGAGGGCGCCAGTGATCTGGGTAGAGCCAGGGACGGAGCACAGGAGTCTGTTAAGAGCCTGGCAAAGAGGCCACTGTGGCGAGGGGCCCGCAGAGTGAGTCAGGGAGCCAGGGATAGGGAGACTGGTCACAGAGGATGGGGGTGGCCTGACAGGCATCCCTGCCCCGCAAGGGTCCCCATCCGAGGCCACACTGGTTCCGTAGCTGAGATCCCCCAGCAAGGCCTTGTCTCCTCCACGTGCCTCTCTAGTGTCTGCTCACCGGGACAACCCCTGGCTGCTCTGACTTCACCAGGGCCAAGGGGGCCAGGCATGGGGGTCCTGCAACACGTGTGCCTCTCAGAGCCCCGTGCTGCTGGAAGCACCTGCCACTCAGCCCCTGGCTTGGCCACGTGCCATCAGAGATGCCCCAAGTCCCGCAACCCTGACACAGGTGGAAGGAGAGCTGCACGCTCTCAGGAAGTTTCTGAAAGCCCGTAAGTCCTGCCTCACAATTTCATCTCTCAAAGTCTGACAGGCACCTCGATCCTGAAACTCAGCACCACGTTTAACAAGAGAGAAGCAAATAAACGAACACAAAATCTCAGAAGCTTTGACTAGAGTTCTGCCTTCAGGCAACCAGATTTAAGACGGGGCAGTATAACTGTCGATGTCAGCAAGGTAGTTTTTAAACAGACAACTAGTAAGGACAAAGGTGTCCAGGACAGCACCTCTCAGTCTATGACCCCTATCACACCTAAACCTGAAAACCAAAACAGAAACTTTTGCTTCTTTTCCTGCATAGCAAAACAGAGCGAATTTTGAGAACTCGTCTCTTAGGCACATGAAAAAGCGAGTCCCTGATCCAGCCGCTCAACACAAACAAGTTCGAACCCACGGGAATGAGTTCCTAACCCTCTCTCGGTAAGACTACAACACAAGGCACTGCTTCAGATGTCCTCGCGAGCAGAGAAAACATTTTTTTCTTACAAACCAGATGATTTTCACCCGCGAGATTAATCTACAGCGCGTCAAGGAACAAAGCTAAATTCCGCGAGCTATAAGCGTAATGACCCAGGCACAGGTTACGTGGCTGCTGGACCGGCGGCGCCCCTCTTTTCGGCCCTCAGGACCGCAAAGACCCTCCCCGGGGCGGGGGCGCCCCGCGCAGACCCCGGCCCCCGAGCGCGAGCTGCGCTGGGGTGGGGGGTGGGGGCCCTGGCTGCCGCACGTCGGGTCTCTGGCCGCCCCCAAGCGCGGGCCCGGTGGCCCGACCGCGGCGCACGGCCTGGGCCTTCCCGCCGCTCCTCCGGCCGCGCCGCCGCCCCCGGTCCCGAGGGGGGAAGGAAGGGGGAGGGAGGGTCGTCGCCATTTCCGCCTCCTGGCGCGCGGCCCCGCCACCCCGCGCCGTGCCACCCTGCACCCCCTCACCCCACCCCCCGTCACCCTCATCTCGCGCCCCGCCCCCGCCTCCTCATTCCGCTCTCGTCACCCCGAACCCCCGCCCGCCCGCCCGGCCTGACGCGAGGCCACCGGCCCGCCGCGAGCTCACCTGTCCGCCTGCCCGCCCGCCCGCCGGCTCCGCTCCTCCCTGCGCGGCGCTGCTGGGCAGCCGGCCGACGCGCTCCTCAGCCGGGGCTGCGCCTCGGGACTCGGCGGCGGCGGCGGCGGCAGCGGAGACGGCGATGGGGGCAGTGGCAGAGGGCGCGGGAGCAGCACCGGCAGAGGCGGCGGGGGCGCGCACGCTCACGCACGCTCACGCACGCACCCGCACCGGCGCGCGCGCTCCCGGGAGGACGTGGGCGCCGGCGGGTCGGAGCCGCGGGAGGGGCAGGCCGAGCGTGCGCCCAAAGGGCTGGGCGAAGGCTCCGCCCACTAGTGGGGCGGAGCCCCGAGTGACAGCCCACGGGCGGGGCCCCGGGAGCTGTGGGCGGAGCTCGCACCGCGGAGTCGGAAGCGTCCACCGCCCCGCAGGGGCGGGGCCGAGCGCGGGGGCGGGGCCTGTTCCTCAGAGCGTCAGGTGCTCTCCGGTGGGCCGGCAGGTGCTGCGGCCAGCCGCCCTGAAGAGGTGCGGGGACTTGTCTTGCAGCTGAGTTTGCCCCGCGCTTTACGTAAGATTGAGAACGCATAATTGTTCTCGTCAAAGAACGGGAGAGGGAGCTGGTGGGAGATGACCAGGAGGCCGGCGGCCCCTGAGCCACTGTTTGGGACTGACGTTTGCTCATCCGTGCAGCGCAGAGATGCGACTTCCTGCCTTCCTGCCCAATCACCGAAGTGCCGCCGCCATTGTCCGGGCCCTCCCAGAACCACCTACAAACAATGTCTTGAAAGGGCAGTTGAACCAACTTCCACTCACTTCCCTCCCTGTCCAGGTACGACCACTGCTCATCTCACTGACCCCCTGAGGGAGGGGAGACCTGCTCGTTACCCTTCCCTATCACTTCTTATGACAGAAACAGTTCTACCATTTACTGAGTGCCTGCTCTGTGCCTGGTACACCGGCATGCGCCAGTTTTCATCCTAGAAGCCATCCAACAGATTTTCTGGCCAGCCTCCCCACTTCCATGCTTGCCCACTGGCCATTTTCCACTCAGCGGAGTCATATTCTTAACACAGAAACTTTATGACATCCAAGTCTGCCTAAACACGTTGAGTAAAATCCAAACTCTTTGCCAACAAGCTCCAGCCCCGTCTACCTCTGCCCTCTTACACCTCTCTGCTATCATGCCGGCCTTGAACTGCCCAATTTGTCCGAGGCTCAGGGCCTGTAAGTGGCAGAGAGCTCAGGAAGTCGCCTGGCGGCCATTAAATTGTGCAACATCAAGCAGGCACGAAAAGGCCTTTGAAAACCAAGAAACAGAAGGGCCAGATTAGTGTCTGTTGATTCAAAAGGATTAAAGATCCCGGGCCAGAATCACAGGAGTGAGAGAACCAAATGAACCCGGTACCAATTTCAGAATGAAGCTGTGTTGGGCACTGCAAGAATGAATGAAGCAGGCCTTAGTGAGTCCCTCCTTGACCTACTAGTTCCACTTTAGGGATATTCTTTCTAAGAAAATGTTCCCCAATACAGAAAAAGTTGTATGCACCAAGCTGCTCTTGATGGTGTTATTTGTAATAGTGAAAATGGAAACCTGCACAACTGTACAAATAAGCACATTCAAATGGAAAAATATAGTTATAAGATGTATACGAAGGTTACCTAATAGCACTGAAAATTTTTGTGATAGCTCCTGAAAGTAAAATGAGCAAAATGCACGATATATATTAGAAGTACAGGGCTTCCCTGGTGGCGCAGTGGTTGAGAGTCCGCCTGCCGATGCAGGGGACACGGGTTCGTGCCCTGGTCCGGGAAGATCCCACATGCCGTGGAGGGGCTGGGCCCGTGAGCCATGGCTGCTGAGCCTGCGCGTCCGGAGCCTGTGCTCCGCAACGGGAGAGGCCACAACGGTGAGAGGGGCATATACCGGTTAAAAAAAAAAAAGAGAGAGAAGTACATTATTACAAATATGTCTATAAACAAACAAGCCAACCTGTTTGGAGAAAATATGAGGAAGAATACTGTCAAATATGGACAGTGGCTGCAGTCCGGCCCTGTGCTTTGCAGACCCTTCAGTTGGGCCAGGTGGATGCCTTTATCCTCACCTTGAGAGGAAACTGAGACTTCAGGGAAGCAGGTGCCATGGCTGCCCTCCAATGCCAGCCCCACCACTTGCTACAGTCCTTCAGGCTCTCAAAGCTTATCTCACGGGTCCATTATTTAGGGGGAACACCTGAGGGCTAGGTCCATGTCAGGGTCATCCTTGTACCCCAGAACAAGAGCCTAGCAAACTCTTACCCACAGGCATTTAAGTACTGAGTAAGTGAAGACCACATGGAACCCATTTCCGTCGTCAATGAGAGTAAATGCTGACTGGGAGCAGCGGTGGTGCTTTCTCCACTTGGCGCCGCCTCATGTTGTGTTGCACTGCCGGGCTGGGGCGTTTGTCTCACACAATTCGAAGCCATTAACTTTCCCTGCTCTTGCATCTCAGGCAAGCCGTGCCCTCTGACCCCAAAGGACGTCCGATGCTCCCAGTGAAGGGACTTCCCACTGGGCACACCCAATACAGCAGGAATGGACACATGTGAAGCACCAGGGCAGTGCAGAGCGAGGCTCTCCCCAGAACAGTTTTGGGGGTGGTGCGGCTAGCACTCCAGGGCACAGCGTTAAGAAGGAAAAGCAGAGTGCAGGAAGTTGTAAGCCATCTTTTCAGTAAGAACGGGAAGGGAATGAGAATACACATTCGTAGTTGCTCGGTTTTGCATGAAGAAAGCACTGGGAGGGTGAAGAGTCATCGTACAGGGCAGGTGGGGGGTGTACAGGGAACAGGCGCATTTGAGCGGGCCTCACACCCAGTATTGACTTTTGAATCCTGTACACAGAGGACCTTAAGACACTTAGCAGAGAAGTCCTCTCCACGGCACCCCTGCACTCCACCCCCAGGTCCCTGCTTCCCACTCTGCACCACCTGAGCTCACCCCCCCCCGCCTCATTCCTCCAGGACTTGTCTACCCGTGGTCGGCACCTTCACGTGGTGCCCCAGCAGAGTGGGGCCACGAGGACGGGAAGATGGCCGCACACTGTTGGCCCAAGGAACGGGACCCTCTTCTTCCCAAGGTCCGCCCCCCTCTCAGCGAGCCCCTCCACCCACCCACCCAGCCGAAGACACGGGTGCCCTTCCTGCACCACAGCTGTTACAGCTGCAGCCGGACGACCTCAGGAGTTCAAGCAGCTCTCACGCCAGGCCCGAGCGCTTCAGTGGGGTGGATCCTGGCCGGCCGGACACCCTCTTGCTGCAGTGCCCGCCTGCATGGCTCCGGCAGCTCAGCCCAGACTCGACTGTAACCTGGCCGGCTCCTCCCCACGGTCCATACCCCTTCCCCAGAGACCCCACAGCTTTGTCACCAACACACCCTCTCATGGCACTGAAGATCTAGAATTTGTATTTGAGACCATCTATTTCCTGCCTGCCTCTCCCTAGGGTGCAGGGATCCTGCCTGTCGGTTATTTTGCCACTCTTTCGCCACCTTCCTGAATGAAGTAAGATACACCACACAAGCTTAAGTGGGTTTTCCCCCAAAGGAATGCTTTATTGACAAATCACCCGTTATCTACTTTAAGGAAAAGATAAATCAGTTATTACACCTGCATCCTGCCTTCCCATCACACCCCATCTGAGAGATTCCAACCCTGGGGAAGGAGCACAGAGCAGCGTTCCTCCCAAGGCACGAGTGTGGACGGCAGCCACCCCCCACCCCCCAGTGTGTCTGAAGTGACCAGCAGACACTCAGGTACCAGACAGCACATCACAGTCGACCAGAGTAGACACTGAGCTGACGGCTCCTTCCCTTCAAGAGTGCACAGATGCCGGCGAGGTCTCTGCCCGCTAAGAGCCTGTAAGGCACAGAGCGCCCCTCCAGGTGCGCCAGACGTGGAGCCCTGGGTGAGAGGCTGCTGGGCTGTGGCAGCATCGGAGCAGAAAGAGATCTTTGTAGCTCCTGAGAAAAGGCAACAGCAGAGTCCCAGCTGACCCGACGCCCTGGCCCTGACCTACCTGCAGGGTCTGCCTGTTGCTCGCTGGCCCTGGCGTGTGCCACACACCCAGGTTGGAGCCGCTGATCGGTGACGTGCCAGCCAGGCCCAGCCTGTACAGGGGCAGCGCCAGCCCTCTGTGAAGGTGCTGGTCTTTCTTTCTCCCACCCCCACCAGCCAGTGGGAGCTGCCCCGGTCACTGAGAGGAGCGAGAAGCCAGTTTTCTATACGGGGATGGAACGCACTCGTGAAATAAAACACACCACTGGCACAGAGGTGCTGCCCCTCGGCTGGATGCAGGATTTTACACAGCACTCAAAATCCACTAAGGAACCCTCGTTTATACATACAAAAACATTATAAACAAATAAAACATAAGGCAATATAAGGCGTGCACTTCAGCTTGAGTCCAAAGGAATAACATTCTCTAACTGGGAGGCTAAAGCTGCTTTGCGTAGTTTTACTTTCTGAAAAACCCACTGCTTTTAAAAAATAAAGAATTTGCTTTTTTTAAAGCTAGATCATTAGTGTAATGGTTAGGCATCTGCTGCTACTCAGCCTTCTGGAAGCTCTCAGAAAATGGGGAGTTTTCCTGTTTGGCATTTTGAAATAAAACTGCAGATCAGGCAGGGCTTTCTGGATGGCTCTTCCTTCTGCGACTTAGGGAAGGAGTTTTTATACTTATCGCTCTCCCCCCCCCCACCCCGCTTTCAACATGCTGATCTACTAACAAGACTCCCAACAGGAGCTTGGCTTTGGCTCCCACCCTGGGACCCACCACCCTGCCCGCTTCCTGCTCCAAGGCAGGACGGCGCAGTGATTTGCTGATCTGCCGACAGAAGGGGAGGCATCTGTGTACAAGACATGTTCTCTGACCCATGCGAGCGCGGCAGCCACGTCTCCACGGGGATGGCGTGATTGTTCTCAACACCCGCCGCTCGAAGTTGCAGTTGTGGCGATGACGGTGTGCTTGTTCCGTGGCTGGGCAAAGCCGCTACAGGCTTAGAAGGGCGTGTGATCGGGCAGGGGTCTGTCTCCACTCCCGGTCGGGGAGGGAAGGTTGTCACTGCCATTCTCTCTGCCACTGACAACCTTAGACTACAGATGGGAAAAGACCAAGAAAGAAGAACATGAGACAGAGCACGCACACCTAGCAGATCCTAGGCCCGTGCTGGGAATTCAAGGTGTCCGATTCCTACGTGAGTTTATGTCACATGGACGCCGCTCAGCAATACAGAAAACAAATCACCAACACGGGAAACAGGCTGGATATCTCTCTAGGAAACTACACAGTGAAAAGAGCCAATCCCCAAGAGACAACACGCTGCGTGGCTGCATTTACATGACGTTCTTGACACAACAGAAACGGAGAGCAGGTTAGGGGCTGCCAGGGGTGTAGAGCAGGGGGTAGGCAGGCCGCAGTCTCTGTGGGGATGGTGGAACTGTGCTCTGTTGTGACTGTAACAGCCACGCGTCCTGGTTGTGACACTGCAGGACGTTACCACCGGCGGAAACCGCACAAGGTACAAGAGCTCTCCGTATCATTTCCCATAACTGCACGTGAACCTACAATGACTAGTGACGTGTCCCACCCCGGCAGAACTGGGCGGTCCAGATCCAGTTACCTTTATGGTCCCAACTCGGTCCTCAAATGACTTGAAGGTGGCAGAATTCCTTTAAAGAGAGAGAAAGATGTCAGTATAAGGAGCACACTGCTTTGTCACCCTCCTAAACCTGAAGGAACTCGGGGTTAGGGTCATCTTCTGGAGAGATCCCTGAGAGATCCCGAGGTCTCACTGCAAAAACATGACGAGCCAAAAAAAGGGGAGGGGGCACACATGTTCAGAGGCTTCCCCAGGACAGAACCGAGGTCAGCCACACCCCCCAACTGCAGGACAGAAGATCTGCATGCCACCAGCTGGTGAGCCCCAGACTTCATCTGGGCAAACTGCGGACCCCTTGACTGGGCAGCCGGGGGATGCCGGGCACGTTTCTGCTGCGCCCTAAATGCACATCTTGGGGTTATGGAAAGTCCCACGTGTTCTTCACACAGATCTCTCACAGAAATCGAGCAAGAGGAAAACCAAGGAGCATTCGGAGAGCAGAGAGTGACGAGGAGGCAGAGGACAAAGCAGGCCAGGCCTGGTCCCACCCAGCCCCCGTCCCCCTCCCTGGCTCCGCAGCTCCCTGAGCCCAGGCCTCTGGAGGCAGCCTGTCAGTGACCCCTGGCACGCTCGGGGGACAGCAGCTGCAGCAGATTCTCCTGGACGGGGACACGAGCTCTGCGGGGACCCAGGCTGCACCACAGAGCAGGAGCGAGCACAGGTGGGGACTTCGAGGAGGAACAGGTCCTGGCTCTGGCTGTTCTCAGGACATAGAGAGCCACCATAAAAATCCTGGAGACACCTGAGACCTCTTGGCGTGTGCAAGCCTCTCTGTCCCTTCCGGCCCGGCCCTGAGGGCAGCCCTGGAAAGTTCCAGGTGGAGCCCAGTTTGGGGCCTCACCCCCACCAGCTCTTCAGCCTCGAAGAGTATCTCCCAACCCTGAGCCAAGAGGACGCTGAGGGGGAAAGTGGTCCTTGGTTCAGGGGTTTGGGGAGTGAGACGGACCAGCTGAAGCCACCCCCTCCCACCGGCCTCCCAGTGGGGTCCCAGCGGGCTCAGGGAGCCGTGGGGTGCGGGGGCACGTTACCTCATGGCCGGCATACTTATGGAGTGGCGGATGGAGTGGCTGCTGCTTGGAAGCATGGTAGGAGCAGAGAAGGAGAGTTAAGGCAAGGACAGGACCGGCCTCCCCGTGCAGGAAGCTGAGGCCCCGTCCACCCCGCACCACTGAAGCAGAGAAGCCGCAAGGCTGCCCTCGGGGGGAGAACCAGACCCGGGTGCCCCTCGCATGGCCCCAGAAGCGTGACACTGCCGGAAGAGGGTGCTGGGACAAGGAAACTAAGACGCCCTTGGCCTGGGGTGCTAAAGACACTTCTGGTGCCAAGAACCGCCAGGTGTCCCCACGTGACTTAACAGCCAGCTCCAGAGAGACCGGCAGAGCAAGTAGGAATATTTAAAGTCACAGGCTGCTCTGGACTTGGGTTCCAGACCTCCAAGGCGGAGGAGCGGCTCGATCAGCATGAGGTAAAGGACACTCGGGAGGCTGTCTGACCCGGTCCCAAGCACCCCGCGGCAGAAAGAGTGCTCGGTTGCGGGGAGGAGACCAGCTCCACTTTGAGGGGCAGGACTGCTTCTGGGGGAGGAGGACATGGGGACACGACGGCTTGAGGGCCGGCAGGGCCCCTTCCTCCCAGGAATAGAGTCAGGGGTGGGCCGATAGCTACTCGGTGAGGCCGGGTCAGAACGGGCGGCAACAGGACCCAGCCGGCTGCACAATCAGGGGAGGAGCCCTGAACCCGTCACGCCACTGGTGACCACCTTGCTGTGCTGGTCCCACCCCCACCTTCATCCGCACAGCCTCCCCTGGGGCCAGCCGTGCCCAGCGTGTCCAGCGTCAGTCTTACCTAAAGGAGTGTGAGAAGGGCCGAGCCCTGAGAGCGGCGGCAGGAGGAGAGAAGAGATGCAGTGTTAGGAGGGGCGCCTGGTCCTGCCCCGGCCCCTCTGCTCGAGCTCCGGAAGAGCACAGGGACGCCGGCGACCACGCTGCCAGAGGAGGGCACGTGCCCCCTCCCCAGCCTCTGCCCCGCCCTCCTGGATGCGGTCACATACGAGGGACCCTCGCATCTGACTACGCCACAGACTGGAGAGAAGGAGCCCCAAAAAACAAGCAAAGCGAGGGCGTGAGGTGCTCTTCGGCCCCCGGGGTCGGTGCCTCCCCCAGGACCCCATCAGCCTGCACTCCAGCTGGGCTGGGGCGCCCCCTGCACCGCGACAGGGCCTGCGACACCCCCAGGGCTGAGAACTTCATGCTCTGGCTCCATCACCACAGATGACAGAAGCTGACCAACAAATCTGAGCGTGTCCAAGGGCAGCTGCCCGGGGGGGCGGGGGGTTGGGGAGGGGGACAAGGCCACCCCAACGTGGAGATCATTTCAGAAGTGACAGTCACATGGCCTGACGTACCCACACCGCTCTGGTGGGCGGCAGGACCTGCTCTGCTCGGCAGGAGAACGAGCCCAATGGTGAGAGGAGGCATGTGTCCCATCAAAGGTCACCCAGCTGGACGGAGGCCTGACCCTGCTTTAAGTGGGTTTTTGGCCCCAATCCAGTTCCCCCCCGCCGGGGATGCAGAAGGCCTCTCGACCCGGGCTACTCCTGGACGGGCCCTTCGAGACACCAGTGTGGGGCTGCTGTCCTGAAGGACTGAGCAGCACCTGACCCTGAACGTGCAAGGGAGACCTCCCTGATTCTCCTTCTTGAGAAGCTCCAAACCACGGAGGTAAATGGGCCTTGGCCTCAGAAACCACCTGAGACCACGTGGTGAGGCGATGGGGACACACCGAGGACCCTGAGACCCAGAGATCACAGTACCACTGGAATCATGAGAGCAAAACCAGCAGCAGGCACTCGAGGCCCCAGAATGAGACCCCAGCCAACAGGCACCGTGACCACGCGCCGGTTCCTCTGCCGGTCTGACTCACGCACGGCAGGCACAGGACCTGCAGCGACACGGCCACTCCGGGTTCTGAGCAGACAGCGGGGGCAGACGGAGCATGGGCCACGTCGCTGCTCCCCCAGATCGAAGCCGTTCGCGTGAGGAACTGCCCAGCAGGCTCGCCCGCAGCCGCTTCCACACGCGCCCGGGGCTCCGCCCTCTCGCCTGCTTTCCAGCCAGAGTGCTCCGAACACGCTCGAAAGTGAGCGAGAATACCGAACGTGAGCGCATGACACGAAAAATGAAAGAGAATGTTCCCAGAAGAGGACGAAGCAGACCTCTGTCACCTGCTTCAGATGCCCTGTCATCAGACCAGCCTCTGCAGGAAAGCACAGACCCGAGCAGACGCTCCCCTCGCTCTGTGACGGGCCCTGGGAGTGAGGCCTGGCCGCCAGGGGCGTGTGATCAGCCTGTCGCCAGGCTTACCCCAGCCTGGCTCAGGTGGTCACAGTAGGCATCCCATCGAGCGTCAAGGGAGACTCGATCCAGGAACACACCCAGAGTCAAGCATGAGCCGAGCAGCGCGAAGCCTCGGGGAGCAACTGCCACAGGCCCTCCTGCTGCCAGCGCAGAGCCACCGCCTGGGGTGGGGGGTCCCTCTTGTGCCCGAATCACAGCCATGGTGGGCAAGGCCTGCATCCGAGCGTGGCCCGCAGGGTCCCCCATTGTAGAGGGTGCACCCCTGAGGCACAGACTGCCTATTACTGACGGTTCAGCTTCTCCGAAGGTTTGAAGTTTTTCAAAATAAGAGGCTGGGGGGGGTCAAGGAGAGGAGAGGGGTAACGATGTCAAACAAACACTGATAAAACGTGAGCACGGCTCCAGGCACCAGCTGTCCTCTGCTCAGCCGGGTGGGGCCTGGGGCTTGTGAGCGCCTGTGGCCATTTGGCCAGGGCAGGGCTCCTATCTTGAGGCCCACGAGGCAGCCACAGGCTGTGAGGCAGGGAAATGCTTACCCTAAGCAGGCAAGAAGGAGCCCACTCAAGGGTGAGAGGTGAGGGGTCAGGGCCAGGGGGACTCCCAATGCCACGCTCAGCAGGCCAGACCCACAGCAACTCCATAGGATTCTTGGCTATGAGGAGATAGGGCAGGGCCGGCAGTGGAACCCGGGGGGCCAAGTCCAGGGTGCTGGCGATGGGGATGACCCGCACTGCCCGCTGTCTCTCTCCAATTAGTCCCAACAACCCGAGGGAGGCCCTTGTGAGGGCACAGCAAGGAAGGAGCTCAGCCAGGAGCCACACCCTGGCCTCTGGCTCCAAGGAGGCCCTGCAGGGGCAGCAGCGAAGCCCAGAGCAGGAAACTCAGGGTGAAGCCTGGCTTGGGAGCGGCGTGGCCATCAGGCTGGGGGTGGCCACTGTTGTGTGTGGTCCACCTAGTGCCCGGGCCCCCCACTCTCCCTGGCCCCAGAGGCACTCGGGTGGCCAGCAGGGTCTCAACCACTTCTGGGACAGAACGCTCAGTCGGGGGCCCTAGCGTGCAGCCGCACGCTCTCTGAGGGCAGGCCTGGCAAACACCCCGGGAAACACCACGCTTGCCCTCGACTTGTCCAGGCTGGCGGGCCACCCAGGCTGACGCTGCCCCCAGGCCGAATCGTTTTCTCTCCGTGGAACTTCCAACAAGAAGCATCGCCTCCACCAACCCTAAGTACCAAAGTTACCCACAGGCACCAGTGACCCCCCTCAACCCCGCACCCCAAGAAACATACAAATAAATGGCAGAGGTAGCCGGTAAACAAGAGTTTGTGAACCAACTGGTCAGGGGCTGGTGTGGCCACACCTGTGGGTGGTGAGGGGCCCCTGAGGCATGTGCATCTGAGCCTGGAGGCTCAGGCAGGCTTCCTGCAGACCCTCTAGTGGATCTAAACCCCCTAAAACCCCACCTGCCTGTCCCAGCTCTCAGGGTGGAGGTGTCAGGCCAGGGAGTCTCACCTCATGTCCCCAAGCTTCCGGCTGATGGCAGAGCCCATGGTGGACAGGGCTGCTGAGGTCTTCTGTCCTGCCTGAGAGAGGGTTTCCTGGGTCTTCTTGTAGCTGGAAGGAGAAACACCAGTTAAACCAACCAAACAGAAGGCGTAGCCATGCCTCCCCACACCAAGGACAAGGCACCCAGAGAAAAGAGGGGGCGGTCAGGGCGGTGAGAAAGCCTGGCCACCAGGAAGAGGACACGTGTCCTGTCTCAGGGCCCCCAGGGGACTGCATGAGGGACAGATGCAGCACTGCCAGGTCACGACCCCCCACCCTGTAATAACACCGTTTTCTGCTCTTCCTGTAATGCAGGCTCCCCTCCGTGGAAACTTACTTGCCCCACCCCTACAGCAAAGAGGCCCACAGAGCCCAGGGCCTGCGGCCAAGCAGACCAGCCCCTCAGGCCCTCCTGGGGCTTCTCTTTTCTCTTCTCGTCTAAGACAGTCCTCTGAGGACAGAACAGCTCGACCACACCCACAGGGGATGCAGCCGGCAGTGCGGCCTGTGCCGGGCCAGCCTTCAGACCCCGAGCAGCCCCTCCAGCCCTCCACTCTCCTGTTCTGCATCTACCATGTCCTTTGAGAACTGGTTCAAGGGGGTGGTCTTGGCGGAGACGGCCTGTTCCACACCCTCCTGCCCCATTCACCCACAACAAGATGGCTCGTGACCTCAACGGCAGTGGCACAGGCACGGGCAGGGTGCCTGGGCCACAGGGACGGCAAGGACACCCTCAGGCCCAGGCTGAGAGCCAACACCTACAGCTGCCAGCACCCCACCCAGCCCCCCGTCCAGCCCCCACCAGAAACAGAAGACACAGCAGCCTGAACCCAGGAGCTCCTTTCTAGCCAAACTGGCAACCCCACAACAATGGCTCGAGATGGTAGGGCTCCGGAGACGCCAGCCGGCTCCGGCCCTCCTGGCACCCCCAGGTCACAGGGGGCTGGCTCGGACAGCACCAGCAGTGGGGCTTCCAGGCCCCTTTCCCATCCACCCCACATCGTCGCCCTCGGGAGGCCCCACGTGAGCGCCTGCTACCCGCCTCCCTCAGGCCAGCCTCCTACCTGGTGCCCTGCACTCCCCGTCCTGTGGGGACGGCCTGGCCCCAAGCACCCTGGAGGGGCCTCCCTCCCCTCAGCTGCAGCCACTCACAGCACAGCAGAGCCCGGGCCTCAAAACACGTCGCTTCCCAGCAAGAGTTTGGAAATATCTTGAAATCGCTAAGACATTTGAGTTTATCTCAGTTTCCAGAAGGTCAGTGATTCTGGAACACACTGTTAATAACAAGGAAAAAATAATTTCTAAAATCCTTGCCGAAAAATCTGCTTCTGCGTTTTCTGGATTCAAAAACTAGTAAGAGGCCTCATTCTGAACCCAGGCCTTAGAAAACCCTGACAACGAGAAATTCCTCCCCCAGTGATAGTCTGACACGATCACAGAACTTAAGTGAACAGGAACTCAAAGTCCAATCACCTGCCCAGTGACCCAGGTATCTGGACAGCTGGGGCCTGGACAGGATCCCCCGGGCCGAGCGACAAGGTCCATTCTAGGCCACAGCTGATTCGTACCAAAACCCAAAGTCCACACCCTCCTTTCAGAGGGTTTCCACGCAGACTGTGGTCACAATTCTCCCAGGCGTCTTCTGACTTGAAGACGCCTTCACCCGGAGCTGCCACCTACACCATGGCCTGTCTCAGCGTCTCTCAAGACGGTGGCAACAGAAGTGGAGCATCCTGAGGGTGACCTAGCAGGGGGCCCAGGCACTGAATCACCAGCGGGAGAGGCGCGTGCTGTGGGCCACTCTGCAGGGAAGCACCCCTCTGGGACAGATGTGGTGCAGAGGCCTGGGCAGAGCCAGCGTCTGTGTCCTGGTAACTCAGCCCCACCCGTGCCTGAGAGCACCAGGCTGTGCGGCCCTGGCCGCTGCCCCTTTGGGAATTCCTTTCACCTTTTAGGAAGACAAAGGCCTCCTCCCAGGACCAGTGGGCGTGGCTGTCAGTCAGAGGGAGGCATCTGCTGGATGCTCCTCCTCCAGGATCCTCCCTTGGGGGGCCGTCTCCACCTGCCACTCGGTGGGGCCCGTGATCCCAGACTGCCTGGCCGGAGACTACAGCTCCCGGACCACAGTGAAAGCACAATCTTATTGGTGGTCTGCAAGACTGGGAAGATACCATCCAGCCCCACCAGGCACCCCTTGACCACAGAGGAGCTACCTGAGAACAAAGCCACTGTGGGGAGAGTGGAAGGGGGAGGGACACAGGTTGGGAGCGCTGGTTGGAGCCCCGGGCAGAGGGCCTGGAGCGGGGGCTTCTCGCCAGGCAAAGCCTCCCCGTCCCTCCTAGGCTGACACTATCTGTAGCTGTGCTTTCTGTCACCTGCGACCAAAGAACTCAACATGCCAACGAGTGACTGTGCAATTTACTGGTGTCCACACAAAGCACGATTTTAGCTATGATCCACCTAAAAAAGGATCCCATTAGGTGATCACTTCACGACCAACAGAGCACGGCTGCTGAATCAACAGCTGGCCGAGGGAAGAGACCCCCTCCCAAACGGCATCAACCCACTCACGACAGGACCGCTGCACCAGAGCTAAGTGCTCGGGCTGCACACGCCCGCCTCCTCCCCCTGGGCGGCGCTCTCCGAAAGGGATCCACCAGCACACGGATCGCGAATCGCGAAAGACAGGGTGGCTCCGAGGCTCTGGACGCGGAACCCCAGCAGCGGTCTCCGGCAGCCACCGCTAGGGAGGCACCAGTCAGACGACCCCGAGAGTGCAGAGCAGCTGTGTCGCGTCGTCACCGTCCTGGGCTATCACTGCAGAGACGCCTCCAGCCCTGACAACTCTACCACCAGACTTGGGGCTAAGACCTCGTGGCCGCTGCCTGATGAAGCGCATGAAAAGGGCCATCCCACCAGCCACACCTGCAGGCCCAGAGCCACAGGGTCCGTTCAGAGGAGTCAGAACCGTGATCGTCAGAAACAGTATCCCAGCAGCTTCCCGTCAACTGGCTTTACAGAACAGCACTAAGATCTCCCAAGGCTATTTTCAGCTCTGGTCTGCACCGTGAGCCTGCCTGCAGCAACGGGCTGCCCTACCAAGCCACGCAAACAGCACGAAACCCCAACCACCAGACCCACTCGGTGCCCGGCTCCCCTCGTGACCCCAGGCTGCAAAGGCTCCACGCACACAGCTGGCCCACCTGGGCTTCCGGGCACCTCCAAGACAAGCTGGGTCACAACCATTTCCTCTCAGCCCAACACAGAAGGGCTTTCTGCCCATGCCTTCTGGCAAGCACGACAGCACTTCCTTCTAAGCAAGACCTCCCAGAAGGTGACTATTTTAAAATACTGCAGGGGCTTCCCTGGTGGCGCAGTGGTTAAGAATCCGCCTGCCGATGCAGGGGACACGGGTTTGAGCCCTGGTCCGGGAAGATCCCACATGCCATGGAGCAACTAAGCCCGTGCACCACAACTACCGAGCCTGTGCTCTAGAGCCCGCGAGCCACAACTACTGAAGCCTGCGCACCTAGAGCCCATGCTCCACAACAAGAGAAGCCACTGCAATGAGAAGCCCGTGCACCACAATGAAGAGTAGACCCCACTCGCCGCAACTACAGAAAGCCTGCGCACAGCAACGGAAGACCCAACGCAGCCCAAACCTAAATAAATAAATAAAATCTAAAAAATAATAATAAAATGAAATACTGCACCACCCAGTTCAAAGGCTATACCCAAAACGGAGCACGAATGAAGCGCTACCATCTTGTTTAAGAATCTCAAATAAGACGTCGGGAGTCCTTCTGGACCAGAGGTCTGTCAGACACACAGAGCTACCCGTGAGGGTTCTGCGCTCTACTTATTTTCTGTGTGGCTGAGAGCTTGGAGTTTCTCAGGCCAAAGGAGCTCCTTCGAGATCTGACCCGCACGGCCCACGCTGCGCCCCCAGCTCAAGAGCCACCCCTAAGTGCAAGAGACCCTGAGAGCACCACAGCTGGAGCCAGGTCTGCAGGGGAAGGAGGGGGAAAAGCGCCATCAGCATCAGTCCAGATGGCGCCCAAGGTGCATCGCCAGCCAGACGTGGCCCAAGCTCAGCTCCGGCCTCTGATCTGAGGGACACACATCAGGCAGGGGGAAGTTTTCAGTGTGGTCTGGTGGCGGAGTGAACTTCCTTCAGCGTCTGCACCCTCTTCCAGAAGCATTTAAAGGACAGTTTCTTTTGTGTTTGAGAGGAGAAAAATTATATTAAAAATAAAATAGCCAAGAAACACCACAGCTAGGTCTGAGCCAAGTGTGCACAGCCTCCCTGTCCCTCAAAGGTGTCAGGAGGGGAGAGGATGGAGGTGCCGGCAGCAGAGGCACTCACAGGTCCGACTGGGTCACTTTCTCATTCCACTCTCCAAGTTTCTCAGAAGTTTTCACGTAGCTAAAAACAGAAAGTCTGTGGTAAATGATTTAGAAAAACTACTTCAACTCAGGTTTCAAACTGGCAAGTGACATTCCAGGGAAAACAGAGAAGGACCACTTGGTAGGAAGACTGAACGTTCAGCCTGCTTCTGCTCAGCACCGGCTCTGCAGGCCCAGCCACTCTCCTCATGCCGAAGGAGGGCCCGCTCACTCGACGGAAGCTGTGTCTTGGGGAACAGCTGGGAGGAGCAAGGAGGGCACAGCCCATGGCCCCAACACAGCCACCCTTTGGGGTTCAAGGCCTACAGTTTCCTAGGACAGAGAACTGGGCCTTTCCTAGGGCAGATTTATGAAAATTGACTTGGTCTTCCTGTGGGAACCTGGCTTCTCAGACAGTGGGAGACACCTCCCATCCCCCCACCTTGGAGGATGCGTTTCAGAGGAGCCACACAGCCGCACTACCCAAATTCAGAGAGCTGCGGCACAGAGGGTCTGGGTCAGAGGTCCTGACCACGTCATGCCCATGAGAAGGACTCATGTCCACAGACTCACGTCGGCAGACGCTGACCTGTGGGGACCATGGAAAACCAGCCTCATTAAGCACCTAATTCGTGTTCTCTCCAATGGAGACCCTGAAACATATTCTTCTTGTCAATTTCGGCTTGGACAACTAGCTAGCACGTCTGCCGCCTTTTAAAAACACGTGTAGACTCTACACTCTTTGAATAAATACAAATTCAGTTGCTGGCAAGGATTCAGGGCCCCCAGCTGGCTGCTTCCAAGCGGCACACTTGCTGACCCTGCTCCCAGGAGGCCCCTCACCCCCAGGACTCAACGCCCATGAAGCAGGTAGAGCAGACACTCACGCATTAGACACCTGTACATCATGCCAACCCCTGGACAGGTTCTGCTTCAGGCCCTCCAAGGTAGAAAGGCCCAGCCTCCTCTTCAGCTCTCCACAGTGCCTCTCCTTGGCTGCCAGCACCTGGCGCAGAGTGACAACTTCCTCCTCCACCTGCAAAAGCACGGTTACCAGGATTCAGCCACCACTATGGCAGGAAGTGACCACCATCCTTACACACGTCGCAGTGAAGGCCTTCTCAGAATCACCTAAGAATTTTCCATTTACAGAAACACAGCTCGTCTTAGGAACAGTCTACAGCAGGCATCGGTTCTGTTTGTATGTGGCACCAGCACCTCGACTTCTTCTGGAGAACTGTCCCGCCCCCCTAAGCCGAGTGTTCTGGCGGGGCTACTGACCACAGTGCCCACCCGTGGTTGACAAGCAAGGCCTGTCGGAGCTCTTCCCTGGGACTAGGAACGGGTGTTAGAAGACAGCAGCCCCTTTCTGTCCAGGCTCCGGGTCTGGGTGTGAGTAACAGAAGGTGGGCGGGTTGGCAGCCAGGCCCCATCTGCACCATGGGGGAATTCCACACGTCGGGGGAAGGAAGCAGAGCTGACAGACGGATGGGTGGCCAGAGACCCACGTGACAGAGAAACAACCCTTATGACAACATTTGTGTCCCAAGGTCAGCTGCCGGCCTCGGCAAAAGCCACTTACAGAAGCCCAAAGAAAATTCTCTTTTCTGCTTAAAGTAATTTGAGTTGGGCAACAGAAAAAATCTTGACAATAACGACCAGAACCTTCTCATGTCTTGAAACAAAGACTGAACTACAGAGAGGAGCATCCTTTAGAGCCTTCCTACTTTAGATTCTCAATACTTCCTGCTCCTTCCTGCTCCTATGTGAACAGCTACTGTAAAAAAAAAAAAGTCCCTTTCTTAAAAAAATGACTGTTTGGGTTAAGGCACTAACAACAGCCTAAAGCCCCATATATCACTAGATTCTGCTTTAGAAAATACTGAAAAAGAAACGATTCAAAACTACAGGATCATCTAAGGCCAAACTATTACCAGTCACCCCAGCAGTGACACTCGGTGACTCGAACTTTCCATTTATGGTGCTTTGGGCACATGGGCTTAAGGGCACGTGGACACGCAAGCTGAAATTTTTAAGAAACACAAGAGCTTCTTCATTTTGCAATTCACCTCTGAAAAAAACCTTGTGGTTTTATTCTCTAAACCAACATGTCCTGAAATAAAAGGCAAAACGTAAGTCTCCTGGGACTTCCTGCTGCTTCTCCTTTAACCTCCGTTCAATTCAGAAAGGGCGGCTTCCTCTATGGTCTAAAACCTGGTCCTGGGGCTGGGTTTGTCCGCATGACCAGCTCTGCTCAGACCCAGGCCTGGACCCAGGATGTATCAGGACGGGCTTGTTTCCGAAGACGGAGCAGAGAACTGCAACAAGCGTGCTCCAGCCTCTGCCTGACTGACGCCAACAAGTTCATTTCCCCAGATTCTGGAATCTCAAGTGAGTCACTATTAGACTCTGTATCACACCGTAAAAAGAAACACTCTTGGCAGTTAGTCTGAATAAAAATTATACGCAGACACTTTTGTTCTTAACTCCTATCTCCTCTTAAAGAGCTCTCACTTTAAAAAGATCACACGAAACGCTTTTTACAGAAGTATTTTAAAAAGAAAAATGAAGATCCAGGGACTGATATATCCATGGGGGTCTTGAAAACGCCGTGTTGATTCCAAAAGAGACACTCCCAGCAGATGGTGCGCTCCAGCAGCTGCCCCATGCGGACATTCTCCTCATGGAGCCCCCACAAGGTGCCAGACACACGCCAGCCAAGGGCTGCAGAGGGCAGTTTCTGTGGGGCTCCAGGGACAATCTCCCAGGGCAATTTCTCCAGAGCACAGCCGCACTCTGGCCCCTCATCAGGCTGGGAGGGCCTCACAGTCACCCCCGGATGGACAGCCATGGCACAGCACCTTTGCAAGCTCAGCCCTGAGCTCCTCCGCCTCGGCATCTGTCAGACCCTCCACAGCAGGAGCCTGGGCGGCCATCGCTGTGTCGACAGGGACATCCGTCATGGAGTCGGAGAGCAGACCTTTGTTAGGAGAATTCAGGTTGATATCTGCCAGAGACAAAATGCAGTCAGAGAGCATCAAATAAGAAGTCACAGAGGAAGAGAGGACAGAGGTCTCCACCGAGGGAGAAAGCAAGGGTGCAAGGGCAGGTTTAGGAGAAAGGGGCGGGGGACCCGTGGAGACAATGCCTCTTCTCTGAAAGGTTCTGCAAAGATGGTTTTGGCCACCAGACTGGGAGCAGCCACATCTCAGGCCACCCAAGTTGCTTCTTCAGGTTCTAGAAATGCTGGCACAAGGCAGCCACTCCCTAAATCTGGTTCCTCCTGTAAGAATACTATCTTCACAGACAGGAAACCTTTGTTAAAAATAAAGCCGCTGGATCTAACAGCTCTTCCATTTTTTAGCGTGAAGGAACTTAATACAGCTGTAAACACTACCAGCACCACTTTCCAATCAGCTGCTCGGCCAGGGCGCAGGCTAAGATTACACACAAGGAACACAGTCATCCAGCCCCTGTGGGGAGTCAGCAAAACAAAATCCGTTCAGTTCATCCTCGACCCTCACCCCACAGCAAGAAGGCTGCGGCAGTGTGCAGAGGGCACTGCCTCCTCACACCTCTGCTACACCCAGACCAGGATCGAACCCCTGCGTCACGTTTGTTCTCCACGTTAAACGCACTTTCCTGTACGCACTAGCAGGTTACAAGAAAAACACGTCTACGTCGGTTCTTTCCAATTCCAAGTGCAAGGCCGTCGTCGTTTAGTACATTATACAATCAGCATTGAAAACATCTTCCCTTTTGATCCGCACGTTCTGTGAAGAGACGGGCTCTGTATGGTGTTTGGCACATTTAAAAGTAAATTAAAGGGAATTCCCTGATGGTCAGTGGTTAGGACTCTGCGCCTTCACTGCCGAGTGCCCACGTTCAATCCCTGGTCAGGGAACTAAGATCCCACAAGCCAAGCGCAGCATGGCCAAAAAAAAAAAAGAAAGAAAAGTAAATTAAAGGCGCAGAACAGTAAAAGTGTCTTTAACTGCAGGTATGTTTGTCTACTCTAGAAACCCTAGAATCTGCTAAAAATAGGCGAAATGCCCTTAAAACCAAAGACACTCTGTTTAGCTGGCCGTGTCATTCCCTTCACATGTCCCACAGCTGGAGCCATGCACTTCTGTGGTGCTCTAGAAATGTTCACTAAATGAAGCTTTTCTTTTTAATCAACAGATTTCAACATTTAACTGAGATCAACCTACGTGGCTTTACTTCATCGTTCGTACCTGCTGTGTTGACCCTACTCAAATTCAGTAAGTGCCTCGAGATCCCTACAACTTTTCTATTCTTAAAAAACAAATAAAGGCCCTCAGCCACTGTCTGCTTATAAAACTGTGTGCTCACCCAACATGCTGTGCGCTGCCCAGTCTCTGGGTGAGACCAAGCTCGGTACCCCCTGCAGGCAGACGCTATTCACACCCTGACTCAGAGGTGACCAAGGTCCTTACCAAAGGACCTACAGAGAGAATTAGCAGGGGCTGCTGCAGTAGGCAACACTAGGGGGCCAGAGCCCCTCACCTGGGTGAATCTCAGCTCAGCCTGTATAATCATCTGCAAAATGGGGTTTTTTTGGACCATTATAAAAAGGTTATTGCGAAAATGGAAAAAGATCTGAGAAACAGGCTTGGAATGGTGTCTGGCACATAGAAGGTGCTCAGTAAATGTTTTCTGTCGTTCTCGTGACCGGAACCCCACGCTTATGACGAATTCTAATGTTTAATTAATACGCTGACACAGATCAAACGATAGAAAAGCACCCTGAAATCATCCAGTGTAGTTACATCAACGTAGGATTAGCACTCCCTCTAGAGCCCCAGGATGGAAGACAGACTCGTACCACCTCCTCAAGATCTTAAGCTTCTGGGCCCGCTCCACACCCCCCAGCGGCCACCTCCAACTAGTCTGGGATGTCAGTTCCGGAAACAGGCCTGGTATGCTGGGTGTGCCCCTGACTCACTGCACCCTTCCCCCTCCAGACAACTCTGCAGTAGGCTGGGCTCCGAGCTGCGTTGCCACCCAAGGGGCGCTGCGCCCAACGCGAGGACGGCGTCGCCTCCCTTCCCCTCCCCGGGCGCCGCGCACGGCACCTCGGCCCGCATCCAGGGCCGGATGGGGTGTCCCCGAGGGCCCTGCGCAGGGACTGAGGGCGGCCCGCCGGGCAAGAGTCGGGCGGGGGCAGAGTGGGAGCTACCCGGAGTGACGAAACCCAACGCTCTGGGGCGAGGGGAGGGCGCTGGGGAACCAGTGCTCAGAGCGATCCCAGCGGGGGCGGAACACCCGCCAGGAGCTTCGAGGCCGCGCGCGTGGGAGAGGAAGAGGTGCCGCGGGACGGGCGGGCGCAGGCGGAGGGGCCCAAAGGCCGCCACGCGGCGCCGGGCCCGCGGGTACCTTGGCCGGCGGAGTCCATGTTTAGGCGGCGGCCGCGCCGCAGCTGGCGTCGAAGCCGGGGTCGCGGGCGCAGTGGGAACCGAGCGGGCCGCACCAGGTGTCGCTCGCCGCTTACGCACCAGCCAGCTGAATCGCCTCAAGCGCCGCGGCATTACGTGATCAACAGCGATACGACCCACTTCCGCTTTGACGCGCGCTCCGCCCCCCCCGTCCCGCCCCCACGAGCGGTGCCCAATGAGGGAAGTGTTTTGGCCTAGTCCCGGTTCATCAGCTTAATATGATTGGTCGAGGCTGCGGACGAAGCCGGAAAGGGAGGCCGGTCCACCAGCGAGAAGCACAGGTAGAAGGGTCTTGAGGTGCACGGAGTAAGGTGGGAACTGGGAGGACCATGCAACATGGCGCTACGGGATCCCGGAGGTGGGCCTCTTGGAGGTCTCCAAGGTGTTTGCCCCTGCCTGCGAGCGCCACGGCTCACGTACTTCGGCGGGTCAGACTCAGGCCGCTTGCGATCCCTCCGAGGCCTGACCCACTGACCTTGGGGCTCTTTTTTTTTTGCGTCTGTCCTTTTTGTAGGGATTTTAAAGTTGTTTGGGGGTTGCGCAGAAAAAGGCGCGACCACGAGTTGCTCTCTTCTGGCTGGAGGCGCCCTTCGACCCCGTGTTCTCTCACTTCCTTTTCACAGCAATCCGGTGAGACAGATGGGGCCCTCCCCACTTTACAGATGAGAAAACTGAGGCCAGAGTTACTTGCCCATCACTCAGCTAGTTGCTTCCTGCAGACTCCGGAGAAGGGTTTGCCAAACTTGTCAAAGGAGAGGTGTGTAGCCATTAGGCAACCCGGTCCCGCTAAAACAAGTCCCACGACTACCCTTCCTTGGCTACTAATTGCCTCTGCAAGCAATCCGTTAGTGCAGGGGCCCGGGCTGCACAGCAGAAGGTGAGCGGCGGGCAAGTGAGCAAAGCTTCATCTGCTCCCCACCGCTCGCATCACCGCCTGAACCTTTCCCTCCCCCTGTCCGTGGAAAAGTTGTCTTCCACGGAACCAGCCCCTGGTGCCAAAAAGGTTGGGGACCGCTGCTTTAGTGGTATTCAAACCCTTGAGGATCTGACCCTTCTGGACAGCATTACCCCTAACAGCCAAGCCACCCTGCAGGTACTAATCCCTAGGAAGGAAACCCATTCCTTCACCTGGCTAACTCCCCTTACTGTCTCAGCTCAAAGCTCACCTTCTCCCCATAGGTCTTCCTGGTACTTTAGGTCACCTTAAGTACCTGCTTCTGCTTGCACTGGCCCAGGTGCATCCAGGCCAGGTCCTGCTCTGGTGCTGTCAATTATATGCCTGCCCCACTTGCCTTCTTTCAGCTTTTCCAGAGCTTCTAGCTGGAACCACCCTGGCCAGCCCCTGTCCCCAGGGGTTGAGGACAGCCAGTAGGCCCTGCTTCATACAATTAAGGGCAGGTGGTAAGGATGCGACTGCATTACAGATGGTGGTGGGCAGAGGGCTTGTCTCTCATTTTGTATGGCATCCCTGAGCCAGGAACAAAGCAATGAGTGATCAGTGCAGGTGTGTCTGTAGTCCCACCTGGACTGCCTGCCACTTACTCTGAGTCTGTGGTTCCACGGTGAACCCCATCCTGTAGAAGCCAGGAATGGGGCTGGGGGAACCCTATGAAGCAGCAGCATCGCACTCCTGGGGAGGTCCAGCTGCTAAGACTTTTACAGCCCTTCCAAAGCCAGTGTTCTTTCATAGTTAGAGGCGACTTGCACAGACGCTTCAACACTCATCTTTCCCAGAGTCATCCTGTAACCCAGGCCAGGTGAAGGACGCCTCCTGTTGTCCCACAGCCCATGTTCACACCATCCTTTCTAGGTGATCAAGGCACCCATCACACAGTGTTGCCATAAACTGGGTCAGGTTAATCTTTGCATTCCCCTTAGGAGCTGGGAGCAGACTGGGACCGTCCACAAATGTTGGAGGGAGGAAGAGAAAGGAGGGAAGGGGATGCCCCAGTGAGGGAGAGTGCCAGGTCTGCCAGGTCCCTATGCACTGCCCCACCCTCCCCCAGACACAAGGTGGGGATCCCAGGCGGGGATCCCAGGCAGGGCCAGCTTTACTGGTTTGGGGTGGGGGGTGGGAGAAGGGACACGCAGAAGCACAGTCTACAGCCTCCAGGGCAACTAGAAGTCCTCAGGTTCCAGCGGACTGCAGTGGGTCGCCTCCACGTTCTTGAGGTGCTGGCGAGCCAGGAACCGCGCGAGCTGCCAGCACCGCCGCCGGCTCAGGCCCTGGCCCACTAGCCAGGGGAAAGCGAGCCCGTGCGGGCCCCAGGCCTCCTCGTCCTCCTGCCGATCCTCGCAGCGCGCGCGGTAGGAGCGCAGCAGGGCTAGGCACCAGTCGTCGTCCACGCGGTAGCGCGCGTAGAAGGTGGCCTCCTGCGCCAGGCTGCCAGCACGCAGCCATAGGGTCACGACAGTAAGGCCCTCGCGCGCCATCACGGCGGGGTAGCGGTGCGGCAGCAGCGCAGGAGCAGCTCGTTGCTGCGGTGGCCCTCCACGTCGCCCGACGGCAGGGGGCGCAGGGGGCCCGAGGTGCTGACCACGTCGTCCGGCGTGCGCCGGAGCAGCAGCACCGGCCGGGGTAGTGGCATAACTGCTCGGCCACGTTGAGGTTGAAGTGCTCGCGCACCGTGCGCACCACCAGCCCCTTCCAGCTGTGGGGCTTGACCTTCAGCGCCAGCGGCACGAGGTCGTCGAAGGTGGCATCGAGCACCAGTGCGCCCAGCTCCGGGTACGTCATGGTGGCCCACGAGGCCGTGAAGCCGCAGATGGACCAGCCGTAGACCACCACGTGCGCGGGCGGGAAGTGCAGGCGGTACAGCGCGTACTTGATCACCACGTCCATGGCGTTGGCGTCGTGCTGAGGGAACGGCGCGCCCGTGCTGCCCCCGAAGCCCGGGTGGTTCCAGCCCAACACCGAATAGCCGGCCTCCAGCGGCGCCGACAGACAGCCCATCTCGTAGAAGCCGGCGTTGCCCTCGCAGCAGATGGCGAGGCGCAGGCCGCGGCCATGGCTGCCCAGGCGCTGGCGGCGGTCCATGAACATGGTGTCGATCTCGTTGCCGTCACAGGCCACCAGCTTGGCGCACCGGCCGCGGTAGCGGTCCACCAGGCGCTCCTGGCCCTGCCGCAGGAGCGGCAGCAGCGCGCGTGTCATCAGGAACATGGAACTAGGGTACACGAACCAGCGGCCCACTGAGTGGGCCAGCACGTAGCTGGCGAGCTGGCCGGGCAGCTCACTGATCTGCTGCAGGAGGCACTGCGCCTGGCTGCGCGCCCCGCGGGACGGCCGCCCCTGCACGTCTTCGCCCAGCGCCGCGCCCTGCAGCAGCCACATGCCCGCCGCGGCTGCCGGGCACGTCAGTCCCCCGGTGACCGCTGTGGCCCCCGGCGGCGGCGGCGTGCACGTCATCCCAGCGGAGGTCCACAGGCCAGCCGCGGAAGTTGTAGGTGTAGTTTGCTGTCAGGTAGATCTTGAACAAGTGCACCAGTGCCTTCACGAAGCAGACGACACACATGGGCGCCGAGGTGCTGGGCCCCGACAGACAGCCCTAAGGCCCAGTCGCCGGGCCGGGTCGCGCTTGCAGTGGGAAATCTAGGTCCGGCTTGGAGTGCGGTGTCAGGGCCGCGCGCGCGCGTGGGCGCGCGTGGCCACCTCGGGACGTGCCTCCTCAGGGCTTGGCCCTCGTGGCCTTTATGACCTGGGCCCACGGGGGCCCAGGGGAGGCGTCCTCTGCCCGGCGTGGGCCGGCTTTGTGAGTCACCGTTGCCCGGGAGAGGCGGCACTCTGTGGTGGGCGCACAAAGGGTTCCCGGGCGTGGTGGACCGCGCCCTCCCCCAACACCCCCGCCCGGGCCACAGCCTCAGGACCCTGGCGCGGCCACACCCTCGCCAGGCCCTCTTTGGCCCGCATCCTCCCGGGGCCTCATTAGCCTCTCACCCACCCCCAAGGCCACCTCCACCCGGGCCTGAGCAGCGTCTGGTCCCCTCCTCCTTGAACTGTAGGTGGACACCCAGGCCAGAAATCAACAGTGCTGACCTCTTCCTGGGTCTCACCGGGAAAAATACAGGGCTGCCCATGGCCCTGAACCCCCGCCACCTCCAGAGGCGCCTGCCCTGGTGGGAGAGGGAGCAGAGACAGGACGAAGCAGCCCTGGGGATCAGGCTGTGTGAGAGTCTGCAAAGGCTACGTGGGACCCCCAGCGGGCCGGCCAGGGGGAGCAGCGAGGCTGGCTGTGGGGCTCTTTGCTCACTTGCCTGTGCCCCTGCCCTCCACACCTTCCTTCCCAGGAAAGGGGGTGAACGCAGGCTGGAAACCTCCCCCCTGCCCGCCCCTGCCCCCCGCACCCCCCCAGAGCCGTTCTGGATCCTCTTTCACTGACGCCTGCAGAGGCAATGACCTTCTCCAGGTGGGTCGTGCCTGGCCAATGTTCCTCATTTTCAGCCCCTGGTCGAGCTCTCCTCTCCCTGAAACCACCCCACAAGATGTCCCTTCTCCTTTTCTGGAGGGCTCTCGTGGGTTCTCCTTTCTCTCCTGCACCAAAGTGGGCCTGCCCCCCTGAGGGCAGAGAGCAGGGCAGAGTCCATGGGGGGAGGCAGAGAAGAGCCAGGTTCCGGGGGGCTCCTTCAACAGTTGCCTTGACCTGAAAGGGAGTTTGGCAAACCCACCTGGGCCCTCGGAACCCAAGAGGCCTGCCTTGGAGACCCCAGCCCTCTGGGGAGGGGGCGCCAGGCCCCAACAAGTCCTCTCTGCTCTACTGCCCTGGGAAGCTGAGCTGGGGCATTGCTGGCTCAGTCACCTGCCACCAGGCTTGGGACACAACTGAGGACGGACGGCTGCTGTCCTCCGGGGCTGGCGGGCAGGAGGGGTCAATGGGCAGAGTGAGTGAGTTGAGAGGTTTGAGTATCCATCCCCCCAACCCCTGTTTCCAGGTAAAATACAGAACACCCAGTTAAATTTGAATTTCAAATAAACAACCAATACTTTTTTTGAGTATAAGTATGTCCTAAATATTGCATGAGACATACTCATATTAAAGTATCATTTATCTGAAATTCAACTGTAATTGGATATCCTGCTTTTTGGTTTGTTATTTTTTGCTAAATCTGGCAACTCTACCCCCAGCGCCCCTCCCCCAGGCGCTGAGATTCTGATCTTCCTGATTATCCAGCTCCTATCCCAGACTGGGTCGCTTCACTCATCAGTTAGGTCCTGAGGCCCAAGGGGGTGGCCCAGAGTCCACAGGCCCACCTGGGTGAGGGCTCCGCCCCTGTTCCTTCTGCCCTGAGAGCACTTCACTTCTTTACTAGGTCCTGGGTGGCAGCAGGGGCAGTGGGGGGACCGCCCCAGGAGGGAGCCCGCAGGGTGCCCTGCCTGGGGTCAAGGGATGGGCAGAGCTGCCCATGGGGATTGGTGGTCCTGGTGCACCTGAGAAGCCTGCCCCGGCCCCGAGGTTAGGGGGGGCGTGTGGGCGTTTACTCTCCTAGGGACCTCTTTCATAGACTCATATCCTGGGGTGGGTGGGGGGGTACGTGCAGACCCAGAGGCTCCAGGCTCACTTCGCGAGCCCTCAGGAGCGACCCCGACAGCAGAGCAGAGGCCTCGTTCTGTGCTCAGCCCGAAGCCAGGCGGACGTAGCGGCCACGGTGGGGCGGCCCACAGGATCGTCTGCACGGTATGGTGGACACACCACATTTTGTGCTGATTCCCCGGGGAGAGGTGGGGCATGGAGAAGCAGCGTCCTCCTGAGGGTAGTCTCCCATCTTGGTTGGAAATAGAGGCTTCCCTTTGGCCGGGCCCACCTGCCCTTGGCTCCCCCGGCAGAGCAGGAAGCTTGGAGGAGGGGGAACAGCCAGAGACCGGATTCTGGGGGGCAGAGGTCAACGGGCTGGGGCTGCTGGCCCCCCGGAGCCCTTACCCTGTGTCTGGCTTGGCCCCTGACCCCACCCGCCCTGCCCCCAGCCCACAGGAGCCCAAGTGCCCCAGAACCACCAGCTCTGTTGAGACAGGAAAGCACATGACAGGAAGGGAGTCCTCCTCCTGCCGTCCCCTCTCCAGAAGAGCCCCCAGACTGGACCAGTTGCAGCAGCAGTGACCTCTTGTGCCCCCCCCCCCGCCGGCCCCGGTCTGCTCTGGGAAGGTGGGGCTGTGTCCCCAGTTTTCGGTGCTCAGATGGAAGAGGCCACCCCCCAGTGTCCACCGGGAAGACATCTGAGCGTGCGTCCCCCCTCCCCCACCCCCTCCTGCAGGGCTTGGCTGGGGTCTCTGACCTCTGGCCTCCACCCCACAGGGCTCCCACCCTCCCCCACTGAGCAGGACTCCCTCCTGGCCGGTTGGGCTCAGCTTCCCCAGAGGCCCCGATGTAGGCTGCCAGCCTCCGAGGAGGAAAGGAGGGAGAGAGGGAAAACCAGTCCCAGAGGCTGGAGGGGCGGCGGCAGGATCAGAGCCCCTGGCAGAGGGTGTCCAGGCTCTGGGGGCAGCACCGGCCCTGGGAAAGCTGGAGCCGCCCCACGGGAGGGGGAGCTGAGTCTGCACAAACGCCTCTGCTCAGGAAATGGGGTGCAGGGAAGGTAGGGGGTGGCTCGGAGCCCGAGGACAGGAGGGGACGTTTCCTGGCGGATGCGGGGTCAGAGAAGGAGCGGAAATGGCCAAGACAGCTGCTGAACATCTGGAATCACAGAGAGTTACCGGCGCCCTCAAGGATGGCGGGGTTTGTGGGGAGCTGTGCACACCCCCGCCCTCTCCTCCTGCCTTCCTGCGGGTCAGTCTCAGCCTCCCCTCCCACTGTCCCCCCCATCAGAGTAAAGCCTGAGTTGGGGTCAAGAGCCCTCCAGGCCAGTCGGACGGGGGCCTCCTTCCCCGGGGGCTCGACCCCCTGGCTGGTGCACGGTGTGTGCAGGCCACAGCCCCGCTCCTAGGGTGGTCCCTGGGGCCCCATGCACGACTGGAAGCATCAGTGCACACTCGGAGCCCCGTGTCGCTGCCGGCAGAGCCCCTCGGGGCGGACCTTACCCTTTCCACTCCTGCAGCCCCCACTCGGGGCTTGATGTAAGGCGATGGCTGCATTATGTTATGCAGTGTCACACAGGCTCCCTGCCACGAGTCAGGCAGAGTGTACGAAAGGTGACCGCGCTCTCCAAGCCCCTCTCTGGTACCCAAAAGTCTTAACCTTTCTCTACTTGCCCACAGACATGCCCACCTACAGGCCTGTGAGCATCGCCGCATGCCCGCAGCTGGCCAGGGGCCCCTCCTCCCCATGTGCAGACACTAATGCCCCAGCGTACCCTCTGCTGGTGGATACCCAGGTTTCCAGATCTTCCCCTTCGGCATGGCTGCCAAGAACACCCTTGTCTGAGGACCCTGCCCCTTGGTGATTTCCCCTCCACACCCGAGTCCTAAGAGTGTGCCAGGGTGTGGCCAGATTGCTTTTCCAAAAGTCTGTGCTGGCCTGTGAGTCATGTGGGGAGCTGTCTCTGCAGCAAGGCCAGGGAGTGTGGTGGTTTAGTATTTGCTGGTCTACGTGTGTATAAGTTTAATGAATGTTGACGGATCCTGACCCGCTGACCAGGCACCAGGAGCCATTCCATCAGTCAGGCAATCCAGTCCTGCTTTTTGCCCGCTGCCCCTCGGAGGTCCCTCACCTGTGGGACCCCTGGGCTGGCCAGCTTCTCTCGTGGTGGCCAGATGGAAACTGTGGCCTGGACCTCCGCCAGCCCTGGCTCTGGAGAGGGGAGACTGAGCGGGGCGGGGATGATGGAATGATGGCAAGGATGGGGTACCCTCGGCCTGGGAGTCAGGTCTTGGGGTTTGGGGGTGCTACGTGTTTTCAGCAGGAGACCCTGAAGACCAGTGATGATGGCGGGAAAGGGGATCACCACAGAGGGCCTGAGATGGCTCCTCGCCCACTTGCCCCAGCGACCCCCCTTCCCCCCGCCCCCGAGCTGGAGCCCTGGTTCCTGCCCACAGAGCCTCTCCTGGGGACGCTGACTCCACTGGTGGGGGTCTCCAGGGGGCACAGATGTTGCCTTTCCCTCCTGGCTCCTCCAAGCCCCAGAACCATCAACATTTGTCTCCTGGTGTTGAGGCAGAAGGTGGGAGGTGTCTCCAAAGGGGCAACCCACGCAGTGGTCCTTGGAGAGCTCCGGGGGCGACCCCGGAGTCTCCCACACCGGTGCCCTGTCACCCTCCTCCTGACACTCCACTCCTCTTTGGAGGCGGGGCCGTTACTGGGACGCTCCCACTCTACCCCCAGCAGCATCCTGCGTCCAGGCAGCCACCCCAAGAGTGAAGAAGCAGGTGGGGGGCGTGGGTAGGGGTCTCAGGAGTGAGCCCTCGGCTCTCCTCTGGAGAGTGGGAGACAGCCCAGGCGAGGACTGGGTGGGGATCCCCTTGGCCTCCAGCCGAGACCCCCAGGGCCAGCCTTCCTGGGGCGTGGCTCTCCCACCTGCCCCGGTGGGTGGGCTGCAGCCAGCTTCCGCTTAGGCCCGGCGTCAGGGCTGGGGGCTCACGAGTGGGGCTCCTTCCTGACGCCGCCCCCCCCCACACCAGAGAGCAGAGGAGGGGGGAAGCGTCTGGAGGTTGGGGGGGCAGAGTCAGCCCAGAGCAGGGGGGACCCTGCAAGGCCCCCGATATCTCCTGGGGTCTCTGGCACAGGGCCTGCTCTACCCTTCGGGGTGCGCAGCTGGGGGAGGGGGCTCTCCTTGGGCTGCACTGCCGGCACCTCCTGAGCGGATCTAGGTTACAGCCCTCGCGGCTCCTTCTAAGTCTCTTGCGCAGATTAAAAATGGCAACTGTCCTGGAGCTGACCCCAGGGGACCCTGGAAGTTTCCTCCACCCCCCCCCCCACCCCGCCTGCTCACAGACAGTCTCTGTTCTCAGCGTCTGCTCAGCTCGGGGCGGCTGCTCTGAGGCGCTGGCTCCCCGCCCCTCTCGCCCCGCCGGTCTCTGGGGAGCTGGCGCGAGGTCAAGCCCACCGCAGCCCATCCAGCCCACCTCCGTGGAGGGTGTGGGCGGGGCCGCTCCAGGGCCCAGACAGGCAGGCCCTTCTCCCCCGTCCCTCCCCTCCCGGCTGCCCCGCTTCAGGCAGAAAAGTGGGGCAAGAACGGAGGGGGGAGGGGGCGGAAGGGAAGGTGTCCGCGCCCCCTCGCCACAGCCGGGGCCCTGAGGGGTCCAGGAGGGGCGCCCCACGTTGGCTCCGGAGGTTTCTCTAGGGGGCTGCCCTCCGGGGGGAGCCCACTTGGACCGCACACACATCACACAGTCATGAAGGCATCACCACCCCCGGCGGCCTGGCTCCGGGACAGGATCTGGGGGCCAGGAAAGCGTCTGGGCCTTTGCCCTAAGCCCACCCAGGAAGGCAGTGGGGCGGGGAGGACACAGAAGCAGAGAGGGCCCCCTTATCCCCCCCTTCCTGTTCCCCACCCGCCCTGGGGATCTAACCGCAGGGCTGCCCACCCAGCCACTTTGAAGCTGCCGGGGCTCCTGCGCCGGGCCCGCCCCTCAGGCTGAGCTGCGTGGGAGCCGGGAGTGACCACAGGGCTGCCAGCAGCCTTTGAAGTGCTGGGGCGAGGCCGCAGGAAGTGGGCGGTAGCCCACCCAGGCCCTGGACCCACCCCACCCGAGGACTGGAGCCCCTGCCCACTGGGCCCATGCACTGGCCACCTGGGCTGCCCAGGTGTACCCTGGTGTGGGGAGTTAGGGGGTCAACTCCCCAGCCTCTGGCGCCCAGCCCTCATTTTGCCCATGCTCCCTCGGGGGAAGCAGTGGGGCCAGGAGTTGGTCCCTCTCCCTCAGCTAAAAATAGCGGGGCTCAGGCTGGGTGGAAACCCCCCTGGCGGAGGAGGAAGGAGCGGGGCCACAGGGCTGGGGCCTGGCCTCGGGGAGTGAGGCTGGGCAGGAAATGCCCGGGTGCCCTGTGGCCCTGGCAGCAAAGGTTCCCTCAATGGCACAGCCCCCCGGAAAGTCCCAGGCGGTGCCTGGGACCCGCGCGGGGCAGGAGTCTCCCAGGTCCCTTGGGTTGGGCCTCGCATCCCGGGGGGGGTCCCCCATATCCCAGCTGGTGACCACTGCCTGGGCCTGGCCTTCCTGGCCCCCAGGAAGCCCGGATGGAGCTCGTTCTTCCTCCTCGGTCATCTCTGCGCCTGGTGGTGAGCTGAACAGCCCGCCTCCAATCCCCCCTCACTTTCCCAGCAAGCACCATTCACGGAGGGCCTGCTGGTGGGGGACAGGGCTGAGCACGGCACGGTCCACGGCTGCCCCGGGTGCTGGCTGAGCACAAGTAAGGGCTTGGCCTGAAGGAGGGCTTTTCGGGAGGGAACACCGGGTGGTCGCCAGCCTGGAGTGGGGAGGGCAGGAGACGAGACCAGGAAGGTGGCGAGGAGTTTGCAGCCTGGCCCTGGGAGAGGCCTGGAGCTGAAGGGAACTTGGCATCCTGGAGGAATAAGAACGAGGCCAGTGTGGCTGGAACCTGGGAGCGGGGGTACAGGAATGAGGCCAGGAATGGGGGACAGATCACGTGGGGCCTGGTCAACTGGGGAGAGGGGTTTGAGAGGAAGGCACTTCTCAGAAGCCACTGAAAGATTCAGCAAGAAAGTTCCAGACTCACGTTTGCCTTTCAGAGCGGTCACTGCTTTGTGAAGGAGGGGCTGGGGCGGGGGCGGGGCTGAGGCTGGAGGAAGGCTCCGGTAGGCAGGGAGGGGCCAGCCAGGGGGGTTGTGTGAGCGGCGGGCACAGCGGCCTGGGGGGAGCGCGTGGGCCGGGTGTCAGGGTCAGCTCCCGGTCTGCTTTCTGGTGGCACCAGCCTCCCGGTTGATTTTCCGAGCGGAGAACAGCGGCTTAGGCGCTGGCAAGGAGAGAGTGGTACCAGGAGAGGATGGATACACTAACACTTCTGGCGTTCTCGAGAGAAAATATGAATTCTAAACAGGATAAGGAGGAAGCCAGGAGAGGGGAAAGCCGAGTGTTCGGGAGAAAGGAGGGTTGTTCCTGGTGAGATGTCACAGCTGTGGGCGAGTGGGGGTGTGGCCACAGCGGGAGCTGGTGGGAAGAGTCGCTTCAGGGTGGGTGGAGGTTTAGGTGACAACTTGCTCCAAGGTGTGACTCTGGAGTGGGGGACTGGAGGTGTCTGGAGGTGGGGAGGTGGAGGGGACATCCAAAGAGGGCCCTCACAACGTCCCCACGGAGGGCAAAGGAGGCGTTTCTAGCCTTCACCGTCACAGGCACCACCTCTGTCACGGCCAGCAGCCCCTGTCACTGTCCCCTAACCACAGTCACCTCCATCACCATCGTCACCTCTATCGCCCTCAGCGCCATGATCTCTTCCCATCAGCATCACCAAAATCCACCGTCCCAGGCACCACCATCACTGGTTCATTCACTCACTCACTCTGTGGGCAATGGTCCTGGCACGGAATTGCACTGGGCTCTGGTCATGGCGATGAGCAACACAGGTGATGTCTCTTCCCTTGGGGAGCTTGCAGCCTAGTGGGGCAGAGCGAAAACAAACACATTCAAAGGTTTAGAAAACGAGCATTAGAATGATCCCGCAATCCCACTCCTAGGAATTTACCCCAAAGAAATGAAATGAATTTGTCAGCTGGCAAGTGGTCCGTCTACACCCTGGAAAGAAAAGGAGTGGATAACTGATGCGCAGAATGAGCATCGCTGCTAAGGGAAAGGAGCCGGGACCAGAAGACCCCATTCTACGTGGCTTTGTTTGTGTGAAATCCTGGGAAAGACAAAACTATAGTGACAGAGAGCGGATCAATGGTGGGCAGGGCAGGGCAGGGCCGGGGGGCCGGGGGCAGAATGAACAACAAGAGGCTGAGGGGAGTGGGGGGTCATGGGAATGTTCTGTATCATAATAGTGGGGGTGGTTACACGACTGTTTGTCAGAGCTCATCAAATCGTATGCTTCAAACTGGTGAATATCATTGTATATAAATTATACTCCAATAAAGCCTCATTTTTCAAAAGACGTTAAGGATTGTGACTGGAGTCAAGGCGAGCGTGCGGAGGCGCTGGGGACGGAACCGAGGGCTGGGAGCGGTAAGGGCTGGGTTTGGACTTGTCTCCCTGGCAGAGGTGTCATTCCTCTTGGGTCACGAGCTAAGTCCATGGTTAATTCCCCTTTGGTGATTTTAACTCGGGTGAACAGAGGCAGATCCAGACTCAGGCTGTGCGTTGAGGTAACTCATTTCTATAGGCTGTTTTTAGATGGGACATCGTTTCCCACCCAGGTAACCAGAACAGGCTGGCAGAAGTGTCTGTGAATGGCTAGCGGGCACTTGTGTCGGACTCACCACTGGCCAACAGGCGCAGGCTTGCTCCCCGGTCGGGCAGCCTGGATGCCGTGATATCCTGGCACCGTCAGCTCCCAGACCATTGAGCGGACGGTCAGCCGTGGGCTGACGGTGCCAGCTTGGGGGGCCACGCTTGGGGGGCTGCTGCTTTGCTGCGGGAGGCGGTGCAGGAGCAAGGGGTCCCCGTGGCCTTCACCCCACCTTGACTGTCCCTGGGTTTCTAGTCCTGGGCAGGGGAGGGCTGGGCCGGCCTGCGGTCTGGGCCCTGGGCCCTGGGATTCACATGGAGGAGTGGGCTCCCAGCGGGGGTGGGGGCTCCCCACGGCGCAGGCGACGGTGACCCCCGGGCCTTCTGGCCTCTCCCGTGACCTGTGGGGCTCCCTGAGGAGGGGCCCTGGGCCTGGTGCCACCGGGGGTGGGTCCACACATTGGCGGGCCAGGAGGGGCCTGGGGGAGTGTCAGGGACTGGGGTGTTTCTTTGGTGCTGGCTCTGCTGTCCTTCCCGAAGTCACAGCCGTCGGTGCCCGGGCCCATCTCGGAACTGGTGAGCCCCAGCCCCAGTGGCCTATTCCCCCTGTGGCCTTGACTGGGGCTGGGAACCTCCGGCCTGGCGTCCTGTGTCCTGCCAAGAGGATGTCCTGTCCTCCAGGCCGGCTCCCGCCCTCCTCCATCCCTCTGGGGCCTCCAGGGACAGAGCTGGGGGTGTGGGGGGTGGAGGGGATTTGGAAGCCAACCGGCTGCCCCCTGGCCAATGGGTCCCTGCCCCGTCCTCCGGGCTTCCTCCTCTCCCTGGACCCGGATGCAGCGGACAGAGGCCCCCAGCCCAGCACCTGGGGTTTTCCAGGATAGACTCTGGTTCCCCCGCAGGGTGGGGGGTGAGCTGCTCCAGGGAACAAAGGCCAGGGGAGGAGAGGGGAAGTGGGGAGCAGGGCTAGGAAGGGGAGGCCCTGAGGCCACAGCGCCATGGGCTGCCGCCCCCATCCCTCTCTCGGTTTCCTGTCCTGAGCGGGCGTGGCCAGAGTGCGGGGGAAGAGGCTGCGAGTCAGCTCAGCGGCTCCTGCCGCAAGCCTGCCCCTCCTCTGGGGGAGGGGGAGGCCAGGATGCGGCATCTCGGCCGGGACGGTGCTGAGAGCTCAGGAATACTGGCTGGTACTTGGGGAGCAGGAACAGAGTGCGCTGAGCACCCGCACCTGTAGGCCCCTCCCACATCAGTCTAGAATGTGGCCTGAGGGTCCTCGCTGCACCCCCAGCGTCTGTGCTGTGTGCCTGTGTGCGCGCGCGCGCGCGTGTGTGTGTGTGTGTGTGTGTGTGTGTGTGTTTCCAGGAGGGCTAGGTGTCTGGGGAGGGCGGAGACCGTCTATGTGTCCCTGTATTTGTCTGAGTCTCCGTGCATCTGGTATGTTTCCGAGCACGTCCCTGGGCCATGCGTGTGTGTTTGCACGTGCATGTGTGCCTGTGTGTGCATGCACACGCGTGTGTGCTCGAGTCTGTATCCCGGGCACGTGTCTGCACCTTGGGGTGCCCACGTGGCCTTCCTGTGTGTCTATATAAGTGGCGTGGAGTGTGCTGTTTCTCCTCTAAGGTCAAGAATGACCAGTCCCCCCCCAGGAAGCCCGGACCCCGGGAGGGGTGGTGGCAGGAAGGTAGCTGCTGGGCCTTCTCCCCCCCCACCCCCAGGCTCTGTCCACCTTCAGCAGCTCTGGCGAGTTAAAAATAGCCCCGGGGCCTCTGGAAGCGGAAGGGGTAGAGGCACCCGCGGGGGGAGGGCGGAGGGTAGAGGGCGGGAGGCACCCCCGGCCCAGCAGGCAGAGGGCGGGTGTCCCGGGCCCACGCCAGCACTCCGAGGCCAGCCAGCCCGGCTCCAGCAGGGCGGGTCACACATCCTCCCGGCCCCACCTGCGAGGCCGCGGGACCCCTGCCTTGGGGCTCCTTGGGGCCCTGCCCTTGAGAAAGCGGAGAAGGCCCTGGGGCAGACAGCCTGGCAGAGCCTCGGTCCCCAGAGGTAGGAGGGGCTCCAGGGCTGCCCCCTCCTGGCCCCCACTTCCCTGGAGCCCCAGGTAGGAGGCAGGTCAGGGCAGGGAGGGAAGAGGACAGACAGCCCCAGGAAAGCATCTTCCCTCAGGGAGGGGTCAGTGGAGGATTTGGGGGTTTTTGTATAACTGTTTATTGACGTACCACATACATACGGAAAAGTGCACATACCTTGAGTACATAGTTAATGAATTTTCATAAACTGAACACAACTTCTCACCAGCACCCGAAACAGGAGAACAGGGCATGGCCAGCCCAGGAGGCCCCCTGGACCCACATCCCAAAGGCTACCGCTGTTTGACCCTACTAGCTGTCCCGCCCGTTTCTGAAGGTGGCCTGCCGTGGAAGCGAGGCCACTGTGGAGCCGGGAGTCACAGGTGGCTGTCCTCCTGGCTGTCCAGTGTCCCCTGTGTGACAAGCTGCATTTCACTTACATACTCTGTTGCTGGTGGGCAGTGGGTTTTTCCAGTTCGGGGCTATTGCAAAGAGGGGGTCCTTGAACATGCTGGGACGTGTGGTTTTTGTGAACCTGAGCACGTATTTCCTTGGGCCCCCCTAGAAGTGGAGCTGCGGTTGGAATGGTCACAGCTCTCGCTGAGGCTCTTGTGGGGTCCTGTGGACACTCCCAGAAATGCTACAATTTGCTCCTGCTTTCAGCGAGTGCACACTCTGGGGCTCCTGGACTCGAGGCCTGGCCTAGGGCCTCTCCAGCCTGGGGTCTGTTTGTTCTTGGCCGGGCTGGGCCTTGGGCTAGGGTCTCCCTGGGCGAGGCTGTCCTCCACCCCCCCAGGAGGGCAGCGCCCATGCGCCCTCCACCCGGCGGGCACGCCCAGAGGAGGTATCCCATCCCGGCGGCCCACACCCACCCTTCCTTCCTCAGGAAAACCTGTGGTCTGATAAGGCCTCCAGGCTCTGGTTTTCAAACCACCCCGGCACCAGGACCCCCCAGGGGAGGAGGGAGCAGAGCCCCGCGCAGCCCAGCCCGCAGCAGCAGCAGCAGCCGCGGACTGGGGAACTGGGCTCTCGTGCTCCCAGACCCCTCCCGAAACACAGAGGCACACGCGTGGCCACAGAGATGGTCTCTGAGGGTCCTGGCCGGGTCTGGGGGCAGTGAGGTGGGGCTGGTCAGACCAGGTGGGATGGCTGCTCCTCCCGGCTCCCCCCAGGCAGGGGCCTTCCAAGGCAAAGGCCCCGAGCCCCTCCGGCCCCCTCCCCCGGATTTCCCCCACCCTGCCCCTCTCCTGGGTGTGTGGGGTTGAGGGCTCAGAGGAGGAAAACTGCCCCGCAGTTCTCACTCACCTCCCAACACCAGGCAAACACGGCCTCTTCCCAGGGCCTGTCCGCCTTGCCTGGGGCTCCCAGCAGCAGCCCAGGGTGACCCCAGCCTCAATCCCGTCAGGAAGATGTGCCCCCAGGACATCCAAGGCAACCGCAGCAGAAAGCCGGGAGCCCGCTCTCAGTGCCCGCCTGGCCCGGGCCCTTTATCGTGCCCACCTGGCCCTGGTGACTGTTAACCCCCGTGATAACGATGTTGGCAAGGGAGGTGGCACCTTGGGGCCGCTTTTGTGTCCTGCCGTCTTGCTCAGCCCACTCAGCTATGCCAGGTGGGCTCTTCAGGTGCAGACTGTCACCCAGAGAAGTAAGTGATTTACCCAAAATCACACAGTGGGCGTTGATCCTAGTTCCGGCCAGGCTGGCCCCTCAGCACCCAGGACACAAGAGGGAATCTGACATGGCCAAGCCCTCATGGAGCACAGGGAGGGGCGAAGGACAGTCAAAAAGTGCAGGCGTTAGGCCAAAGTGGAGCCCTGTCTGGGCGGGCTCCACTCTCCCAGAGCGAGAGTGCACAGCTGTCTTGGCGGGCTGGGGGGCAGGGTTGGGAGTGGGTCCTCAGGACGGCTGAGAACCACCAGGTGGGTAGGAGCAGGAAAGGCATTCTAGGTTGAGGGAACAGCAGGTGCAAAGGCCCTGGGGCAGAAGAACCGCCGCATCTGGGCCCTGGCGGGCTGGCGTGTGAAGCTGGTGTCAGGCAAAGCCAAAGCGCAGGCATGGTGCCCCTGCAGCTGGCAGTCTCCCTTGTCCACAGCAGGTGTGTGGGCCTGGGACCCACCTGTCTGCAGGTCTGGTGGAGGGTGGGGCGTATTCCACTTCATTTCAGGTGCTCCCCGCTGCCCTCGGGCTGGGCTGCCCTGGACGCTGGCTGTGTGGGGCACCTGTGGGAGGGAGTGTCACCAGCTGTGGTGGGGCTGGCTGCATCCCGGAGCTGGGCCAGGGTGAGGGAAGGGTCCCTCGGGGGCTGGCCCCACCTGGGCAGGACTGGAGGTCAGTTTGCCCCATCTTAATGGGGGCCCTTGAGGCCCATAGCACGGACTCTGGTGCCCCACCCCTCAGCCGAGGTGGGGAGAGAGTCCTGGCTGGACTAACGGGGTCTGAGGTTGAGGCTGGTTGGAGAAGGGGATCCAAGCCAGGGCGGCCCTCCAGGAACAGCTGTGGGAGCCCCCCAACCCACCAGGGCCCAGGTGACCCGAGGGTAGGGCTCTGCACGGGACCCCTGCCCAAGCGACCTCTGAAACCCCATTGAGCAGGGGGTAGGAGTGCCCTGCTGTCACCCTTCTGCCACATGACCTCCCCTGACTCCAGCCACGCTGGGGTGTGGGCTGCGTGCCCCAGGGTCAGAGGCACCCAAGCCAGCTCCTCTCCTTCGAGGCCTCCCCGCCCCCACTGGGCACCTGCAGCCCTGGCCTTGCTCCACAGACCCGCGTGTCTCCCGCGCCCACACCCGCTCTGGTTTCCTGTCCCCTGAACAGGCACCCGCCACCCTGCGGCCAAGCGGATAGGCAACTCCCCCCGCTTCTCCCTCATCGACCGCGTCCACTCCACCCAGGGCTCGTCAGCTCTTGTCCTAAACACATCTCTGGATCATTCGATAGAGCCCGTCTCCTCTTCAAAAGTCTGTGACGGGACCTACAGCCTGTGGAAAACCCCAGAAGCTCCTGCCCGGCAGTCGCCACATGGCCCCACGTGGCCGTTGAGGTCATCGCCCCCCCAGAGGACCTGGGCTTGGCCCAGCGAGGACTTCCCCCCGCCCGGCTCAAGCTGCACGCTGTTCACCTCCGCAGCCACGTCCACCCCCCCCATCCGGAGGGCGTCTTGCCCTCGTTCCAGAGATTTGGGCGGGACCACCTCCTGCCCAGTGTCCAGAACTGGGCCTGGTTCCCTCCGGAGTGAGCAAAGCAGGACACACACTCCCAGACACTCTTGTACAAACCTGGCGGTCGCCTCTGAACAAGCACACACAGACCCACACAGACACCCATGCACCAACACACACACACAGCCGAGGAGCCCACAAACACGTGTGCAAACACACAGGCATGACGAAGGCTCATGGCAGCTGTCAACAGAAACAGCCCCGGACAGGCTTCGAGGCAGCGAGATGGATTTCATGCGGTCTCCTGCAGCGGGGAGACTCCACTCCAGCTGAGACAAAGATGCAGGGGGTTCAAAGGGAGAACAGACTGGGACAAAGCACATTTTGGGGTTTGGCAGCATGGGGATTTCTTTTTTGCCTATGCTGCACGGCATGCAGGGATCTTAGCTCCCTGACCAGGGATCGGACCTGTGCCCCCGGAAGTGGAAGTGCGGAGTCTTAACCACTGGACCTCCAGGGAAGCCCCAACATTGGGATTTTTTGAGCAAAAAGACAGTGTGGGGGGCTGGAGTCACCTTTAGGGACATGATGGGTGCAAGTGGAGGCCAGGCTGAGGTTGGGTCAAGGCTCGCAGCAGGGCGTTGGGGCAAGTCCTTCGCGGTCCGGGGTTTACACCCCTGGCCGCTGCGCCCTGAGGGTGGGCACACTGGGAGCTGCCGGAGTCTTTGGATCCAAAAGTGAAAACGAGCCCCAGGCCTGAAGGAGGAGGTTTTGTCCCATTGATTGGTTGGGTCTTTTTACTTTGGACTGATTTTAGGTAGATGGAAAAGCGGGGACATTTGGGAGTCCCCAGAGTTCCTGTGTGCCCCTCCCCCGGCCCAGCTTCCCCTAAAGTTGCCACTGCAACCCTGAGTGGTAACAGGGTTACCACTGTAACTGGGTAACTGCAACTCTTAAGTGTGGCTCCGACCCTACTTGCATTTCACCCGTTCTTCCACCAACGTCCCTCTCCTCCTCCAAGACCGCATCCAGGGCACCACGTTGCAGGGCCCTCACGTCTCCCCAGGCTCCTCTGGGCTGGGACCGTTTGTCTGACAGCACTTGTTTTCATGACCGTGACAGTTTTGAGGTGTGCTGGTCAGGTGTTTTGTAGCATGTCCCTCAGTTTGGGTTTGTCTGATGTGTTTTCTCATGATCACACCAGGGTTATGAGCTGGGGGGAAGACACCAGCAGAGGTGAGGGACCCTTCCTGTCACATCATATCAGGGGCCTGATGTCCCATGATGTCCCTGATCACTCGGCGAGGAGGCTGGCTGCCAGGTCTCTCCCCGCTAAAGCCCCTCACTTTCCCTTTTCCAGCCTCTTCTTCAGAGGCGGTTCCACGCTCAAGGAGTGTGTGTGTTCGCCTCCACCTCCTGGAGGATGCCAGACTCACGGCCCTGCGTTTACGTCGGCTGTGTCACTTCGTGCTTTGTGACACATCCAGCGGGACGTTATTCTGATGCTCAGATGGCCCCGGCTCCAGCCACCTTTCCCATCAGCTCCCGTGTCCCTCTGTCCTTGGCTTTCTGAGCCCTTCCGTCCTACCAGCACTGCCACACGCTCCCCCTGTGTTTTCCCTGCCCCGTCCTCTCAATGGCCGTGTCTCCAGGGACCCCCCCTTCCCGGGTCCACCCTGGCTGACCTCTCAGCTGACCTGCTCGCCGCCTGGCTCCTTCCCAGAATAAAAGGCGTCCTGTCTTGCTCTCCAATACTGGGACGTACGTGGCACGCGGCAGGTTCGATGTGCTCCATGAATGTTGCTGAGTAAGTGCGTGAATGGATGGATGGACGAGGCCGAGGCAGTGGGCTGGCACCGCACAGGGCTGGGGCCTCTCCAAGCCCACCAAAGGGACCCCAGAACACCCTCCTCTGATGGGAGGGGAGGGGCCTGTACCTTGTCCAGGTGGGACAGGGCCCCTCGTCACCTCCTTTTCCTCCGCCTCCCAGCCCCTAGCACAGGAGCTGGGCCAGTTGACCCCATGGGGAGACTCCTGGCACAGAGTAGGTGCTCAGAGAATGTGCCCCGTCCGCCCTTTCCTCCCGGGACGGAGCTCGGTCAGGCTCCGGCTGATGCAGCCCCCAGCAACCCCCTTCGCGTCCCCGCCTGGCGGCTCCCGAACAGGACCCTGGGGAGGGCCCGGTGTCCCTCCCCACCCCCACCCCCCATGGCTATCTGCAGCCATCACCAGCTTCTGCAACGCGAGCCTCCGTGGCTGTGGCCCCGGGGAGCAGCTGCGTTCCTCGGCGGGGACGGAGGCCCCCAGCCCCCTTGCCCTGCTCCAGCGCTGACTGGCTGCTCCCCCGCGGCCTCCCAGTTTCCAGAGCCCGCCTGAGATGGAATTACAGCCCCAGGCCCGCACCTGCGGCTGGCAGCGGTGCCTCCTGGCTCGGCCGGGCCCTGTCTTCCCTTTTTCTCCCAGGGCCAAGCGAGGTCCCAGTTGGGTAGGATGCCTGCTGTGTGCCCAGGGGAAGCGGGGGCTGTGGAGACCCCCCGTGGGGGTGGGGCGGGGATCAGGGAAGCGTCCTCAGGGAACGACGCCTCCACAGGGATGAACAGGGAAAGGGGGGCTTAGGGAGGAAGGGGGGCGGCAAGGAGAAGACTTGGAGCCGCAGAGGTGGTGGGGTCAGATGATAAAGTGACCCGGGCCAGCCCAGCGGGGAGCCGGCTGCCACCTTCCGCGCTCAGGCCAGCCTCGGGCAGCTGAGCCCTGGGGGCAGGGCCCGCGGCGGCGGCGCGGGGCGGGGCGGGGGGGCTGGGGCGGGCTGGTGCCCCCCAGAGAGAGGCCTGGTGGGGTGGGAGGTGAAGTGCTAGGAGAGGACAAGGTCAGCGGTCAGGCGAAGCTGTTCACAGACCCGCAGGGACAGGCACCAGCTCCACCCACAGCCCCCGGGCTTGCCCAGGCTGCCGCCCACCCCCAGCTGGCCTGGCTGTGCACTGGCACTAGGGACGGCGGCTCCACCCCCTGCCGCCCCCCTGTTCTGCCCCGTTCCCGCCCCACCCCACCTCCAGCTTTCTGCCCCTGCCCTCTGACACCAGCCCCTCCCAGGCACACGGCAGGTGTGGCCCAGCCTCCGTCTGGAGTGAAGGTCGGGAAGGCAGGGCCCCGGTGCGGGCCTGGGGCTGAGGGGCGGGGGCTTAGGAAGGGAGGGGGCTGGCATTTGGCAGTGGCATTTTGGAAGAACGGTTGCGGGTGAGCGCTTGGAATGGAACGGGGTGACAGTTGGCGGTGGCAGCTGGAGCGGCAGTGGGGCTTGGCAGGGGCGCAGGCCGGGAGGACAGTTGGGGTGGAGCAGGCGTGGGCTTGGCAGGTAGCCGCTGGCTCTGGAGGGAGCTCTCGGGGAGGCCCAGCAGGAGGGCAGGGCCAGCTGGCACCAGACACGGCAGAGCCAGGCCAAGGAGCAGGCTCCGGCCTCAGGCAAGCGGCCCCCGGCCCACGGGTGGGGCTCTGCTGCAGCCCAGGGCGGGCCCCCAGTCCACCCGCGGGGCCCGGGATGACGCGCAGAGGCGGTTTCTGCGCGCAGCCCGGGCATCCTTACGCTGCGTCTCCTGCCCTGCCCTCAGCCTCTCTCCCTCCCTGTCCGCTTCCAGCAGGGGCTCGGAGAGGACAGGGACAGGTTCTGGGCAGTTTCCTGGGAGGGGCAGGACTCCCGGGGCTGTTGCCATGGGGACGGCTGAGCAACACCACTGGCTGGAGGATAAACAGGCAGGTTTCCTGACCAGTGATTGCCATGAAGACAGCCCTAGGGAACCCAGCTGGGGTAGACTGGGAGACGCTGCCTGGGGGGAGGTGGGGGTGGGGGTGAAGGGCCTGGCGAGGGGGCTGGTCCAGGGGGACACTAGGAAGGGAGAGGTGAAGGGACATTTCTTCCCAAAGCGCCTCTGGGGCTCTGCCTCACAGGAGCAGCCCCCGGTGTGGGGCTGGGTCCCCTCCCAACCACTCTGCCCCCTGAAGCCACGCAGTGGGGGTGGAGGGCAGGTGGAGGGCTGGCTGAGCACGTGGTGCAGGGGCCCTGGCAGCCAGGCAGCTCTCGGGACTGAGCCTGCCCTTCAACGGCCCCGGGGTCTGCAGGTGGGAGTGAAGGCAGCGCGCTCAGAGGGGCAGCCATCGGCAAGTACATCTGCGGGCCTGGCCGCTTCTGCACCTCGGCCCCTGGGTTCCCAGCCCTGGCCTCAGGGATGCTTAATCTCTCCAGGCCCCCAAGGCGTCTCCTGGGCAGGCTCCAGAAATGCTCACACATGTGGCTGGGGGTGAACCTGCAGAAGGACCAGCGTGTGGCAGGGACCACTGACCATTCATTTGTTCATCTGTCTTGTCCTCCAGCGAAGCAAGGGGTGGGAACCACGTCTGGTTCATCGTGGCATCTCAGGCACCTTATTCCCCAGGCCCTCCCAGACTCCCATCTGTTGGCTTTGCTGCCTCTGGACACCGGGTGCCATGGCTGAAGAGTGCCACTGAGGCCAACCCCACATGCTTGGTCCTTGCCTGTCGCTAGCGCCACCTCCGGGGCAGAGCTGCCCTCATGGAGGCCACATTTCTACTGATGGTGAAGGACCCACTGGTTGTCAGGTGCAGATCCCTCCTAGGGTCTATGCCAGTATTAGGGGTGAAGTGCAGTGTGTGTCACCTTCTCCAGGGTCCAGGGGACCCCAGCAAGAGTGGAGGCTTTTTGACCAAGCCTGGCATCTGCCCGCTGTGAGTCCGAGCCTGGGCACTGATGAACGTGGGGCCCCTGGGTCTGTGCTGCCAGCATCTCCCCATCAGAGCAGATGCACCCAGGTGGCCCCAGGGAGTCCCGCCGAATGACCCCCCTCTTCCTCCAGCTCTGCTGAGAGGCCACAGCTGCTACTATTGGCTCTTTTCTTCCTTCTTTTCTTTTCCCTTTCTTTTTTCTTTCCTTCCTCCCTTTGTCCCTTTCTTTCTTCCTCCCTCCCTCCCTCCCTTCCTATGATAGGGGGTTATTAGCTCCCAGAAGCTTCACTGTCTTCAGTTTTAGGCAAGGCTTGATCAGAGCTCCCTGGGACGGTCCTTGGTTCTGCCTTTGTGGTCTGTCAGCCTCATCCTCAGGCTGCTCGCCCTTCTGTTTGTTCTTGGAAGAGAAGAGACAAGACTCTCAGTCCCCAGTCACTGGCAGGGCTGCTGGGGTCGGGAGGGTCGATTCATCATCATGCAGGGCAGGGGAAGGGGAGAGAGAGTTCCAGGACCCCAGGGACTCATTCCAGAACTCAGTAAGACTTTCTACCAAGACCAGAAGCCCTAGGCTAGCTAACAGGTGGGGTGAGCCCTGGTACTGGCGAAAGAGGCTAGGTTCTCGTGGGCAGGCCTCCTGAGCAATGGCTAAGCACCACTGTGTGCTCCAAGGCAGCCTCTGCAGCTCTCTGTTCTGCAGGGACGATGGACGCGGCATCCTAGCAATGCTGTTCTCCTTGGAGAGTGTCTGGGGGTCGAACCTTTTTGGTGGTGAGGGGGGCTCTCTCCGGGGGTGGGGGGCAGCCATCAGGGGAATGGTCCTCCTCTGTTTGGCGGGCTGCCCTCCTCAGTCTCCCCAGCATCCTTTGCTCCATGGGCTACAACTGCACTCCAGGCAGGCAGGTGGGGGAGGACCCCCGCAGAGAGTGCCCTCCGTCCCGTCAGGAAGGACAGAGTGACCGGCCAGAACCTCCTGGAGGCCGAGAGGCAGCCACTTCCGAGGATGGCTGTACCCAGCCCCACCTGAGAGGGCCCAGGAAACGTGGGCCTGCGGTGCCAGACCCGGGATCCTCCGCAGGAAAGGCCTGGGAGGGGCCCTGTGCCGGCAGGGCCAGCGCAGGCAGCGGGGAGCGGGGTGAGGGTGTCTGCACAGCCATTTCCAGGCGCCGGCTGCAGTGAGGGAGTGTCCCAGCCTTTCATCGCTGGCTGCCAGACCGCGGCCGCCCTTGTTCACTCAAGGAGAATCCACACACCGCCCCCCCCCCCGCAAGCCTGCCCTCCCCCAGCAGCCCAGTGAATGCCTCCTTACACATCCTGAGAAAGCATCCATGATGGCCCGCCGCCTCCCACCTTCCCAGGAATTCCGCGGCGCTGGGCCCGTAGGGAGGTAGGGCGCAGACGGCCTGCGGCGCCTCCCCATTGGATGGCCAGGTCGTGCTCGACTCCCTTGCCGCGGCTGGCCAGCCACAGGCTCACCTCCCTTCCCACCGTCGCGTCCGGGAGAGGAAGCGAGGTGGCCTTTGCCCCCGCATAGGCCAGCCAAGAATGCGGGGCCACGCTTCCCATTCTGTCCGCCCGAGGACTCGAGGACAGCGGGGGCGAGAAGGGACGCGCAGGGCCCATCTCGGGCAGCACGATTCGAGATCTTTTGCGGGGGAAGCGGGGCACCCGTTGCTTCGCAGGACCCCGCACCCCCCAGACAGACCTCGCGGGGGGGGAAGGACCGACGAGTGCGCGGCCGCCGATGCTCCTCAGTTGGCCAAACTCAAGCCCCGGTGGCAGGCACCGTCCCGTGGCCCCTGCCCCGCGGTGCGCCTCTCGCTGGGAGCGCCGAGGTCCCCGACAGCTCGGCCCCGAGCCCCTGGGCGCCGTGGGAGCGCTTTTTCTCTGCACAGCGCGCAGCCAGCACAACCGGCGGGGAAGGCGCGAAGTTTGCGAGACAAGCGCGGCGCGTCTGTGCGTTGAGGGGCGCGGACAGCCTGCGGCCCGGGGACCCCGCGCCCCCGAGGAACAGGCGTGTGGGCAAAGACAGGGGCGCAGTACGGGCGGGGTTGGGTTGCCCTCGTCCCGACCCGCGTCTCCCATCGGTGGTCTCCCGGCTGCTGGGTCCCCGTGGGAAGGGGCTCCAGCGCCTGGAGACCCCACGCCGCGCCGCCCCCGCCCCCCGCCAGCCCCGCAGAGGGGGCTTCCCACAATGCCGAGCGAGCTCCAGCCCGCACTTCCGCTGTCCGGCCGCCCACGGCGGGGCGGAGGCGAACCGACCCCCGCCGAGGCCCCCTCCGCCCCGCGAGCGGAGCCGGCCGACCGAGGGGCGGGGCGGCGGCCGGGCCGGCGGGGCGGGGCCCGGGGCGGTGGCCGGGGCCGGGGCCGGGGCGCGGGCCAATCAGCAGCGGCCGGGCGCGCGCCGGGGGGCGGGGTCAGGGTCCGCAGGCGGGGCGCGCGCGCGGGCGGCGGGGGCCGCGGGGTTGGAGCGGCGCGGGGGCGCGCGCCGGCCTGACGGACAGACGGACGGACAGACGGACACAGCAGCCGAGGCGAGCGCGCAGCTCGGACCCGCCCGGACGCAGCGCTCGCCCGGCGGCCGCGGCGATCACCCGCGCTGGTCCGGCGGCCGCGGCGCCCGCCCTCGCCCGCGCCCCATGGGGTCACAGGTAAGCGGCGCCGGCTCATTGTCCGCGGCCGGGCCGGCGCATCGCGGCGGGGCCGGGGCTCGAGCCGGGTCGGCTGCTCCGGGCCGGGGCCGCTCCGAGTCGGGCGCGCCCCCGCCGCCTGCCCCTCGCGCCCCGCCGCGCCCCGCCCCGCGGGGGCGCCCTCCCGAAGGCGATCGGCGCGCCCGGCTGCGGCTCCGGGGGTGGCGGTAGCGACCCCCGCCCGGCCCCTCCGTTCCCTGAGCTCCGGTGGCGCGGGCGGGGCGGGGCGGGCGAGGGCGACGCGGGGTCCCCGCGGGGCTGCGCGCGGAGGCGGAGGCGGCGACGGGGCTGCCCCGCGCCCCTCGCCCTCGGCGCCTCCTGCCGCCGCCGCCGCCGCGGTCCCTCCCCCGTCACCTCCGAAAGGGGAATTTTCCAGCTGGTAATTTCTGCTGCGTCAACGCCCGGCCCCAGGAGGCAGCCCGGGGGCGTCCTGGCGCCCCCCGCCCGCTCCGCCCCGCGCGCCCCCCGCCCGCGCCTGCGAGCCGCACCCGGACCCGCCCGCGCCGAGTTTGCCAGGAGTCTGAACTGCGGGAGGTGGGCGCGGCGGCTCCCCGCACCCCGCCGGGCCTTGGGGGTCATTGTCTCCCCCTGAAGCCGGGCACCGGCCTCGTCTCCATTTTAATTACTGGCTGAACCTGGGCGCAGGGCCCTCGAGGCCGGGTGGCTAGAGAAGCGCGGAGGGGACGGGGCGCGCAGAGCGGACGGGGCGCGCGGAGGGAGCGGGGTCCGCCGCGAGCAGCGTCTTTGTTTCTCTGTAAATAGACATGTCAGTTTCACAGGGTAGCAAGAGTCACTGTCTGACAACTCAATCCCGATGGCAAATGGGGGATTTTCTGCACCAGGAGGAGGATTCTGGCTAGTTGGGGTTCCTCCACCCCTGCTAACAAATTCATTATTTGTAGGTTTAACGGAGCACGCACAATAGGGCTGGACGGACGAGCCTGGGTACAAACCAAATGGGCGAAGAGCTGATATTTTCTGACACCGAGGAAATACAAACAAAAGAAAGTTTGACCGAGATTCGCAGCGAATTTCCTCACGCTTTCCGTGCTCCAATCTCAGCGACGCGTTTGTCGTGGATTGCGGAGGCAAGATTGTTATCAGCATTGTTTACAGAAATGCTAATTAGGCAACGGGTTTAGCGAACCCGGCTGGGCGCAGACACCTGTGCGGAGTCCTCGCGTGCGTTTTAATTGTATCGGTTGTAGAATCTTTCATACTGGATTTATCATCAAAGCTAACTTCCCTTTTGGGTAGCAGACTGTGAATTCACTCTGTCGCTGGCCTGCGTGCTGCCTGTGAAAGCAGTGTTTCCACTCTACAGGAGTGGGAAATAGTTTGTTCCCCAAAGGCAAATTTACGGAAGGGTTTTTCACATGAGTAATGAAGTAAACAATAGAATTTTATCATAGTGGACTCCTTCCTTCTCCTTGCTATATTTCATGGTAGTTTTAGGTGCTGTGAACTGGAAACTTTGGGACACCTTGCTATTACAGAAAGGACTAAACGAGGGGCGTACTGAGGCAGAAGTTGCTGGATTTAAGTAGGAACTTAGACACTGTGTTCCCCTGAAAAGCTAGTAATCATTTTATATCCTTTCCTGAAGGGAAGGAGGTGTGTGTGTGGAGTTTGCTGTGAGAGTTCATCTCTTTAGGGAGTGGTGGGATGGACGCATTTAGGCTAAACCCAAAATTCAGCCTTCCTGGAGGCCAGCCTCCGGACAGGATTTCATTAGGCCTCATTGACATCACCCTGCATGAAAGAATTTTGTTTTGATGAGATCAGTTCTGTTCAGGTTTAGCTGTTTCGTGTTTGGAAATGAGCTGTTTTTCCACGTCCAGTTTCTGATGTTCAGGACTGGCGGACTGTTGGCTGCAGGGGCTCTTGGGCGCTCTGTGTCCCTGCTTGGTCACCCAGGGCAGGGGGCCACCGCCCTCTCCTTGGTCACACATTAGCACAGGAAGGTGAGGTCGACCCTGAGAATGGGTGAGACTCCTCCGGGGACCTGGAAGGACACTCTTTTACAGTCAGAAGATGTGTTATTTGCAAACACGTTAAACCAAATATTAACAAACTTTCCAACACTGTCCTTATGTGGGGTTTTTCAAATTAAGGGAAACTGGGCCACTGTGTCCCTGTGGTCTGTGTTTCTGGGGCAGCTGTGCTTCTGCTCTGCTCTCTACCAGAGGTCTTGGACCAGCTGAGGACAGCCCAGCAGAGCATCTTCAGCAGAGGCTCCGCGAGCCGTGAACTTGAACTCATTCCTCGTTTTGCTGATGCTTCATGTGCCCAGGTGCCCTCCTAGCCTCTGTGTTGAAGTGGGCGGCGAGTTCTTGCGCCCCGTTCTGGGGGCTTCATGTTCTCATAAAAACGAAGGCTTTTTCCTCTCTCTGATTGAACGTATTCTACTTTGAAATCGGTTGAGTGATGGTAGGTTGTCAAGAATTCCCTTGTGAATCTGCTCCCTCCCCTGAACAAAAGAGATTCTTCTTGCCACACGTGTGCTTGAATGGCCTAACTCCCAAGAATACACAGATGATTGAAAAATCGCTACTGAGGCCACAAGACTCATTTCGGTCTTTGCAACACGGTTGTCTTGTTCTGATCCTGGCTCTCGTGTCCTCTGCTCTTGGCTCCGGCTCTGGTGTGACCAGTGCAGCTGTGGGGTCTTCAACCGTGGGATCATTTCTGCCTTTCTAGCTTCAGTACTTTGTGCGCCTGACACGTGCGTCCCCGGGCTTCGTGTTCTGGTTTGCTGATGATGACAGAACACGTCCTCTGGTTCTGCTCGTAGACGGAGAAATCATGGAAAAGAAAAATAACTGTTTCTCACAGACTGAAAAGTTGTTCTAGTAAAGGATAAGTTCAAGCTAGACCAGTCAGATCCGACCTTAGTGTGATTTATGCGAAGTTCCCCCTTCAGTATCTCTCAACAGTGCCTTTAACTCTTATTAGATTTTTAAATGACTAAGTATTTTTAAATGCCATTATTTGGATTAAAAAAATTAGCGACCTAGGCACTTCAGAAAGTTGAGGAACAATGTTACCATATTTTTCAACAGCATTTACGGGGGGGGGGTTGTGTTTTGACAGGTGTGTTTTTTGAGTCATGTTAGACATTCCCAGAGTTTCTTACTCATGACGAGTTTTGGCCTTATCGAGGGCTTGCTGTGGACCAGCCTTCAGGCAAGGTTGGGGACAGAGTTCCCACGGAGGGGCCGGTGACCCGCTGGGAAGGGTGGGGGGGCGGGTCTACAGGAACCACTGATGGGACCTGATGTGGTGACAGATGCTAGTGAGAGCTCGGAGCAGGACGGGGTGTAGCCCACCTGGTGGGCTCTCTAAAGACTCTTGGAGGGAAAGGGTGTCCGTGCTGACACCTCCCCCGCCCCTGATGGGCCCATGGCGCCAGCCTCCGGTTCCAGTACGTGTGCAGCAAATTCTGTTCTAACTTCTGCTTTGCCGAGAGTGGGTAGCCAGTGAGAGGGCAGGACTCTTGGGGCCAGGCAGCTTTTGGGGGCTGATTGGCTGTCGGGATGGGGGCGAGAGGTGGTGTCGTTTCAAATGACGTCTTCCAAAGCCCATGTTTCAGCACAGGAATCTCTTCCTGAACATCCATGCCCACAGACCACCCTTCGTCTCGGGGAAGCTGTCCTTTTCCTGGCCCCCAAGTGACACCCCAGCACTGCTTGTCCGAGTGGACCAGCTGTGCAGCCCTCTCCTGAAAAGATCCACATTTGTGTATGAAAACCCTCCTGTCAGTGCCTCGTGGTGGCCTGAGGCCCCGCGTCAGACCCCTTCTGTGTAGAGCAGAAAGAAGGCGCCTCTGTGTCTTGGGCCGCGGATGGACGGTTCGAGAATCTCAAGCACCCAGAGCTGCCTCTGTGAAGGTGCACACACGTGGGCGGCACGGCCCGGGCGGCTTGTCACCCTCTGAGCGTATGTCGCTTGGTGCGAGGAGGGTCTGACCTGTGTTCTGCGGCCGCTCTGAACGGTGTCCCACGGCTGAGCCTGGGGCCGGAGAGCACAGCCAGGACTGTCGCTCAGCGGAACACGCACGCTCCAGACCCGGCGCTCACCGGCCTGCACTCCGGACAGACTCCCGGGGCTCATCGCCCCCAGTCCCAGCGGTGGCTGCGCCGAGTTGCACGGGGATGGTGTGGGCGTGCACGCGGACAGGAGGGCTTTCTGGAAGCACACTACGGGACCCACTCTGGGCCCGCTGGGCAAGGGAAGGCACCGGGGCTCTGTGTGCACTGGAGGGTTGGCTACGGTGAGAGGGTGGACAGGGCGACGGACAGGCCACCAGGAGCGTGGCCCAGAAGGACCGGCACGGGGAGGGTGAGTGTCAGGCGTGCTGCAGACTCGGGGGGAGGGCCAGGTCGCCTGGGGGAGCTCAAGGGTGTGGGGCAGGTGGGCAGCGCACCCGCCTCTGGTGTGAGCGGGTCAGGCAGGCGCCTAGCATGGGCCTCCGCGTGCCGCTGTGGCCCCATCCGAGTCTGAAGCAGGTGTATTTTGTTCTCTCATCCCGTCCCATCCAGAGCAATGTCGCTTCTGAGTAGCAGTTTCCTTTTCCTTAGGAGGTTTAAAGACAGCTCAGAAAGGACTCTGCTTCCTTCGGGGGCAGGAGGGAGCCGGCTCCTCGGGGAGCACTCCCAGAATCGTGGGGCCACCGGCTGCTCAGCCCAGGTCCCCGCCGTCCAGTCCCTGGGCCAGCGATGTCCGCTGTGCCCCAGACGAGGTCGAGTCACAGACGTCTGATGTTCAGAGTCACGCGCACAGGTGGCCGTCGCCCCTTCTAGGGAGCCAGGCACCTTGGTCTAGGACCCACCCTGACCCCCGGCCTCTAAGGAAGCCGCCCGTCTGCGCTTGAAACCCGGTCCTTCCCGGCAGCCCTGTGGCGTCCGGCTCCGTGGCCCACGCCCCGTCTCACACAGAAAGTGGAGCAGGCTGGCCAGCCGGAAGTAATGGTGTTTTTCCATTGCCTCTGGTGATATAGAAACATTTGTTATTTCATCGCTTTTATTTTATATGAAGACTTTCTCCCCTCAACCTCAGAGTGTTTTGAAGAACTTTTCAGAAGTTCAGGGACCACGTATCATGACAGGCTCACTAGGCACCTGAAGAAAGTGGGTCTTTAATATTGGGTACCTTGACCTTTCCTATTTTTTTCTTTTTCTTTTTTTTGGCCACACCATGCAGCTTGCGGGATCTTAGTTCCCTGACCAGGGATTGAACCTGCGCCCTCGGCAGTGAAAGCACAGAGTCCTAACCACTGGACCGCCAGGGAATTCCCCTATTTTTTTCTTACGTTGTTGGCAGAATGAGACCAGAACAAGGAGTGACAAGGTGACAGTGTCCTTGGACATCCCTTACCATTAAAGTCACTGAGCTCCACTGGCCAGTGTGATACACACTTGGCTGTGGGTGGGTGGTCTTTTAAACCTTTTTCCTTGTCTTCTCTGGTCTGGCTTCTCCATCACCTGCTGCTTTTGATTCCTTTGTGGGGTGGAAATCCCACCTGCCTGGACCCGGCAGCAGAGGGAGGGTAGACGTCTCCAATGGTGGCAGTACCACGTGGCTGCGGGGAATGTGGTTCCTCTGTGATGAGCGGGGGGCCCAGGATGCCGCGGAGCTGGGAGCACTTCCGGGTGTGGGAGTGCCCTTGAGGGCCCGAGAAGCAGGTCGGGAAGGGTTAGTGCCAGGGGACCCGCCTTCGCTGTGGCCGGCAGATCTGCTCCATTGGGGCACAGGTGGTCCTTCAAAGACGGGGTGTCTTCCCCTGAGATCAGCAGACTCACCGAGCCTTGGAGAAGCAACGCAGGGCGAGCGCCAGCTCTCGAGCTCACCCGATGCAGCCCGTGGGTCACACCGACCTCACATTGACTTAACATTTCTTTTGCCTCGTCTTAAGAAGCAAGAATACCCGTGAAGTCGTGAGCTTGGTATCTCAGTTATATTCTTCTTGGTGCGCACTGAAACGGACATGTAACTGTTAGGATAGACAACGATTTGTCCCTTCTCCTGCTTGGCAGGGAACGTGCACTCCCCATATCCCCTCAGCTGCTCGCTGGGAGGGGACCAGCACACTGGCCCAGGGTCCAGGGGTGAGGCCGGACTGTGTGGACCCTGGGTGGGAACCCCTCATGCCCCATCTCAGAGGCCTTTCCTGCCGTCTGGCCGGGGAGAGACGGTTGCGTTGTGACACCGTTGTTGGTGTAAGTTAGGCTGCTGTTTAAGTGTGTTCCCTGGGGCTGTCGGAGCACAGGGCCACCAGCCTGGCAGCTTAAGACAACAGAGCTGTGTTCTCTCACGGTCTGGAGGCCAGAAGTCCTGAATCAAGGTGCGGGCAGGGCCACCCTCTCTCTGGAGGCTCCAGGGAAGGACCCTTCCTGCCTCTTCTAGTCTCTGGCGGCTGCTGGCAGTCCTGGGTGCTCATGGCCAAGACACATCCCTCCTACCTCCTGTCCTGTTCTCATGGCCTTCACCCTGGTGTCCAAATTTCCCTCTCCTTGTAAGGACACCAGTCACGCTGAATTGGAGCCCACCGTAATGACCTAATCTTAACTCTATTACGTCTGCAAAGACCCTCTTTCCAAATGAGGTTACGTGCCCCTGCAGTCAGGACTTGAACGTATCTTTTGGGGGGACGTGATTCAACCCACTACACCGTTACAGCTTGTATTTGCCTGACACGTTACCGCATACATTTCTCAATCCCAGCGTTTCCTGGGGCCTCTTCGGTGTCTCCAGCTGTCACCTCTCACTCCTGCCCTTCCCTTGCTGGTAGAGCAGACGTGGCCAGTGACAACGGTATTGGTGAGTTCGCTCTGCGGACCTGCACTCACCCCAACGCCTGCAGCAAGCCGGGCTCTTGGACCAGGGACACAGCAGCCAACAAGGTCCTTGCTCTGCGTCCCAGAGGGGAAGGGACAGGGCAGACAGATGTCGACACCTGCCACGGAGAGGGATGCGGCAGGGCCCAGAGGGAGGGCGTGGGGCGGGGAGCAGAGGCAGAGCCCAGGGTCCCCAACGGGGCCACTGGGGTGGGTACTGGCTGCCGCCGCTCCAAAGCAGGACCCAGCCCCTCCTCTGGACCCCTCTGCATGGCTGGATACCCGTGTGCCCGTCTGCCCCCCCAGGTCGGACCCAGGCCTTTCTCGCCCCCTGGCAGCTGGTGAGACTTGTGGCCTGTTTTCTGGATGGTATTTTTATTGCTTCCTGTAGGAGACACTGGAAAACGAAGTGTAGCAGCTATTGAAACGTAGTCTTCACAATCTAGAAAACTTTCTTCCATGCTGTAGTAACAGGAGGAACTTCACGTACCATCAAGTAAGGCTGTCGAGTGGCTGGTCTGAAAGTCCTGATTCTTGCCGTGATGAGTGTGGAGGTGCCCCATGGTGACCAGCGGCCGTGGTTGTGGACAGGGCTGTTGTCCCTGGCGTGTCCTCCACGTTCACGGGCGAAGTCCCTCTACGGTGGGTCCCAAGGTCACCAGGAGCCTGGGGGCCCCGCAACCTTGGGAGGCCAGGGTCCTTGCTGTCACTTCGGTTGACCTTCACGGTCACCCCCTGAATGAGGACCCTCGCCAGCTGGGGTGGGACGGGGCGGGTTGCACTTGGGGTGGCGCCTCTGAGATCTTTATTCTGTTCTGTGCTGTTTGTTGAAAAATCGGAGCTGTTGATCCCACGTGGTGGTCTGGCTGGTGGCATCCTCTGACCGTCAGGAGCCCTGCCCTGTTATCCCGTGAGGGGTCATAGGGCCAGGCGAGGGGGACCCATGTGTCCGGTACTCAGGGTCCAAAGTGTGACAGTGACGTCTGCATTGGAATTTCTGACTTAAAAACGAATCATTTTCATATGTGCTGCCTGCTGTGAAAGATACTTGTACCTTTTGTTAAGGAGATGTATATGTTTGGGGTTTTTATCTTTTTCTTTTTTTTTGGTTGTGCTGCAAGGCAGTCGGATCTCAGTTCCCCGACCAGCGATCGAACCCGTGCCCCCTGCGTTCGAAGCGCAGAGTCCTGACCACTGGACGGCCAGGGAAGTCCCAAGGAGGTGTATATGGAATTTCCAAGATAATTATCACCTATATAAGTTTTATTTGAAAAATTCTAGATTTGCCATTGGTTACTAAAGTATAGGAACATCTTGGAATTTTTTTTCACATAATTTGTTTGGCAAGATTATTCCTTTCGAATATTTTAATGTTTGTTTGGAGGCATGAGCTATTTTTACCTTAGTTTTTTCCCAGGTAAGTCGTTTTTATCCCTGGGTAAAAACCACTCCTGGGTCTGAAGTGTGAGAGCTGGCCCCTCTAGAGCAGTGGCGGCTCATGAAATAGGTGTATGGATGGGTGATGGGAGCTTGGGTCTAGAATTTCTGTCTCACGAGGAAGACACTGGGATTTTGGCCGACCTGGTGAGGGAAGTGGGGTTTGCTCATGGTCGTGGCCCGGTTTCCCAAGTCCTGAGACGGTGAGGTTCTCGGGTGTGTTCCTGTCCGCCGCCTGGACCCTGATACCAGCCAGCACAGAATCGCGCCGGGGCAGCCCCGGCCCCAGAGGATGACACGGTGGGTCCCTGCAGGGCCGTGCCCAGCGTGTGCTTACCGGCCGGCGGGTGTGTCCAAGCGGTCATGCGTCCAGCTCAAGGTCCTGGTGGGAAATGTCACATGGCTGCCACCCCCCTTCCTGGAGTCACTCAGCAATGTCACCGTATTTAAGGGGACCTACAAGGCAGCACAGCATGCCTGGCCACTGTCTCCTGAGCCTGCGCCTTCCTCCAGGCTCCCAGGAAATACCGGAGAAAGTGCTGGTTGTACCCAGGGCGCCAGCGAGGGGTTCCTTTTGCTCCTGGGAAGTCGGGGCTGCGGGCAGGAGGGAGCCGCCTGTGTCCCCGGGGGCCACCCCAGGGCAGCCTGAGGTTCTGGATGAGACAGTGCGTCCCTGCGGGGCTCTGGGCCCGGAGGGGTGGCCCGTCCGCTGTCCTTTCAGGCAAGTGTGTGAAAGTCCAGCATGGACCGCCCGTCGTGTGACCCCAGCCCACACGCGTTCGGGGCCCGTAGGAGTAGGAAGGTCAGCGTGGGTTCTCTCTCATCAATGCCAATTCTGCCTCCTGGTCGTCGGTCTGGTGTCATCCGGCCCCACGCGAGCGGGTGGTGGACAGGCATGTCACCTCTGAGTCTGAATAAGGGACTGGCGTGGAGGGATGGGGGTTAGAGCACATGTGCCGGGTCCGTGCTGCTCGGATGCCCACTTATTTCTCATGAATTCTCAGCACCCCTGGCAGGCACGTTGTTGGGGCGTGTTCGTTCTCAGTGTGCTGGGGTTATTTCCTTGGGGGAGGTTCCAAAAGTAGAATCGGGGCTGAAGATGCAGCACATCTGGGAGTCGGGGCACGAGTTCCAGAGGGACACCTTGCGTCACGGCACAGCCCCTGTGTGGGCTTTGTCCTGACACAGGGGTGCCCCCCCCAGCAAGCGCTGCACGGTTCTGTGCCAGGGACGGCGAAGCCCCCGGGTCGGGTGGGGGACCCCTACCCGTGGGCTGCAGCCACTTGTCACCAGGGCAGGCTTGGGAAGCCCCTGCGTCCCTGAGGCCCTCCCCAGGTCAGTGGCAACTCCCAGGTCCAACCTCGTGAATCGGGGTTTCACGTCTTAAAGCACCTTGGAGCTGTCCCAGCTGCACTTGACAGAGAGGGGCTTCCCTGGGGGGAGGTTATCCCTCCCACGCCAGAGGGGGGACAGGGTGCCCTCAACCTCCGGGCCCTCCCTGGAGCCCAAGCCCGGCCCCAGCCAGGGGGAGGAGGAACTGGCCCCCAGCGGCTCCTCCTCCCAGGGATTCTCCCCGAAGGAGCCCCCACCCCGGGGCCCGCAGCACCTGCTGAGCTGGCGCCCAGCTGAATCCTAGTGGGTCCAGGTAATCCCCATGCTGGGGCCCGTTTCCCGCCAGGTCTGTCCCACCTTGGCCTCCTGCGTCCACCACACGCCCCTGCCTCAGGTCCTGTGGCCTGGCCTGGGCCCCCAGCTGCTGCTGCATCAGCCCACCCCACCCCCATCAGGGGCCAGCGTGACCACTTCACTGCTGAGGCCTGGTCAGGTTCGGGACTGCTGGGTCATTGACGTCCCTGCTGTTGGAGGGCCGCGTGGTGCAGGTCCTCGTGGCGGACACACACTCTTCATTCACCCAGCAGCCGTCCACCCAGCCTTCATTTACTCAGCATCTAATGAGTGTTTACCATCTGAAAGGCCTGTGCGGAAGTGATAGTTGGGGACTTGGAAACATCCGATTAGTGGCTGAAATTCCGTTGGATGCCAGAGCAAACATCTGTGCTGGTCCAGGCCTGTGTGGTGCTCTCACCGCCGCTAGCCGGAAAGTGATGGACCACGTTTCTGCCCGCCCCGGGTCCAGGCCTAGCGACCCATCAGTACTGGGTTTCCCAGGCAGAACCTTGGGTTGTTGGGTGGCTTCTCTCGTTTTCCAGCGATGCAACTTTTAAGAAAAAAGAGACCTATAGGGCTTCCCTGGTGGCACAGTGGTTAAGATTCCACCTGCCGATGCAGGGGACGTGGGTTTGAGCCCTGGTCCAGGAAGATCCCACATGCCACGGACTAAGCCCGTGCGCCACAACTACTGAGCCTGCGCTCTAGAGCCGGCGTGCCACAACTACTGAAGCCCGTGCACCTAGAGCCCGTGCTCTGGAACAAGAGAAGCCACCACAATGAGAAGCCTGTGCACCGCAACGAAGAGTAGCCTCCGCTCGCCGCAACTAGAGAAAACCCAGGCACAGCAAGAAGACCAATGCAGCCTAAAATAAATTTATAAACAAACAAAAGAGAAAGACCTATGAAAGATTCCAGCAGTTACTTGATGTCAACAAATGTTGCAAAATGTTAAAAAAAAAAAAGTGGTGTTTCTGGTTAAGGGTTAGGTGGGAGTTCTCTGAAATTATTCTTATAACTTTTCCTTAGGTTGGAAAGTGTTTCAAAGTAAAATGTTGAAAAAGACAACAAAAGATTCCATCCTATAGCTTGAGAACAGGCATTGCTTTGAGGTTATTTCCTATTTAGATTCTGCGTTTTCCTTGGCGGCAGGGCGCACAAGTGTTAGTTAACATTTCGAGTCACAATGTATCTCAGATTTAAAACCCTTGGAAAGCATTCTTCTGCCTTGTTAAGCCGATCAGCTTTTTTAAGAAAAATTTACAAAAATTTTAAGTGGACGCGTGGCTTTTTCTAGGGCTTTTGTAACCAAGTGCCACAAAGTGATGGCAAACTCGACAGAAATGTTCCCTCTTAGCAAGGGCTCCAGGGCTGCGCCCCCTCTGGGGGCTCTGGGGGACGGTCCTTCCTGCCTCTTCAGCTCTTGGGGCCCAGGCGCCCCTGGGCTTGTGGCCACGTCCTTCCCATCTCTGTCCCTCTGTGCGTGTCTGTGTCCAGATGTCCCCCTTTGGTGACACATCAGACCCACTTGGGTTATGACCTCATCTTAACTTGGTTAAATCTGCCAAGATCCAATGCGACAATGAGATGGGGCAGGGCCAGGGAAAGACCCCGCAACCAGCCAGGTCGCGGGCTTTCTCTAGTTGTGGCGAGCGGGGGCTACTCTTTGTGGGGGAGCACGGTGTCTAGGCAGGCGGGCTTCAGTAGTTGTGACTCACGGGCTCTAGAGCGCAGGCTTCAGTGGTTGTGGCTCACGGGCTCTAGAGCGCAGGCTTCAGTAGTTGTGGCTCACGGGCTCTAGAGCGCAGGCTTCAGTGGTTGTGGCTCACGGGCTCTAGAGCGCAGGCTTCAGTGGTTGTGGCTCACGGGCTCTAGGCAGGCGGGCTTCAGTAGTTGTGGCGCACGGGCTTAGTTGCTCTGCGACATGTGGGATCCTCCCGGACCAGGGCTCGAACCTGTGTCCCCTTCACTGGCAGGAGGATTCTTAACCACTGCACCACCAGGGAAGCCCGGTACTGTCGTTTTGTTGACCCCCCCCCGCCCCCCCCGCCCCCCCCGCCAAGGGTGTGCACCAGGACAGCGTCGAGATGTGGTCCCTGTGTGGAGAGGCTGTCAGATTCGGCGGGAAGATGTGAAGCTGTTGGGAGACAAGAGGCACCTTGCGAGCCATAGTGGGAGGAGCCCCTGGAGGCTCCCTGGAGGAGGAGGCAGTGTCACCAGCTGGGCGCTTGCATCCCTTTTGTATTCCACAGCAGGGTTTGCCTTTGTCGCTCCACCTGTAAAACGAGCACTAAGGGAGCTGACAGTTTAGCTGCCCGTTATGATGAAGCGTGGTTTAGAGACGAAACGTCCAAAATGGGGGTTGAGTGTAGCAGGAGGTGCCTGGGAGCACAGGTAAAGTGCTGACCTCTTCCTCTTTCTCTCCCCAGTCCCGCAAAACAAATTCCCCCGACCAGCTTCCCACCAGCAGAAGTGACAGAGCTCTCGGGCCGACGCGCCCGGCCGGGGCCTCGGCTCTGACTTAGGCCTTTATGGGAGGTCCCCCCTGTTCCTGCTTGGTCTCTTCTGTTCTCTCCCTGCCCCTACACTTGTTCCCAGGGCCCTGGGCACCCTCCCCTGTGCCAGAACCCGAATCAGGATGTCTGGGACCCCCCCCCGGGGGGGCTGCTCTCCCCTGAGAGTCCAGGTCTCCCCTCAGTGTGTTGGGCCCTGGGCTCTTGGTCTTGGTGGCTGGTGCCACCCTGAGGCCCACACTGGCACTGCCCTGGCTGGTTGCGGGGTCTTTCCCTGGCCCTGCCCCATCTCACTGTTGCGTGCTCTCTCCCGCCAGACGCCCAAGGTGTTGTGCCGTCTCTGGGCTGCCTGTGTTTCGGCCGCCGCTCGCTGCACTCTGCCCACCCTGAAACACAGGGGCTCTTGTGTGCCGAGGTGCTGGGGCCGACTTCCGCGGTTCTTCCGTCGGTCAGGGCCGCGTCCTCTGGGGCTGGGCTGGAACAGCCAGGGCGGTGGCTCGGTGGCCTGGCACCTCCAGGGTCAGGGCTCGGCTGGGTCACTGGGGTCGCTGTGTTGTCTCCACGCCAGCGCAGACCTGGAGTGCGAAGGTGGACTCTGTCCAGCCCCCTTGAGGCTCGCTTAGCCCCAGGCCAGGGTCACCGTGGAAGGGCCCCCCACCCCGAGGCCCTGAACCCGGGAATGGCAGCTCACGGGGCCTTGTGTGGAGGCCAGCGCCACCCGCAATGTGCTGCTCCCTCCTGGGGCCCTCCCCCCTCCCTCCCACCCCCAGCGCCTACTCCCTTGTCCTGACTGGCCTGTGCCCCCTTCTGGGAAGTCTCCCCGACCCTGGCACCTGCCCAAGTGCGGGCGCCCTCGCGGCACCTGTGTGCTGCTCTGGAATCGTGGCTGGGGGAGCCTCGTCCTCAGCCTGGGCGCCAGCACCCAGCGCAGCTCCAAGGCTCCTGGGCACCGCAGGGGCCAAAGTGGAAACGGCCTGGGGAAACGCCGGGACGTGGGTGAGACCCTGGGACTCTGTGGGTCCTTCCTCGCTGAGAGCGAGAGCTGGGCAGGCGGGGGGTGGGGGAAGCCACCCCAACGGTCTTGGAGGGGGGGGGTCCCCGTGGTCACAGGATGTGTCCGGCCCTACGCGGTCAGGGTGTGCGCAGGTAGGAAAGGCGGGGTGGGGGGCCGCTCCAGCCTGGATGGAGGCGGCAGCAAGGGAGAGGGCGGGGCTCATCCTGGCGGCACAGTTTTGCCTTCTGAGATCACGCTGGTCTCCAGCACCCAAGGGCGTCAGACTGTGGTCACCGGAGAAACTTTGGGCGAAGCCACCCCCATCAGGCAGTCAAGGATGACTTCTGTTAACGCACGTGGAGTATTTCTTCCCAGGCAGGAGCTTGGTTTGAAATCTTAAAAGGCAGCCGTGAACGCTGACAATACAATGTATGTAAACTGGGGGTTGTAACGTGATTTCCCATCGTTGGTGTCTTGACCTTGGGTTTTTCAGAAGGTCGTAGCCGTGGGGGTGAGGGAGGTGGTGTCCGTGGAGTGACGATGCTGAGTTGCTGGGTTCTGCCCCGGGACACCCGGGGTGAGGCAGAGCGGGCTGTCCTTGTCGAGAAGCGTCAGAGTGCTTTCCATCCACGCCGAATCACGCCGTCGGCGTCAGTGGCGTTCCATGGTAGACATGCTATGTCCCGGGGCTCCTGACGGAACCCGGGGCTGAATGTCTTAAACGACAGATTTATCCCATCTCTGAGCCGCGCCCCCTCTGTCCCAGGCATCCCTCCAGCTCCTGCTGGTTCCTCGGCTGTGGGCTCATCACTGTTAGCACACAGCCGCCTCCCTGTGAGGTGTCTGTGTCCCCGTGTCCCTTTCCTGTAAGGACACGTGTCACATCGGATCAAGGCTCACCCTAAAGACCTTGTCTTAACCAGTTACATCTGCAAGGGCCCTGCTTCCAAATACGGTCACATGCCGAGTTCTGGGGATTAAGGCTCCAGGGAGTGAGTTTGGGGGATGCGGTGCGACCCCCAGCAAAAGGCAATAGATACCCACACGTTTGTAGCTGAACAAGAATGTTTCCATGAAAATAGATTCGAATCGACCTTGTAACGATTTGCTTACAACAAACTACTCATCAGAGAGCGTAGTTGGGTGGGTTTGCACACGCCTGGTGTCTCCATCCCTCGCTGTCCCCAGGCCAGGCAGCCCCTGACCTTCCTCCTGTCCCCTTCCTTTCCCGGTAGGTCGCCTTGCAGGTTCCGGTTTCATGGCAGGGACTCCCGCACTGTCTCCTGTGTCCAGCTGCTCTCACGCCGCGTAGTTATCGAGAGAGTCACCCGTGTCTTTGTGGAAGGGCCGTTTAGGTGGGCTCGGCCGGTTGGCCCTGCGGGAAGCAGCTTGGCTTCTGCAGACCAGCGTCGGGGCGGCTTGGTTCTAGCGCTAAAGTGTCTTGCTTCTGCTTTAAAACAGCATTTGCCTGTTAGGTGACGTCTGAAGGAACGTTTCAAGGAAGTGTAAATTGAGGGCAATGAAAGTGCAGAAGTGAGAAGGGAGGCGAAGCTGGGTCGGGAAGGAGGTTCTGGGGGTGTTGGAGGCACTCACCTGACAGCGTTGGCTTTTTCTGGACTGAGACTTGGTGACTGGCCTGGGGGAGGGGCCGGCCCACCAGGGGCCCAGGTCCCTGTACAGACCTGGGGCTTGTTTGGGTGCAGCAGGACACACGTCCAAATTGCATCCACTGTTTTACATTCTTATTAAAACCAGTTGCCTTCCAGGTGGAGCTCCTTAGGGACCAGAGGAAAAAAATACCCCGTCCAGCTCCCGGAATTACTACTTTGATCACACAGTGCAGCAAATGAAACATACTCACAGCAGAGTCTCCACGTTTCATGGTTCTTGTGCGTTCTGAGGCTTGGCGATCTATTAGGCTTTTGCCCACGAAGCATCAGTGGTCTCATGGACGCGCTGGATGAGTAAGACACATAGCGCTTGCTGATAATTTGTGAAGATGGCTTTTGGTTGAGACCCTGTACCTTCAGATGATGTAGGGAAAAGGTTCGGGAGGTGCTCTGGGATTGAGGTGCCGGGGCTCTGAACCCTGCAAGTGACAGACAGGGGAGCACCCCTGACACCCACATCGGGTACCTGCCTCTCAGAGAGGCTGGCAGAGCAGGTCTGTGCTCACATCTGAGTGCGGCTTGTTTGGGGGAGACCTCAAAGCCGCCTCGCCCCTGGGTCACCGTGCTGAGCAGCCGAGACCTGTGTCTCTCGGGTCAACAGTGAGGCTCGGGGGCCCGGGATGGCGGCTCCCCGACGGCCGGACTCTGGGAACCTCCAAGCCTCAGTTTCCCTGCCTGGCAGCTTGGAGACCACCTCTGCCCTTCCCGGAGGCTGCGGGATTGGAAATGGGTCCCGCAGCAGGCAGGCTGCCCACTGGACAGGACAGACCCGCGGCTGCCCCCTCCGTCACTCGCTGTGGGGTCTCTGGCATGGTCCCTGTGCCCCAGGTTGCCCGTGTGAGGGCGGCCAGCCCCGAGCCCCGTGCTGTGCAGGGCGACGCAGCGTTTGGAGTGTGGTCTGATCATGGATTCAAGTTGTTCTGGCACCAAAGTGGTCACGTTTCATAAGTGATACTGTCCGAAACTGAAGCGTCTTGAGATTAGCAAGCTATAAATAAAATAGACAGTAGAGACCCCACAGGAGAAACAAAAACACTGGAGAGAAGGTGTGGCTTCCAGGTGGCACGTGGGTCACTTTGGTGAAGTCTCAGGTGCCGGTGTGGCAACAAATGCCCCTTGGTCTCAGCCAGCCTTAGCTGTTCCTGTCAGTGTGGCATCGGAGTCCCTGAGGACCGCAGGCTTCTCTCTGAGGGTCCCTTCGTCACAGGGCTGCCTGCGTGGACCTTTGGGTGCATGAACGTGCCCTGTGACCTGTGCAGCAGCACCGGTAACTCAGAGATGACAGTCAGGTCATCAGTCCACAGGTGTGTGTCCTGTGAACAGGTGTGGGTCCATAGGTGTGTGTTCCCTGAACGGCTGTGTGACCCACGGCCAGGTGCATCTTCACCGGACAGTAGCAGATGCTCTGCTGCCCTTGCCCTCAAAGAAAAAGTGTGGTGAGCATGCTTTAGTCTGCAGCCTGCATCTTTCTTATCAGGCCATCATCTGACATGACCACCCAGATGCTTCCATTCTTAGGGTCACAGCTGCTGAAATGCAGCTGGGCAGCCGCTCTTCTGCTGCAGTCAGGTGGGTGGGACCCTCATGACCGCCTACTGATGTGGAGACATAACCAGCTTTGTAATGCAAACTCAGTTATTCCCTTAAAGTTTCCTGGATAAATGACGTGTATCCTTAATGTTTCCATAGCAGACCAATCTGTTTTTTTTTTTTTTGGCTGTACCGCACAGCACGTGGAATCTTAGTTCCTCAACCAGGAATCGAACCTGTGCGCCCTGCAGTGGAAGCGCGGAGTCCTAACCACTGAACTGCCAGGGAAGTCCCCCAGACTAATCTGTTTTTGATTATCATTCCTTTAGATGCCTTTTCTTTTTAGTGTACAGGTGACTTTTTTCCCTAATGAAAATTGTATTTTCTTACAACAGAATCTCTGTGAAGTACATAACTGATTTTAAGCTGCTCTGACTGAATATTAATTTATTTTAGAACTTTCCATATGAGTTGAAATTATTTGAGAAATGCAAAAGCCAGCTGAGGTAGTTGTTACTTCTCTAAAATGGCCCCGGCATTCTGCCCCTTTTCAGGGTTCTTCCTAATTCTTAGGCTCTGTTTCACTGGCGAGAAAAGAGCCTTATTATTCATATAGGAAGTCAGGGGATGAAACAAGCCTCTCCCTAACTTGAATATAGGGTCCTTAGGGCTCTCAGTACCTCCCCCCATGTCCGGCCGGAGCTCCGCGTGGACTCGGGGCATGAAGCCGATGCTTTGAGTTTAAATGGTCGATTTCCTGGTTTGACGTGTGTTTCGGATCCTCCCTCAGCGTCTGACTAACCTGAGTCTGTAACGCCAGGTGTGCGGTGTGAAGCCACACCTGGACGGCCTGTCTGTCCCCCCCCTCCCCGCCTCCCACGCCCTGGGGGAGGGGCAGACCGGCTGCCAACCACCCTCGGGGGTGGTCCACGCACACAGGGCCGAGCACCGCAGCCAGTTCTGGGCTTGCCTGCTCTCCTCAGGGCTCGTCCGCGGGGTCAGGTCCCGCTGCTGTCACACGATCGAAGCAGAGTGTTTACTTCTGGTCTTCGAGTCGGGGGGCTGGTTGGAGTGGGGGGTCTCTATTCTCGCCTGGCAGGGACGGAGCTGGGTGGGCTGTCGAGGGAGACAAGGGAGTGACAGGCTTGGACCCTCCCCAGCCTTGTTCTCCCAGCCTGGGGACTGTGGGTGTTTCCAGGTGACCTCAGATGGTGATGCGAAACGTAAAGTCTAAAGGAAGGTGTTGCACAAATGAGGTGGCCCCTGCCCTCCGCCCCTGCCCCCCCCCCGCCCGGGGAAAGGTGGACGGATGTCCGCACATTTGACCAGCTGGAAAATGGTGTGTTTATCAGGGACGACCTGTCTTCTGCAGGGCATCTTATGCTGTGAGCCTGGCCCCAGATTTCGTACAGTGAAGTCCTAGCCCCCAGAGCCTCAGAACCTGAGCTAGTTTGGATGTGATTTGTACTGAGGTAGTAGGATGGGCCTAATCCGATACGACCGTGTCCTTGTAGGAGGGGACACTGGGACAGACACGCACACAGGGAGGCGGCAGAGGCAGAGGTGGGTGACGCTTCCACGGGCCAAGGACGCTGAGCCAGTCACCACAGAAGCTGACGGAGGCCAGGATGCAGCCCCCGGTGGGGCCTTTGGAGGGAGTCCTGCCCGCACCTTGGCCTCGGTCGGGCTCTGGCCTCCAGTCGGGTGGCACTGAAGTTCTATTGTTTTGTCTGCCCAGTCCGGTGGCCCCGGGAAACTTCAGGAGCAGCAAAGAACTGGGGAACGAGTCTGGGGAGAGCAGCGCGTGGGGCCCAACTTGAGAAATGATTCGGGTGCTTGGGACCGCGAAGGGGGTTCTCATCACCTTGGGTCCCTCCCCCAAAGATACCTTCCTGGGGGCTGAGCTGGTCACAGGGCCTTCTCCCGCTGGAGCTGGCTTGGGCTGGAGTTTGGGAGTTTGTGGATGTCCAACTTCAGTCCTTACTGTTCTAGGGGTTTTGTTTGTGTAGGATGTTGTTGCTTTGTTTTTTGTTGGTTTTTTTTTTGCGGTACACGGGCCTCTCTCACTGTTGTGGCCTCTCCCGTTGCGGAGCACAGGCTCCGGACGCGCAGGCTCAGTGGCCATGGCTCACGGGCCCAGCCGCTCCGCGGCATGTGGGATCCTCCCGGACCGGGGCACGAACCCGCGTCCCCTGCATCGGCAGGCGGACTCCCAACCACTGCGCCACCAGGGAAGCCCTGTCGCTTTGTTTTTAAAGGATGCTTCTTCAAGGGTGAGGGATGAAGGTGCCCCTGGGTTACTTGGCCTAGATGTTCTGATTTTCTGTTTGGGTGAGACAGTCGCTTCGACTGTGGATGGGTGTTCTCCTCCTTTCTGGAATATTTGTTTGCTCGGAGGGTTGGCTGCAGCCTGTAGGATTCTGTTCAGAGCGCCACGTGCCCGACGACAGGTGAGCCTCAAACTGGACGCTGGTTCAGGTGCCCACCGTCGAGTGCCCTGTGCCCGGTGGCCGCCCTCCGTGCACCCTCCTAACTCCCTCGGTGTGTGTGTCGACTGTGCGGGTAACCCTTCCGTTCTTGCCCCACAGAGTCCGTAGAAGAGACCACCCCAGGATCCCAGATGAACAGCCGGCGGGAAGATATGGAAATCGCGTCCCACTACCGGCATCTGCTCCACGAGCTCGACGAGCAGCGGCAGCACGGCGTGCTATGCGACGTGTGCGTGGTGGTCGAGGGCAAGGTCTTCAAGGCCCACAAGAACGTCCTGCTCGGCAGCAGCCGTTACTTTAAGACGCTCTACTGCCAGGTGCAGAAGGCGTCCGGCCAGGCCACGGTCACGCACCTGGACATCGTCACGGCCCAGGGCTTCAAGGCCATCATCGACTTCATGTACTCCGCCCACCTGGCCCTCACCAGCAGGAACGTCATCGAGGTGATGTCCGCGGCCAGCTTCCTGCAGATGACGGACATCGTGCAGGCCTGCCACGACTTCATCAAGGCCGCGCTGGACATCAGCATCAAGCCGGACGCCTCGGACGAGCTCTCGGAGTTCGAGGTGGGCGCCCCACCCAGCAGCGGCGCGGACGCCCTCATCTCCGCCGTCATGGCCGGGAGGAGCATCTCCCCGTGGCTGGCCCGCCGCACGAGCCCCGCCAACTCTTCTGGGGACTCGGCCATCGCCAGCTGCCACGAGGGCGGGAGCAGCTGCGGGAAGGAGGACCAGGAGCCCAAGGCCGACGGCCCCGCGGACCTGTCCTCCCAGCCGCTGTGGCCTGGCGACGTGGGCTACGGGCCCCTGCACATCAAGGAGGAGCGGCTCTCGCCGGCTCACTACGGGGGCAGCGAGCCGCCGTCCGCCGGGGATGGGGCCGCTCAGAACTCCTTCTCAGAGCAGGCGGCAGGGGACGGCTGGCAGCCCACGGGCCGGAGGAAGAACCGCAAGAACAAAGACACGGTCCGGCACATCACGCAGCAGGTGGAGGACGACAGCCGGGCCGGCTCCCCGCTGCCATCTTTCCTCCCGACGTCCGGGTGGCCCTTCAGCAGCCGAGACTCAAGTAAGCCTTTGGTTTGTTACAGGCCGGGCTCAGGCGCCCTGGGGTCATGGGCAGCCCAAAGGCACTGTTTGTCGGTGGCCCCGGGGCCGCTCGTTTTGTCCATGCAGTGGCAACTTTCCAGGCTCACACTGGTGGCTTCCCGCGGGTCACCCCCTTTCGTAGTAAATCGGTGTGAGCGCGGGGAAGGTGGCCAACGCATCCCAGCGGGTGCGTCAGGGCCGCCGACACACCGAGGCTGCCGGGCTGGGGAGTTTCTGGAGCTGGAAAGGGGGTGACCCCCGGAAGGAGCCCCAGCGTGGGGTGTGGTGGAGCCTCTCGTAGGCACTGGGTGGCGTAACTTAATTTCTAAAGATTTAAACGTGACGGTGTTAAAAAGATGAAGAGGTGCACGAAGTGATGTGACTCGGGTGGAAGGGAAGGCCCGGCCAGGTGTGCGGGCTCTGGCCGTGGCCACGAGCTCCCCTCCCGATGAGGGTATTTCCTCGTTGCCAACAACTGCGGGTTCTGTGGTTCGCCCACAGGGCAGCCGGTGGGCGTTACCGCACAGGTGGGGAGCCCCTTCTGGGCCCCGAGTCCGTCAGCCGTGAGGGCTCTTAGCCTAGCTTTGTTGACGCTGGCCCTCACCCTCTGGAGGATGGTTTTATCTGTCTCCCAGGCTAGTAAACAAGTGAAATGTTTACGAGATGCCATGTGCTAATTACGGCTGCACCGAGCTTTCCCCAGTGGCAGCTGGGACCACGCGGGCTGCGTTTGGAGTGGCGAGGGGCTTAGCAGGATGGAGGCTTCTCAGCAAGTGACCGCGTTGGGGAGGCCCCCCAGGAAGGAGGTTAGAACCCAGTGGGGGCTCAGAGGTGGACAGAGGTGGAGAGAAGGCAGTGAACCGTGGGCACAAGCGCTGAAAGGTGTCACCAGTGCTAGGCCTGTGCTGGGGCTGGGAGGGCGCCCCGGGGCTCTTGATACACTAGCTTGATTACTGTGGTAAGACGTACGTATCATGAACTTCACCCCTTTAGCCATCTTTAGGTGTATTGGCATTAAATACATCGCCACTGTCCATCTCCAGAACTTTCTCATCACCCCCAGGAGACACTGTAGCCTTTCTTATTGCTTCTCATTCTCATTGCCCCTGTGCGTCCCCAGCCCCAAGCGCTGGGCCAGCCTCCTGCAGGTTCAGTCCAAGCGGGTTCCACCAGCGTCACCCCCTCGGCAGGATGATTCTGTGTGAGGTGGCGTCCTTCGCGCTGTAGGACATCGGCAGTGCCCTGGCCTCTGCCCACTGCATGCCAGGAGCCGCCCACCCCTGCTCATGACGTTGCCAGTGTCCCTGATGGGAAGCCCCCCGCAGAACCGTTGAGTGTAACTGAACTAACTCAGAAGAAGGTTAAGTTTCTGAGATGATAGAAAGCCCACCTGCCTCTCTGCCAGCGGTCGGCACAGTGGTTGTCTGTGTCTGCTCTCTCCGTGACGACTAAACGTCCCTTTAGCTCTGACTAAAGCCTGGAGAGCAGCGTCCACAGGGACTGACTTCAGGAACCTTCTGGGTGGGTCAGGGCCGCAGAGCCTTCCCGTCCTGTCCTGCACCTGCTGCATCACGAGTCGTCCGGCGGGCCGCGGGGCTGGAGGCCCTAGATCGGAGAGCCCACCAGCATGTTAAGAACGAGGATGCTCCCTAAGCCTGTGGGTTTGATGTTTTAAATGCAGTTGTCGAGCAGAAGGTGTTTTTAGAATCCAACAAGTGATTTCTCCTGGTGTACTCTTGCTAATGTCTGAAATCCCTTGGGTTACCAAGGCAACTGCGAGATTTCCCCTGAGTTGCTAAGACAAGGACCCGAGGTGTGGGCTTGCGTGGGATGGCTCTGCCCGTCACGGTGGCCATTTACTCCTCTGCCCTGGCCCTGGGCTGGGGTTTGGAAGCATAAATTGTGATCCCCAGTGGAGGAGAGTTTGCCTTCATTAAAGATCTATTACATCTTAGAGGAGAGTATTGTTTCCTTCTCATCCCGTTTATAGGAGAAAAGGCCCTTTTCCAAAGGAACGTGTCAGGCGGTTCCTGCCGATCATTTAGGGCGCTTGACGAAGATGCTCTGATGCCAGCCCTGCAGCGGACCACCGCCCTGTCCCCCGTGTGTCCCCACCTCGGCGTCAGGGGCTCTGGGGCCTGTTCGCATTTAAAAGTGATTCTTCCAAGCAGGCAGCCAAGTGCTTTCTAACCCAGTAGCTTCCAAGAAAACATCCATTGAAATGTACCTCCGGGTTACAGCTGTGGGGAACGGCGTTTAAACGTGCAGGTGCGATGGACACAGGCCGGGCCCGTGGTAGCTGCCGGCTCCGGCCTCGGCCCCTATGATCCCAAGACCGAGAGCCTCCAATGCGGTGGCTTGTACTTTTTCAGAAGCTGGTGTCAGGAGAGCCCAGGTGCCCCATCCCGACATCCCACACGTGTTCCGAAAAGGATCTGCAGAAATAAAGTTCTGAGCTAGAATAAAGCGTGTGGGTCTTGTGAAGGAACTGTTCATCCCTGAACCTCGGTAAGGGTGGACCCTGGCGTCCTGGGATTTTGAAGAGTACATGGGGACCACAGAGCGTGTTCAGGGTGTGCAGGCGGCCTCTGGAGACTCTGGTGGGTGCTCTAAGCTCGCAGGTGCCGTCCTGCTGGGGCCAGGGCCCAGCCCTCCCCTGCCCAGGTCGGAGGGTCTCTTCCATCGCAGCTCCATGCTGGGGCTGAAGCCAGGCCGGCAGCTCCTCCCTTGGCTGTACCCCCAGATGTTTTCCTTTCAGAAAGGAGCGGAATTGCCTGGAATTCCTCTGGTCGACCTTGGGGCCGTGGTCAGGGGGCAGCTGCCGCCCTGACACCTCAGCAGTGGTCTTCATGGGGCGGCATGTCGGGAGGGGAGCCTACCTGCTGCTGAGGAGGGAGGTGGGGGAGGGGCCCTCGTGCTGGCCCCGGAGGGCGGGATCGCTGGGGGCGGGGCCTGGGCGAGGGCGGGGCTCGGCCCTGACCGAGACCCTTGGCCTGTGCCCCCCTGGCCGCCCAGCCCTGGCCTGAGGCCACACTTCCGAGTTACCACCTGGGCTGGAGATCCTCGTCACTGTGGCTTTGCTGAGTGGCCAGCGGAGCTTCTTTTCTGATGAAATGGAAGTTCCTGGACTTTCTAGAAAATTCAGTTCCTGAAGACAGAGCCCCTGAGGTCTCTCATCTAGATGTGGGAGCCGAGGCTGGTCACCCGGGGCCACCCCCCGACCCCGCCCTGAGAGGGAGCTGGAGGGTCTGGGTCTGGGTGCGTCAGGACAAGGCGGGGCCCCTGGGAGGCGACAGGTGGGACCCGCAAGGCTCCGCTCGCGACAGAGGGGTGGGGGTTGGCTGGGGCCCTGGTGCTGGCAGAGCCGGCTGGCAGCTTTTCGATGGCTCATTTGCTCCGGGGTGCGTTTCTGCTCTTCCTGGTCTCGCGGGCGCCCCCTGCTGACCTGACACAGAGGCCACCTGCCTGTGCTGCTTCCAGGCGGGTTCCCAGATGTGCCGCCACCTCGCTGGGTCCTGTGTTGATTTGAATTTGAGGGGTTTTGTCCTCTTCAACCAGGTGTGTGTTTTCTTCTGCTCTTTGGACACTGTGACAGTGACGCCCCCAGGGTGCCGACCGGGGTGGGGACCGAAGCCCCACAGGCACCCACCTCCCAGGGACGAGGAGGCTCTGGCTGTGTTGAAGTGCCCGGGGAGATGCTCGTACATTTTGTATTTGCCGTATATACGTGTATTTATGTACACACGCTTAAAAGCACAGCTTGGGAGCTTACATTGAAATGGAGATTTTAAAAGGAGCTGTGAGTGTAATTTTTAACTGTTCATTTGAAAACTTTTATGCTGCTGCTTTTATCAGACTTTTAAAAGATGGAAGCAAACATACACATTTGCCTCCTTCTAAGTCAAATCCCAGATGTTCAGCCGGCGAGGGGGGCATGACCCACCCCCCCGACACCCCGACACCCGTCCTGGGGACCGCCTCCCCAGCCAGTGTGTCCTGACTTGGCCCCTGTGTGCTGGTTTCTCCCAGTCGGTCTGCTGTGGGCGGAGCCCACGGGGGTGCCCGCCCCTTCCCCAGCCGTAGGCTCTGTCCTGACCTCGATGGGCCTGGCCGCCAGGACCCTCGGCGCCTGCCTTCTGGTGCTGGTGGCATGTGTGTCTTTGGTGTAGACCTAGAGGTGTTTCTAGGGGCGTGTCTGTTTCCTGCTGCTATGACGAATCGCCGCAGACTTAGTGGCTTGAAGCAGCCCAGCTATTATCTCTCGCCCAGATGTCGCCGATTCGCAGGGCCGGATCCTTCTGGGGGCTCAGGGGAGAATCCCAGTCTTTTCCAGCTTCCAGAGGCGCCACGTTCCTTGGCCCGTGGCCCTGTGTCACTCGGACCTCAGCTCTGGTGCCGCATCCCTTTCGCTGGCTCTGGCCCTCATGCCTCCCTCTTCCTCTGAGACGGACCCTTGTGTGGACAGGGACCCCTGGACTGGCAGGGTGATCTCCCATCACACTTGCAAAGTCCCTTTTGCCACGTGAGGTGACATGTTCACAGAGATTAGGACCCAGACACATGGGGACCATCATGGGAACACAGATAACAACGAGGTGTTTTGGTGAAAACTGCCATTCCCTTTCCTATTGTTTTAAGTACGATATACATTCAATAAACTGCACAGGGCTTCCCTGGTGGCGCAGTGGTTAATATCTGCCTGCCAATGCAGGGGACACGGGTTCGAGCCCTGGTCCGGGAAGATCCCACATGCCGCAGAGCAACTAAGCCCGTGCGCCACAACTACTGAGCCTGCGCTCTAGAGCCTGCGTGCCACAACTACTGAGCCCACGTGCCACAACTACTGAAGCCTGAGCGCCTAGAGCCCGTGCTCCGCAACAAGAGAAGCCACCGCAATGAGCAGCCCACGCACCGCGACGAAGAGGGGCCCCCGCTCGCCGCGACTAGAGAAAAGCCTGCGCACAGCAACACAGACCCAATGCAGCCTAAAATAAAATAAATAAATTTACAAAAACAATAAAATAAACTGCACAGATTTCAAGTGTATGGTTTGAATAATTTATTGTCTCTCTCCCTGCCATTTTATTGGGGGAAATATTCATACTTACAGAAAAGATGAAAAAACGAAAGTGAGCCTGCCTGCGCTGAGGTTCTCCACCTGCTCACGTCTTGCTGCGTTTACATGTTTATGCATCTGATCATCCCACACCCACCTCGTTCTCTGAATTTCAGAGGGCCGACACCAGCACCTCGTCCCAGCCCTCCGGCCAGCCTCTCACCAGAGCCCGCATTCTCCACACCGTACACGTGCCTTTGGATGACGGATGTCCCCTCAAGACATCCCCTCAGCCTCTGGACACCCCCCACCCCACCCCGCCTCCTGCCAGCCTGGGGGTCGCGAGGGAGGGCCTCACACAGGGTGTGCTGTGCGGCCCGCCTGTGTCCATCTTGAGATGGTGCAGATTTGCAGTCACTTGTGAGAAGTGATGCAGTGAGAGCCCGTGCACCTGTTGGGTAGCTTCCCCCAACGCTGACGTGTCAGCATCACGGCCAGGACACCAGCCTGGCCCCGCACAGTCACCACCAGGGGACCCCGGGCCGCTTCCCTCCACAGCCTCGGGAACTTCTCATCTGTCCCTGGCTGCGATTTCCAACATGCTCTCAGGGTTCGCTCAGGCCGCCACGTGCGTCCACCAGTCATCCTTTCACTGCCAAGGTTCCTCCGTTCTCTGCTGTAACACCCCTGCTGATGGACGTTTGGGTTGTCTGGGTGATTTCCGGCAGTCAGGATCAAGCTGCCGTGAACGTCCCAGGACGAGTATCTGTGTGATTTCTCTGCATTGCTCCCAGGACTGGGCTGCTGGGCCGTCGGGTAGCGTGCGTGCAAGAAACCAGGGGTGTGTGGGATGTACACTCATGTCAGCGTCCCGCACACCGTGGATTGGTTTGTTTTTAAATCGTAGCGGTTCTGGAGGGCGTGGGGGCATCTCCTTACGGTTTTCTTTCTCTTTTTTTTAACATCTTTATTGGAGTATAATTGCTTTACAATGGTGTGCTAGTTGCTGCTGTACAACAAAGTGAATCAGACATATGCATACGAATATCCCCATTCCCCTCCCTCTCGCGTCTCCCTCCCACCCTCCCTATCCCACCCCTCTAGGTGGACACAAAGCGCCGAGCTGATCTCCCTGTGCTATGCGGCTGCTTCCCACTAGCTATCGATTTTACATTTGGTAGTGTATATATGTCCATGCCACTCTCTCACTTCATCCCAGCTTACCCTTCCCTGTCGGGTTCGCCAGCCTCCCCGTCTTCCTCTGAGCGGTCTCTGCTCAGGGCTGTGCATGGTGGCGGGTTTGAGAGCTGGGCTGTCCAGCACCCTGTGCTGGCCGGGGTCCCGCTCTGACGACGAGCATTGTTTCCTAGTTGCCATTGACCCCTCTTCCTGGGGAAGCGTCTTCTGCTGAGTAGAGCGTCCTCCGAGTGTCCTGGCGGCAAGTCCTTCGTCAGGTGTGCGCTCTGAAAGCACTGTCTCTCAGCCTTTGGTTCGTTTCTTCCTGTAACGGTGTCTTTTGAAGAGTGTGCACATTTTAAATTTTCATGAAGGCCAGTATGTGAACGTTTTTCTTTTGTGGTTCATGCTCTTTGGGTCTAATCCAAGGGACCTCTGCCTAAGGTCACAGAGATGTCTCCCGTGGTTCCCCTGGAGGATTGGGTGTGACTACAGGCCTGAGATGCGCGTTGCTCTTTGCGTGTGGCAGGCGAGGGGCCCACCGTCACGGTCACCTTCTGCGTGTGGTGTCCAGCTGTTCTGATGCCACCTGCCCATGGAACTACCTTACTAACTGTATATATTTTTTTAATTAAAGAGAATTTCTTCTATGAGGTGAAAACATTTTGGTAGTTAAAGAAAATGAGGTAACTTGATTTTAACTTGGATACAGAAGCACTTAAGAAATAATACACCTTAGACACATAAAGTAAGAAGGTAGATTTTGGACAAAGTGCATAATTACAGTTTTTTGAACTTTCTTTTGCATTGTTTGTGAGATCTAGCGGAAGTTAGGACTAAGGTCTGGTTTGAGCTGTAACTCAGGAGGGTGGAGTCCCCCGGGGAGACAGCCTCGGCCCCGCAGTTTCCACTCTTCCAGAAGGTTCCGCCGCGTTGCTGTTTGCACATCTGTGTTCGCGGGGTGCCTGTTCCCTGGATGAGAGGCCGCAGGCTGGGCTGGGACATCTGCAGGAAGCCTCTCAAAGGCAGCTTGGAAGCATATTTGAGAATCGTGAAGAGTGGAGATTTGGGGAAATCTTAGAAGCCGAGTGTCTGCTTTTGACCAGGCCCTCGTGGTGAGGCGGCCCCCGTCCCATCACCCCCGGCCCTGGGCTTGTTCCCTCCTATGCTCCATCATCTGTTTATTCCCCACTTTGCAGCTCACACAGCGTCTTCTAGTTTAATTGTTGAGACATTCTGCTTATTTTAATTATCATCTCTTTTCTGCTTTTCAGCTGAAGGTTGTGAGTGAAATTTTCAGAATGTGATCATGTATCACTTATGGGAAGAAGGACCCCCCCGCCCCAAACCCCTTTCTGCTCTAGAATCAATCTTTACATTTAGCACTTGGCCCTTTACAGTTAGACGTTGGTATTCTTCATCCTGGTTGCCTTGTTTATTAAAAAGAGATCAGCCTGGGGAAGAAGCCCTGAGCGCCTTTTCCCCTGCCCTGGGCGGTCGGTGGGGGGACATTTCCTGCCATCACACGCGTGTGTGAAATGGCTACACACACTCTGTCCCTTGTCTTGGTGGCCGGTCTCCCCGTCCAGCTGCCGTGGTCTCTTCTGTACGAGGAAGCCCCCTGTGGCATCACCAGGTGACCCGGAAGGGGTCCACCGCCCCACAGCTAACAGTCGAGCCCGTCGCACCTCATCTGGCCCCTGGTTTGTCAGTTGTTTTTTTTTTATAGTTGAATTGCTGGCTCAAAGGGTCTGCACATTTTAAAAAAAATTTTTATTATTTTTGGCTGTGTTGGGTCTTTGTTGCTGTGCGTGGGCTTTTCTCTAGTTGCGGCGAGCAGGGGCTACTCCTCGTTGTGGTGCGCAGGCTTCTCATTGCGGTGGCGTCTCTTGTTGCGGAGCACGGGCTCTAGGTGTGAGGCTTCAGCAGTTGTGGCACGTGGACTCAGTAGTTGTGGCTCGCGGGCTCTAGAGCGCAGGCTCAGTAGTTGTGGCGCACGGGCTTCGTTGCTCCGCGGCATGTGGGATCTTCTCGGACCAGGGCTCGAACCCGTGTCCCCTGCATTGGCAGGCGGATTCTTAACCACTGCACCACCAGGGAAGTCCCTGTCAGTTTTTTAACCTCACTATTTAAGGTTTTTTCTGAGCCACCGAGTCTGAGTTCATCACTGTTCAGAGGTAAAATGTTCGATGAGACGTTTTCAAGGTTGTCACTTAGTGGATGAGCTCTAGCAGCTGAAGGAAGGAGCCCCTGGGTCCTCGCTCAGGAGATGTCCCTGCCTGGAGGGGACTTGGGGACAGTCCTGTCACACACGGTGGCTGATGGCTCAGGCTGGAGGCCGGTCCTGAAGCTCGGTCCGAGCCTGGCTTCCCCGCTCTCCCGGCTCCAGCTGAGATCCACCTGAAAGCGGCACAAGGTGAAGTCTGGGTTTAACCCGTGGATGTCAGGTTGCTGAAGGAAGGCCGCGGCTGCGAACGCGCAGGACAGCTGTACTGGCGCCACCCCTGCCCCCACGGAGTGTTTGCAAGGGTTTTAGTTTTTTGATAACAATGATCTAGTAAGAGCCTATTTTGTGACTTTATGTAACATCAAATTCTTTATCTATGAAAGGATTTGTTGCAATGTTAACTGTTGCGTTCAACTCCCTGTTCTGTTTGTAGAATTTCATTTTTGACCTCATCGTCTTAATCCCTCCTTTTGAAGTCAGGCTGTGGTCTGCAAGGGCCTGGGAAGGACCTGCTCTCTCTCCTGGCGCCTGGCCGGTGCCCCCAGGCGCCACCCCTGCCCCCTGCCCCTCGCCAGGCTCCCAGCCTGTCTGCCCGGCAGGAGGCTCAGGACCTGGGAGGGCCCAGGGTCGGCCTCACACCCTCTCCCTTCTGGGCCCTTTCCTCTGCTTTCTCATTTGAACAAGAAATTCTGGGGAAACTGGGTCTCCCTGCACCTCCAAAGTGGATGCCAGAGTGAGTGCAGGAGCCCACCCGGGCCAGCGTGGGGCGCCCTAGGCCGTGCTTGTGCGTGTGCCCGGCCCATCAAGATGACGTCGGAGAGTCAAGTCCCCTTAGCCCTTCTGGTCTCCTTCACAACTCTCATCTTCAGAATGACCAGTTCCTTCCAAGCTCCGTTGGACTGGTATCGTCCCTATACTGGGAGACGTCCCAAGTGCTGTTTCCAGAATTGGGGGCTTGAATTTCGACCTGGGTGCTCGGCCGACAGACGGCAAGGCTCGGGAGATGGAGGGTGCACTCGGGCGCAGAGAGCGTGTCCGCGTGTCCTACCACGAGCTGCTGGGGCTGTGCAGCTGGCTCTCCACTGGACCCACGAGGGCTCCAGGTTAGGACACGGAGTGACCGCAGGCAGCCTGACACCTCACAGGCGTGTCTGGTCTCGATTCCCTGGACGGTGGTACCTTTCCTGAGTCATAAATATTCATGTGGGAATTTTTCAGTGGACGGCTTTCATTCCCTTCACTGTCACCCTACATCTCGTGGACCCTCACTGCTCACCCACGAGCATCTTCAGAGCGTCGACCCATGAAGTGTGTCTGTGGCTCGTGCTTGCCGGTCCCCCCCGCCCCTTGTTTCACGGCAGTTAGCAGCCGGTTCACCGTTTCACGGCAGTTCTCAGTAACAGACCCCAGACATCCTTCTTCGAAACCCAACTTTTAGCTTTTCACATGTGGTTGGAATCTTTCAGCTAATCTTGATTTCTTTAACACGCTTTTGAACTTAAACTGTTAATATAATTTCATTAAAATTTTGGTTTTGAAATCTGGTGTTTTTTAGTTTTCAGTCTGTTATGGGCTGAATGTTTGTGTCCCCTAAATTCATGTGTTGAATCCCTAGCCCTGGTGTGGCTGTATTTGGAGATGGGGCCGGTGAGAAAGTCATCAGGATAAACGGAGGCCCTCGGCATCTGCGTCGCATCAGAGCCTGCCCTCCGTCCGCCCACCCACCGAGGTGAGGCCAGCGGGCAGGTGGCCGTCTGCAAGCCAGGAACAGGGCCCTGCTGGACCCAGATCCTGGCCTTTCCAGCCCCGGAACTGAGAACCGCTTAAGTCCTACAGGAGCCCGTGCAGACAGAGGCAAAGCCTTCATCTCAGTTTGATTTAATCCCTACACTTAGTGGCTAGAAACGCAAAGTCAGTGCTGATATAGCATTTAGGGACTGGCAGGAAAATATGAAAAGGCTTATAGTTCGAAAAGAAGAAAGTGTCCTTCCGGAGCTTCGGCCAGCAGTAGCCTGACGCTACACCTCAACGGTGTCCTGAGTGTCTCGTATCCTTGGGGAGACGTTAGACCCATCCAGGTGGTGGCACCCAGGGTGTGCTGCCCTGTGGGACGTGACGCCCCTGGTCGGGGCCCTTGTGATGTCTCAGCCTGTTCCCCGGGGCCCTAGTGCCCCCAGGGCGCTCGACACCTGAGGGGCTCTGCTGAGGTGGGCCCACCCCACACCCCAAAACCCAGTTCCCATGCACCTTGCGTGGACAAATGTCCCTTTCCAGTTCGGGAGTGTCTGTAAACATCGGTCAGTGGCCATGTGTCCCCAGGGTGCCTGGGGCCCTGGCTCCTGGCACCGCCTACCCTGGCTCTTCAGTTCTGGTCCTGACTCCGGTCCAAGGACCACAGTCAGAAATCCAGTCTGTTGCAGTTATCGAACTGTTGTGTGAAAGCTGTCTGAGGCATTTTGGGTGAGTCTGGTGGGTTGGCTGATGGTGGTTCTTGCCTCCGTGCCCTCTGGTTCTGCAGCTTCGAGTAATTTCCTCCAACACGAAGGCGCACCGTGAAGCAGGCTGGGTCTGAGTTTTCTCGCGCACCCATCCGGGCGGCTAAGGAGTGGCCTCGTCACGGAAGTTGCTCTGCCCTCTGGGGGCCGTCATGGGGCAGGCTGGCCGAGCCCCTTCAGGACAGAGGGGACCCTCTGTCCTCCCGCGTCTCCTGGGGAGGACCCCCGGGCTCTCGCCCTCGTCGTGTTCGGTTCAGCTTTCTGGAGCCTCCTGTGTCTTTGCCTCGGCGCTCAGCACCGCCCTGGCGTGCAGGTCTCTGCGGGGAGCTCGTGCGCCCCCAGGCCCCCGCCGTCCTTGCCTTGCACACCTGGCTCCGCGGACCGCTCCGCGGACCGGGTCCTGCGCTTTGTGAGCGGGCGGTCCACCCACCACCCTCCGCTCACCTCCAAGCATGTGTCTGTGGGAAGAGCCATAGAACCACCACGTGGGGCCCCCTGTGGTGCCGCCTGGCACCTGCTGGCCCCACTTCCCGGGTGCACGAGGCTGTGTCCGGTCCTGACGCTCAGGCTGGTTCGGGGTGTCTCTGATTTCCGCAGCCTTGGGCCCTGATTCCCTGGGTTCTGAGGAGGGACCTGTCGTTTCCGGGACCGGCTCACGGGCCCGTCCCACATTTGAGGCTGCCCAGCTTCCCCCCGCCACCAGTGACCCGCTGCCCCCTCCCAAGACAGCCTGGGGGTGGGAGGAGAAGGGGGGCCCGTCCCTTTCCCCCCGCCTGCCTTCCCCTCCTCGCGGGAGTGGTCTTGCTTCCCCATTTCTGTTGGTTTCTCGAGTCACCACTTGTCTCCAGGGGGCCCTGGCCAGGCAGCAGCTCTCCCTGGGATCCGTCTGGCGCCGGCCCGTTCTGGGGGCACCTCCGTGGCCCAGATGGTACAGGAGGCTCCCGGTCCTGCCTGTGCGGCCCTGAGCTAGAGGTTGTCACAGATCCTGTTAGTAGCAGCTTTCTTGAGACGCAATTCCCACTGCTGACGACTCACCCATTTAGAGTGTGGTTTGCTGGGTCCTCGTCTCTTCACAGGGCTGTGCAGCCGTCACCACAGTCGACTTTAGAACATTTTCATCGCCCCAGAAGGAAACCTGCACCCGTAACAGTCACCCCAAGACCTGCCCCCTCCATCTCCCCCGGCCCTTGGCAGCTCCCAGTCTCCTTCTGTCCCCGTGGATTTGCCTTTTCTAGGTATTTCACATGAGTGCACTCGGACAGTGTCTGTCCCTTTCACCGGGCATAACGTGTCCGAGGTCCACCCGCATCGTAGGCTGCACCGGTGCGTCGTTCCTTTGTACGGCGGAATCATATTCCTCTGTGTTTATCCTTCATCGGCAGGTGGGCGTTTGGGCTGCTCCACTTCTTTTTTTAAAAATTTTTTTTTAACCAAACCCAGTTTTCATTTATTTATTTATTTTACTTTTAATTTTTTTATTTTTTGTGGTACGCGGGCCTCTCACTGCTGTGGCCTCTCCCGTTGCGGAGCACAGGCTCCGGACGCGCAGGCTCAGCGGCCATGGCTCACAGGCCCAGCCGCTCCGCGGCATGTGGGATCTTCCCGGACCGGGGCACGAACCCGCGTCCCCTGCATCGGCAGGCGGACTCTCAACCACTGCGCCACCAGGGACGCCCTGCTCCACTTCTGACCGTCAAAGGTGCTGTTGCTCTGAGCGTGGACGCGGGTCTTACCCCTCTTGGACGTCCTCCCACCAGTGGAAATGCCGGGCCACGTGGCAACTTGGTGTCCACCTTCTGAGGACCCGCTAAGCTCTTGCACCGCGGCCACATCATTTTACGTCTTTACCAGCAGCCTGGAGGGCTCCAGGGTCCCACGTCCCGTTGGCACTTGTGGGTGGCAGCCGTCGCAGAGGGCGTGGGAATGGCGTCCTGGCGCTGAGTCGCTTTTCCCTGGTGACGAACGGCGCCGAGCACTGCTCACTGGCCGTTTGTGTGTCCTCTTCGGGCAAATATCTGTTCATGTCCTTTGCCCGTTTTTAAGCTGGGGTGTTTGTCTTTCTTTGGAGCAGTAAACTTCTCTGTAGTGTCTAGACGGGCTCTCGTGTCAGGTGTACAGTTTGCAGATGTTCTCTCCCACGCATCCTCTCACTGTGTTGATGGTGTCCTTCGAGGCCTTCAGGGGTTTAGTGTTTGACGAAGTCCAGTTTAGTATCTGTTTTAGTGCTTGTGCTTTTGGTGTCGCAGCTGAGAACCCGTGGCCCAGCCTGAGGCCGCGGAGGTTTTCTAAGGTTGTGTAGTTTGGGCTTTTTGATCCATTTTGAGTTGCCCCTTCTCTGAGGGATGAAAATACCCAGATGTTCAGCCCCGGCGCAGACCCGCTGTCCTGGGTGGGCGCCCATCCCCGGGTTCTGGGTTGAGCCCCACGCGAGGTCTTGGCTGTGATGTCACCACCGTCCTGGGACTTCGTGTCAGGCCGGGATCGGGCTTGAGGCCAGGCCGCTGGGGTTCAGGACGCTCGTGGCTCCGGCTTCTCCTAAACTTGCCTGCTTGCTGTTCGGAGGGTCCTGAGTCGCGGGCGAGGTCTCTGACGTGTGTTTCCCTCCCCAGACGCGGACTTGACCGTCGCTGAAGCCAGCAGCTCCGACAGCCGCGGGGAGAGGCCCGAGCTCTACGCGCATGTGGACGAGGGGCTCCTGGGAGGAGAAGGCAGCTACCTGGGAGCCCCGCTCACCCCGGAGAAGGACGACGCGCTGCACCAGGCCACCGCGGTGGCCAACCTGCGGGCGGCGCTCATGAGTAAGAACAGCTTGCTGGCCCTCAAGGCCGACGTGCTGGCGGACGACAGCTCCCTGCTGCTGGAGTACCTGCCCAAGGGCACCCACTCCCTGTCCCGTAAGTGCCGCGCGGGCGCGCAGTGTGGGCGGGAGTGACGCGCCTCAGCCCGCGACGGATGTGCTGAGGGTGCGTGCGTGTGGGTCGTGGCGGTCGAGGGGCCTTCGGAGAGGAGGCAGCGCTGTCGGGGCACCGGGAGGGAAGCGGCCGAGTGCCTGTGCGGACGTTCGTACTTGAAATCGAGGCATCTAACCCTAAACCCTGAGCGGGCTGACAAGTGCTGGGCCGTGCGGCCCGGGACAGGGACCCCTGCTGGGGAGGCCTTGGGACGTGCCGGGCTCGGGCTCCCGCTGCTGGCCTCGCCCCCTGCCGGTGCCGACTCGTCCTGCCTGGGGAGCGTGGCCAGGCTGCAGATCCTCGCTTCCTACCAGGCAGTGCCGCGGGCACGTGAGATTTAACGAGGATTTGGGCGTTGTGTTTACACCTTGAGTGTCTCCAGCTAAATTCCAGTTGCTCACAGCAAATAACAGAGTACCCTAAGGAGCGGGTGAGGTACAGCGGTGCTGGCCGAGGGTCCCCAGGCGCCGGCCTGGGAGGGTGCCACGCCCCCTCGGCTCGGGTGCCCTGACACCATCCATCCTGGGTGCCCGGGTCCTGGGTGTCTGGGGCAGTGTGACCGTGTCTCCGGCGTCCCGAGAGAAATGCTCTGCTGGGTTGGTGTCTGTGAGGGAGAGTCGGGTGTGGCCCCGTTTCCCTCTTCGGGGCAGAGTGACACACCCCAAAACAGGCGGCTCTGAGTGCAGAGGGCGTGGGAAGGGCCCCGTCCCAGGGCCCTGCGGTCCAAGCGTGTACGGCTGGCGGGGCTGTGTGTGGGTCCCTGAGCACCGCTGAAGTAAGCAAGGGGAAAACTGCAGCCAGTGTTGGGGGTCTGGGGAGCGTGTCTTTCATTTTTACTCTAATCTTAAAAACAATATTTTCACGACTTTGTTTTCACGAGCACTAAAATATCCTAAGGGTTGTGATGAAAATTGCTTGTGGCTAATAAAGTCTGACCGTGGAGAATAGCATCACGTTCTCTTTATTTATTGTGCCGGGTCCGAGGCAGGTGGGACGCCAGGGCGGTTGTAGGACTTGGCTGTGAAGTCAGATCCAGGGGTGCATCCCCGAGGCTGTTGGACACACTTTAGAAAATCCGCTTAGGCCTCATTTTTTGCATCTGAGAAATGGGAATGGCAACAGTCACTCACACAGTTGTTGTGAACGTGAAACGCGGGACACGTAAGCAAAGTGTGTTTGATAAACGCTCCACAACATTAGTCCATTTCCCGCTCAGCTCAAACCCTGAACTTGTCAGCAGACACTGTTGGGTTTGTGATGATCTGATAGCTTGAGGAGGTGGTCCTGGGGTATCTGCAGTATCTGGGGTTTAGAATCGGCGAGTCCGCAGGTGAACGTCCCACTGAGGGGACGGCTGGGCAGCTTCACAGACGTTGTGGAAGGAGCAGGCTGGGTGTGTAACTGCAGCGCTGGACACTTGTTCTGGCTCTTTCTGGACGCTCCCGTTGGTGAGGGTGAACCCCACGTGTCAGAGGCCCCGGGAGGCGCAGCAGCTCCTCCGGGGCTGAACCGCGTTGTCACGAGGGGGACGGTTTCTCGGTGTTTCTCCTCCTGTCCTCGTGTCTGGCAGCCTTCTCCTCCGGGGTGGGCCTGTTCCCCAGGCCTTTGGTGCTCTGTGCAGAGCTGTGCTAGGGATGGGGCAGGCGTCCGGGTGGCCCGAAAGCACTGGTGCACCCGCATTTGGTCAGGCCGTTAGCCGTGAGCCAGGGGTCTGACTGTGGGGCTCTGGGACGAGTGAGGCACAGGGAGAGATGCTCTCCACTTCCAAGGACCCCCCCCCCACCGTCCTCCGGCCCTGTCCCTGCAGAGGCCCAGACTCGGCCTGGCAGCAGGTGGGGCAGCTGGGCGGAGTCAGAGGGCAAGCGGTGACCCTGTCGGGTGGTCTGTTCCCAGTGGACACGCAGTCGGGCAGCCGCAGCACCCCGGGCACGTCCCCAGGCCCCGTGCGCGCACGTGCCCCCCTTCGCAGTTCGCAGGGAGCTGGGCGCGGGGGAGTACAACCCCATCCGCTCTATTTTTAGAACGTCCGTGACTAACCCGGGGTGAAGTCGACTAGTGGGTTTTGATACTTTGTTATTTCTATTATGTTTTAACCTCTTTGCTGTAAATACTCTAAATTTCCCACTTTTTTTGTTAGCTCTGCCCTTACGAGAGGGTTGAGAAGTTGGCGGCTGGGAGCTGGTGACTTGGGCCGTGTCCAGGGGGCCAGGCATGGGCTCCCATGTTCCCTCTGGCAGAGAGGTTGAAGGGCTTGCTGGAGGAATGGGTTGTTTTAGAACATTCTTTTCTGACATCCCAAGGAAAATCTGCCTGTTCTGGGCATACGCTAAAATGAGGAACGGAAGTATCCAGAGAAGAACTTCATTTTCCAAGACTGTGCGGTCACCTCCCTGTGGCAGGCGTTCCGTCCCTGGCGGGCAGGTGGGCAGGGGTGGCGAGCTGCCTTCCTGTGTTGAGCCGGGGCTGGGCGGCCCCTGCGGAGCGCCCGTGGGCGCATCTGCTCCGTGCTGTTCAGTTCACAGGCGCCGGCTTCTGTGCACGGATGCGACAAAGCATCAGGCCCCCCAGAGCCCCTGCATTCACCCCCTGCCACCGCTCTGCTTCCAGACGGGCCACGGTTTCCGTTCAGTTGCAGAAGTCGTCAGGGGTCGCCCGACGGGAGCGTGCGGATGGGGAGACCCCTCCTGGGTGCCGCCCACCCCTCCTGGGTGCCGCCCAGTGGCGACGTGAGCCCTGAGCCCAGGCGACCCCCAGTCCGGGGAGCACAGGGGACCTAAAAACACATTCAAAGGAGAAAACTGGATTCACACTGGGCACTACTGATGGCAAAGCAGTGGCACCGCCCCCCGGGCTCCAGTATGGAGACACCCCCAAGCTCGGTGGGCGCAGAGCCTGGTGCACTTCCTCTGGGGAGGCCCGGAAGGGAGATGGGAGCCCTGCGCTGCTGTGTTGGGGGTCCCTCGCCCCTGGTCCGGTTCGAGGGCGTTGAGGGGGCTATTTCCTGGCTCCGGCCCCCAGGCTCCTCAGGTTGTTAACAAGATTTTTCCAGGGCTGAGCCTTTCGTTTTGTGATATTGGGGGGCCCGTAGGACTGGCGTCCCAGTAGCCATGACTCGTGGTTGGAGGAGCGGGGGAGGGCACGTCCCCGTCGTGATGTCTGACGGTGGCAGCTGTGTGGCGTGGGGTGTGCTGTGTGGGGCTCTCGGCCCTGCTGGGTCGTCCTGGTCTTGAGGGGGCGAGCCCTGCGGTGCGTCAGCGTGGCCTGCCGGGCATGCAGTGTTGAAGAAGAAAGGGGTCGTGGTCGCAGATGTTCAAATTAAATGCAGCAAATCCGCAGGCTGTGCAGAGCCGTAACCGATGGTCCTTTCTGGAAGGTTCTGGAGCCTCCGAGAAAACCCGACTTTCCTTGCTTTCCCAAGTCTGATAGCGTTTGGCTTGGCAATTAAGTTCCACAGATGGTTTCGTTGCTGGATCATCACTGTTTAACTGATTTCTCCATAAGAGGACTTTTGTACTTTTTGTTTTGATTCAGTTTAAGTTGATTCTTTTGCTCTTATTACGTTTGCAACAGGCGGCTGGCATCCCACCGGTTAAAAGTCACTGTTCACTGAATAGAAACCGTGACCAGCATGTTCATGGCACACAAATGGAGCTATTTCCCTGAGCTGTGTTTGTGGGTGTGTGTTGATCCGGGAGGGACCTTGAAAAATGCTGAGAGAACATGAGTAACTTTGATTTCACGGGGATGAAGTGGAGATGAAGCAGCCGCCCTGGGTATTGGGGGCTGAGTGCCCGAGGGGCGGCGCCGTCCCCAAACTCCCAGAAACCCCGACTGTCCTGCGCACGTCGCCGCCACGGCTCCGGCAGCAGTCGAGGATTCCTCCTGACGGCGATGGGCAGTGCTGCCCTGTCTGGCTGGAAGGATGTGCTGCTATGGAGGAGAGCTCAGACCTGGGGTGGTGGCGGGCGGGATCTGCCCTGGACCGGGGGGCCACCAGCCGCGGGCTTCCCCCGCCCAGCTTTTCTCCGGGGACGCCCCCGACATCTATCGGGGGACAGTGGCAGCTGAGTTCGCTCTGATTGTGGCTGAAAGAGTATTTCCTTCTGGTGTTTAAAATGATCAAGGATTTTACTTGAGTCTGGCTTGATCCTGGAATCTTAAGCAATCTCTTATGAAAGGGCATTTGATGGAAGTATTACCACCCTTTTAGGTAAATAGTCAGGTCGACACACCACGAAGGACTTTCCAGAAGATCCTTCTTCAAGCACAGGTGAGCGTGTGCCATGTCCACGCCACAGGTTCTGACTTCCTGTGCAGACACCCCATTGTAATCACGTTGCTTCTGGGAGAGAGATCCCGCCCCAGACAAGTCACGTGTGGACACCCTGGCGCTTGGGAGTGGCAAGCTGATAGAAGCCCCCAAACGCCCTCGCCCACGAGATCCGGGCCTCGCCACATGGCAGCGCACGGCTCACCGCAGGATAGCCAAGGACGGTGCTTCCTGAACTCTCTACAGCCCGCCAGCTGGTGTCCGTTCACGTGGGTGAGACTCGTTTCCTGTGTCCCCAGGGCCTGGCGCCAACCCGAGTCACCTCCCTCCAGCCCCTCCACCCTCCTGCACTCAGAGCCCGGGATGCCCGCTCTGGGGACCGGCCAGACGGAGCCCAGGGAGCCGGCCACCTCCCCAGCCCAGGTAAGACGGGAGGGCGGCCAGCCACGTCGGGGCAGCCCCGGCCAGACGCCCGTCCACCGCGCATGTCCTTGTGGGCATGGCGCCCCAGAACCCGCGTGCTCAGCATGTCCTGGGCGAGCCTGTGTGGTCACAGCTGCTTTCCCGTCCACCCTCTGCTCCACAATCCCCTCGGCCCCATGTCACTCAAAGTGACACAGGTGTCAGCTTTGCAGTAATAGTTGCAACATGCTGTATGAAGTTAAATCTGTTTTGATATTTAAATTAAAATAGTTTTTGGAGGCATTTCCCCCCTAATATACAGACTGATACAGCAGCAGGTTAAAAACCCAGTTCCTCAAACTGAGCAGCGCTGGCCCGTCTCCACCAGGTTTTGCCCCGGTGCCGATGGCTGCGTGTTTGTCCCGAGGCGTCTGAGATCCACTTCCTGTGCCTCAGGTCACAGCTGCTTATTTAAAGACAGGTCTGTTAGGTTCCACTGTTTCCCTGAAGGAAAAAATATTTAAGGAGGGAGAGCTTGAGCACATATTTTGTAATTTGAAATAAATCAAATGCTATTCCCCGTGCGTTTGAAAACAGGATGGTTTTGGTGGGAGGGGCAGGCGTTCGGTTGACGTGGAGTTTTCGCGCGTCCGTTCATCAAGAATTAACTGCAGCTTCCTTTCCAGACGCGTGGCGGTTTCCGTGCGGTGACTGGACGGGGACACAGTGAGTAGGGGGTGACGCGCGTCTGCACTCCAATCTTCCCGATTCCATCGCGTCCCGACGGCCTGTAACTCATCTGTCTCTCCCTCTAGGTCGACGTCCCTCGGACCGGGAGGCCTGGGCCGAGGGACGGGCCCCTCCGGAGGTGGCTCCAGCAGGTGCCTGGGGTTTCCACGGGGTCCGCCGGCCCGGCCAGGATGACCAGGGTCTCCTTCTGGCTCATTGTGTGGCCAGGAGCACTTTCACGGCCTCGATGGACTTGCCCAGGGCTCCACCCTGAAGTCAGCTAAGGAGCCCCAAGGAGACGGACGCCTCCGCTGCGGACAATGGTTTTGAGGCGGCCATGATGGAACAGGCGCTTGGCACTTGGGGGCGGACGCTTGCACGGGCCTCTCTGCCGCGGGCAGCCTGGCGTCGGGTCCAGGTGGCCAGCAGGTGATGGCAGAGCTGGCACCAGGCGTCGGTGTGAGCCTTTAGAACGGTCACTTCCCAATCCTTCACCAGGCCTGGTGAAGGCCTTTCAGTGCCCAGTGTGGGCAGGTAGGACAGGTGTACCTCCAGCCTCCAGGCAGTGGGGAGTGCCAGGTCTTGGAACAAAAGGTCTCTGAGCCCGTTCCCTTCCAGAAAGATGTGAGGATGAAGCCCAGCCTCCACGACCTCGGAGTGCCCTGCCTGCCGCATGTGAGGGAGACAGAGTTACCAAACTGGCTGCCTCTCAGAAAGAGCACATTGTCCCTGCTGGTGTCCAGCCGCCCTGGACACGTTGGGCCCACGTCTGCGGGTGGCTGAGGGTGCAGCGACTCCAGGACCCTTGGCCAAGCAGCAGGTGGACTTAGGAAGGAAGCAGGCGGCCCATGCCAGGTTCCGAATTCCTGGAGTTGCCAGGCCCATTCCCAGCCCCTGTGGCCGTGGCCATGGTCAGGGCGTGATCCACGTGCAGCTCAGGCTGCCCACCTGCCCCAGTCCCTGCAGTCTTTATAATCATTAGATGAGTTCTGAAGATGGAGAAAAGTTGGGCTTTGAGAGAGGCCCAGGATGCTTGTTGCCAAGGTGACCTCACCGGAGCAGTGTCCCCGGGAGTTCAAAGATCTGTCGGTGGTGTCACTCCTTCTGAGAGGGTTTATTAAGTGCCTGTTTGCATATAAACAACATTTCTGAGAAAAGGAAGCTTTCCTTTCCTTTTTTGCTGGTCACGGTGGGATTTTTGGCTGTTAGGTCGCAGAGATTGTGTGTCCAGACGGGGTTACGCTGTTGTAGAATGCACGTGTGCACCACCCACGTTGGGCCCTGGGTTACCTGCGCCCCCAGGGATGCGACCCTGTGGCTGCTTCCCTGTTACTTGCTCGCTTGTGGGACTTTTCCCTGCGTGGGTGGAGTGTGACCTGCGCCTGCAAGGAAGCCTGCCCTGTGGAGAGGCCCCGCACTGTTGTGCGAAAAGGCTTTGTTAATTTTTTTAAATAATGAAGAAATTTCAGAAAGTTTCCGTTGTACCTAAAAGAAATAGGTTTGTTCATTGAAGCAGTATTTACAATATCCAAGATATGGAAACAACCTGAGTGTCCATCAGTGGATGAATGGATAAAGAAAATTCAGTGTGTATACACACACACACACACACACGTGGGATATTACTCAGCCATAAAAAAGAATGAAATAATGACACTTGCAGCAACATGGATGGATCTAGAGCTTATCATACTAAGTGAAATAAGTCAGACAGAGAAAGACAAATACTGTATGATTTCACTTACATATGGAATCTAAAAACAAAAACAGACAAACAAAAAAAACAAACAAACCGGGCTTCCCTGGTGGCGCAGTGGTTGAGTCTGCCTGCCGATGCAGGCGACGCGGGTTCGTGCCCCGGTCCGGGAGGATCCCACATGCCGCGGAGCGGCTGGGCCCATGATCCATGGCTGCTGGGCCTGCGCGTCCGGAGCCTGTGCTCCGCAATGGGAGAAGCCACAGCAGTGAGGGGCCTGCGTACCGGAAAAAAAAAAAAAAAAAAAACCCATAGGTACAGAGAACAAACAGTTTGGTGATTTCCAGGGGTGGGGGTGGGAGAAATGAATGAACTGTTTTGGTGCATTTTTTAGTTTCCATGAGTTGAATTTCTTTTTCAGATATAGAGAGAAAGAGAGATAATATCTTTTCTTTTAAAAAAGATGTATAGATGGTAAAGTGATGGGAACATAGGAAACATTTTAAGATAGATGGCCCCTGAGTTTGTTCTTAGTTCTAACATTATTTCCCTTAAAACAGTACTGTCATCCAACATAAGAAATTTTAAGCAAGTTCATTTAGGTATTCCATTGCTTACATTTTATTGAATTTCTCATTGAAATATCCTGGCTCAGGAATTGATTTCAAAGAGTTTTGAAAAATTTATCAATATGTAATGTTAATCTTTCTTGAATACAAAGGATTGCAATAATAAAAGGTTGGTAATTTAGGTCTCTTTACTGCCACAAAACTTGCTCCATGTCTACAAGTTTACTGTGGGCTTCCTGGCCTATTACCACTTTCACAAAATGTGACTGGGTGACCTCACAAACTTGTGTACCAACCATGTGCTGTAGGGTGTGTGTGCATGTGTGTGTGTATGTGTGTAGAAATGGGGACTCCTACTTGATTGGGGATACTAACTTACTGTTTAGACTGCATTTAAAATATTTAAGAATCCAGTCTGGATCATTGTCAGTTTGGTGGTTGCACATAACTCAGGAGCTAAGAAAAGGCACTAATTTATTTTAAAGAAAGAATTCTGAAATAAAATTTGAATTTCCAGTTTTAACCATGACTAGCTTGTATTGGGCTTACCCTCCAGGCAAAAACTACCTGAAAAGCTGGCCTCCCAAAACCACGCACACATATACATACATACACACACTTACATACACATATACACAAATATAGACACACACATAGACACACACACACACACATCCTGGGGAGCAATCAGTGCAGGTGGGACGTGAAGGCTACAGTCCTTGAGGGAAGGAAGAATCTGTAAAAAAGAGTCCAGCGAACCTGCTGGAACTGAAAATACAATGTGTGAGGCTGGGATCCATTAAGTAGTTTACAGCAGTCTGGGTACCACCTGAGACAGGACGAGGAGACTGGAAGACAGAGCGATGGAGAGGATCCAGGCTGAAGCTTAGGAAAGAAAAGCATGGGGACAAGCAAAGACACACAGAGGAGCAGTGCAAATGTCTAATACATGTGTAATTGGGGTCCAGAGGAGAGAGGAGAGAAAATGGAGCAGAAGCAGTACCCGAAGAGACAATAGCAGAGAACGTTCCAAAACTGATGAAAGATATCAATCCACAGATTCAAGAAGCTCAGCAAACCCAAAGCAGGATGAACACTAAAATAAAACAACCACCAAAAAACAAAACTGGGCATGTTGTAGTCAAACTACTGAAAACCAAAGACAAAAATAAAAATCTTGGTCTTCCCTGGTGGCGCAGTGGTTAAGAATCCACCTGCCAATGCAGGGAACACGGGTTCGAGCCCTGGTCTGGGAAGATCCCACATGCCACGGAGCAACTAAGCCCATGCGCCACAACTACTGAAGCCCGTGCACCTAGAGCCCATGCTCTGCAACAGGAGAAGCCACTACAATGAGAAGCCCGTGCACCGCATTGAAAAATAGCCCCCGCTCGCCACAACTAGAGAAAGCCCACGCACAGCAGCAAAGACCCAACACAGCCAAAAATAAATAAATAAATATTTAAAAATATAAAGGTTTTTTAAAAAAAAAAATCTTAGAAGCAGCCAGAGGAAAAAGACATTAAGAGGAACAACATCGAGATTGACATCTGACTTTTCAATGGAAACGATGGCGCTAGTCTCTGAGGCGCTGCAGAAATGCCGAGACCAGTATTCTATACCCAGCAAAAGTATCCCCCAGAGACCAAGGCTACGTGATGACAATGTCACACAAAGAAAAGAAAACCGAGGGGATTCATTGCCGGCCGACAAGAAGTACTAAAAACCAGCCCTCCGTAGAAAGATCTTAATCATTTAAGGCAATATTTACGGCTCCTTGTGGGGTTTTTGACTCAAATCGGAGCATAACGCATGACACAAACAGCACAAAGGGGGGAGGCGGGGGCGGCAAGCTTGGCCGTTGGATGAGTCTTGCCTTTTCTACAAAGTTGCAATGAATAATGGCAAAAATCATCACGTACAGCTCAAAGGCTTATGAAGAGAAGAATGGGATAATGCGTGATTAATATGAAAGCAACAAGCAAGGAAGTTTAAAGGAACAAAACCATAAAAGGACAGAATAGAACACACATAGGGAGATGGTAGACGTCACCCAACTCTACTAATAAGCCTGTTATTACCAATGGACTGAACACTGCAGGAAAAAGAAAAGATTATCAGCTTGCTTTTTAAAGAAAATTTGTTGTTTGTAGATAACATGCTTTGTAGATAAGAGCACAGAAAGGTTTCAAGCAAAAAGATAAAAAAGAGAAAGCAAGGAAACACCAGCCTAAAGAGGCTTATTGATGTCAGCAGCAAAGTAAACTGGGAGGGGTGTTGCTCTAAGGCCACTACACGATGACAAGAGAGTTCAGTGGGAAACGCAGACCCTGAAATGCATAGGCTTGCTTCTTAAACATATGGAGTGAAAATTGACAGCACTAAAAGGAGAAACAAGTCCACAATTAGAGTTGAGAATTTTAAACAAATTTCCTCAGTAACTGATAGATCAGCATACAAAATGTCAGTAAGGATGGAGAAGGTTTGGACACAGTTTTCACATATTAACCTGGAATTCCTGGAATAAACCCACTGAGTCACAAGATGCTGTTCTTTTTCTATACAGTTGGACTCAGCTTGCTATTTTGTTCAGGAGTTTTGCATCTTTTTTCAGAGAAGTATTGGCCTGTAACGACATGGTTAACCAAGTCATACATTGCACCAGACAAGTGCAGAACATTCCAAATGCACAGGAAACATTTACAAGATAGACCAAGCGGGAATGTGACGCAGGTCTCAGCAAATCCCAAAGGATGGAATCATGCGGACTGTGCTCTCTAACCTCAGTGAAATTAGATTGAAAAAATCAACAATAGAAAGATACTAGAATAAGTCACAATGGAAATTATAAAATATTTTGAACTGAATGATAATTAAAATTCAACATATCAAAACTTGTAGGATACACCTAAAGTGGTATTTAAGGGAAATTTATAGCTCTAGTTGCACTTATTAGAAAAGAAGGAAAGTTCTAATTTGGGCGGTCAAGAAGTGAGAAAAAGAATAGCAAATTAAACCCAAAGAAAGCTGGAGGAGCAAAACAGAGAGCAAATATCAATGAAACAGAAAGCAGACAGACAATAGAAAAATGACCAAAGCCAAACGCCGGTGCACTGAAAGATGAATGAAACAGACAAACTCCTATCACAGTGATCTGTAAAAAGAGAGGGAAGTTGATTGTCAATAAAAGGTATAAAAAAGATCATTGCTAAGATCCTATAGACGTTAGAATGATAGTAAGAGAATATCGTGAACAATTTTGTGCTAATACCTTTGACAAGTTGGAAGAAATGGGCAATTTCCCTGAAAAACACGGTGTATCAAAACTGAGCAGAGGGCAGCCCCGTTGGGCACACGGGGCTGCCCCTGCTTGTCTGGTCGTGGGGTGATCAGGCTGGGATTGTGACTCAGAGTGTGAGAGCTGGTAGAGGACAGGGTGGCTCTGGCTTGGTCGCCAGGAAGCTGTGCTCACAGCCCGGTTATTTGTCATCTCTTGGAATGCCCCCCACCCCCCCGCCCCGGGAGGGCAGCCCTGCCGTGGTCACAGGGCCCCAGACGCCGCAGGGTGCAGAGACTGGGAACAGGGTCAACGCAGACAGCGGGGGCTCCAGGGGAGGAGGGGCAGACGCCCAGCCTGACAGCGGCCGAGGGGGCCAGGCAAGGAGGCCGTGGGTGAGGGTCTGACTGGACCGTGACGTGGGCCCCGTCAAGGACGCTGGGGCGGGTGGTCTTTCCAACATGGGGACCCGAGTGAGCTGGATGCTGGCGCGGATGAATCTTGATTCCTGCCTCAGAATTAAGATGGGAATGACCACAAACCTAAACGTGGTTCGCAGGGGACGGTGGTGCTTGTGATCATGGTGATGGGCAAAGTTTCTTAAGCACTTGTTTTTTTTTTGCGGTACGCGGGCCTCTCACTGCTGTGGCCTCTCCCGCTGCGGAGCACAGGCTCCGGACGCGCAGGCTCAGCGGCCATGGCCCACGGGCCCAGCCGCTCCGCGGCATGTGGGATCCTCCCAGACCGGGGCACGAACCCGCGTCCCCTGCATCGGCAGGCGGGCTCTCAACCGCTGCGCCACCAGGGAAGCCCTAAGAACTTCTTAAGAAGCACTCGCGATGAAAGTTTGATAAAATTTTTTATTAAAAAAATTAACATATGGGACTTCCCTGGCGGTCCAGTGGTTAGGGCTTGGAGCTTCCGATGCAGGGGGCCCGGGTCCAATCCCTGGTCGGGGAACTAAGATCCCCTATGCCATGCAGTGCAGCCAGAAAATTAAAAAAACAAACACACACAAAATACCCCCAAGAATAAAACATCAAAGGAAAAGCAGCTCAGTGAAGGGTCAGAAGACGTGACAAGCACGTCACAGAAGAGGGCGTGCGAATGACCGGGACGAGGCGTCGGCGGCGGCTGGGAGACGCTGACACAGAAGAAGGCGTGCGAATGACCGGGACGAGGCGTCGGCGGTGGCTGGGAGACGCTGATTCCACTGGGGCCCACATGTTCTTCTCAGGTGCGCGTCCGGCAGAAGTGAGAGCCTGGCCCACTGCCCGTCGCTGCCGAACAGGCACGGGGTCCTGTGGTCACGTGGATGACAACCTGGCAACGAGCAAGGCCACACCTGGGTGTCAGGTCCCCACAGACCGAGTTGTAGCCCAGCGTTTGGTGATGGGTAGCCGAGCGGCCGTCGCCTGGGGTGGGTGGTACTGACCGGCCGCAGGCCCCTGGGTGTGCGGCGTCCTGTTCGGGTGGTGGTCCCCAGGCCTTCCTGCAGGTGAAAGCTCACCGAGAGGTACACGTAAGGTGTGTGCGCGTCACGTATGGTTCAAAACCTTCCGGAAGTAATTTGGACACGCCATAGCTTCACTAAGTTCTGACACACGATGAGTGGCGGCCGCGTGAATGTATAAATGGAAGAACAAAGTTTGGTCCACGTTAGAATCCCTTTCTGAAATGCACTTGAAGTGCAGTGTCTTGAGAATTACGATCAGAGGAAGAGTACAAATCCAGGACAGTGACGGACTAAGGACTTGAGTGCCTTCCGGAGGAGCCTCCCCTCCGCTCACCTGCCACCTGCCAGGGCCTTCCGTTCGCTGGCGGTCCCTTGGTGTCCTGTGCGTTATCGTGAAATCGTTCTGGAACGTTCACTCGTCAGTGACGTTTACGACAGGTCTGATTCTCTGCAGGGCTGCGCGGAGACGTGGCTTCCTCTAAGGCTGCTTTGCTGAGTGGTATTCTCGTATGTACGTTTCTGCAAAGTTGTAGCTCAGTGTTGCTGCACTTCATACTTTAGATAATCTGGTGCCAGCGTCTGACGTCACTTCCTCATTTGCAAGCTCGCCGTTCATCCTGGACACTTGGTTCCAGACAAAGGGGCTCCATTTTGAGGGCAGATGGGTAGAGAGTGTCTGTTTCAATTTGATGCTATTTGTGCTTTTTCATGTATTTCAATTACTTTTTCTCTATGTGGATTTTTAAGGCTTTATTAGTGTGTTTATGGGAGTCAAACTACCTGACGTTGAAAGGTTTTCTAAGACATATAGACTGTAAACCACGCGTTATGGAAGTGTTAGCTTCTTTCCCATGTGAAGTTATTATTATTATTATTATTATTATTTTTTTTTTTGCGGTACGTGGGCCTCTCACTGTTGTGGCCTCTCCCGTTGCGGAGCACAGGCTCCGGACGCGCAGGCTCAGCGGCCATGGCTCACGGGCCCAGCCGCTCTGCGGCATGTGGGATCTTCCCGGACCGGGGCACGAACCCGTGTCCCCTGCATCGGCAGGCGGACTCCCAACCACTGCGCCACCAGGGAAGCCCAATGTGAAGTTATTTTAATCATAACAGTCAATGAAAACTTTCCTCAGTACTGTTCATGAAAGTAGTGGGTTGCATGGTGCCCTCCACCCAAAAGACACGTGCACATCCTAATTCCTGGTACCTGTGAATGTGACCCTTTTTGGAAAAAGGGTCTTTCCAGACATAATTAAATTAAGGATCTTAAGATGACATCACCTTGGAATATCCAGTTGGTCCTAAATCCAGTGATGGGTGTCCTTATAAGAGACAGGAGACACAGACACAGAGGAGAAGCTATGAGAAGACGGAGGCAGAGACGGGAGAGATGCAGCCACAAGCCCAGGGCCGCCTGGGCCTCCAGAAGCTGGAAGAGGCAGGAAGGACCCTCCCCTGGAGCCTCTGAAGAGAGTGCGACCCTGCCCACACCTTGACCTCAGATGTATGGCCTCCGGGACAGAGAGGACAGGTGTCTGGTGCTTTAAGCTGCCCAGTTTGTGGATATCTGGGACTTCCCTGATGGCGCAGTAGGTTCAGAAGCCTGCAGCTGTGTGCCCAGTGGAGGCGTGGGGCGGGGGTCACGCTCATGTTCGCGCAGCTGAACTGTGTTTCTGGGGAAAAAGTACAGCACTTATGTTCAGAGATGAGTGTTTTTTTAACATGTAGGTCTGAATTGTTAAATGCAGCCTAGAGTAAATAAGTCAGATTTTAATTTTATGTTTATAGAAGCAAAATAGAAAGCAGAAAATAACTCAAAAAAGTTATTTGAAATAAAATAACCTAAAAGCTTGTCTCCTCACCTGCCTTTTCCATCCCAGAGTGGGTGGTGCACTTGCTGTGTTCCGTGCTGACGTGAAAACCGGGGTCTGTGCTGGGGGAACCGGCAGGAGGCAGGTGTGGAGGGCCGTGCTGCTGCCTCGTCGACCAGGCGGATTGGGCCGGGCCTGGTGGTCAGACAGGAAGGGAGACGTAGAGTGGGGGCTGCCAGGTGCGGTCCATCCAGACGTGCCAGGCTAGGTGCCCTTCCCTCTGTCCTGTCTTGGACCCTCACCCGGACCCACCTGTCTGCGGGCCCTCCGTGGGGAGGCTGGAGCTGCCACCCGGGAAGGGCTGCTTCCTCGTGGGTCCAAGAGCTGCCGGATGCTCTGGTCGCCCCTGCAGCTGGGACCCCGGCCTACAGCCTTGCAGGGAGCAGCTCTGCTAACAGCGGTGACCACCATCTGTGTCCCGCGTACCGGAGCATGGCCTTGGCCCCCGGGAGGACTGAGGGTGCGTGGCCCACGGGGCCCGACGGCCGGCATGGCCCACTTCTCAGGATTTCTCTCCAGGGGCAAAGGTTCCTTTGTAAGCACTTTGCTGAAGCATTGTTCACAAGGGTAAAGAAATGGAAACACTTTACATGTTTGTTGAACAAATCATGGTGTACTCGCACATTTCAGAACTTAACGGTTACAAATCGTAGCACGAAAATGTGGTCACAGCCGTCATGCTGTGAACTGTGGCCGCCTTGCGTGAAGGGGTACGGGCGACTGTCCATGCCTCTCGCCTCTCGTCTGCCCCAGCTCCCAGCCACATGCATGTCGAAAGCTCCTCCACGTGAGAAAATGCCTTACTTCTTAGGACAGGGCTTGGATTCTCAGAGACACCTGATGACTGCCCAGCCTTTGTGGGGACGTGGGGCCCCTTCTGGGTGCACAGACACCGTCAGGCAAGCGGGCGGCTGGGCCCCAGGGGTGGCATCGGTCATGAGCTGTGATGGGGTCCGCACAGCCGTTTTGCGGCCGTGATGGCCTCCCCTGGTGAAGCTGTCTGGCCTGCGCGTGGACAGGGGTCATCCTGGGCGGTGTGTCCCTGGTGCCTGCCATCCGTGGGTGCGGGAGATGCCAGAGTGAGAGCTCTTGGGTCCATGAGAATGGCCAGGCTCCTGGCAGGCCCTGCAGACGGCCTCACTGACCCGTGTTCTGGAAGATAAAGAAATCTGGTTGCTTGATTATTTAGGCACCCTTTAAGATGTCTCAGGAGAAAATGTACGGCTTGTTTAAGAAGCAAAATAAAACGTTACACCCAGTGTTGCCTGGTGTGTTTCAGGGATGGAGGCGCAGAGTGAGTGCCAACCTCTCGATGCTCAGGGGACCTGGGTGCGTCCAGGGCCTTGGGCTCCGTGTCACTGCAGTGCACCTTCCAGTTGGCACCATTTCTATGGCGACCTGCCCGGGGCTGGGTCTGAGCACCGGAATGGATTGGAGGCCTGGGGCACGCTTCACGCTTCGCGGAGATGGCGGCGAGGGCCCTGCCCCCGTGTGATGTGCGGGGTGGCCCGGGGTTGGGGGAGCTGGGCAGGATGGAGCCGTCCCGTCGTTTGTGCAGCGGCCCGGCCGGCTCCCTCGAGTGAGAGGGGTCGGCTTGGGTCACCTTGGCTTCCCCGGCTTCTCTGCACGCCGTGGGCTGGGTCACTTGCAGCCTCTGTTTTCTTGCTTCCCTCTGGCACTTCCGGGGGCAGCTGTGGGCGTCGCCGGGGCCCGGCAGGCACGGACCCTTCGTGGGGTCTGACCGGGGCTCCCGCTGCTGCTGTGCATTCCTCCCCCTGCCTGCCTTTGGCCTGACCGTCGGGACCCTTGGTCTGTCCCCTGGGTGCAGGTGCTGGGGTGTGGCCGGTGAGCGCTGTGGGTGGGGTGAGGGCTGGGTCCGCTTCCAGAGGCCCGAGAGCAGACATGGCCCCGGGCTCCCCACCCGGACGAAGTGCTGTCGAGCACCTGGGGGCTCCCAGCAGCCCTGGTGAGCTGGGGACGACCAGCCCGGGAGGCCTTAGGGCCGAGTCCTCGATGGATGCCCCTAGGCTCAAGAGGGGGTCACTGTGGTGTCCGCGGGTGCTCGGCACAAAGGGCGTCACTCGGGGTGAGCTGCCCAGTGCCCGGGGGCCTCACAGAGCGGGACTGACCCCACGGACCCCAACCCCTGAGCTCCCCCAGCCCCCTGGAATGTGGCCCCGGCCCGGGGGCCCAGGGTATCCCCGAAACATGGGGAGGGACAGCTTGCTGTGCATCGGGGGCTGGTGGCCTCTCGCTGGGCCGTGTCCAGCAGGTGGCACCCCTGCCCTGGCTGCGCCGTGCGGACACGTGGACGGGGCGGAGACGGGTCCGCGCTCCCGTGTCTGTTGATTCCGCGCGTGCACTCGTGTGTTTTAGGGGCTGACACGGGAGGTACTGGCTGATGTGAGAAGCGTGCTTTCTTAGAACGTGGGAGCAGCCCTCTCTGCTCTGGGCCAGGCTGACTGGAGGCTCTCGACCCCCAGCCCCACGGGACAGCCGAGCGCGGGCGGTGGGTGGGCTGTGCAGGGTCCGCAGGCTGACCGGCCGCCACCTGTCTTGCAGTGAATGAGTTCACGGTCATCAGGAAGAAGTTCCGCTGCCCCTACTGCAGCTTCTCGGCCATGCACCAGTGCATCCTCAAGAGACACATGCGCTCCCACACGGGCGAGCGGCCCTACCCCTGCGAGATCTGCGGGAAGAAGTTCACGCGGCGCGAGCACATGAAGCGGCACACGCTGGTGAGCGGGCGCAGGGCCGCGTGGGGCCGGCATGTGGCTAGTGGGGGCTCGGCGTGGGTCAGCATGGGGTCATCATGGGGTCAGCGTGCGGTCAGCGCAGGGTCGGTCCAGGGCACGCTCTGCATGGGGCTGCGGTGTCCGGGCAGGATGGGGCCCTGGGCTGTCCAGGATGCCACGGGAAGCCCTGAAGTGGGGTCCGCCCGGCAGTGGGAAAGACCAGGACAGCGGGGAGGCACCCCAAGCCCACATCCCTCCTGAGCAGCTCTGCCCCCGGCCCCAGGTGCAGAAGGGCAGGTGAGCACATCGCCCCGCAGCCCCACTCCTCAGCTTCCCCTTTGGGACCCCCTCTGCTCCAGCCCGGCCTCTGCAGGTGCTCCCTAACCTGCCAGGACCCTGCCCCTGCCCCCCGGCTCCTGCCACGTGGCCACTTCCTCCGTGCCCCACCCTGCAGTTGCCGTGGGACCCTGGCCTCTCTCCCCAGCAGCCCCTGGAAGGTTCTGACGGCCTGGCTCGCAGCTCAGGAACAGGTGCTGCACAGATGAATTTGCTTGGCCAGGAAGTAATAGAAAAGGTCACCCTTGAAACAGGGAGGCAGATTCATCAAAACACAGCGTGAGGAACTCTTGGGTGGGTGAGAAACGAGGGAGGCCAGGCGGCTGGGGCATGGGTGGGGAGAGGACGCTGGGGTGATGTCATGAGTGAGGGGGCCTCAGGGCCACACGGGCTGGGCCGGACCCCCGCAGCACCCTGATCCTCTGACCAGCAGGAGGGGTGGAGGGGCCACATCCCTGCGGCGAGGGGGGCCGAGGCGAGACCTCAGGGGTGGCCCCAACGGGGTGAGCCACGCGAGGGAGCGAGGGACAGCCCACGGCCAGGGCTGCCGCACTGACCATCATCCCCCCGCACTGACCGCCATCCCCCCTGCACTGACCTTCGTCCCCCACACTGACCATCGTCCCCCACACTGACCACCGTCCCCCCGCACTGACCGCCGTCCCCCACACTGACCGCCGTCCTCCACACTGACCGCCGTCCCCCACACTGACCGCCGTCCTCCGCACTGACCGCCGTCCCCCACACTGACCATCGTCCCCCACACTGACCATCGTCCCCCCGCACTGACCATCGTCCCCCCACATTGACCATCGTCCCCCCTTACTGACCGCTGTCCCCCCGCACTGACCGCCATCCCCCCGTCCCCCCGCACTGACCATCGTCCCCCAACACTGACCATCGTCCCCCCGCACTGACCGCCGTCCCCCACACTGACCACCGTCCCCCACACTGACCGCCGTCCTCCGCACTGACCGCCGTCCTCCGCACTGACCGCCGTCCCCCACACTGACCATCGTCCCCCCGCACTGACCATCGTCCCCCCACATTGACCATCGTCCCCCCTTACTGACCGCTGTCCCCCCGCACTGACCACCATCCCCCCGTCCCCCCGCACTGACCATCGTCCCCCAACACTGACCATCGTCCCCCCGCACTGACCGCCGTCCCCCACACTGACCACCGTCCCCCACACTGACCGCCGTCCTCCGCACTGACCATCGTCCCCCCGCACTGACCATCGTCCCCCCACATTGACCATCGTCCCCCCTCACTGACCGCTGTCCCCCCGCACTGACCGCCATCCCCCCGTCCCCCCGCACTGACCATCGTCCCCCAACACTGACCATCGTCCCCCCGCACTGACCGCTGTCCCCCCGCAGGTGCACAGCAAGGACAAGAAGTACGTGTGCAAGCTGTGTAGCCGCGTGTTCATGTCGGCCGCCAGCGTGGGCATCAAGCACGGCTCGCGGCGCCACGGCGTGTGTGCCGACTGCGCGGGTGGCGGCGGGGCCGGGCCCCTGGATGGCGGCGGCGCCGAGGGCTCTCCTGAGCTGTTCGCGGGCGACGGGCCGTACCTGGAGGACCCCGAGGACCCACGCGGCGAGGGCGAAGAGGAGCTGGGCGAGGACGAGGACGACGTGGGCCTGGCCCCCGAGGACGCACTACTGGGGGACGACAGGGAGGTCGAGGACTCGCCGCGGGGGCCTCGCAGCCCTGCCGGGGGCACCGACAAGGACTTCACCTGGATCTCCTAGGCTGGGCCGGGCACTGGGCCGCGGCCGCCCCCGCCTGCGTGCGCCCCGGGCCCCCTTCACCTGCTCTCCCCCACCCCTCGAGGACACCCGGGGCTCATAGGCGGGCGCTGCCCCAGCGAGTGGGGCTGGGGACGCGCGTGGGGCGGGTCTGAGCCCAGGGAGAGCCCTTGTCACCTCCCCCAGCAGGGGCGCGGGGCGGGCATCAGGGGTGCCCAGGACGCACCGGTCTGGCGTCGGACGCGCCGTGACGTGTGGTCCGGAAAGGGCCAGCGCTGGCTGTGGTCCCAAGTGTGGCCCCGAGGCCCGGGTCCGGGAGCTGTTAGGAGAGTTCTCCTCACCCCGGGCCTGTCCAGGGCCGAGTCCCCCCGCCTCCGCTCCCCCTTCTCAGCAGTGGGGTCACTGCTGGCGGCTGCCACTGCCCCCGCCCTCGAGGGCTGTGCCGTCCGGTGGCAGCCTGCGAGATCCAGGTCTGGCGTCCAGAAAGCCCCGCGGGCCCCCGCCTCTGGGCTTTGGTGCTCAACACACAGCAGCAGCCGACCTCGGCCCGGGTGCCCAGGTGCTACCCACCCCCGAGGCAGCTGGGCAGGGGGCCCAGGTGCTACCCCCCCCCCCCGAGGCAGCTGGGTAGGGGCCCAGGTGCTCCCACCGTAGGGGCCTCCTCTTTCTTTGTGTGCACTTCTCTGGGCCGGCTCGCCCCTCCGCCCCTCCCGTCCTGCCGTGCCCAGGCCACTCCTGCTGACCGCTCCGGGCGGCTTGCCTTCGTTGCTGCTCACGCCGCCTGCGGGGGCCGCCCCTCCCCAGGTGCTCGGGCCCCAGTTCCGTGAGTAGCTAAGGAAACTGAGGCTGGCACGTGACGTGGTTCTGTTTGGCGTTACCTTTCCCGCTCGACCACACTCGCAGACGTGTCTTTCCTTTGGTTTCTTCCCAAGCCCCCTCGCCGTCTTTTAAACACGCTTATGACCCCTTCTCTATCTTTTTTCTGAGAAGCCGGGGTCCCGCCGTGTGCTGTGAGGACACTGTGGGCCCAACCCCGGCCCGTCTCCCTTTCAGGCTCATGGCACGTACATTCCATCCCCTCCACCCGCCTCGCTTGGGAGCCGCTGCGGGACACCGTGCCAGGGCCCCTTGGGTGCTGAGCTAGAGCCGAAGGAGGCGCTGGCTTCTCTCCCCACAGCCTGCAAGCCGCGTGGCTCTACTGCATTTCTCCGGGCCCATCCACGCTTTCTAGGTGGAGAAAGGCAAACCCACAGAACCCTCCTTAGTAAGTGGCTGGCTGCGTGGACACGGACGGGTGCTGTCCTTGAAGCCCTGCCCGGGGAGGAGTCGCAGCGTCATTTTCTGTTTTGCCTTGTTTTAAACATAGCCACCTTTCTCTCAGTCGGAAGAGGGCTGCCCTCCCATCCTCAGCTGGGGACGCTGCGAACTCCTCAACGCCGGCATACTTAGGGAAGGGCCGGGCCGGGCCGGGGGCAGGAGCCCAGGGCAGGTTGGGGTGCCTCCGGGGCCGGTGCCCCGGTCTGCCTTTCACAGTGGGGCTCCCCACTGTGTACCTTTCCCCCACTTTCTAACCCCTTTTATAAACAGACTTACTTTCTTATCAAATGCGTTTGGAAACCAGACCTTTGCTGCCAAGCGTCTCTGGGTTTTGTACGGGGCCACCTCTCAGCCCGCCGCCCGCGCCCCGGGCCACCTTTGCGCCACACTCAGGACCTGCTCACTCCCGCTCTGGACCGTCCTGGCTGACTTTTAACGGGGCCCTCAGTGCCACAAGGGCATTTTCTTCCTCAAAACAATACCCTGGAAAACCGAGGGTCCCACCTCCCGCCCCCGAGCCCCGTGTGTTCACTATTCTCGTGTGCGGTTAACTCGAGAGCTGGATTTCAGAGATGCAGGCGAACACATCGCCTCCAGAGGCGTGGAGGGAAAGACGTGTAACGAAGGTTTCTTTTTTAACGTGATCTTTTTTTTTTCCCAAATCAATGTTTAAACTAATAAATATTTTTTTATGAAGCGGAAAAGCGTGTAGATCACATCTCACATTTTGTACCTTTCCGTCTGTGTGCGTCTGTGTTTGGTGTCTGCAACGCCGATGTGGGACGCGGTCCATCAGGCGGCAAGGTCTTTGGGGGTGGGGGAGGGGCGGGGAACCAAGATTTTGTATCAAGCTCTGGATCCTGACCGGGTTGTATGCTTGAACTCTGGGTTTGGGAACAGTCACAACACTGCCAGGACTGGATAGGGACCTCAACTGAAAGAACACAGCTACTGCTTCCAACTTTGCACATCTTCCTTTTTAAAAAAGAGAACTCTGAAAAAATGCAAAAACTGGAACTTTTTGCAATATTATATGAAAGATAATCTTATTTTCGCTCATTCTGTGACATGTGCAACTCTTAAGAAAGCCATACTTAATGGTGTTTTTATTTTTTAGACCCTATATTGTGTTTTGTATGTGGCCCTTTTTAGAACTACTTGTAGTGAGGGCGCTGTGTGTGTGCTTTTCTTAAATATTTATTTTTTCAACATGCTTTCAACCTGTCAACACAAACAAAACAGAAAAAGGGCAGTGTTTGAAGACTGTTGATTTTTTTCTGGGGATAATCTATATTATATCGACTTTCTATGAATTATTATAAACCTGTGTTTGTACTGGAGATGCGTTTCATATTGGGGGCGTCTTTTGTAACTGGTCAGTGGGGCATCACGGCCGTCGCCTGCGTCCCCGGAGCCGCCAGAGGCCAACAGCGCCTCCTCCCTAGTGGTCCTGAGATTTGTCCGCCGGGCGCACTCCGGGCCCGCCTGTGCGTCTCCTTTCTGTGACGGGATTAGTTAGACTTTCTTGCAAAGCGATCACTTTCAATAAACTGGGAAATTGCTGCTTGAGCAGATGCCTCATGTGTGTTTCAGACAGCATCTCCTCCTCCGGCCTCACCCTGGGCAGAGGGGGCCAGAGAGTAACCCCCACCCCCAGCCCTCTGTGGCCTGGTTGCTGGCCTCCTGTCTGCCCACCGCCATCCCTGCCCATGGCGGGGTCCCGGCTCCGTGTCCCTCCCCCCAGGAGGCAGACACAGCTTTTGGAAAAATCCCGAATCTTTAATGTTACTCCTCGCCTGGTTCAGCCCAGACGTGAGACACCTGAGCTTGGCAAACACGGTACAAATGTGCACCCGGGCCCTCAAACAGTCAGATTAAGTGCGGGCAGGGGCGCCCCCTCCCCGACACCCCTCAAAGTGCATCGAGGACGGCCCCATGTGGCCCCAAAGCGGGGCCCGTCAACCCCTGACAAGTCCAGGGCCGACAGGTGGGGGGCGGCCACCCCTGGGGACCCCAGGCCAAGGGGACAGCTGTGAGGTTTGGCTTTAGTGCAAAAGGCCAAGAGGCTGGTTTCTTCAGAGGCACTTTGAGTGGTGGGGCCCGGGCCCCCCCCACCCCCCGGGTTAGAAAGAAGACCCTGCAGCTAGGAGAGGCCCCGGCGGGCGGGGCTCAGTCCAGGAAGCGCTGGCAGGCCTTCTTCCAGCGGCAGGCCGTGCACCACAGGTCCCGGTGCTCCACGCCATACACCTTCCGGCACTTCCTGGCGTCACCTCGGGGCTTCCTGGGGGACACATGGGGGGCATGGGGTGCTGTCGGGCCGGGAGCCTCCTGCCCGGTGCCTTCCCCGGCCCCTTCACACACACACGCACCTCGGGTTGGCACCGGGCTTGGCGGGCAGGGCGGGCGCGCAGGCCCTGACCGGGATGGGCTGTGGCTCCGGGTGGACGGGTGCCAGGCAGCCCTGAGAGGAGACACCGCTGTGGCCTCGCGCCCCTCCAGAGCCACCCGAGGCCTCACCCACCTGGCAAGCGGGGCCACTGGCGCACACCTGGGGGGCGGGCAGGGAGCTCAGCACCGGGGGTGGGGGCAGGGCGGGCGGGCGCAGCAGGCTGGGCAGGGCCGGGGGCTCCAGCGGCTCCAGGCGGGGGAAGGCGGGCGGCGCGGAGGCCGTGGGGGACCCCGGGGTCAGGCCAGACAGCCCATCGGTCAGCGAGTCCACGCCGACATCCAGCTCCGTGTAGTAGAAGTCCTCCTCGCCGTCGCTCTGCTCTGGCTCTGCCTGCCGCCTGCTGGGGGGCGGGGGGTGGGGTGCGAGCTGACGCAGGGGCCTGCCTGGTGCCCCCCGCCCCTCCCCCACCCCCGGCCCCGCCGCACCCCAGGTGCACCAGACGGATGTGTCTCTGCATCCCTGACGCCGAGCTCAGCACCTTCCCGCAGCGCTTCCACAGACACTGGAACAGCCCCTGCAGCGAGCTCTGGGTGACAGGGGGCGGTCAGCCTCGGCGCCCCCCACGTCCACCCCGCTCCAAGGGCTGCCCTGGCTCACCTTCCTCTTCCTCAGGGCAGGCTCCCCGAACAGGAAGTGGGCTGCCTCAGGTGGCAGCGGGGGCGACGGGGTAGATGGAGAGGACTGGTCACTGGCCGGGCCCCAGCCCCCATCCCCGCTGCTGCCGCTGCTGCCCGGTGGCCGCACCGGGGCCTCCCTCCGAGACTCCAAGCTGGCCTCTGCGGACACACACACCGGTGCCGGCATCAGGACTTTTGGGGGCCACGGTTGTGCTGCAGACGCTGCTGGCTACGAGTCCCTGAGTGCAAAACCTCCGCCTGTTCACCTGTCCACAGGTGAGCCTGGAGGGCAAAGAACCTCTTGGAGGAGGTAGTGGCCGGGAGGAGCTGACCACGGCAGCCCGGGGACGAGCCTCTCCAGCACAGAGAAGGAAGACCAGAAGAGCACGGGGTGGGGAGCTGCCTGGCCAGCCAGGTGGAGATGGACAGGTCACGGAGGCCTGCAGGCCTGGGGCACTGCAGCTTTGGCCGCAGGGAGGGGCCGTGGGGGTCCTGATGTCGCTTTAGGCCTCAGGAGATGGATGCACTTAGAAGATGGCATTCCAGGTGAGCGGCTCTGCTTGCCCCACAGCAGCTTGTAGGGTCCTGGAGGGACAGTGGTCCTGAGCCCTGCCGGAACCCCCCACCCCAAGCCAGGCCTCTAAGTCTCACCTGTGCTGAAGGCTACAGCCGGGGCCCCCAGCAGGAGGGGGCTGGTGGACAGGCTTGTGAGGGCTGCAGCAGCCATGACCTCGTCCAGCCGGGCTTTTCCTGGGGGGGCTCTGGAGCAGATGGGGATGGGGGGTGGAGGGGTGGGTAGGGCCCAAGAAGTACTCCAGGCCCGTCCCCGTCCCGGCACACGTGCAGGCCTGGGCACGTGTGTGCACCCAGCTCCCTCACTCCAGGAGCCGGGCAGGAGGCCCAGCTCCACCTCCAGCTCGGGTTGCCGAGCTCCAAATCCCCAGGAACCACCGGGAACAAGCCTGGGCTGGGGTCTTTCCAAAGCCCGACTTCTCTGCAGCCTGGGCTTTGTTCCACCGTGGCTCCTTCAGACCCTGCTGCTGGACAGGGGTCTGAGGCCCCGCCGGTGGGGCCAGGCCAGGCCAGCCCTCCCCGCAATCACACATTAACCAGGGTTGTGCAACAGCAGCTGCGGGCCTAGCGCCAGACCTGGGAGGGCGGGAGCAGCCAGCAGCCAGCAGCAGCCAGCGGAGCCTGGGCTCCAAGCACAAGCGGGTCCCTGGGCCCCAGCGGGCAAGGCCAGGGCCCGCCCCCGCCTGCGCAGCCAGCCCGGGGTGTCAGGCACCTGGGAGGGTTTCTCTCTCTGCAGACAGAGCTGGCGAGACAGCCATCAGGGGCCCCGGGATGCCTGGACAGTCGATTCCACGCGGGCCTCACAGCCTCCTGGGCACAGAGGCTGACAGGCGCCCCCTCCCAGTTCTGCGCTCTGGCTCTCAGGGTTTGGGGAGGAACAAGGCATACTGATACATGGGTCATTTCTGCTTAACTCCTCCAGGGCTGGAGAGCCGAAAGGCAAGGACAGAAACCCAGTTCAGGATGCTGACCTGCCCTCCACCGAGGCGCCCCTCGCAGGGGTGGGGTCTGGAAGGCTCCAGCCCGCGCCCCATCCACCACCCCTGCACACACAGGCGTACGGGTGCACACGCCCCCTCGGCCTGGCACGCGAACCCCGGCTCACCTATACCCTGGCACCGGGATGTGCGCCGACGGCGTCGGTGGCCCCGCCGCCCCCGCCCCCGGGGCCCCGAGGTCCGCGGCCCGCGGCTCCGGCTCCTGCGGCAGCGCGAACTCCACGGCAGGGCCCTGCGGACGCGGCCGGCTCAGCGCGGGCAGCGGCCGAGTCCCCACCCCCACCGCCAACCCGACCCGATGGTGCCCGCCCCCAAACTGGCTGCGGCCGGTGCGGCCCCGCCCCCGGCCCCGCCCCCGGCCGCCGCGGCGGGAAGCGCTCCGGGCGCCGGCCCAGCCCCGCCGGACCCACGGACACGCGCGGCGACGCGCCGCCCCCGCCCGCCCCGCCCCGGGGCCCAAAGTTCGTGCAGCCCGACGCCATCTTCGCAGCGGGAACTTTGTCGGCGCCCCCAGCCCGGTACCTGCGGCGGCGCGGGCACCGACACGGGCGCGGCCGCGGGGTCCCGGCCGGCGGCGCGGAGTGGGGGGCGCCCGCAGCCCGGGCCGGGCGCCGGGGGGCGCTCGGCCTCCATGGCCGGCCGGTTACCGAGGCTGCAGCGGCGAGGGCGGACGCTCCGGACGCGGCCCCGGGCCGGGCCGGGCTGGGCCGGGCTGGCCGGGCCACCGACCCCCGCCCTCGATCGGCCGCCGCCCGCGCCGCGCCGCCCGGAGGCTGCCGGCCGGCCCCGCCCCCTCCTCGCGGCCCGAGGCCCCGCCCGCCCCGCGCCCATTGGACCGCCCCGCGCCCATTGGACCGCCCCCCCCGCGCCCATTGGACCGCCCCGCGGCCACACCCCGCCCCTGGCCGGCTGCTCCCGCGCTGGCCGCTCCCGCGCCGCTCCGGGAGGGGGCCCGGCTCCTGGCGCCCGCCCGCCCGACGGCCCCCGCCCCGGCGCCCCCGTCGCCGGGGCGGGCCGGCTTCCTCGAGGGATGCCCCTGCGCGAGCTGCCGGACCCGGGAGGAGGCCGCGTCTCCTTGGCGGCCTTCCCGGGAGCAGGTTATTCTTTAACGCACGACTGCCCACCTCCCGCGCCCCTTATGTAACTCCAGGGGCTGGGTGGCGGAGCCTTCCCTGTCGTTCAGGGTTCAGGTCCCACCTTGGGGTAGCCACCCTGTGGGCCGGCTCACCGCTCGGAGGAGCCCCTCGGCCTGAGGACCGCCCGCCAGGGCTTGCCTCCCTCCCCACTCGGTCTTCTGAGCCCGACCAGCCGGCGGCCCCAGGTGACAGGGCGCAGGTACCCAGCACCCCCAGCGGGAGGAAGCCCATTCCCAAGGAGAGGTTTTCACTCCTTCCAGACGCCACCCCGCCAAGCCTCCCAGGCTTTCAAGAAGAGCAGGCTGAGGTATAGCAGTGTTCATGCTCCCTGAGCTGGGGCTTTATTGAGACCCTGCCCTAGAGAGGACATGGCAGCCAGGACCCTAGGGACCCCATAGGCTGACAGCACTGCTATCCGGAATTCGTGCTGTTAGCCGTGTGTGGGGGAGGGGACTCTGTGGGAAGTGAGGGGTCGCACCCCACTCTGGAGGAAGGATCATCTGTACCTGGGTGTTCAGGGCAGAGGGGATGAAGACCCCTCCCCAGGCTTAGACAGGAAGCAGGGGGTCTCCATGCCCTGCACATGTCCTCTCCTGGTAGGAGTTGGAGCTGGGGGGTTCCAGGTGCCCGGGGGCCTCCGTCCCCTGGATGCTCTCATACACGTTTTCCAGGAGGCTCTTGTCCACGCCCAGGCCCCTGAGAGGGAGGACCTCGTAGGCCAGGTCCCTCCCCAGAGCCAAACTCGCTTCCCCACCCTTGGGGCCTGGCTGGTCTGTGGAAGGTCCTGGGTCCCTCCTTTTAGGCCTGCTGATCCTGGAATACAGGATGTCCACCTGGAGAGAGGAAGCCAGTCCAGGGAGGGCTCAGCACCACCCGCTCGGCCGAGGATCTGCCCAGTCCCGCCCACCCTACCTCACACCCTTCACTTCACCTGAGCAGCTGGGGTCGCCTCAGCTTTCCCGTGCTCCAGGCCTCGGGGGCCCCTATCTGTTCCCTTGAGCTTCTGGACACACGCATACTCAGCCCCCACGGGTCTGGCCTCGGGACCGGGCCTGGCACAGCTGCTGGTCAGCTGTGCCCCTGCCCACACCCCAGAGGTGACTGCCAGCCCGGTCCTGGGGATGGCAGCCAGCCCCACGTTGGAATAGGTGGCCTCAGGGCCGGTGGAGGGCGTGACCAGGGGCAGCTCCTGGTGTGGGAAGGCTGCCGGGGGCCTGGACGTCGTGCCTCTGGACGCCTCCAGCCATTGTGGGCGCAGATCCATGCTGGCAGGCTGTGGGGCTGAGGGTGGGGGCAGGGCAGAGATTACTTAGGGGTCCGGGGACGCCTGCCCGCTGCTAGGCCCCAGCCCTTCCACCAGCTCACCTCTGCTGCAGAGCCAGCTGCGGTGCAGCTCGTGCAGTCTGGTGTCCGACTTGCCGAGGGAGCAGTGGTAGGGTCGTCTCAGCAGTGACTGGGGGCAAGGAAGGCTGGCCGGTCCCCTGCTGGCCGCAGGGACACCCTGGCACTCAACCGCTTCTGCTGGCATTACACTGCTCTGTGGCCCAGACAGCTGCCTCTGTGCCCGCTTCCTGGGTGCAGGAGGGTCATCAGAGCGGGGAGGCAGAGGTGCGGGTCAGAGGCGTCGGCCTCCGGTCCAAGGCCAGTAGGGACGGACGGACGTGTGTGTGTGTGTGTGTGTGTGTGTGTGTGTGTGTGTGTGTGTGTGTGTGTGTGTGTGTGTGTGTGTGTGTGTGTGTGTGTGTGTGTGCGCGCGCCTTGTGCTGCCGGAAGGTCCCCCACCCCGTGCTCTGACTCAGCACACAGGAAACCCCAGGGCTCAGCAGCCCCTCTCTCCTATGGAGGCCGAGGGGACACAGCCTCAGCGCCTACCCTCCCGCCTCTGCGCAGGGGCTGCTGGTGAGGGGTGAGGCATGCTCTGTCTGGCCCCCATGAGGACCTGAGTTGGCAAAGATGACTCAAGTGATGTCCAAGCACGGCCAGTTGAGGAGGGGCAGGGCAGCTGGGACCTGGCCAAGGCCCCACTGTGGTCACTGAGGCCAAACCTGAGAGCCGGGGAGGCCCCCAGGTCACACCCCAGGCTAGCAAGCCACAGGCCACAGACTCACCTACAGCCATGTCCTGCCCAGGCATGGCTCCTGTCCAGGTGATGCCCCCTAGCTGTCCACTACAGAGACTGACCCCCTGGGAGGCTGGAAAGCTGGGGGTCAGCAGGCAGGAAGGGCTGCTTTGGACACTGACCACCCCACCCCTGGCTCTCCATCCCTCCCCTCCAACTGCCCCTGCCATCGGACGTCCGCTTCCTGGAGTCCTGGCACAGGTGCCGGAGGTGAGGGGCCAGCAGCGTGGAGCTATCTCCGAAAGTGGGGGCCAGTCTGCTCAGACCCAGGGAGTGGGCTTTCCTCACCAGAGGGCCCAGGTCCCAATGCCCTGACCTGGTAGGGCCCATTCAGCACCTAGGGTGGCGGGCAGCTTGGGCACCTCGAGCCGCAAGGCCTCGTGTCGCCCTTGGCCCAGCTCCCCACCTAACTTCCTGCCCGTGCACCACGCCGCGTCTTCCCACGCAGCCGCCACGGCAGCCTCACCCACCTGCCGTGGCCCTGCCTGGGGCCTAGACGGGGCTTGACAGGGGTGTGCTGCGAGCTGGTGCTGATCGGAGGCCCTAAATCCTGTTGTCTCCACCCACGATGCAGTGGGTGCATGTGGGCGACAAAACAGGCGGGCACCGACCCAGGGTGCCAACACCCCCCGCCCCACCGGGTCCTCCTGCCTCGATAACGGCGCTCCCTCTTGGCCCCGCACAGCCACGGTCTCCTTCCATCACTGCAGCACCGGGCTCACCTGTCTATGGGTGTCAGGCAATGTGGGGGGCACCCTAGGCTGTGACCGCATCTGGGAGAGCAGCAAGGATGCCCGTCCTCCCGGACCCTCTGCCTCTGGGCAGGGTGCTGGGCAGCACCCTCATTCAGGACCCCTCCAGCCCAGCCCCGTGACCCGGTGCAAAAACCCCTCCTCCTCAAAGTCCCCACAGCCAGCCGAGCCTCCACTAAAAGACACTGCAACAAAGTCACTTTAATGTCCTTGCTCAGGAGACAGCCCAGGACACTGGCAGGTGGGCTCAATGGTCAAGGAAGTGTCAGGAAGGGACCTGACAGGGACCCCTGCAGCCTGTCTCCTCTCAGCAGTGGCCACATGCCCGAGGCCGGCAAGAAGGCCAACTGTGAGGGCTGGCCCCTCTTCCGGTGGCATTCTAGCTGTCGAGCGACAGCTGGTCTTCCTGAAGGCAGCGGGAGCCGGGGTCCCTGAGCTCTGTCCACGCCACGTGTCGGGGCCCTAGAACTCGGTCATCTTCTTGTGGGTGTCCGCCTTCCTCTGTTCCCTCTGCAGGCCCGCCTCCTGGGCCCGGAGCTGCCCCAGCTGCCGCTGGGCTCCTGCCAGCTTCTCCTGCAGCTGGGCTGCTGTCACGCTGTGCCTGGGGAAGGGCCCGCCATTCAGCACTGCCCATCATCCTCCAGCCCCTCCTCAGATCTGGCCCGCCGCCCTCAGGTCGGGGCGAGCTCTCACCCAGGCACCACGGGCAGGGGTGCGGCATGGCTCGGGCAGGGCCCACACGTACCGGCCAGCATTGCGGGCAAGGGCCTCCTGGATGCCCCGGATGGCTCGCTGGGTCTGCTCGATCTTCTCCTCCGTCTGGAAGAGCTGCAGGCTCAGGGCGCGCTTGGCACTCCTGCTGGCGTGGTACACCTCCTCGCCACTCCTCCTTCCCGGGGGCGCCACCCCCGCCTCCAGGGCCCCGGGGGCCCCGCCTTTCAGCTTCTCGTTCAGGAAGTCAAACACATTGCGAGACGGTGGGCGGCCCCTAGGCCCACCCCCTCTGCCCCGGCATTTTGGGGGCCTGCTGGCGCCAGCCTGGCTGCCCCTGGTCCTCTTCTGCAGGATCTCCGCACACTGGTCCAGCGACTTCCCTCGCGGCAGCACCACAGCGTGGATGGGCTCCACCCGGCCCTCCGCATGCCGGCCCAGACCTGGGGGTACACCGAGCTGGCACTGCCACTGGACTCTGGGGCCGTGCTGAGGGAGCCCTTCACCCCCCCGTGCAGCACACACTCACCCTTGCCAAACTCATAGCCCATCTTGGCGAGGAGTCTGGAGCCAATGCCCCGCGTGTGCACCTCCCAGCCGGCGAAGGCGGAGCTGCAGGTCCCGGGGTCAGCAGCAGCAGGTTCCACCACTGCAGGCATCAGAGGGCAACAGCTTAACCCAGCTGGATACGGGGCATCCTGGGCTCCGGCCAAGGTTAGCCCAAGAGCTCAGCTCTGGGCCAGGGCCAATCCCCGGCACCCCTGGCTCCCTGCCAGTTGCCCAGGGCTGTGTGGTGAGCACAACAGGCAGAGCCTGTGGTGGAGCCCAGCCCTCTCCACACTTCAGGGTCACAGCCTGGTCACGTGGTGGCCCCCATCCTATTCCCTGGAGGTGGGTGCTGCCGTTCCCTTAACAGAGAGCAGTACTCGCCTCTACCTGGCGGCTCAGTCCTCCCCTCCATCAGCATGGACAACTTGGCTAACAGATCCCAGGCGGACACCCCCCTGGGGGAGGGCCAGACACTGCTAGCCAGTTCCTCTGTCCACCCGCCAGGTCCCCATGCCCTGCAGGAAACCGTCCCTTCCTGTGCGTCCCACCTACTCCTGTGGCTCGCGTGGGACTGTCATCATTCTGGGTTTCTGCATCTGTGGGTCTCCGGACCTGCCCCAGACCCATCACGCACCCTCTCATCTCCCCTGCCCGCTGTGGGGGCCTCGCGTCTGCCCCCTGCCCCAAGTGCGTCCTCGTACTGACCACAGTATGGGACCCTGCCAGCCAGGAGCCTCTCGGGGTGGCAGCAGCCATACCTCGAGCATAGCTGGGGTCGTCCACGTCACTGCCGTCTGAGTCAGAGGAACCTGCGGGCTCCATGCGCAGCGGGGGCAGGATGCTGTCCCCCTCCACCACGGCCTCTTTCAACAGCAGAGAGTCAAATTTGACCGTGTAGTAGCCACTGTCCACATCTGGGGGGGCACAGAGGCAGCAGGGCAGTGGCCTTAACACATGGAAGGAGCCACTCTGGAAGCTGGGAGCAGGGCGGGGCCAAGGCGGGGCCTTGCTCCTCTTGGGCGTGGGGTGGGATCCCAATGCCCAAACAGAGGAGTTGTTGGGCAGGACTAACATGTGACACACGGGGAGGGTTCCCAGAAAGGACCCCATCAGGGAGGCCCCAGGCAGCCTCACCAGTGATCCGCGCTGGGTGCCAGAGGCCATCCTGCCGCTTGGCCAGACACGCAGAGCCGGCCTGCAGGGAGCTCAGGTCCGGGTCTTGGAAGGGGCGCAGCTCATCCACAGAGACCACCTGCCCATGGGAGAACCTGCAGAGAGGGCCATAGGGATGCAGACTCAGACACGGCCACCAGGGCCCCGTGAGCCGGGAGAATCCCGTCTACCTGCCTGGACACCGCCTGGACAGGAAGGATGGACGGGGAGACAGACACACACATCTATATACATATCTGCTGAACACGTGTGTACAAAAATATGACACACACACCCATGCACACATGTACACACATCCACTGAACACACACGTGTATAAACATGCACACAATACACACCCACGCGCATATACACTGAACACGTGTGTACAAACAACACCCACTCACACGTGCACACACAATATACACTGAACACATACGTACGCATGTATGCACACAACCCATGCGCACATGTGCACACACACACATCCATGCCCATACATGCATACGTATACACACACACGCACAACACACCCACACATTTATGCGTGCATGCACACATGTGCACAAACACACATGTATGTGTGCATACATGCACGCGCACACAAGTATGCACAGGCACACATATACTCATGCACACGTGCATACACACACACACACAAACGCGTGCACATATAGGTACACACAGTATACACACTCACCCACACACGTATGCAATGTACATGCACACACGTGTGGACGTGTGCATACATGTGTACATGTGTGCGTGCATATGTATGGACACACACACTTGTGCTTGTGCTCTCACTCTCAGGATGGGCCTGGGTACCCTGAGGAAAAGATGCTTCCAGTTTCTCCCCAGCCTTCTGGGCTAGAGTCATGTATACACAGGCACACACATGGCTGGTAGACATCCTTGTGAAGAGAGCTCCCCGGCGCCTCTCCACCAGATACAACAGGTCATCAAGGCAAGTGTGTCTGCGTGCTCTCACAGGACTGAGTCCTCCCCAGCCAATTAGAAAGAGCTGTTGTAACAGTGCTGCCTTGACTTCTAGATGTCAGTGAAACAGTGAAACCAAAATGAAAACCGGGAGAGAGGAGGTGGGGGAGGAAGTGGGAACATAGGGCTGCAACCTTTAACTTTGCCAAATAAAGACATGAAGCAACCACGCACACATCTCCTGCTGTGCCCCCATTTCAAGGAGGAAGCGGTTCTAAGCCCATGAGAGTAAGTGAAGACAGGCACTCGCTCCGGACACACAGCCAGCCCTGCCGTGGCTGGCCTCCTAGGTGGAGTCCATGGGGAGAAAGGAGGGGAAACAAGGCATTTCAGTCACCTTCCAGGAGCAAACAAAGGTGGCCTCGGATGCCTCCCTGGCGGGGTTCTGGCCAGTTCCTTCTCACCCCTGACTGTCCTCAGGCCCCCAGGGTACCACCAACGGCCAGTGGCACCAGCAGCTGCAAAACTGGCCCACGTGTCCTACAGTGGGCACAGTGGTTGAAAAGCCCTCTTCAACCGAGGAAAGATGCCCAGACTCGGTGAATTTGGCCAAACACCCCTCAACACACCCAGACACTACAGACACCACCAACTAAACCTCCCTGCAGGAATCTTTGGTACTCTTAGAAGCCCTAAAATTTGGTGTCTCCCTTAATCCAGCAAGCGCTTCTAGGGAATGACCCTAAAACAACAATAATGAAAGTATGTAAGGACTGAGCCAGAAGGATGTGACCCAAACACGAAAGATTTGGAAATAACCTAAGTTCCCAACCATGGGGAGTAGTTAACGGCGTGTCCATGAAACAAACGTCAACCAAGAGCACAGGCAGCCTGATCAATGGAACGAAGTGCACCCAGGAAGAGCCTCTCATACAACAAACTTCACGCAGGACAGGGGAGGCGTTACCCATGAGGCAGGAGAACACACACTGCGGATTTCATAAGGAGAACATTAAAAATTGGTTCCCATACAAAAAACCCCAACACCACCCCACTCGATCATCTGCTTCACAACATTCACGAAAATACACTCCAGAACAAGTAAAAACTTGAACCAGAAAACGAGCATTTAGAATGAGTATACACCACAACTCAGTTCGGTTTATCCCAGGAATGCAAGGGTGGTTCAACACATGAAAGCCATTCAATAAAACAGAGCACATTAATAGAAAACTAGCACGTCAACCGATATACAAAAGATACTTGAAAAAATGCAACACCCTTGCATGTTAAAAACACTCAGGGGCTTCCCTGGTGGCGCAGGGGTTAAGAATCCGCCTGCCAATGCAGGGCACACGGGTCTGAGCCCTCGTCTTGGAAGATCCCACATGCCACAGAGCAACTAAGCCTGTGTGCCACAACTACTGAGCCTGCGCTCTAGAGCCAGCGAGCCGCAACTACTGAGTCCACGTGCCACAACTACTGAAGCCCGTGCCCCTAGAGCCCGCGCTCCACAAAAAGAGAAGCCACTGCAATGAGAAGCCCGCGCACCACAACAAAGAGTAGCCCCCTCTGGCCGCAACTACAGAAAGCCCGTACACAGCAACAAAGACCAAATGCAGCCAAAAATAAATAAATAAATTTAAAAAAAACAACCAAAACAACACTCAACCTGATAAACAGCAACTATGGAAAACCCACAGCTCACATCACACTCAGTGGTGAGAGACTGGGTGCTTCCCCCCTAAGATCAGGAACAAGACAAGGATGGCTGCTCTCGCTACTTCTATTCAGTGTAGTATTGGAAGTTCTAGGCGGAGCAGTTAAGCAAGAAAAATAAATAAAAGCCATCCAAATTGGAAGGGAAGAAGCAACAGTGGGCTTCCCTGGTGGCACAGTGGTTAGGAATCTGCCTGCCAATGCAGCGGACACAGGTTAGAGCCCTGGTCTGGGAAGCTCCCACATGCCACGGAGCAGCTAAGCCCGTGCGCCACTACTGGGCTTGCGCTCTAGCGCCCGCGAGCCACAATTACTGAGCCCGCGTGCCACACCTACTGAGGCCTGCGTGCCTAGAGCCCATGCTCCACAACAGGAGAAACCACTGCAGTGAGAAGCCCGCGGACCACAATGAAGAGTAGCCCCCTGTTCGCCGCAACTAGAGAAAGCCCGAGAACAGCAACGAAGACCCAATGCAGCCAAAAAAAAAATTAAAAAAAAAAAAGAAGCAAAAGTACCTCTATTTGTCAATGACATAACTGTATATATAGAAAGCCCTAAATAATCCAGAAAAAAATCCTATTAGAGCTAAAAAATGAATTTGATAGTGTTATAGGATATAAGATCAACATAGAAAGATCAGTTGCATATTAATACACTATAAATGCACAATCTAAAAATGAAATAATTTCATTTACAGCAGCATGAAAGTGAATAAAATACTTAGAAATAAATTTAACCAAGGCTTGTGAACTACAACTACAGAACATTGCTGAAAGAAATTAAAGACGACTTACATAATTGGAAAAAGATCCCATGTTCATAAATTAGAAAACTTCATATTATTAGGATGGCAATACTACCCACATTGATCTACAGATGCAATGCAATTCCTATCAAAATTCCAATCTTCTTTTACACAGAATTGGACAAGCTGATTTTAAAATTCATATGGAAATGGAATGGATCTTGAATAGCCAAAAGAATCTTTGAGAAGAAGAAAAAATGTTTGAGGACTATGTACTTCCTGACTTCAAAACTTACTACAAAGCTACAGTCATCCAAACAGTATGTACTGGCATAAACACATCCAGTCCATTGGTGTGGACCAATGAACTGGATGAGAGAACCCAGAAATAACCCCTCACACACATCAGTCAGGTCTCGTCAGGGGTGTCATGACAATTCAATGGGGAAAGAACAGTTCTTTCAACAAATGGTACTGGGAAACTGGATACCTACATGCAAAAGAATGAAGCTGGACCCTTACACCATTAGAGCATGTGATTTACAAGGGAAATTTTCAACAATATTTTATATCAAAATAGAATAAGTTATATGAAATATTGAAGGAAAGTAATACGAGATAAGAATCTTATACAGTAAGTCCCCTACATATGAACCTTCAAGTTGCGAACTTTCAAAGATGCAAATGTGCCACTGCATGCCAGCTGTTGTACTGTACTACTGTACTTCTCAAGGTACTGTAAGATTTAAAATGTTTTATTTTTTGTGTTATTTTTTATATATTACTTGTGTGAAAAGTACTAACAGCCTATTACAGTACAATACTATATAGCTGATTGTGTTTGTTGGGTACCTAGGCTAACTTTGTTGGACTTATGAACAAATTGCACTTACGAACGCACTCTCAGAACAGAATTCGTTCATATGTAGGGGACTTAATGTATTCAACAAAACTGCTCTTCCAGTATAAAAGACACAAACAGAACCTAATCAACATGTCAGATCTCTGAAAACATTATTCCTGTGAGCCCTTCCTGAAGAACCTACCAGAAAACGAGTCTCATACAACCGAAATGCTAAAAAGACCCCAACAGATCGAATGATGGTAAGCATGAAATGCAAAGGTCCCTCTAGAACTAAGGTTGGGAGTAAAAGGGAAACAATGGCTGTAACGGCCACAAGATCCAACAACGCAGGTCTAGTGCAATCACAAAGACAGAGGGAGAACGTGGGTAGTAGTACGTGTAAAAATGCTTTTAACAGTTTTCAATCATCATAATGGAAGAATGAATGAATGTTATTCTGAGTGTCCTGTGTGTGTAAAATGGGATAAAACAAATTAATTATGGGTCCTTTGGAGCCCATCATTCCCTATGTCCTTGAGAACCAGAGTCCTGGCATAAAGAAGGAAATACGGATGTGATCCAGAAAAGATTAAGTAGAAACACTGCAATCCTTAATTTGAATTGAAAATATCAGTATAAATTCACAAAGTATTTGTCCTTAAAAACATAAGTATGTGGTATGGGTACATATACATTAACATGTACATTAGTGTGTGTCCACCTGTATTTCCTAGGTCCGTCTGCTAAAAAAGCCTACAGCAATGAACCAACTAGCAGCAAAGTACATCCCAGTGCCCCCACTGTGGGTTGTGAAATACCATCTCCCATTAAAAGAAACCAGGGCTTCTTGGAGACTTGGGTGCCTTCAGGTCTGGGGTAGGAAGAATGCAGATGACTGTGGGAAACCGTGACTCCTGGGGCTGTGTCAAAAGGATGTGGGAGCCAACCTGAAGAAGCTCCCACTTGACAAGGGTGAGACAATTTGAGTCTCAATAAAGATAAGAATCTGGGCTTCCCTGGTGGCACAGTGGTTGAGAGTCCGCCTGCCGATGCAGGGGACACGGGTTCGTGTCCCGGTCCGGGAGGATACCACATGCCGCGGAGCGGCTGGGCCCGTGAGCCATGGCCCCTGAGCCTGCACGTCCAGAGCCTGTGCTCCACAAAAGGAGAGGCAACAGTGAGTGGCCCGCGTACCACAAAGAAAAAAAAGAAAAAGATCAGAATCTTCATGGACTGAAATTCATCAAATATATTTAAATCCATCAGTCCATATGGATATTAAATATTTTTTAAAAGCCAATTTTTCACCTCAGGATGAAAGAGAACCAATTTGCTATCTTGGAAACCAAGGAAACAAAACAGAAAAGTCCGGCGTTACCCTGCCTTTTCCATATGATCTGTACCACTAGATAGCCAAATTGTATACAAGGAAAGGCATCTCTCTATAACGTTCGGCTAGTAAATGAACTGACAGAATTAAAGAGCTCTTTTTTGCAATCCACACTGTATCAGTGGATCTCGGCGTTGAGCACCGTTGGCAGCTATACATCAGGTGCCTCCTGACGAAAGCACAACACCTAGAGACATGCCCAACTGGGGGTCCTGAGTGTGACCAGGTCCCTGGATCCAGATGCCAGCCTGCGGTGAACACAGGAACATGCTGGGCTGCACCAGGGCGGTCGGTGACAGTCAAAGGGTCTGGTCCTTCAACAGTGAAACTGTGAGGCCAGGAAAGGCAGGGGTAGGGGGGCAGGGTGCAGACTCAGCAGCCTTAAAAAGCGAGCAAGATTAAACTACAACGTTTACACCCGGCCGCACCTGAGTGATAAGCAACAAAGAATACAAGGAAGTGATTATCATAAAAGTCGAGACAGTGCTTCTTTTTGGCAGAGGGAGAAGGCTGTGTCTGGGCTGAGGCAAACAGAGGGGCTCGTGGGGTAATTGGCAAATTTGTAGTTTTGATCTGAGCAGCGAGTACTAGGATGTTACAATGATTCCTCATGCTACTTCTTTACTTCCTCTGTCTGATTTTATTTTACAATAACAAGATAAAAATTTGAAGTTCACTGTGTCCTTACTACATGTTAGCTACTGTTCAATATTCTTTTACTTCTATTAACGCATCCCGTTCTCCCAACAACTGCGAGAGACATCCTCATCTCTGTTTTTACTGATAAGGACATTGAAACAGAATGATGAAGTTAGAACAAAGGTACGAAAAAATGCTCAATCTTGCTAATAATCAAGGAAATACAAGTTCAATCAAGATCACCTCCCCAGCTCTCAGTGGGCACGAATTCGCAAGTAAGAGAACGTGACCGAGGGTGACTACGGAGCAGACCAGGGACTGGGAACCGTACGGCGCACAAGGACAGAAAATGCGCGTGTTCTCCACACTGCTACACACCGGGGACATTCTCACCAGGGATGAAAGATGTGCACTAGGATGTTCACAGCACGTTGTTTGTAATAAATAACAACTGGGAAAATGGACTTCCCTGGTGGCGCAGTGGTTGAGAGTCCGCCTGCCAATTCAGGGGACACAGGTTTGAGCCCTGGTCCGGGAAGATCCCACATGCCGCGGAGCAACTAAGCCCGTGCGCCACAACTACTGAGCCTGTGCTCTACAGCCCACGAGCTACAACTGCTGAGCCTGCGTGCCACAACTACTGAGCCTGTGCTCTACAGCCCGTGCTCTGCAACAAGAGAAGCCACAGCAATAAGAAGCCCGTGCACCTCAATGAAGAGTAGCCCCCGCTCACCTCAACTAGAGAAAGCCCGCGCGCAGCAATCAACCAATAAATTTAAAAAAACAAACAAACTGGGAAACACCAGGAGACAGAATAAAATGTGGCATATTCATGAGGACAATAACACAGCAGTTAAAATGCACAAAATATTTCTATAAACACCAACGTGGACTTTTCTCACAGACACGCTGAGAAGAGCTGCAAAACGAAGCACCCTGCATGCTAACCACGTAATCAGAAAGTAAAGCACAAACACGTCCTATTCACAGGTACACGTGTCTATAGAGGTCTCACGTGTACCAGAGGGAAACACACCACAGATGTGCCAACGAGCCTCCCAAGAAGGGGAGGGGCTGCGACAGAGCAGTGGGCCACAGGGTGCTTCAACACTATTTTATCTTTAAAATAAAATTTTAAATAAGTAAATTTTAAAAATCCAAAACAAATGCAAGAAAATAACTATCAGACCAGGGTGGTGGTGAGGGGCATGTTCGTGGGCTGCATGGGTTGGGCCTAAAGCTGACAGAAGGCAGCAGCTGAGACCACGGCAGAGGGGAGCCGGCCCGTCTCAGAGCCTGGCTGCCTGGGAGGCCCAGCGACCACAGCAGCCTTACGGCCTACCTGGCGGGCCTGCTGCCAGGTGAGTTAATACGCGTGAAACCCTCGGAACAGTGCCTGCCCAGAAGACGCAGCACAGGGACACGTTAGTTCTCATCACCACACAGCACATGGCACAGGGATGGGGAGGAACCCTCCGGAGGGACCAGTGGCAGAAAGGATGGAGGGCCCCCTCCTCTGCTCCATGACTGTTTGCTGAGGATAGGGGCGCACCCACCCTGTGGAAGCTGGAGGAGGCTTATGACTGATTTGTCGTGCACTTCCCTGTGTGCACGCTACGCCTTTCACAAAACTTACAGGGAATGAAAGGAAAAAAGGGGGAAATGTAGCAAGTAAGACTTAGGGCCCAGCAAGAATCTATAAAGGAATAAGACAACGGAAGAACTAAAGGAAGTTACTCTGGACTATTGGCTAAAAAAGAAAATCATCTATTGGAAATCTCGATAAGTATTCTTTGCAAAGAAAAAGTAAAAAGAAGCAAAGTTAAAGTCATGTGCTTAAGCAAAAAGCAACATCATTACAACTGTGGAAATTTGAATACGAACAAAGTATTGCTGTTAAATTCTGTTAAGTGTGACGGCGACACGGAGATAGTTTTTAAAATAACATCCTTGTCACTCAGGTTAGGGTAGTATTCTGAACTATTTATAAGAGAAAGGCCAGTAATTTCTACAACTTGCTTTAAGGTAATCCAGAGGCAGGAAGAGTTGAAACAAGACTGGCACAATCTTGACAGACAATGACGCCTGAAGCTGGAGCACGGGCAACCTGTACACTACTCCCTCCAACTTCACATGTGTTTCACAACTTCTATAATCAAGTTTCTATAATAAAAGCAAATTTTAGGGCTTCCCTGGTGGCGCAGTGGTTGAGAGTCCGCCTGCCGATGCAGGGGACACGGGTTCGTGCCCCGGTCCGGGAAGATCCCACATGCCGCGGAGCGGCTGGGTCTGTGAGCCATGGCCCCTGAGCCTGCGCGTCCGGAGCCTGTGCTCCGCAACGGGAGAGGCCACGGCAGTGAGAGGCCCGCGTACCGCAAAAAAAAAAAAAAAGCAAATTTTCGAAGTTTCATTCTGAAGAATGAAACTGGTGATGGGGGCGGGGGGGGGGCGGGGGGGGCGTCCATTCTTTTCAACATCAGCCCTTGCATACTTCCTCATCTACCCAGGGAAAATCCAACTAAGCACCTAAACAAGGACACTGCTAGAAGAATCCCCTGTCCCCCACGGTCTCTTCTTGTCAGCACTCTGCTGGGCAAAGAAGCACAAAACTTCAAAGCCCAGAGGGCCCACCTAGCCCCTGATCCTGTGTGCAATCCACCCCCCCCCCGCGACCCCAGGGGCCCCGGGAACCCAGGCCTTACCTGCAGCTTTCCTGGAAACGGCACTTCCCCTCCAGGAAGAACGGGCAAGGCTTCAGGGACTTGTGAGTGGGGTAGAGATAGAGTACGCGCACGCCCGGAGAGCCATCATCCATCTCCTCGGTGCCCACGATCATGGCGTTGTGATACTCCAGGGTGCCCCAGGTACTGTAGTAGGGGGCGTTCACCTTCCTCCCACTCAGCTCTGCCCCGTCCTCGTCCTCCCCATCGTCCTCCTCCCGCCCAGGCTCCGTGGGTCCTGTCCCGGTCTCTCTCATAGGAACAGTCTCCAATTCTGCCTCGGGGGCTACTGGCACCTCCACTGCCTCAGCAATGGCCTCCTGGAAAGCCAAGTACTCAGCATCCTCCTGGGCTGGGCGCTCTCCATCCAGCGCCGCCAGCAGCTTGCTCTTCCTGACGGACACCAGGCTGGCCTCAGTGAGCTCGATCAGCTCCTTCAGGTCCCCCTGCAGCTGGCGCAGATCTGCCAGCTCCGAGGGATCCAGGCCAGTGCCCAGAGCCAGCTCCACCTGCTGCAGCTGCGCGTCGTAGGTCCGGAGGGCGGTCTGCAGGCTCTCCTCGTCCATCTTGCCGGGAGGGGCCGGGTTCCTGGGTCCTCAGAGGGGAGGCGTGGGAGCCAGAGATGCGGGGAAGAGAAGCCGGATGAACCCGGGACCGGCCGTCCCCGCGAGGCTAGTACTGAGCGCTGGCCAACCGCCGCCCTCGGCGGACAGCCTGCGGAACCGTCAACCGCCCTGCCTCCCGTTTGGGCCGAGAGAAGTTTCCACCTCCGAGAAAAAGAGCCAGAGCCAGCCCTTGGCCGCTGGCCCCACGGCCTCCGCTCCCTTCCCGGGAGCTGCCGTCAAGTTCCTCCGGGGTATCTGCGTCCCAGCCCGATGCCCCCGGCCGGGCCCACCCCCCGGGCCCCGCGCCGCCCGCCCCCGCTCGGCCTGCCACCAAGGGCTCAGTCCCAGTCGCCCAGACCCCCTCGCCTCCGGCCCTCCTCTGCGCACTCTCCCGGCCGCCGCCACAGACGGCCTCCCGGCCTCACCGGCCAAAGACGCCCCACGCCCGCTTCCGCCCCCGCAACCGACAGGCACTTCCGCCCGAGCGCCGCCGCCGCCGCCGGAAGTGCCTGGCGCGGGGGCCGCCGGGACGGCTCCGCCCCTCCCCGGGTGGCCAGCCGGCGTCCCGTCGGGCGCCACGCGGGGTCAGCGCGGGGTCAGCGTGGGGTCAGAGGGCCAGGCGCGCTGCGGTTCCGCCGGCTCTTCGGCTCCCCGGCTCCGCGGCCCGGCCGGGCGGGCGCAAGTAAGTCGAGTAGGGCGAGCGGAGCTGGGCCCGGGCCCGGCGGCCGGTCCGCAGTCTGTCCGCGCCGCCCTCCACCCGCACCCATGCGCCCCGCCTCTGAGAGGCGCCCGCGGCGGGCCGGGTGCGAGGCGGGCGGCTCGCGGGGAGACCCGAGCGGAGCGAAGCCCGAGGGGAGCCCGGGCTGGGGAGCGAGGGCCGCGCTCGGGGTGAAGCGGGGCGGGACGGGCCGCCTTTTGCTTGCGAGCGGAGCGCCCTGGCCGGGCCGGGAGTGGGAGCGAGGGCGCCGGGAGCTCCGGGCCAAGGCGGGAGCAGTTGCGGAGGCAGTGCCGGGCTGAGGGGAGGCGGGTCAGGAGGAGCCCAGCTCAGGGCTCCAGCTCTGAGCGGTCAAGCGGGCACACAGACCCTCTGCCCGTTGAGGGGCGCTGGGGAGGCGTGGTGCGGGCCGGTTCGCCCGTGACCGATCTCGGGTTCCCAGGGCAGGATGTACACGCTGCTGTCAGGCCTGTACAAGTACATGTTCCAGAAGGATGAGTACTGCATTCTGATCTTGGGTCTGGACAACGCCGGGAAGACGGTACGTGCGGTCCCGTGTCAACACCCCTACTCCCCCGCTGCCCCATGGTCCTGTTGGTTTTATGCTTTTAGCTGCATGTTCTGTACCCATACAGGATCCGAACTCCGCTTAAGACCATGGGACAGTTACCGCTAGCTGCTTTAAAAGCAAAACGTTGTTTTGTTTTGTTTCAGTTTAGAGGAATAGGCCCAAGTAGGGGTATTTGTGAAGCAGCCATGAGAAGTCTCCCAGTTCTCACGTCACCCCTCTTTCTGTCTCTCCCTTTAGACCTTCTTGGAGCAGTCAAAGACCCGGTTCAACAAGAACTACAAGGGGATGAGTCTGTCCAAAATCACTACCACTGTGGGCCTAAACAGTAAGGAGGTCCTTTACGGCTGTGGGTTTGGGGGGCAGAACCCTGAGGATGCTGCAGTGTACGGAGGCCGAGGGTGAGGCCACTGCTCCGGCTCCCACTGGCCCCAGCATCGCGGAGCGCCGGCACCGCCTGGTCCTCCCGGGAGGGTTGGGAGCCCGTGTGTCAGGGACCAAGGCCACAGCCTCACCTGTCTCCTTTTCTTCCCAGTCGGCACTGTGGACTTTGGAAAGGCCCGCCTCATGTTCTGGGACTTAGGGGGGCAGGAGGAGCTGCAGTCTCTGTGGGACAAGGTAAGGTGGGCGGATGCCACATCGACTCCGTGGCCTGCCTGTCGTGCCATCTCTGTAGTTGGCACCGTGGTCTCTTCCTGCCTTTCCTCAGAAGGCCTGGGACTCCCCTTCTTTTCTTGCTGTTGGCGGCTTCTGTCACCCACTTGGTTCCTGAGGCTCGCCTCCATCCCAGTTCCCAAGTCACTCCCCCCAAGAGCAGAGACAAACTCGGTTCCTTTTGGCTTAGAGATTTTGTTGCTGATCAGAACGGGACGAGATGAAGAATGGTCGAGGAGCAGACCTGGGGGAGACGCAACGCCTGTTTGGTGCTCAGGTGCAGCACCGGGGCCTGAGTCTCCCCTACTGGGTCCTCCCTCAGTCCTAGCTTAGGGCCTGTCCTCCATGGTGGCCCCTTCCCCATCAGGGGAGGGTGTCCTCCACGGCCCACAGCACGTGTCTCCTCTTTCGAGGTAGGTTTGAAGCGTTTCTGAGACCTCGAGACTGGAGTCGGTGTTCAGCTCAGCCTGTGCCAGGCACCGGGGTCCAGCAGAGAACAGGGCAGGACAAGCCTCTTCCCTCAGCCCCCTCCCAATGGATTGACGTGGCGGCTTTGGTACAGCCTAGTGCCAGGGGCACTCTGACAAGCTCAGACAAACTCACCCTGATTCTGGGGGCAAATGTGCCCATCCCCGCACTTGCCGGTGGCTCGCATGCCCTGGTCTTGATTTCTGGTTTGACCCCAGCAGCATGTACCTGGTCACTTTTTCCTTTTTCCTCCCAAAGTGTCCCCCTCATCCTGACCTCCAGCCAAGAGGACAGGTTCCATCCTGCGGCCAGAAGGTCACTGACAGACCTCCTGTGGCCATTTAAGTTGGACCAAGGCAGACCCAAGCTAGGGGCTGTCTGTGCAAACTCTAGACTCAACGCGGGGAGTGTGAGACAGGTCCTGATATTCTGTCATAGGCAAGGGTCTCGGGGGCAGATGCTGCGGCAGAGGTTGGGGTGCAAGTGTATGGGGGGGGATGCAGGCCTGGGCAGGGGTGGGGTCATCTCAGATGCTGCCCCATGTCGGGCCAAGCTGGCTGGGACTCCATCCCTGTGGCAGGTCACCACGGTGGGCTGCCCTGGGCGGCTGTGACATGGTCAGATGGCTCTTTATGGGTCAGAATGGGTCTTGCAGGAGCCAACAAGGGGATCTGCACTGGGTGCACTGCTTGTCACGGCAGCCAGGCCACGGCCGGTGACAGGTGCACCTGCACACACACGCCTCTGGTTGGGGACTGGCTTCTCCTGAGGGGAAACTGGGTTGGTCGTGCCCCCCCATCCCCCCACCAGCTTCCACGTCTGTTGGTGGCGTGGCCTCGTTGCCTCATCACGAGGGGCTGAGCCCCGATCGCTGAGCCTGCCGTCTCGGAGGGACCCTGGGCTGCTCGCGTGCTCTGTGACTCAGGTGGAGTGGGTGCCCTGCCGCCTGCCTACGGCGTCAGGTGCCCCTGCCAGGGTGGGCGCCCTGCTGGCCCCTGTGAGCAGGTAGCATGGAGGTGACCACACCCCTAACCCCAGCTCTGAGTCACCAGGAGGGGTGGAAAGTGGGGCTTCTGCTCCCGCTCTGGATCTGAGCCGCTGTCGTGGGGCCTGCCCCCCACCCCCGTGCCATGCGGCACGGTCCGGCGGGTCTTCACTCGCGTGTCCACTACTGTCCGTCCACCCACACCTCCGCTCGTGCCGCACACTGCTGCCCACGGGTCTGTGCGCGTGCCAGCCTCAGGCCAGGTCTGTGGACCAAGCAGACCCCCTGGCGCCCTGCCATAGGGGTGACTTCTGGCCTCTGTCCCTCCAGGCCACAGCCGAGAGCCCTCCAGCGCGAGGCCACAGGTGACACCACCATCAGGGTCTGGGCACGGCGGTTGCCGCGGGCTCAGGGCAGCCCCTTGCCCTCCAGGTTGGGCTCACGCTAAGCCCCAGGGGTGCCGCCCCTATCCCTGCCGCTGCTGCCTGGCCATCACGCGATGCCCGAGGGCGTGGCGGTGGACCTGGGCCCGTCTGCCGGGGCCCGGTTGCACATGGGTTGAAGTCCCCTGCCACCACAGGGGCCCCAGGGGCAGAGCAGTGATTCCCACACTGACTCGCTGCAAACCCCACGCTGTCCCCTCCTGCCTCGGAGGCCTCCACGGTTGGGCCGCAGCTCCTGGCCCTGCGTCACCCAGCAGGCTGGCCAGAGAGGCCCCGGGTGTAGGACGTGTGGTCTGCAGACCCAGAGGCCACCCGTGTCGGGCTTCCTTCTCTGTAGCAAGTGCAGGTACAAAGGCTTGACTTGTACTGGGGGGGCGGGGACAAGTTGGCGTCATGCCCTGTGGGACATGTGCGTGTTCCCGGTTCTTGGGATCACGCTGGGCAGGAGCTGGAGTGCGCGTGGGGGCGTCACCCGCTCCGCCAGTGTGGGCATTTCTGTACTCTTTTCTGAGCGGAACAAAAGGCTGACTTGCCAGGCCCGTTTCGTGTGTCTGTCCTTTCCCAGGGGTGCTGCCGTTCACCCCCCATAGCTCTCCCCATACCCCGGGCTCTGGTGGTTTTAAGTGTCGGGGTGGCTCCTGTGTGGCCGCTGCTGGGAGGGAACCCAGGGCCAGCCACCCTCCCGGCCCCGGTCCAGCCTGCAGAGCTCCGAGCTCGCTGGCGCTGGCTCAGGTGTTGGTTCTGTCCCGCGCAGGGGGCAGAGCTGCTGTGAATGTTCCGGACTCGCCCCTCGGCGGGCTTTCCGTGGCTTCCCGACGGCAAGCCGCCGCTGCCCCCACCCCCAGGCCTGCTGAGACCCCAAGCCCCAGCCTTCCTCCTCCGGCTGCCGTCAGGCCAGCAGGTGTGGGTGGGTCCTAAGAGCGGAGGCTGAAGCGGTGTTCGGAGCACAGCACCCGGCAAGTGGGTGAGGGAGGTGGCCACCCCGGCCCGGGGGGTCTGGGGCGCCTCTCCACTCTGCCCTCCCTCCCCACCCCCAGGAAGCACCCCAGAAGGGTCTTCCAGCTGGGGGCTGCCTCAAGGTGGCCGGGTGCCCGCGGCTCAGCACCCCGTTCTGCTCCCGCCCAGTACTACGCGGAGTGCCACGGCGTCATCTACGTCATCGACTCCACGGATGAGGAGCGGCTGTCCGAGTCCAAGCGAGCATTCGGTGTGTGCGGCTGGCCAGGCTGCCTCCAGAGCTGGGCTGGGTGGGGGAGGGGGAGGGCGCCAGGTCAGGAGGGCCCCGCTGAGTGCGTCCACGCCTCTAGGGGGTCCGTGAGGGCCTGGGGACCTCTGGGCAGAGGCGGACAAAGGGCGCTCACTGCCTCCTCTCTGCTCGCCCCAGAGAAGATGGTCACAAGCGAGGCGCTGGACGGTGTCCCCATCCTGGTGCTGGCCAACAAGCAGGACATTGAGGTGAGCCCCTGGGCCCAGTGGGCCCCACTCCCGGGGGACAGGGCGCCTCTCCCAGGGGAGGGCTGCTGCCTTCCTCAGACACCAGGGCATGGCTGCCCTGGGGGCAGAGCCGCCGCCCCCCCCCCCCCCCCGCCAGGCTTCTGGCCGCAGTGCTGCCAGTGGGAGCCTCCTGCTGGGCAGACCCAGGTGAAAGAAAGCTCTGGAAAGAAGATGCAGAGGGACCAGGGTGGGAGTCAGCCCTGACCCCAACCTGTCTGCTGCCCTTGAGCACAGCAGCTGTGCTGGCCTCATCCCCTGGGACCACTGACCACTGGTGGTGCAGAGCCATCCGCATGGAGGGGGCCCTGAGCACTGCTTCCCTGTAGACCTTCCCTGACACCTGCTCCCCTGAGGTGGCTCGCCAGGCAGGACCCCTCCTGGACGGAGTAGCCCCGGGGTGCCCCCTGCAGCTCTAGGAGCTGCCCTGGGGCCGGGCCTGAGCCTGATCCTCGCAGCCTCGCCTCCCCCAGACTTGCCTCTCCATCCCCGACATCAAGACTGTGTTCAGCGACTGCGCCTCCAAGATCGGCAGGCGCGACTGCCTGACCCAGGCCTGCTCGGCCCTCACGGGGTGAGTGGGGCTTGCCCTGGGCGCCGGGGGCCACGGCTGGCCCCGCCTCACACCCACTGTCTCCACAGTAAGGGGGTGCGCGAGGGCATCGAGTGGATGGTGAAGTGCGTCGTGCGGAACGTGCACCGGCCGCCGCGGCAGCGGGACATCACATAGGCGCAGCCGGCCCAGGGCGCCTGCCGCTCGTCCTGAAGAGCTCCTGCTGATTCCGCCGCTGATCCCCCCGGGGGCTGGGTTGGCTTTGCCTTGTGGTGGTTTTACTTGCTTTGTTTTTCTTCTAAGACAAACTTTTCTCTGTATCCAGAAAAGCGTAGGCATCCGGAGGCTTCTTCTGCCGAGGGGAGCTGGGGTGGCAGGGACCCCACCAGACCCTCACATCGGGCCTGGGCCCCGCCCCCAAGGCCCAGTTTTGGGGTCCCGGGGTGAGGCCTTGGCAGGCCACCACTCCCTTTGGAGCTGCTGCTCCAGCAGGCCTGCCGGCCTGGACCCTCGTGGGGCCTTGTGGGGCAGCTGCTTGGAACTGGGTTTTTTCAGAGGTGTGGGGCCTTTCACAGTGCCCAGGGCTACATCGTGCCCACGGAGGGGGCCGGGGGGCCATGGCTGTCCTCAGCCTCTGTCCCCTCTGATCCTGGAGGCGGACTGGGGGGCTGGTGTCAGCTTCAGGAAGACCTGGGCTTGCCTCCGTCCCTGTCCTGATGCAGCCTCAGGACAGGGCAGGGGAGACCTGCCTGGGAGGCTGTGTGCCCCCTCCACTGGCCCAGCCACCTTGTTTTGATCCCCAGCAAGGACGGTAAAGCTAGGCGGTTGTGCTGGGAGTGGGCATCACCCCACCCCCCCACCCCCCGCAAGCCTGCCTGCCACCCACCTAGGATGACCACAGTTACCACCTCTGGGGTGGGCTGGTGGTGTGCTGGGCCTGCGCTTCCAGCTGGCAGTGAAGGGCGGGGTCCCCCTCAGGGCTGGGGTGAGCCATCTAGAAAGCCCTTTCCAGGCCTGTGTCCAGGAGCAGAGGCCCTCCAGGCAAGACTGGTCCTCAGGACCCTCCCACATGGCCCCTGCAGGAGCTGCCAACCCCCCATGAGCCTAGCTGTGGGTGAAATAAAGACAGTTGGAGTGGCTCCTGTCCACTGTTCCTCCAGAGGCCTGGTGGCTTCGTGTCTGAGGGTCACAGTCCCAGCTGCTCTCCCCGATGGGGCCCAGGAGGAGATGCTGGGAAAGGGATGAGTCAGGGCTGGGGCTGGGGACCAGCTGCAGGTGATGTGAGTCATGGGGGAGTGGGGGGCTGTGACTCTGCCTCCCCTGGGGCCCTTCCTGGGGGTCAGGCAGGGGGTTCCGGGGCTGGCAGGGGGCTGCCAGGCCAGGACTGGGAGTTCCCCTGGATTGGTGAGTCAAGCCGTCATCCAAACCTGCCCCAGAAGGGAAAACCGACATTTCCCAGAAAGCGAGTGAGACACGCTGTCCTACCGGGAGGTCTTGGCCGGTCCCTTCCTGGGAAATCCCCTGCTGCTTTGAGGGTGGAGCCCAAAGGAGGGGTAACGAGGGGGACACTTCTCCTGGTGCCCCAGGACACACGGGCTGGCTTCTGTTCCACGGTGAGAGCCCAGGGACTGGGCAACCCTCCCTCCACACCATCCTAACCACTGAGAGCACAACTGGGGTGGGGAGGATCACGCAGTGAGGCCTGGGGACGGCTGCCACCCGCTGTCCCCGTCTCCCACAACCCTTCCCCCATCGAGGGTCCGTCCCAGTCGGGGTGGGGAGGGGGGGAAGGCAGCAGGCCGCGCCCGGGCAGCCTGCCCAGGTGTGTCCCCTGCGAGATGTGCCCACTGCGCGCTGGCCAGACACCACACTCGTTTGCCAATCGGCTTTATGAAAAATAAATTTAACGCCACAGGAGCCGGGTCCAAAGCTTCCTTAGGTGCGACTTGCGGGCCGCCCATGCGGGGGGCTCGGGCCGGGAGCGAATAAATAACGGGGAGAGTGCTCAGCGCGTGCGGAGGAAACGCTCGCGGACGCTGCGCTCCAGCCCGCACAACCTGGCCGCGCGCAGCGCCCGCAGCAGCCGCGCCCCCAGCGTCCCGGGCCGCGCCTCTCGGAGCTCCGTGAGCTGCAGCCACAGCCTCCGCCGCAGCGCCGCGCGGTCCTCCCTTTGCGGCGGCGGCGGACTCCGCGCCCTGGGGCCCGCAAGCGCCTGCTGCAGCCGCTGGAGCCTCCTGGGAGAGATGTCCTGGAAAGCTACGAAGTCGACCACGGCGCGCTGGCACTCCTCGGTCCCTGCGGGAGAGAGGGGCGAGGGCGTACCCGACCAGCTGCCACCGCGCCGTGAGCGTCCCTCCGCGTTCCGGAGGGACAGGACCGAGGGATCCCCGCGCACTAACGAGTGGATGAGGCGGGAGCCGTGCTGGAGGAGCCGGGGCGACCGCGGGAAACTCGGCCGGCAAGGAGGCGGGGCTCGTGGGCCGATGCCGGGGGTGGGATGCGACGTGAAGGGGACCCGCCACGTTCGCTGCCGTTCCCTCCCGCAAGCCATTTAAGCCCTCGGAGCCTGCTTCCCAAGGTCGGCGGGAAACGGCATCACCCGCCAGCGCTGACGCCCTCAGCCAACGGCATCCCCTAGGCTGTCCCCACCGCACTTCCGGAAGCCCTTCCCAGGAGCCCATCGAGGCCTCCGCGCCCCCCGTCCCGCTCACCCGGTGCCCCCGGCTCCAGCGAGCCGAGCGGGAAGCCCGTGCATTTGGTGCACAGGGCATCGTGGAACGGGGAGCCCGGCACGTTGACGGCCAGGCCCAGGGCCGTGCAGTTGCGGTGGGGCTGGCACCGCTCCGAGCTCGAGCTGCTGGCGGAGAAGGTGCCCGGGGAGCACGGTTGGCACTGCGTGTTCTGGCTGGAGGTGCCTGAGGACGAACGCGGAGGCCGGCGTCAGGAGAGCCGAGTTGGCTCCGTTCGGCGGAGGGCCCGGCGCCGCGGCCCCGCCCTGCACCCACCGGGGGCGACCACGCCTGCGCCGGGCGGGCAGGGCTCGTGCTCCAGGCAGAAGCCGGCGTGCGCGAAGAAGCCGGGGCGACAGCGGCAGGCGCGGTTGTGGGTGGCCCCGCACGGCCGCGCCTCCTCCTCGCGCTCCCCGCAGATGACGTTGCAGTATCGGCAGCGCTCCAGGTAGTTCCAGAACTGCGTGTAGTGGCGCGGCGGGCACGCGCCGCACGTCGTGGGGTTGTCCCGGCCGCAAGGTCGCTGCACGAAGGTGCCCGGGGGGCACTTGTCGCACGCCAGCCACTCCCCCGTCTCCGCGTCCCGCCTCGGGTAGGTCGGCGCGCCCGCCGCCGTCCCCCGCGCCGCAAGCGCCAGCAGCAGGGCCGGTAGGGGCCACAGCAGGGGCCTCATGGTCTCGCTGGAGTGGCAGCGGCCTCCGGGGCCGCGTCCTATAAGGGCTGGCTTGGCCACGCCCCCGCGGAGCCCCGCCCCGCCTGAGGGGAGCGGTCGGCCACCTGGGGGCCCCGGCTTTGACCTCTCCCTCCGCAGAGCCCAGTGCCAGGGCGGTCCCGTGCAGGCCACCAGCACCACGAGCAGCTCCTGACCCCGTTACCAGGCCTGGCAACCGGCGGGTGGAGGGGGAAGCGGCTCCTGCTCTGAACAAACCAGGTGCGAGGGAGGCTGCCCAGGCGCCTCCTTCCTTCCAGGCTCCCCCACCCCACCACCGAGGCCGGGCCACACAGACCGCTTCCCAGCAGTGCCGGCAGCTTTATTAGAACCCTGGCCCCTGAGGAACAAGCAGGTCCCTGGAAGGTCCCCGGGACAGAAGGTGCAGGGCTCCCCTCCTTCCTGCTGGGGCTCCACCCACAGGCTGGCGGTCAGGGAAGTTCTGGGGAAGCACCTTCCAGTGGACCCACCCCAGACCCCAAGGTGGCCTCGGGGCCTCTCACAGGGGGCCCAGATCCTGCAGCCGTCTCAGGGGGCTCCCCACGGACACTGGACTGGCCTCCCCGTCAGGTGCGCTCTCGGCCAAGGGGTTTCTGGTATCAGGCCTGGCCCACCCACAGCCGACAAGCAAGTGTCCAGGCTGCGCCCCAGGCAGGGGCGGCCTCAGCCTCCGCAGACCCTGCAGCGCCCAGAGGGTCTCAACGTTCACTGGGGCTCCGGCCAGAAGACCTGCGTGAGGCTCTGCTTTCTGGTGGCAGCATGGCAGGCCGGGCACGTCCTAGAGACCTGTGGAGAGAAGGCGCTGGACACACCTTCCCAGACCCCACTGCCCACCCCAGCCCCTCAGCCCACCATGTGGGGCAACGCCCAGCAGGCCACGTCCACAGGGGACAGGGCCGGGTCCACAGGGTCTGGCTGCCGACCTGGAGGTGCTGTCGCCAACAGGCCCGGCAGCAGTGGAAGTCGCAGGAGGGGCACTGGAAGGGGACCACGTCCTCCGCCCTGCAGCCAGGACACACCAAGCCCACTGCAAGGGGGCTGACGTGAGCGCCACAGGCCTGCTCGGGCTGGGCCCCCACTCCCAATGGTCCCTGCAGCCCCTCCCACGAGACCTACCCCACTCGGACTGTGCCTGCCCGCAGGGGGCACTGGGGGGCCGGCTGGGAGCCCCCGCCCCCCGAGCCGGCCTCTGCGTAAGGAAGGAGCAGCTCTTGCTCTGGGTCTTCCCGGGGGGTTTCTCTGGCAGTGAGGGGCCTGGAAACAGGAGGGAGCGAGTCCGAGGGGTGCCTGGCACTTCCCTGCTGCCCACCTGCCCACCCTGCCAGGGCTGAGGGGGGCTGTGGCAACAGGGCGGCAGGAGCACCAGGCAGGCGGCCCTACCTGTCCCGCGAGCCTCACAGACGAGGTCAGAAGGCGCAGCAGGGCTCCCCTCCCAGGGTCCTGGAGCCTGGGTGCCCAGGTCCACACACGTCTGCCGGAAGCGCTGCTTGTGGTGAGGGCGCACAAACATGCCGAACCCTGCTGGGAGCGCGGAGCATCGCTCAGGCGTGGCCCTGCCGCCCACCCCACTGCCCACCCCCACCCGCCCCCACGCGGGCCACTTGCTCTGCAGCAGGGTCAGGTCCTCAGGCTTGGCGGTGGTGAGTGAGGCCACCACAGCCACCACCTTCTCGAAGTCGTCATCCTGCTTGTAAGTGGTCAGCGCCGCCAGGAGCTGGCTGTAGCCTGTGGCCCCCAGGGCCCGGTGGGCATCTGCCAGGTAGGCACTCACAGCGGGCGGGGGCTTCTTGGCTCCGGGGGCTCCGGACCCCTCAGGAGGCCGGCGGCTGGGGTCTCCTGGTGGGAAGGTAACACATCTCAGTCCACCAGCTTCCCAGCAAATCACATTGGCCTCCCCTGCTCTGGGGGCACAGAACCACAGCGGCTCCCAGGAGACTCCTCCCCGCCAGGGTCTTCCCTCTGCTCCTGGCTCTGGTCCAAAGCCTCTTCAGGGACCAGGTACCTGCAGGGAGCAGCCCGGAGGCCAGGTGGGGCCGGCCCTGGTTCAGGTGTTCGCAGGGGTCCAGCTGCCTGGCTGCACCCTGGGACACGGTCAGCTTGGGGTCAGGCTCCCTCCTTCCTGAAGAAACACGGAGACAAGGAGGCGCCCAGCTGGTCCCTGAGGGTCCAGAGCATGACCAGGGAGGGGACGGGTCTGTCCAAGGGGAGACCGGGCCTCAAACTCTCCTCAGACAACCGCTGGAGGCCCCCGACAGGAGGGAGCAGGCAGGCCTCCTCCCCTGCCTTAAACGGGGGGCAGGAAAGTGGGGGGCAGGCACAAGGACACCCCAGTCCAGAAGGGAGCAGAAGGGTGACTTAGGCAGGAATCTCCAACCCCAGGGGCCCCGTGATTCCCGTCCTTGGGGAAGTCTCATCCAGAGATGGGCTCTTCCTTAATAAATGGGGACAGCAACTCCCAGGCTCTAGACGTGCAGGGCCCACTCCAGGTAGAGACGGGGGTGGACGGGGCTCCAGGACCCCTGTGCATACACGACTCCCCAGGCGCAGGTCCTCCTCGGAGGCCCGGGCCATGTGTGTTCTGGGGGCCCACACCTCCCCAAAGTGGGGCCCCCCGCACGGATCTGTCAGCCTCAGGAACAGGGAGGCTGGGCCACATGAAGACCCACTCCAAGGGCCAGGTGCCACCCACCCTCAGGGTCTGAGTTTGAGGGTCCCACCCAGGCAGGGCCCGCCTCACCGCTGGGGTCCAGGGCCGGTCGTGCTCCCTGCCTCCAGGGAAGGCCATGCTCGGGCCGGGAGCTGCAGCCTCGGCCCGTCAGTTGGCAGCAGACCTCCTCAAACTGCTGCTTGTGGTGGGGCCGCACGAACTGATAGAAGCCTGTGGGGAGGGGCGGGGTCTGGGCCTGCAGCCACCACACGGGGTCCCCACCGACACCTCTGCAGGTCAACCGGGGACCCTGGTGGCCCCCAGGCTGGGACCCTCAAGTGGGCAGCCTCTACTGGCCAAGGCACCTCGGAGCAGGCTGTGCTTCTTGGGGTCCTCGGCAAAGAGGGGGCCAAGGTGAGCGGCCAGGGCCGCGAGGTCATCGGTGCTTTTGTACTCCCGCAGGGCCCGGGTAAAGGTGTCGAAGCTGGCCTGGCTCAGCGCCTGCTTCACGGCTGCCATGAACAGCTTGGCCCTGCCTGTGTCCGCGCCGGCTTCTGGCCCCTCCTGCGACACACAGCCGGTGCCCGTCAGGAGGCGCCAACGCTCCCCATCTGCGGGGGCAGCGAGCTGCCGTCGGGGGCTGCTGGGGAGGATGCTTAGCTGGCCTGGCCCAGCTGGCAGGGGACCCCCCGGCTAGCTTCAGCTTAGATGGCCAGGCCCGCTGAGCACCGCAGAGGCAGAGTGCAGGCTGGCGGTGCCTCCTCTGCTGAGGTCCCGGTGCCCACGGCAGGGGACACTTCTCAACACGCCAGGACTTCAAACAGCCCCGTGCCCTATTTGTGCTGCACACTCCAGCCCTGATCCCGGACCCTCGAAAAGGACCCTCCAGGCTCCCAGGCTGCCCCCCAGCTCGGCCCTCAGAGGCCCAGGCCCCTGGCACCTAGGCCACTTCCTCAGTGTCAGTCCCCCGGGCACCACCTGGTTCTTCCCAGAAGCCAAGGGTGGCGGACAGAGGCACTGGCATTTGGCGCTTTCCGGAGCTTCTAGGATGTAACTCAGCTGCTCTTAACTGCTTTCATCCGAGGCTGGGAACGCCACGTGCCTCACACGCAGGCACCTCACCAGCCAAGTTCGTGCCAACAGCCCAGCCTGACCTGGGCCAGGGGAGCCAGCCCGGCTGCAGGCCCCACACCAGACCTGCCAAAGGGCCAGGCCTGGCTCCTGCCCAGCTGGGAAGACAGCACCTTCTGTGGATGGACCCCACGGGCCTGCGTGGACCCGACCACCCCACCAAAAAGCAACACAAAACGAAAGGCCCAAATCTGCCAGGTGTGCAGGACTCCAAAGTGTGGAGGATCTGCCCTGAGGGGGGCGCACTGCCCAGGGACCCCAGTAAGGGGGAGTAGACGTGAGGCAGGCGGTGGCACTGCAGCAAAGGGCTCATGGGAACCCCGTGCTGGTTCTGAGAGCTGAGTGGAGGTGAGACGTTCTCACAGTAAAATATCAAAGCAGAAGAGGGACGGGATCAGAGCAGGCCAGGCCCTGGCACAGCATGAGCCTGGCGGGTGGAGGGTGACAGCGGGATCCGCAGAACAAGCAGCTCGTCTGTGAGGAAGTGAATCCAGCCAAACACCGGTGGTGGGGTTGGTGCGGGCCCTGGGTCTGCTGCCCTCCCTCCACCCCTGCACCCACCCTCAGGCCCGGCTGCCCCCTCCCCTGGGCCCCGGCTCCAGCCGGCACACCTGCAGAGCGCCTGCAGAACCTGTCCCCCAGCGGGGACAGCTGAGTCAGGCCACTGGGCAGGTTTGGCCCGCTCACACCTCACACCACCCTGAGCCACACCGGCTGAGGCACCCACCAAACTTCCGCCGTCTGCAGGTCGTCCACATACCGGGCCGCCGACCAGCCTGACCTTCCTCCGCCTGCCACGCTGCTCCTCCGCTGGCCTCTTCTCACGAGGGCCCCACGGGGCGGAGTGGCGGGGGGCCTGAGGGCGACACAGGTGTGTCCCACAGGCCCTCAGGGCCCTGAAGCCCTGACACTGCCCTGGGCGGCAGGGCGGGAGAAGTACCCTCGGCCCCTTGCAGGGAACCAAGTGTGAGAGCAGGTCCCGGGCAGCAGCGTGGCAGTAACTGAAGGGCACCGGCGGGAAGGGACGAGAAACACGAGTGGGGCAGCTGCGCCCTGGGCCTAGAGGGCGGGACAGCAGGGGGCGGGCACTGACGCCCGGCGGGAAGTGGGGAGCTTCAGGTCAGCTGGGGAATTATGGGCTTCTGGACAAAGGCCCCAGGGCAGAAGGTCCTGCCCGCAGCTCAGGCTCCCAGAAAGGGCCAGGCTCGGGCACAGCAGGAGCGGGAAGTGAGCGGACCATGTCCAGCACGGGGGTGTGTTGGGGGCCCAGCTGAGGGCTGGGGGCTGTGCTGGGGCGGGGCATGCACACAGCACCACCACGCATCTGCTGAAACCCCCCTGCCCTCCCGACCAGCAGGTGTGCAGGGGTGAGCACGGTGGTGCCTGAGCCCAGGTGGGCCAAGCCATCCGTGTCCCCCCCCAGGGAGCCCGGCCCCCGCACCTCCTCCTCTGCGGGCAGGGCCTCGTCCCCAGGCCCCTCGGCCAGCTGCTCGCTGTGTTCCAGGGCGGCCAACAGCCCCACGGGCCTCCGCCGGGCCTGGACGGCTTCCTGCTGGTACTCCACACAAAGGCTGCCCTCGGCGTCCCCGGCGACCAGCAAGCCTGCGGGAGCACGCGTGGGTGACGAAGTCCACCACCGCCTGCTGGGCATTCTAGTCGTCGGCCCCAGCGTGCCACCAGCCTGCGGGAGGCGCCTCGCCCTCCACCCTGTGGGGCCCCAACCGGCCGTGTCGCCCAGCCACACGCACCCGTGTGTCTGCGCCTCAGGCTAGGGACGTGCACATCCAGACTTGTGGCCTTCCTGGTGCAGAGGGGGCCGGGTGACACGGCCACCGAGGCAGTGCCTTCTCCTTCGCCCAGACTCGGAGCAGCAGCTCGGGGGGCCAGCATGGGCATCTAGATGTTCACAGGAGGTTGTGGAGGTCCCGCCCTGCTCCTTCCCCTGGGCGGGACACGAGGGTACAGCCAGCTAGCGCTAAGACTCACGGTTCTCTGAGCGACGCGGAAGAACTGGGCCACATCTCGGATGACGTGGCCGAAGCTGTCGTACACCTTGACGTGGGGACGCACCCAGGAGGGCAGCTGGGCTCTGGCGTCCGCGGAGCTGAACCTGCAGGGCGGTGGGGCCGTCAGCCCGGGAGCCCCGCCTGCCCCGGAGCCCAGCTCCCTGGCAGACTCACCAGAGGGAAGAGCCGGTGTCCGGGGGCAAGGGCTCTGGCCCGAGAGCACCCCGGGGAGGGGGTGGGGGGAGGGCGGGCCTGCACCTGTGGTCGCAGAGGAAGACAGCCCCGTAGTCATGGCGATGCCGGATCACCCGCCCAATGGCCTGGTTCACAGCCCTGGATGCCTGCTGCCGGTACCAGTCGTGCCCGGAGAGGAACTGCAGGGCCAGGGCGAGGGGCTGCCTCAGCCACGGGGGCTTGAGCACCACCTGCCCACCCTCAGCCGCACAGCCTCTCACCTGGTCCCGGGCCCCATTCTGGCCCTTCATCTCATCCAGGAACTGCATCTTGAGGACAACCCGGGGGTCCATGCGGGGCGGGTATGGGAGGCCCGTGACGATCACTCCACGGCCATTCGCGTCTGCGAAGTCCAGCCCCTCGCTGGCCTGGGAGGCAGCGGGCACTCTTTTCCCCCATCTGCCTCCACTCAAGCCCAAGACCTTCCCTAAGGGCCCACCCATGCCTGGGCCCTCACAGCCCCACGGCCCCCAGGATGGGCAGGGTGGGAGAGACCTCCAACTTCGAACCAGGCTGCACCTGGGGTCCACCGCTCCCAGAATCCCACAACCAACTTCTTTTTCTCAGCACCTCCTCCGGCCCACCTGCCCACTGCCCATGCGTGGGCCCCAATGCCCAGCCTAGGACCCGAGGGCCGGCCCTACAGGACCAGCAGGGCCACACCCTCCTGTGTCTGCTGGACATGGGGCCTGAGGGAGGCGACCAGCCTCTCCTGCCCACGGTGCGGCCCCCCTCAGGCACAGGTTCCAGGCGGGGGTAAGGAGCCAGGTGTGTGGGACCTGGACCTCAGAGGCCTCACCTTCCCCCGGCACACAGCCAGGAAGGTGGCCCCACTGGACCCGGGGGCGGCGACTCTCGTGTAGAAAGCCTCCATCACCTGGAAGGGGAGGCTGGTCAGCCCGGCCTGGCCCCTCGCCTCCTTGAGCAAGACCCCAGAAATCACCCTGCAGGACGAAGCACCGCCCGAGCCGGGAGGCCGGCCAGCAGGGCTGCAGCAGCACCTTTGGGGCACGGGCTCCCAGGCCGACCCGGAGCCAGCACCCCGTGCCTGCCTGCCGTGCCCAGAACACCCAGGGGCCCCGGGGCTGGGGGGTGGGCGCAGACCTGCTGCCATCGTCCCCAAGCCCAAACTTCCTACAAGGCCAGCAGGATCTTGGCCACACACACCCTGGGGCTGCCAGGGGGAGGGAGCCCCGGTGACCCAGACCTCAGAGAAGCCTCCTTTGGTCCTCGGTTCCACGAACAGGGGCTTCAGGGCCTCCAGCTTCCTGGCAAAGTCGTGGGCCTACGGGAGGAGGCAGAGAGGGAATGCCCGTCACGCCTTCTCAAAGACACGCGGCCCAGCCCTGCCAGACCCTTGGCTGTTTGGGGCTCCCTCCCGCCCCCAGAAGACACTGCAAGGAGGGACTCACCCGCCAGAACTCCAGGCTTTTCTCCATGACGGGGTAGGAAGGGAAGAAGACCAGGAGCCCATGTGGGACCACACGGGCGATGTTGCCTGCAAGCACCGTGGCCAGCTCAGCAGCAGAGGACCCCTCCAGCCCCAGGAAGACCAGGCAGGACAGGGAGTGGAGCGGGGGCAGGCGACCTCGCAACAGGGCAGGGGCCCAGGAATGGACAGCATGGGCACTCACCCAGTGCCTTCCCCAGGGACGACAAGCACTCGTCAGAGAACCTGCAAGGAACCGGGGGGCTGTTGCCATGAGGGGCCTGGCACTCGGCCACCCGCCTCACCCGCCAGGCCCCCTACCGTTTGTCAAAGGCGGAGCTCAGCTGGGCTCCGTCGGGGCCTTTAGGGACAATCCCCACCCAGATCTGGTGCTTGTCGATGACGTGTGGGTTCTCCAGGCAGACTGGGAAAGGGCTGGAGGGAGGCAGGGGGTGGCCCCTGTGAGATCCTGAACCCCCAGCACCCCGGCAGCCCAGGGCGGGGGGCTGGCTTCGGGAGCCCCCCCGGGGGGGGCCAAGGGTCAGCACTTACATCTGCATCTCCTGGGTGAAGGAGGACACGGGGGCCAGTGTGCCGCTGGTGAGGATGAGGGTACGGACGCCCTGGTGGACCAGCTCACGCATGCTGTGGCCAGGGCTGAAGCACCAGTAGCTCAGCACCTTCCCTGCGGGGGGCGGGGGCACGTGTGTGAGGCCCAAGCCGCCTGCCCAGCAGCCATCGTGTGTCCCCCAAGGCGGTGCTGGGCCCTGGGGCCCAGGTGCACAAGTCTTCCCCGGGGGTCCTGCCCGCCCTCCCGCAGGGTCCCAGGAGCAGGAAGCAGACCAGAGAAGCCCACCAGCATCCTGGCGCCGGGGGAGGGGGACGCTGAAGTCACTTCCAGAGAGGTCAGCCTACCCCAGCCCTAGATGTCCTTCTGGCTCAGTGAGGAGCCGGCCTCCCCGTGCCTGTACTCCGGGTGGGACTGCAGAAGAGGGAGGGGCAGAGGCCCACAGCCCCTGGAGGCAGGAAGCCAGGGGTGACCTCCTACACACGTCCTGCCCAGCCAGGGAGGATGCCAGAGCACGGCCTGCAGGCAGACACGCCAGCCCTCCCATGCGCTCCCAGTGGCTCCGGAAACAGGAGATGGAATAGCACAAGCGGATGCTCAAACTGTGACTCTCGGGTCAAGACCACGTCACAGGTCAGCAGGGACACTTCTCACAAAAGAGCAAACCACTTTCTGGGACCAGAGAAGCCTTTCCAACTTCTGGGATGGGACCTGCCCCTCAGTGGGGAGGATGGAAGCGCGGCTCTGAGTCCACAGTGTCCTGGGCCAGCCCTGCACCAGCAAGGACAGGAGTGACCATGGAGGACACTGGGGAGCCAGGAGCCCGGTCTCGGGGCGCTCTGGCTTCTCTGTCCAGCGGGGGTCTGAGGGCCAACCCCCGTGGAAACTCCAGGCAGGCCCCGGGCCGCCGGGCCCTCGGAGGTCTCTCACTTTGACAGCTCTGACTCTTAGAGGGCAGGTGGGGAATCACCTGGAGAAGGCTGGACCGACAGGCGGCCGGGAGCCCATAGCTGGACGGGGCACCGCCCCAGGGGGAGCATGTCGCAGCCACCTGAGGTGCCGTACCTTGCTTTCTGGCTGCCGTGGCGTTCCAGGCATCTGACCGCTGAGCTGTCCTCCGGTGACCAGCATCAGGGTGGATGTGCACCTGGAGAGGTGGAATGGATAGGTGTCCTAGGCCCCACTTGGGAGCCCCCATCCTGGAGGCAGCCCCACCTTGTGACACCGCGGCCTGGGAGCTCCCCATCCAGGAAGCAGACCCACCTTGTAGGACTGACACCCCGGCCCCACCACAGCACTGGGGCCACCTTCAGCAGGGTCCACGCCAAACACGATCTGAACAGCAGAGATGAGGGAAAAAGTCAGCAGGACACATTAGAGGCTGCCACTCCTGCTGAGTCCCTCCCACACAGGACAGATGGACACTCAGGACACAGCCACCACCTGCCCCTGCTTCCAAGCCAACAGCGTCCCTGGGGCAGGACCCCAGGCTAAGGAGCCAGAGCTGCCTGTCCCCTCCCCTCAGGGGCCCCGCGCACTAGAGACACAGCCGCCCTGCAGGCCCCTCCTCGGCAGCCAGTCCAAGGCTGTCACGGGGACCGAGTCCAGGTCAGCAGCCCGCCCTCTCTGCTCTCCCCTAGGGATGGGTCAGGGGATAGGGGAAAGGAACCCCGTTTACATGGAGAAGTAATAGGATGAAATTAATTCCTAAGTACAATAAGCAGAATTGTACTCTTAGCCAATGCAACGAGCCAAGAAAAAACCACAAGAGAGATAAATATGGGGGCAGAAGATACAACACACTAGCCGTTACAAACAACAGGCCCATCTACTTAGAAAATCCAGAAAACCAAACAACAAACTTTTAGAACTGAAAACTTAGTAAGATAGCTTCACACAAGACCAACAAATGAAAGTCAACACTTTTCTTGCACACAAGCACCAGTGAGTTAAAAAGACCCCTTTCACAACAGCAACAAAAAGTATGTAACACTGGAGATAAAGCAAGAGACAGACGTCACCTCCTCCGGAACAGTCTGTGAGGTCGCCCTGGAGAACAGAGCCCCGGCTCTCCCCACAATAACCCGAAAGTCCAAGGCATCCCGGCCAAAGCCCAAGAGGCTCCTCACAGAAAGGGAACACTCTGACTCTGACACTCGGCTGGTAGAAACAAGGCCAAGACACGTTCAGGAGGGACGGCGTGTTCCACAGCCCCGTGTCTTCACGTCACTCCCAGGCGCCTTCTGCTGGGTTAGAGGCTGAGGCTGAGGCCACGACTTCTACCCGGTGTCCGTGAAAACAGAGAAGACCGGCACCACCAGCACCCATGGGCAGGAGCCTCACCCACCAAATCTTCCTACAAACAGGAAAGGCCTTGGAAGCCCGGATCAGCAGCCTGTTCTCAGCAAACTCCTGCCAGGCCCAGGGGATGTGGGCGCATGGCCGGAAGGAGCAGCGGGCACCCCATGGCCCTGCACGTGAGGGCCCAGAAGCACGGCCTGCGGGTACAGTGCAGCCTGTGAGGAGTAAGTTCCAAGGGCGAGAGGAGCTTCGAGAACCACTTTCCTCGTCCAGACGGCAAAACACCTGGCCTCGCGATTCACCAAAGTGTCCGCCTGCAAGGGCGGAACCACACACACTGGACCTGATCCCGGAGTGGAGGCCACACCGCCTGGTGAGGCCACTCTGGGGCCATGGCTTCCCCTGCAAACCCCTGCACTGTGGCCCCAGAGCGGCCCTCACATCTCAAGGGATGGCCAGGAGTTGCAGACAGCAGTGTGGCTGCCCTGTGTCCGAGTGCCAGACACGGGTGGGCGGCGGGGAGGAGGTGGCAGGCACGGGTGCAGCTGTAGCCCTGGGGGAGCCTGCTGCAGCCCCCCTCCCCGGCTTGGGCTCTGCTGCCTGCCCACGGCTGGCTCTGCACTCCACCCTGGGGGCTCCGTCCCAACTGTGAGGCGGGGATGGGGCTGGAAGAGCAGCCGGGGTCACGGAGAAGAAGGAACATTCTAGCGTGGCATCCTGCAAGCCTGGGCTCTGCCCCCCTCCTTCCATCACTTCCGGCCGGCGCAGCGAGCGTCCTAGGCCTCTGCCCCCCGGGCGGTGACCCACCAGTACTGCTGGGTCTCCAAGGAGTCCCGAGCCCCAGCTGTGGCGCCCCGGCCCTGCCCTGGAGGCCCTGTCCCTTCCAGGCGGGCCCTCCCTCTGTGGCGCCCTCTGCCCATCCTCCCGCCCTCCTCAAGGGTCCCTGCAGCTGAACAGGCCGGCAGGGCGGCGCACCCTCGCTTCCGGGCCTGCACGGTCCCTCCCTGCTCCATACTCTCTGGAACCCGAACACCACTAACCCCATTGGGTTGGAATTTCCCTTAGCAGCTGCTCTAAGCAGCCCCTGGCGGGTGACTCAGCTTCCTCTGCTGCCCAAGCTGCCTACGGGCCATACTCGCTCACCAGCCTGTCATGTCCCCTCCAGCTGGAGGAAGTGTGACCCAGCAGGTGCTCACCCCACATCCCATCATGATGAGCACCTGTGAGTGCGGTCAGGGGCCCCGGGGATGCCGCCCTGCGCAGGCCGACCGCAGGCCTGGCGGGCAGTGTGGAAGGTGTCGTGTAGCCGTGGAAGCACCGCGAGGGGTGGGGAGAGACAAGGAGGGGGCGACAGAGTGACGCGCTGCAGGGCAGGTCACCCAGGGCCTCGAGCCCACTGAGCCTGTCTGCAGCCAGGCGCACCCCACTGTAACCCCGTGCAGCGTGCGCAGCCACGCACGTGCCACACGGGGCCTCGGGTGCCCCGGTTTCCCCAGGACCAAGAGCCGCCGAGGGGCCTCTGCAGAAAGGCCCAGCGAGGAGGCCCCGCGAGGCGCAGGAGGGGCTGGAGTGCCCGGAACCTTCAGACTGGCCCTCAGGGGCCAGCTGGGCAGCCACGCAGCCAAAGGAAGGCAGGCCCTGGTCTGTCCACTTGAGCTGAGGAAGCGGCTCAGCTGGGCCCGAGGAGGACAGCTGGACACACGGGACGGCACGTCAGGGGCAGGAAGTGGTCACATCCAGAGGCCCTGAGGCATGTGACAGCTCCCCTGGTCGCCTGGCCTGGGGAAAGTGGGGTCTGCACGTGGCAGAGGAGGGGCTCGGTGAGCCCTGGAGGCTGCCCCTACCCCCAAGCGGATCCCAAAGCCCAGATTGAGGCCGGCCTGGCCCAGAGGACCTGCAGACCACCCACTGACTCCAAACACCAGCCCCAGGCCCCACCTAGTGGGCGTCGACGGGACACACTCACCCCTCGTCTCAACACCCTCTGGGCGAGGCTGGCCCAGCAACGCAACAGGGGCTGGGGGACAGAGTCCACGCCCCCCACTCCAGTACAGGCTTCTGCATTAACTTTCCCCTGAAATGCTGTGTCAGCGAGAAACTGGAGAACAGGCGGCAGCTGGCTGGGCAGGAGCCGCTGGGCCTGTCTGAAAACTGGAGGGACCTGCCAGACTCTCACCCTAGGCGCCCCGCCCCCGCCGGGCCCCGCCCTCAAGGCCTGCGGCGGTGCTGGGGCGAGAGGAAACCAGCCCTGCAGCGCGGACTTGAAGCGTGTGCTGGGGGAGCCTCGTCCTTCCCCACGTCTAGAATCTACCGCAGCTCTGCAGAAGGAAGCCCTGCCAGCTTCCACCGGGAAAGGAAAGAAGGTACCACATCCTCGTGGCGGCGGTCCCCACCTGGATGATGTCTGCCAGCTTCTGCAGCCCTGCCGTGTTGGTGAACAGCCCGGCACCTGTAGGGGCAGCGGGTGCTGACCGTCCACTGGGCTCTCTCCAGCTGAGGGGCCCTCAGAGGGCAGCTCTCCCTGTCTTCCCAGTGGGTCTCCCGCTGGTCAGTGGGACAAGCGCGGCTCTGCAGCCAGATAAGGCTGGGGCTGCCCAGAGCCCAGGAGCCTGGCAAGGCTGGGCGCCCCCGGTCAGACCAGAGGGCTCCGTGGCACAGCCTCTGGAAAGCAGGCCCATGGAAGCCCTCTGGGCAGAAACAGAGCGCAGGAGGTTTGGGGGAGAGGGTGGTGGGGCCCACAGCTCACTGCCCCACCCACGCCCCTCACCGCTCTTTCCTAAAAGGGGCTGAACAGGGAAGACCGCTCTTTACAGGACACACGCCACCAAACATGCTAAGATCTCAACATCCGAATCAGAAAGGCAGTTCCATGGGCCAAATTCCTGTCAGGCTGCGCCCTTGAGTAAGGAGTCAGCCACAGGGCACACGGTGGCCGGGGACTCACGTCCTGCCAGGTGTTGGATGATCTGGTCCAGGGAGTCAAGGATGCAGCCCTTGGTGTGAAACGTGATCTGGGCTTCGGCAAACAGCTCAAAGATGTAGCTACGAGGAAAGAGGCAGCTCAGGCCTGGCAGGAGATGAGGCTGCACTTTGGGAACCTAACAGCCAAAAGCATTTTAAGTTTCCTTCACCCAGAAACAAGCTCTGGGCCTCCGGGGAGGCCCAAACCTGGAGGTGAAAGGCCTCTCCCCTCAGGAGCCTCAGTGGGGAGGACAGTGGCCTGCAGGAACCCGGCGTACCCAGAACAAGGCCTGGGCTCGGGGCTCGGGCTCCGCATGGGTGCCAGGAGGAGGTCATCAGGGCCTCCCTGAGGTGGTGGCTCTGGGCAGGGCACCCAAAAGGCAGTTCTGGAGAGTCGGGAGGGAGGGTGGGCAGTGGAAGCTGCAGAGGAAGCCCTGTGGGTGTGGGAGCCAGGGAGGCGTCAGGGCCATTTGGGAAGCAACCGGGCCCTGTGAGGGCCTGAGCAGAGCGGAGCAGATGGGGCTCAGGGACAAGGCAGGCAGCCCAGCGCTCCAGAACATTGCCTGCCTCGACAGACCTGGGCCTGGGTCCCAGCGCAGCTGGCAGTGGTGCACCGAGGAGAGTGACACCTGCCCCAGGCCACCATCCCATGGGGAACAAACCCTGCGGCTCGGAGGCCTGTGGGACGTTCAGACGTTCCAGGTGACTTTTCGTCCTAACAGAAGGTGGCACGGAGGCAGGTGCCTCGTTCTAAAAGGCAACTGCAGTGCAGACAGAGAGGTGAACCAGAGAAGAGGGTGGCGGTGCTGACACTCTCAATAACCAAACCCTCCCGGACCTCCAAGACGGAAAGACTCTCTGGATTTTGACCCAGTGACATTCCAGGCCACATGGGGTGGAATGCTGCAGAGGGACAGAGCCCAGCACAGCCGCCTGCTAGGTCTCTCACCTCCCAGGCTTGGTGACGCCGCCGTCACCTCCAGGCAGCTCCACGGCGTCGATGGCCCCCTCCAGACGAAGCAGGATCGCTGTGGGGTTAGAGGCTCTCAGGGCAGGGCTGTGGGGGGCAGGCCACGGCAGGTGGGGGGAGGGGCACCTACTCTTCAGCTTCGCGAGGTCCTCCAGCTCCAAGTTCAGCCCTGGGCAAAGGAAAGCGCAAATGCACAAGTCTGCATCCTTCTAATTCCACCACCCCGTCCTAAGGAGCCAGGATGCTGGTGTGGAGGGCAAGACACTGACAGAAGAGGCTCTGAAACCCACACGGCTGGAACTTGACCTGGAAGCAGCAGCCTGAGCTGAGGGGGGCGGTCACCTTCAGAGAGACCCTGTGGCTATGCACATGGACATGGTTCTGAGCTACGTTTTCCTGGTGACCAATGGGCTCCGTTTTCCACGTGCACACTGGCCATCTGTGTGCCTCTCAAGAAGCGTCTATTCATATCTTTCGCCCATTTTTCAATTGGGTTGGGTTGTCTTTTTGTTGAGTCGTTAAAAGGTTTCCTCCCTATTTTAGATACAAATCCTTTATCAGATATGTTATTTGCAAAAAATTCTTCCTGTTCTGTGGGATGTCTTTGCTTTCTTGATGGTGTCCTCTGACGCACAAACGTTTTTGATTTTGTTAAGTCCTGTTTATCTATTTTTTCTCTGGGTGCTTGTGCTGTTGGTGTTACTTCTAAGAAGCTGCCGCCTAACGCAGGGTCATGGAGATTGACACCTGGGTGAATAACCCCACTCCTTAGGTGTGGGCTGTGCAGAGTGACCTCCGTCCAAAGAGAACAGTGTGGAAAGGAGGGGAACGAGTAACTTGGAGCCCCTGACAAAGCCGATTTCAGCTGGCAATCAAGGTCATAAGTCATGCGGAGTTAACTGCAGGGACCTGGATGAGATACAATGAGGCGGGCCCTGCGCATCTGAGCCCTTCCTCCCCAAATCCCACACCCCTGTACGTCCAGGGGAGAAACGTCACACAAATCCAAACCCCAATGAAGGGGCATTCTACACAACGTCAGAGCAGTCCTCCTCCAAACCACCAAGGGAGGTCTGAGAAACTGTCCTGGACAAGGCAAAGGAGGGCTTCCCTGGTGGTGCAGTGGTTGAGAGTCCGCCTGCTAATGCAGGGGACACGGGTTCAAGCCCTGGTCTGGGAGGATCCCACATGCCGCGGAGCAACTGGGCCCGTGAACCACAACTACTGAGCCTGCGCGTCTGGAGCCTGTGCTCCACAACAAGAGAGGCCGTGACAGTGAGGGGGCCGCGCACTGAGATGAAGAGTGGCCCCCGCTTGCCACACTAGAGAAAGCCCTCGCACAGAAACGAAGACCCAACACAGCAAAAACAAATAAATAAATAAACTCCTACTCCCAACACCTTCTTTAAAAAAAAAAAAAAAAAAGGAATCCACCTGCTGGGACTTCCCTGGTGGTGCTGCAGTGGTTAAGAATCCAACGCAGGGGGCACGGGTTCGAGCCCTGGTCTGGGAAGATCCCACATGCCGCAGAGCAACTAAGCCCGTGTGCCAGAACTACTGAGCCCACGTGCCACAACTACTGCAGCCCGTGCGCCTAGAGCCAGTGCTCCACAACAAGAGAAGCCACTGCAATGAGAAGCCCGTGTACCGCAGTGAAAAGTAGTCCACTCGCCACAACTAGAGAAAAGCCCACGTGCAACGGAGACCCAACACAGCCAAAAATAAATAAATAAGATCAACATAAACGGCAAAAAAATGGAGTATGAAATGAAATATAAACATTACAAATGAGCTTAAAATGAATAATATGACCCCAGTGAAGCGGAAAGAAACAACCCAAGGAGCCTCTGAATGAGCGTTTTCACTCTGTGGTCGCAGACCAATGACGAAAAGGACGTGAACAAGCATTAAACCTAGTGAGTAGATGTTCATTTATCGTGGGTGGGCTGGCAATTCTCAAACAACTGTCTGTGTTCTAGGATCAAACAAGTTAAGTACGATACTGAGAAAAAATGAAAGCTCGTTTCCTCACAAAAGGCGTTACAAACGTGGAAAGGGAGGAAAAAAGAATAACTGCATGGTTCTGGACTAAAACTGGGGTGGGGGAGAGCATGAACTCACAGTTCTACGCACACGGGCGTGGGGGTGAGTGCCTAAGCACGTGGACTCACATGCTGACACGGATGCGGAGGTTAGTATAAGACCTCACGCAGAAGACGAGAGGATAAGAAGACTCATCGTTCTGCAAACATCATAGAAATCATGACTTCAGGGACGACTCATTAATGGATGCCACAAGTGACTTCAGAATCACAAATGGAAAAGCAGTGACCGCACAGCAGCAACACCCGGCAGCCGTCACGTAACCAGACTGAAGTTAACGCCACCAACATCACCTGCGAGACGACGCAAGTCCGCGGTATTCCCACCAAAACGCAAAACCTGAATCCAACCACGAGAACACAGCAGACAAATCCAAACAGTAGGACAGTCGACGAAGTAACTAGCCTTTCTCTCCACAGGCCCGGAGACCACGGCACCGGGCAGAGGGGTGGCTGTGTTTCGGGCCTTACCGAGGACAGCTGGGAAAATTCTAATGCAGCTGCCGATTAGACGAGAGTGCAGTACGGATGCTGGTTTTATGATCGGATCATCAAAGAGAATGTCCTTGTTCTCAGGAAACACACGCTAAGACACAGAGTAAAGGTGTCAGGCCGGCAACCGCCCTGAAGGAGGCAGAGAAACAGGGAACCTGTCCGCTCAGTGGGGGGCTGGTCAGATGGGGCAGAGCATCAGCCGCGGGGGCTGGGGAAGGCACGCAGCAGCTGTAGCAAGTTATCTGTGAGCTGGTGAGAAAACAGAAAATGACGGTGTCGGAACAGGATAGAAGACATGAAACGGGGACTTCCCTGGTGGCACAGTGGTTAAGAATCCGCCTGCCAACACAGGGGACATGGGTTCGAGCCCTGGTCCGGGAAGATCCCACATGCTACGGAGCAACTAAGCCAGTGCGCCACAACTACTGAGCCTGTGCTTAGCGCCTGCGTGCCACAACTACTGAAGTTCGCGTGCCTAGAGCCCGTGCTCTGAAACAAGAGAAGCCACTGCAATGAGAAGCCAGCGCACCGCAACGAAGAGTAGCCCCCGCTAGACACAACTAGAGAAAGCCCGCGCGCATCAACGAAGACCCAACACAGCCAAAAATAAATAAATAATTAATTAATTAAAAAGAAAAAAAGACATGAAACGATAACACGAGCCAGGTTTTCTAAAGCTCAGAAATGAAGCAACAGAACTCAGAGACAACTAGGAGAAAAAAACACTTGAGAAATAAAGATTATGTTAGAAGAACACAAAAGTAGATACAAGCCACATCGTCTTAAAAGAAACAGTGAAAAAGGGGAATTTTTATAAGTCAAAGAAAAATAGAGACAAAAGGATCTGAGAGAGTAACAGGTTCCGAACTCAGGTGGAAGAGACACGACATGATCCCTGGAGCAGAAACCGAAGCCAAGGCCGGGCCGTGAGCGCTGCCGTGCGGGACAACATCCCCCCAGGTAAGAGGAGACTTGGAACTACAGGCTGAAAGAGGTCATCATACGTCGATCCGGAAAATCAACACTGAGACAAACTGCAGCAAAATTACTGGGCTTTCAAAAGAAAAAAAAGTCCTAAAACAACATCCAACTTTAAAAGTAAAAGACAATTTTAAAACGGCAAGGTTTATGATGCACGTGACTGTCAATCAGAAAATCCATTCCTAGATACGTCCCCGGAGAAACGCTGACCTATTTACTCATGTACATGCGTTCGGGGTCGAAAGCAGCTGACTTAGAAATTCCCATCGCAGGTAAAGACGGTGAAGCAAGGACCATGCGTCCACGAGGATACCTAAGCAGCAGAGCACAGCAGGCCAAGGGACCTGGCCCGAGACCTGCCCAGGACGGCCGCAGGGCCAACCTATTTCCGTGGTGCTGCTACTGCCGCTACTGCTCTTCCTATGGGTACACGATTTGCCTTTTTCCTTCTTTCTCTCACAAATATACAGTGTAGTTTCCCAGAGGCTGATACTGGTCCCCACACACGTCCGCGGTCTAATCCCTGGAACCCATGAATAGGTCAGCTTCGCAGCAAAAGGGACCTGCAGATGCAATGAAGTTGAGGACCTCGAGATGGGGCGATAACCCTGGATCATCTGGGGTGGCCCAAAATGGAACAGTAGGGTCCTTACGGAATCAGAGGAGACCGAGGAAGCAGAGGTCGGAGACGTGGGGCCACAAGCCAAACAACATGGCACCTCTAGAAGCTGTAAAAGACCAGGAAACGGATCCCCGTCTGCAGACTCCAGAAGGAAGAGCGCTGCTGGCCCATCCTGGGCTTCTGGGCACCATGAGGTAATACATTTGAGTTGCCTTAAGCTAAGTCTGGAAATTTCTTTTAGCAGCACTAGGAAATGAATACAGCCATGGCGCGTAGTATCACGTCAGCCAAAGCAGGAAGTTACAAGATCCAACTACCTTGCATTAAGCCAGATATTAAAGAGGTTTGCAAAACTGAAATAATGCCACTCTTCTAATTTTTAAAATATAGTTATTTTTCCAAAAAAGTGTTATTTATGTTAACATGTCATGGATTGAATCGTGTCCTCCAGAAAGCTATGTTCAAATCCTAAACCCTGACCCCTGTGAATGTGACCTTATTTGCAGATATGGTCAGTTAGGATGAGGTCCTAGAGAACTGGGTTGGGCCCTCAACCAGTGACAGGCGTCCCTATGAGAGAGGACACCATGTGAAGATGGGAGTGAGACTGGAGTGAGGCGTCTACAAGCCCAGGTCTGCCAGTAGTTGCCAGAGCTGGGACAGAGAGGCCTGGAGCACATGCCCCGGGAACTCACAGAAGGAGCCACCCCGGCTGACACCCAACACGTGGACATCTAGCCCCAGAACTGAGAGGATAAACTTCTGTTGTTGAAGCCTCCCAGCTTGTGGTACTTCGTTAAGGCAGCCCTAGGAAATTGCCATGTAACAGTTTGTTATTTAGTTTTTCCTTCTAATACGCTTATTATCCATAGACGTAACTCACATAAACAAAGCTCAGTATGTTTCAAGAACGTAAAGTTTGGGCTTCCCTGGTGGCGCAGTGGTTGAGAGTCCGCCTGCTCATGCAGGGGACACGGGTTCGTGCCCCGGTCCAGGAAGACCCCACATGCCGTGGAGCAACTAAGCCCGTGAGCCACGGCCGCTGAGCCTGCACGTCCAGAGCCTGTGCTCCGCAACAGGAGAGGCCACAGCAGTGAGAGGCCCGCGTACGGCAAAAAAAAAAAAAAGAACGTAAAGTTTAAGACATAAAGGGTCCTGAGGCCAACACGTTTGAGAACTTCTGTGCTAAACACACAAAGCCGTTTACAAATCTTCTCTCCCCCAACACAGCCTGTGAGTGCGTCAAAGGAGGCCCGGAGACCCTCGCAGAGGGGGCCGAAGCAGGTGGCCTGGCGGGAGAAGGGGCCTCTGCGCCCTCTGGAGTCTGCCCATGTGTGTGACTGTACAGGGACCGGGAAGCTGAGGCTGTTCACGCCCCGCCCCACACTCGTGTGAAGGACACGACGGGACGTGGGTGACGTCCAAAGGACCGGGCGCAAATGCTATGAACCTGCAGCAACTCGACAGTAGGAACGCTTGCTACAAAGTGGTCTGGCGAGCAAAAGGTGGATTCCTAACACTGACAACGGCCACGCAGAACGTCTGGACAAACCAACCGCGTCCACCAAGTATTTCTACGCACGCTGCAACCACTGCTGCAAAAGGGAAATGCAGGATACGACTCGCTGAGCGCCGTTCCTGTGGACGACGCTTGCGGGTCCTCACAAAACGTCATTACGGCTGACACCCTTCGTTTTCACTTCTATGCAGCAGAGGCAAGTTCACACCCCCGGGGAAACGGTGAAAAGGACTTGAGAGAGTGCTGACAGGTTGGGCGGTACCCACCTCCCCACGTTCATCTGTGAGGCCAAGAAGACTCTTACAGAGGCTGGCGCTGCCCCTGAGGCAGACTTGAAAGAAGGGCCCTGGGCAGACTGGCCCCTCGTCTGGGCTGCGGTCCCTGCCCGCGAGCGCACCTGAGCTGGCCGAGTCCGCGCTGAACTCCGGGTGGAGTGCCTGCCGCGCCACCTTGGCCTGCTCCTCCAGCACCTGGCCTATCACGTCCAGTCCCGAAGCCACGTCGTGGGGCGTCAGGTCGAAGGACGCGGCCTCCTCACACATCTTCTCCTGTGATCCCGAGCACACCCGTCACGGGGCTCGATGAGGCAGAGGTGACGGGGGGCAGAGGGAGGGGAAGCAAGAGGCCCCTTGTGTTCTCAAGGCCGGGTCTCAAACTGGCCCAGAGATGGATGTCTGGCCCAGACAGTGTTTGAAAACAATTTTACTTGAGCTGCCTACATTTTATAGTTAGAAAATTTCCCGCTAAACTCTAGCTTCTAGCTTCTCTCGAAAGCCGAGTCTGGCCCATGGGCCCACCGTCCCCACGCCAACAACCGCCTGGAACCCCGTGAGGCTGAGGATGCCAGGCTCTTGTGGACCCCTCCAGGCTCCCCAGGTGGCCTTCCTCCAGTGCTCTGGTCAAGGTCCACCACTCCTGGAGACACGGTCCTTGGGCCCTGACACAGGCCACAGGACAGGAGGGGCAGGGCGGGCAGGCAGCAGGGAGGCAGCCACCAGGGACAAAAGGGAAGAGAAGGAATGAGATGGCAGGAAGGGTCTGGGGGTCTTGCGTGCAAATGGCAGGCACAGGTCGGCAGCCCACCTTGCCCAGTTTTGCTTGGTCCTGACGGTGGGACGCGGGGGTCTGGACAGAAAGGCCCAGCTGTTGTGCACAAGAAAGTGGGCTGGAGGAAGGGGGTGTCAGGAAGGCCACCCAGACACTCACCACGTTGTGAGCTTCGTCAAAGACGACGACCGCCCCTTTCAGGTCGATGCCATATGCACGGCGGCTCTACAGCAAGAGAGGAGGACGCCAGGCTGGGGCCGATGCTCCCAGGCGGTCTCGTGGGGTCCAGCTGGAGAGAGGGACAGGGACCCCGGCCGCGCGGGGTCCCCTCACTCCTACCAGGCCACACACTCCCAGAGCTCAGAACAAGTCACAGCCTCGGGCTGGTGAGGGGCTGTGGCTCCGAGCGCTGGCTCCGAGCGAAGGTCTGATCCCAGCACGGGCTCCGCCGGCCCCTCCTGAGCCTGGGACATGCCCTGCCGTCAGGCACCGTCAGCTACGCAGGCCGAGGCCTCACCTTGGCGTCCAGCAGGTAGTTGTAGGGCATGAAGATGATGTCGGCCTGCTGCTTCAGGTTCCGAGACAGGTAGTAGGGGCACACTCTGGAGGGAGAGGAGGTGCTGGGACACAGTGCAGGCTGGGAGGGTTCCCCGGGGCGCGAGAGAGCCACGGCCTGGGGCAGCGGGAAGGCTTGCCGGCCACCCCTCACGCCATCAGTTTTCAACCGTGTGAGTGGGTCACTCATTTAAAAATCCACAAAAACAAAAAGACCAAGCCTGATCCTGGGCAGGTGGATGAGATGGTGAGAAGCAGGGCAGTCGGGCATGTGTCACCCGACTGGAGGCCTGAAGCTACAAGGTCGTAGCCAGCTTCAGAGAGGAGGGGCAGTGTCAGGTGGAGGACGAGCTGGATGTCCCAGGACCAAAGGCCCAGTGGGCGGGGGAAGGGGGCTGGGGGCTGGGAAGGAGCGTCTCATTTCTTCCGATGCTTCAGGAGAGAAACGTGCCTGCCTGTGCGCGTGGAGGGAGCCTAGCCCTGGCAGGTTACCTGTGCCTCGTCCCGCTGCTGACCAGGTCCTCGATGTCCAGGATGCGGCTGGCCAGCTCCGGCTCCAGGCTCTTCTCTGGGGACACGGGCGGGCGTAAACACAGGCTCTCTGGTCCAGAGTACCCAGACCGCGGGAGGCACCCGGGATGGAATGGCTCCTGGCAACAGGCAGCCCCTGGGGAGGGCGCCAAGCCTAAAGCGAGTCCCAAGGGAGCCCTGCTCTGTGCCTTGGGCAGATGCAGGCCTGAGGCTGAACACCAAGAGGAGACCCCAGGGTGGGGTGGGGTGGGGGCCGGCCCTCAGCCTGTCACCACCAGACCCTCTCCAGGCCGGGGCGGCTCCCATGAGCCCCGGGGCACCTGCCCTGCAATCAGGCTTCAGTCTGGCAGCAAGTCCCTTCCTCTCGCTTCACCGCACCCCCCCAAGAACAAGCCCAGAGTCTCCCTCTTAAGGAAGCCAGGCTCCACACGGCCAGCAGCAGAAACAACTTGCTGTCACTGCCTGTGCTGCCCGGGCGGGAGGCGCAGAGCCCACCTGAGGCCCTGCAGCCCTGGGGCCCCTTCCTCAGGATGCAGCCCAGACAGGCCCCACTCCCTGCTGGCTGTGTGTCCCTGGGCGGGACGGGCCTCAAGAAGGGACACAGGCCCCCCAGTTGGGCCCGTAGGAATCGGCCAGGCAAGTACTATAACCCAGCGACACCCAGGCCTGTCCCAGCAGATGGGAGCAAAGGTCTCCTCTAATAAGCACCCCGAGTCTCAGGGCAGCCCCATGTGGACACAGGTCCCCGGCTCCCAGTTCCACTGGGGCAGGTACCAGGCCCAGCCCTTAACTGCACAGACCAGAACACACAGGCCCTCTGCAGTGACCGCCCCTAGGGTGCCCCCACCAGGCAGCAGGCAGGGGAAGGAAGAAGAGCCATCCGCTCAGCAGCACCATAGCAACAGACCAGCCAATCGGCACGCTCTGCAGCAGGCCGGCCCCACAGCTCAGTCACCTACCTGGGGCGAGGGGGGCTGGGGAGGGGGGGCGAGGAAGAGCGGGCAGTGAAGAGGAAGGGACAGTGGAGAGGAGGGAGGGGCCTGGCCGGGCCACACTGCTTGCTCCCCGCGGGACGCAGCCAGGCAGGGCTCCGCTCTGCACGCCTCTCAGACCCCTCCTGGGGTCTCTGCCCACTCCTCTCCCCCTCCAAGGCCTGGGCACCTGCTGGAGACACCCCACTGCATCCCGTGCATCAGCTGGCAAAGGAGGCTGAGACAGCCGGGGGGGCACCGGTTTATGGTGAGTGGATGCCCTCGATGAACAGGCAGAAAGAGTACAGCAGAGCAGGGGCAGGGACTGGGGAGGGGACAGAGAGGCCGGAGCCAGCAGGCCAGCTGGGACAGCCCCTGCTCTGCCACACAGGGCCTGGGGCAGCGGGGAGGGGCCTGCAGCCAGGGGCCCAACACGCAGCAGCTCCAAGGGTGCCTCCACCGTGGATGGGAAGCTCCCCCCAGCTCCCACCCGTCTCCTGGCCTCCTGGCCCCTCCCTCCTCAAGGACCCTCCAGATGAGGTGAGGAGTGCTGCAGGTGAGGGACAGGACCCTGCAGGTGAGGGCTGATCCAGCAGAGTGGGCAAGCTGGCCACTCCAAGCTGCTGTGGAAAGGTGGCTGGAGCGGTTCACACCCTAACGGCTCTGGCCTGTGGCCAACAGGACACCTGGAACCCCCTTTGCCAGGGACAAGGACAGGGGAGGCAGCCACAGTGCAGCAAAGGGGGGACGGCTCCGTCGAGCATCACGGGCCTGACACCAGGGCCCGTGGGAAGGCAGGACTGAGGGCAGAGGGCCAAGCAGCGGGGGGACGAGGACAAGAGAGCAGCCTTCAGGCGACCCGACACCCACAGGCCTGACGCCGACGGGACAGCAGAGCTGGCGGCCAGCAGTCTCCAGCCCGGGGCCACGACAGCTGCCACAGGCCATCCTCAGCCTTACACTTCACTGCTGTCCTGCGGGTCCTCGGCGCCACCAGACCAAGGGACACCGCCAAGGGGAAGGCAGTGAGGAATGAGCCTGGGACCCTGGGTCATCACCCCAGAGGCCAAGCCGTGCAGCCCTACCCACAGCCGGCCCGCCAGAGCCCAAGTCCGCATCAGGCAACCCCCCTCCCTCTCTCCAAGGGCGCTGGGACTCCCAGCTCAGGCCTCTGGGACCGTCCTGCTGTCCTGACCCACTGCCTAGCACAGGCCTGGCCCGCTGGTGCCCTGCGAATCACCGATGGGAACTCTCTGGGGCCCGGCTCACTGCAGGGTCTGAGTCCCAACCCTGAGGCAGGAAACAGAGGGAACCCTGACCCCACAGGAGCGTGACCCCGCCCCCAGGCCACACCACAGAGAAGCCTCTCTGCCATCACCTCCGGCTCCAGAAGTCCTGACAGACACAAAGGGCAGCCACGGGCGGAAAAGCAGGAATTCGGAGGCAAGGGCACCAGTGCCGCCCCTCCACTCTGGGCCCCAAGAAAGTCAGTGACAGGAGACAAAGGGTCCCCTTCACAGGGCCCTGGGCACCTGCGGTCACACAACCACGCCGCACCTGGGCTGGCCGTTGTCACAAACACTGCGCTTTCCACTCTCATCCGTTTCTGGATGAGGCTGGAGGAGTCACTAGGAGGACCCCAGGGGCTCAGGGCACGTCACACCCGCCGAGTTACAGGCGGCAGTGACAGGATGCACCACAGAATCAGCAAAGGGAAAGACACGTGGAGGAGCTTCCAGCACCCCCTCCCTGGCCGACTCCCCCAGAACAGCTGAGACCACGAGTGAAATGCTCTCCAGAGACCCAGCGCCCAGGGGGGCACCCCTGACTGGCAGGCGCCCGATTTCCAGCCCTCCAGAAGGGAGCACGCACTCTGCACAAAGCATGCTGTTGGCACGGTTCAGGCCCTTCCTCAGCCCCACCGCGTGAGCTCCTCTGCACGCACGCCAATGCTGGTCGTCAGGAGACAGAGCTCAGGCACCTCGACAGCCCAGAGCGGGGCGCTGAGGGGCAGCAGCCAGCAGCCCAGGAAGCCGCTGAGCCCAGCCCTCAGAGGCGCCCAGACTCCACGCCCCCTGCAGCTCTCCGTGGGCAGGACGCACCACCTCGAGCCTTCTCACCTTCCACGTTGTTGTAGAAGTGACAGGAGCGACTTGCCACCTTCTTGCGGCACAAGTGGACCTGGGTGAACATGAGGTCTGGGCTCGTGTGACGGCCGAGCCCTGCCCCAGCCAGGCACCCCCTGCCAGCTCCACCCCCGCCAGCTCTTTACCTCTCCGTCCCCCAGGGGCAGCACCCACGCAACAGCAGCAGACCCACCAAGGCCGGGCTGGGAGCCCCAGGAGCCCACCTGCATGTGGTTACTCTCCTGCTTCTTCACCTCAGGATGGATACACAGCTGTTCCCGGGAGCCCAGCACACACACTCGGGGCCTGGTGGAGGAGACGGTTGGGGGGCCCAAGGATCAGAGGGCGGGGGCCCCAGTGCTGTCCAGCGGCAGGAGCCACGTGGGCTGCACCGGGAGCCCAGGGAAGCTTGGCTCACACGCCCGGGCAGCCAGAGGGAGTGGCTGGGGCGGAAGTCCGCCCCAGGCTCGAGAGGGGCTTTCACCGTGGCACGGCCTGCTCTGAGTCAGCGTCCAGGGCGAGGCCGAGAGACTGGGGCAGGCCTCGGGGAGACCTTGCCACCTGCATCCTCCCTCTCGTGGGAGGTCGGCGGGGAGGGGACACCAACCCTCCTGCAGCACTGCTGGGGGCTCCAACACGGGGCAGGGCCTCCCCTGCGCAGCTGCCCTGACCCACGCCCACAGCTGACACCCTGATGGCTGCGAGGAGCTCAGGGCGGCAGCCCCACAGCCAGAGCACGGCGCGACCCCAGGGTGGGGTCCAGGCAGAACACCCCCGTGACCCCAAGGCAGGGGTGGACGCCGCCTGACCTACCGGTAGGAGGTGTTCCGGAGCTCACTGATGACCTGAGTGAGCTGCGAGTGGGTCCTGGAGGCGTAAATGATCTTTGGGACGTCCGCGTAGCACACTGCCCGGCACAAGGGAACAGGACAGGTCACGGCCCACGTGTGCAGTTAACCCGGGGCACTCAGCTAACTCGGCCCGGGGACAGCTAAGCATCGATGCCCAATACTCGCTACAGGAAGGAGTGCAGTGGGTCTCTGCAGGGTCCTCATTTGGCCATAAGGCTCTGACCCTAGGTTTACAGCCAGGATGGCGAGAAATGACGTGGCAGCTACAACCCCCCTTCCTTCCCCGCCTCCCAGCCCGGGACCAGGAGAAGGGCAAGAAGGGGCAGCACCTGGGACATCTCCTTCCAGGGCAGCGTTCCCCCAGGACGCCAAGGCGCGGTCAAGGAAGAGCTCCCCTGACACCCTCTCGGCAATCTTGCGGGCAGAGACAGCGTCTCGGAGCTGCTCCCGCCAGGCCAGCGTGCTGCAGAGGAGACACAGCGTCTTCCCCGTGCCCGTGGGGCTCTCCAGAACGCCGTTCACTTTCTAAATGGGGTGGGGAACAGGGTCACGGGGGAGCAGGGGCAGGCTCCGCAGGCCACACAGCCCACCTGAGACAAGCCCTGCAGCCCCTGGGGCAGCTCTGCCCCCACTCAGCGGGGGACGTAAAATGCCGCAGGACCTCTCCACTCTCAAACCAGGTCTCATTAGCAAACAATTTACAGAGCATTACCCAAGATACCACGGTACTTTTCAGCCTAATGTAAACAGGAAGATGACGAATTCGGTCAAGCCCCGGAATGGGAGTTTGACTCTGATTCTGGATCCAAGCAGTTACACTACCTGCATGGAGCCTGACAGTCCACATAGCTCTCGGCCGGTAGCCCGAGTGGAAACCTGGGCCGACACAGCCATGTCTGCAAAGCTGCCCCCAGCTGCCGCAGGAGTGGGAACATGGGCCCAGCTACAGAGGCAGCCCTCAAGGGCTGGGGGCTTGGGCAGGTACAAGAGGGCGTGCCCAGAAACCCAGCAGAAAGCAGGCTGCACCCCCTGAGGTTTAACGACCTCCCCTAATGAGGGCTGGGCGCCACCTGTCCCTCTGTGTGCAAATACTTCCTCCAGGCCCTCAGCTAGACGCCCTCATCGCTTGGCCTCACTCACATTCCACCTGCGCAGAGAGGCCCCCCCAAGGCGCTCTGAAGTCTATCACCTTATGTCTTTTCTTTACAGCACTCCTCACGGTCTAGAATTATCCTTTTTGTTTACTTGTTTAGCATCTCTCCTACCCCAGCTAAAACATGAGCCCTATTTATGGTCGACTCCCACGTCCAGAAGGGTAGCTTCACCAGGAGGACCTGGCCGGTGTAAAGACAGTGCGTGTATATTGGGTCTTACTGAGGCTCTACCCACTCTGACCCATCCCCCGGGTACAAGCCCCTCAGTCTGCAGCCTCACCTTCTGCAGACACTCCAAGACCTTGCTCATGTACTCCTCTTGGCATTTGTATGGCTGGAAAGGGAAATCCACTGTCACACCATTCAGGGTTATCTTGGGCATACTGGCCTACTCTCTGTCTCGGGCGGACACAGAAGCTGGCTGAAACGCAGGCTGTGTGGGTCTGCGAGACAAACCCCTCTCCGAACATCTCAGGGTCTCAGACGCTCCAGGTAAGTTATGCCAGCCTGTGCCGCTGGGACACGTTCTCCACGGGAGCCCCTATGGCAGAGACTGCAATAACAAGACTGTTTGTAGCGACCCTTTCCCGAGCGCCAAGCCACTTCACCAGCCCCCTCAGGCAGTGCCTCCGCAGACAGGTCCGAAGGCGAGCCTGTGACATCCTGTCACAAGGAGCTCAGAGAAGTGTCGGCCCTGTCTTGTTCTCCCGCCCCAGGCAGCTCCACCGTGCTCCACCCGCAATAACACTGCATTGACCTCCGCCAAAGCTTGAGGGGCCAGTTTCCAGCGGAGCGCCCCCAGCCTGGGCCGGTCGGGACCCCCCGCCCCTGCGGCTCCCAACTCTCCGCTCCACGGACCAGCCCCATCCCTCCCAGGTGGGCAGCGAAAGAGCACGTGTGCTGCTCTGATCTGGGACGCGAATCCGTGCGGCGCCCAGCAAACCACTCAGCCCCCCGAGGCCTGGTTTCGCATGGACACTCGGACTAACAACCCGCGCTCCTAAACCCCGCCGGGCCGCCCTTCCCGCGGACCCGGCGCCCTCCACGAGCGCGGAGCCGGGCACTACGCGCCCCACAATGCAGCGCGCCAAAATCGCCAGCGCGCGGCCCGAGGGCTGCGCGGGGCCTGCCGGGAGTTGCAGTTGCGGAAGCCCCCGCTTGGGCACAGGTTCCAGTGCCAGGGTCTCGGCGGGGAGCCTTCCACGACCGGGATCTCCAGGACTTCGCCCCTGTCCGTCCGACTCACCACCACCGCGTCCTCAGCAGGCAGCCGGTCCGACCTTGCGGGCTGAGGCGCGCAGTCATCCGTGAACGCGCTGCACTTCCGCCCCCAATTCCGGTCCGCTGCGCAGTGCTCCGGCCGGAAACTGGTCCCCTCCCTCGGGGTCCGCGCTCTGCTGGCGCGCAGCGTTCCACGTCCCACCCGCCCCTTCAGTTGACCCTGAGCCCGGTGACCGGCACCTCCTCGCCCGCGGGCACGAACCTGGGGTCCCGCCGTCTCCTCCCTCCCCACCAGGGTCTCCATTCCACTTCCCCCCGGGCCAAGCCCCCTTGGACAACTGCCCGGACAACAGCACAAGCCTTCTAACAGGTTTCCTGTGGCTTCCCTTTTCTCAAAAGACCCAGAGGTCTTTTAAAGACTCGAGTCTGAGCTGATCACTCTCCTTAAATTTCACAAATGGCTGCCCCTTGCCCGTGACTCGGCTCCTGAGAGCCTCACCAGTTCCTCTCCTTACTGTCCTCTAGGTCCAGCCGCTTTTCCGGTCAATGTCCCCCACCGGTCAGGGCGGGACCTTTGAACCCCCAGCACCCAGCACCAGCTGGCAGTCAACAGGGAGGTTCCAGGGGTCTGCACAGCTCTGTGTGGTCAGAAGTGTTTGTCTATGGACGTCCCTGGTGCCGCAGTGGTTGAGACTCTGCAATCCCAATGCAGGGGGCCCAGGTTCCATCCCTGATCCAGGTAACTAGAACCCACATGCATGCTGCAACTAAGAGTTCACATTCCACAACTAAGGAGCCCATGAGCCGCAACTAAGACCCAGCGCAACCAAATAAATAAATATTAAAAAAAAAGAAGTGTTTGTCTAGGTGACCCCAGCATGCCTCAAAGAGCACCAGGAAGAAACTGACGCTGAAGTGACAGCCCACAGTCAGGTGGCAAGGCTGATTTTAGAGGGTCTCGTGGGCTGTTTAATGTCCAGATGTTTTCCCACTGATGGCACCTTAATGCCACATGAGTGTCTAGGCTGATGTGTGTGAGATCATGCTTGGGGAAGCCCCTGGCGCACACTGGCATCCACACACAGCCACTTATTCCAGTGAGGGGACAGTAGAGTGTCTATCTCAGCAGGGAGCTTGGAGAAGAGGAGACCCGGCCACACACTTGCTGAATGCTCACTAGGCACACATTTCAGTACCATCCATGCAGGCATTAACACGGTTGTCCTTCCAACGACCCCTGAGATAAGTGCTTTTATGACCCACTCCTTACAGGTGAGGAAAGGAAGCACGGGGTGGGTGGTTAGTAGATTTCCTGAAGACGGCAGCAAGTCCCAGAGCCAGGAGTCCCACTCTTCACCTCCACACCCCCCATCTTCTGAGAGTAATGGCATTTCCCCCACAAAAGTCCAAGGAAGGGAAGTCCAGGACCCAGAGACTTGGCAAACTCCTGGGCCAGAAAGGGAGCTGAGGACCCTGGTCACACATTGTGCATAGGGACTCCTGCCCAGGCTCCTATTAATTATAACACGTAAATACTGTGGTACTGAGTCCTGAGAGGTGAGCAGAAGGGGAGAAGAAGGCTGGCCATAGCAAGCCCACTCAGCAGGCACTGCGATCTCGAGCAAGTCAACCAACTCGCACTGAGTGTCTGCTCTGCCAGGCTCTGTGGGACTCCCACGGTGGACCAGACCCCATGTGGACCACAGGACAGATGTTAACCAGTCACATGCTTGCTGTGTGTGCACACAGAGGTCCTGGGTCCTCCTCATCTCTCTGTGTGTTCCCGAGGTTTCCCAGAGATCTAGCTCTGGCTCTAGGACTTCATTGCTTGTGGAGTCAGCACTTCTCTTGGCCTCAGTGGCTCCATTCCTAAAACGGGAATGATGCTCCATCTGCCTGACTTCCCATCCCCACCACCAAAGAGGTGACATGGTCACTGCGGGAACAGCTCTGCCTTTGGGGGTATCAACCAAACCCCTGAGTCTGGCAGGGGGAGGGGCAGGACGCCACCAAGTGTGCACATCTCTCCTACACCACCTGGGCACTGACACCATTGTCTCATCTCACACCCGAGAAATGGAGGCCCAGAGAGGTCAGAAACTCACCCTCAGTCACACAGCAAGTAGATGTCAGAGCTGGGATTGGCTCCAGTCTCCGTCTCGCTCCAAAGCCTTTGTTCTAGGCCTCTTCACATCAATTTACCCTCTTCTCTGCCTCAGGAGCTGCTCTCGGATGCCCCTGGAGGCCTTCCAGACCAGCCCCCACCCTCACCATCCATGACTCGCTTAGCCCTCAGCACAAGCCTGGGCGCACAGAAGGCACCTCCCAGCCTCCACTGGCCTCAGTGAAGAGCTCTCCTACCCCACTCTGATGTTGAGGCCCATCGTCTCCTGCTGCACCCACCCTGGGGAATTGGGGGCTGTTTCCCCCATCCCCCCGGGGAGTGCACAAAGCCAGGTTGGGGGGGCACCAGCTCCAAGTGGTGAGCGGTGGGAGGATGGGCAACGGGTTGCAGCGCTCAGCTCTGCGTCCCAGGCTGATCTCTCCCCTCCCATCATCCCCTCCCTCTGACGGCTGCAGCCCGTGCAACAGCCAGGCGCTTTCTCTCTCTCTCTCTCTCTCTCTCCCCCTCCCTCCCTCTCCCCGCTGCTCCCGCCTCCTGCCCTCCCTTGCCCCCTCCCCTCCCCGACACTGCAGCATTCGCCGACTGCAGCTCCAGCCACCGCCCGCGCCTCTCCGGCCTCCGCAACCCCACCGCCGCCAGCACCATGGCCAGCACCGTGTCCGGTAGGCACCGGGGCATCGGGAGTCCTGGGGCGGCGGATCTGAGCAGAGGCTATTGTCTGGCCTCGCCCACCGCTGGGCCGATTACGGAGTGTTTTCCCATCTCGGACCCCACGCTCTGCAAGGGCGCGGGCGCTCTCCGGGCGGAACCCGCAGGAGACGGGGTTCAGGGCCGCCGGGTGGGGAGACCCGGTGCCCATAAGGCGGGGATTGCGGCGCCAGCCTAACGGACTTGGGCCGCAGAGCAGGGGCTCCGCTCGGGGTGGGGGCATCGGTGCGGGGAGCGCTGCTGTGCCAAGCCGGGAGCGACTGCCTCAGGATGGCTCCGAGACCCATGGGTGGGTGGGCGCGCTCGCGGGATGCGGGCAGGGTCCCTGGAGGCGCCCGGGGACCCCAGACCCGGGTCGGACCGCGCCTTCTCGGGGGTCAGAGGGAGGAGCGCGGGACCCTTTGCAGGAGTCCCAGCCCGGGGCGGGCGGGGCCCGGGCTCTCCCTGCGCCAACAGAGGGGCCGGGGGACGGGAGGGGGCGCTGCGAGAAGACGGGAAACGGAAACCTGAGCCGAGCCGCGCCCGCACCTCGCGTCGCCGCCCCTCCCCTCGCCGCTGCGGGCTCGGGACCACCCTCTGTGACACGGTGCCACCCGCCCCGGTCGAAAAAGCCACCGCCCTTTACGCTGCGGGTTTGGATGGGGGATGGGCTGCCGCTGTTTCCGAGCCTTTCTAGGATGGGGGCGTCTGCCCCTCCCGCCCCCGCCGCTCCACCTCCCCAGCTGCAGACCCACCGCCCTCAACGGCAACGACCCTCTCCTCCCGGGCCTGCAGCAGGCGCGGAGCTGCCGCGGAGGGGCGGGCACCGGGCGAGGCGGGAAACGCGGGTCACATACTGGACGCGGGAGTGCTGCCAGGCGACCCCCGGGGCAAGGACACGGGGGTCGCTCTCCTCAGGAACGCTCTGCCCAGTCTGGCTTTCCCAGGACCGGCTTCACCTTTGCACTCGGTGCCCGAGATGGCTAGGCGGGCGGGCGGCCCCCACCTCCACCCCGTCACCTCGCCCACCCTTCCGTCCGCCCTGGGGGCGGCTCTCTGCAATCCCCTCTCCCCAGCTAGTTCGACTCTGTCCGCAGCGCCCGCTTCTGTCTGAGGCGCCAGAGCTCCGCCCACCCACGTGTGCAATGCCCTGACCCCCGCCCCTCAGGGCCGGCGGTTCTGGCCCCCAGTAACTTCTGCAGGAGCCTGGCAGGGGACCACGTGCGTCACTGACCACCCCCCCACCACATCCATCTGGGGGTCTTATCCATCTGGACTTCATACGCCCCCTGCCCTCTCCCTGACATCCCCAGAGATACTGGGACCAGCAGGTGAGGGTGGCCAGTGCGGCCCCAGTCCCACACTGGGGCAGGTCTGTGCGTCCTCATTCACCATCTGTGCCTGAGCTGGGGGACAGTGGGCAGCCACTTCTGAGAGCATTTATCAGGTTTTCACCTCGTTGGTAAAACCCCTGCACAGGCCTCCTTCTCATCCTTCTGACATGAGCAGACTGAGGTTAGGCGCTGGAGGGACGCAGACGAAGCCACACCATCGATGGCCATCAGGGCTTGGGCCCAGATCCTCCGACCTCAGAGTTTCCTGGCACCAGACCCTCTTCTTGGCCAGACTTTGGGGCACTGCTGACCCATGCTTTTTCCCAGGATTGTTCTGGGTGTCCAAGTTACCCCTGGTGTCAAGAAGGAGACCATGGGACTTCCCTGGTGGCACAGTGGTTAAGAATCCACCTGCCGGTGCAGGAGACACGGGTTCGATCCCTGGTCCGGGAAGATCCCACATGCCGCGGAGCAACTAAGCCCGTGCGCCACAACTACTGAGCCCACATGCCACAACTACTGAAGCCCGCGTGCCTAGAGCCCGTGCTCTGCAACAAGAGAAGCCACCGCAATGATGAGAAGCCTGTGCACTGCAACGAAGAGTGGCCCTTACTCGCAGCAACTAGAGAAAGCCTGCGTGCAACAGCAAAGACCCAAAGCAGCCAAAAAAAAAAATTTTTTTTTAAAGAAAAAAGAAAGAAGGAGACCATGAGTGCCATTGGTCAGTTTTGTCCAGCATGGCCAGCAAAGACATACTGCAGTACCAGCTGAAGAACTGCTCATAGCTGACATCACATGGCGCTGGGCCTTTCATGTTCTGTCATCAGCACTGCCCTCTATAGAGTGCAGCCCGTGTGTACACACACCTGTGCTCCCCTGCAGCTTCTCCCGGCCATAACAGTTTGATAGGAGAGAGGTCTGGCCCAGAAGTGGCTACGTGACAGCGCCGATAACTATGGCCAAAATTGGTGTAAGTGAACCAGCTATGGCTTCTCTCTGAAAACACATCTTTGATTGGAGCAGACTTTCGTGCCTTAGTGGCCTTGAAGTGTCACCTCTACTCTGGTCTGTGGCCGCTGCAGGATTGCTCTTAGCCTCATCTTCGTGCATAGATTGGAAAGCTTTGCCCCTGCCTCGCCCTTGAGTGCCTCCTGGTGGGCCGCGTTCTGAGGACACTGCGTCTTGGTGTCCTTCCCAGGTGCTCAGCTCTTCAGGCACTCTTGTAGACTCGCTCATGTTCATCCCCTTATGCAACTCTGGCAAGCTGCAAGGCCTTGCACCTGCTACCTCGCCGCTCAAGGGCTCAATCTCCCCATCGGGGTGACCGTGATAGTGACAGCACCTCCCCTAGGCTTGTTCTGAGGGTTGAATGAGCTATTTCAGGAAACAGTGCTTGGCCCCGGGGCCTGGCAAGAGGTGAGTGCCCAGTCCACGCCAGGCAGTGTGACTGTTGCAGCCACCTTTCCCAGAGAAAGGTGAATGCTGCTGTCAACTCCTGCCATGCTGGGCTCCCGACACTGAGGGAGGAGACTCTGACAAGTGAGAGAGGGGCCGCCTGGGTGGCAACAAGCTCTATCTGTCAGGAGGCAGTTAGCAGCAGCCTCCAGGGCCCTTTTAGGGTGAGCGGGAATCTGTGGGCCCCCTTCCCTCCTAGTTCTGGAAGACCCCCCACCCACCCACCATGAGGCTCCCAACAGGAAAGTGCAGAGGCCTGGGCTCATGACAGGGCTGCCATCCTGGCATGCTGTGTGACTTTGGGGGTGCCACTTGCCCTCTCTGCACCTCCTTCTCCTCTGTAGAAATGAGGCTGATGAGGGTGTCTGCCTGGGCTGGCTGGTCTTGAGAGTCAGTTCGGAGGAAGGGCGTGGTGTGCCCACCCCATCCCCCTTGGGCACGATTACTGTTGTCACCAGGTGCCCTAGGCTGACCTGGTGCCTTCTAACTCTTGCTCTTCTGAGATGTAATCATCCAACAGGCCAATATGCACTCTTGCATGTGTAACATTTACTATGAAGGGGGATCAAAGCAATCCAGTTCACGGTGGAGATTTGTTTTTAATGACTTTCTTAAGTCAGTGATGGGGACGGAAGAGAGGGTCCTGGTGAGGAGAGAAAAGGGAGGGCGTGCCTCGAGGCCCCACTTCCTGGCTGGAGCTATGTCTGTGGAGAGGTCTGGGCCTCCACCTCTTCGCTCTGCAATGAGAGGAACTTTAAGCCCCTCCGGCTCTGAAAATACAGGCGTACCCTCCCGTCTTGCATGTGGCTGGGCCCAGCCCTGATCTCCAACCCCGGTGCAGGCTGCCCCCTGCTCACTGTCTCCAAACTTGCCGGTTCCCCACCCACCATGCCGTCCCCTCTGACTTGCAACCAGACGACAGCGCAGGCCTCACTCCCAAGCCCCCTCCTGGGGATTTGCCCCTTCCCACTGGGCTTCTTGAGGAAGGGTCTTCTGAGAAGGAAGGTCCTCATAGGCCACCAACCCAGGGGATCTCCACGACCACCAGACGCCAAGCTGCATCCCTGTTTGCAGCCGCGGGACATAGTCCTTCACTTCCCAGTTGGACCCTTGTCCCCTGGGCAGAGCCATGACCTCGGAGACTCTGACCTCAGTCTTGAGCCCCCAGCCCTCTCCCCTCTCACCTGCCTACACTCACACCTGCCCAAGCTCCCCCTCCTGCCCCTGAATTGCCACCAGCCCCCCTCCAGGCTGAGGTGACAGCTGCCTGGAAGGGAGCCCCTGGCATTTGTCTGTAAAATTCCTCTGTTATTAATTTGCAACCCTTTTCCTGGGAAAATCTCAGGCTTGAGGCAGAGAGGGCCTTGAGCAGCTGTGAGGCCCCAGGTTCCTGGCCTGTAAGGTAAACTCTTTCAGAGGTTTTAACAGGGGCTGAGAAAGGACTCTCTGAAAGGTCAGGGTAGGGGGCTGGTGTCTATTGCCAGAGTGGTGGGTGCTGGCAGGGTTAGACTGAGGCCCCTCCTCCCTGGCCTCTCCCAGGACCCAGCTAGGCCCCTGACCAGACTCCCTCTCACTCCCTGCCCCACCTTCCCTTCTGAGCACAGGCCTGGCTACCTCCCCAGCCTCTGCAAGGGTCCAAATATCTCCTGCTCTGCTGTTCCTGGAGAGCCGCTCTGCCTGGTCCTGCCTCCTCTAACTCCCAAGCACACATTCTGGGAGGTACCCCTCAGCCTCCTTTCTAAAGTTAACTTTTAATGACATAAGTAATACGCGAGTAGATTCTGCTTGTGAAAAAGCAAAATCGACAAGTCAGGCCAAAATCCCCTTTGAGGCCCACCCCTACCTGGCCCTCCCTCCCACACTCCTGAGCCAATGACCAAGTCATGTGTCTTCGCCCTGCGTCTCCTCCAAGACCCCAAAGGCTCTCCCTGCTTCTTGCTCAGGATTCCTCTGTGCTCCCGTCACAACTTCTCGGGCTCTCTCCGGAAGAGTCTGGGTCATCAGGACACTTAGATCAAATAACATCATTCTCTGCATTGGTTGTTGGAGGACCCCGCTCACAGCAAGCTGTTCTCTCAGACAGGGCCTAGTCACTTCTGTCCTGTGTCCTGTTTCTACACAAGCACTTTCCCCAGTTTTACGTGAAATCAATTTAAAAACATTATCTTGAGTGAAATTTCATCAGAGAGTTTCTTGTCCAACCTGTCTGCCCCTTGGAAGAATGCTGTGGGTAACTATGCATGCTCTTTCATGGAAGCCAGAGTCGCTCTCCGTGGAGTATCTCTCTAGAGACCTATACTAGCTTCTCCAGCCAGGGAGGCAGGTGCATGGGTCTGAGCCCCCAAGTCTGGGACCTACTGCAGTGGTGGAAAGAACACAGACCACCTGGGGTTGCCCTGGAGGAGCTTTGAACAAGTCACCCAGCTACCTGGGCCCAGTGTCCTCTTGGTGGAGTGGGGGTGACAGTATTGGGCATACAGGATTCTTGAGAGCCAGTGAGACATCAGACCCATGTGTCTACTTTGGGGCCTGGCTTGCTATGAACCAACCACAAAGAGCTCAATTATTTCCATTCTGAGAGCGAGCATCTCCCCTTCCCTGACAAGGCTCAGGGCCTCAGCAGGCTTACCTCCTTTTCTGGTTGGGTAGTGTGGACACTGGCTGTGGGCACTCACCCTGCAAGGCCAGAGGGCGGGCTGTGGTGCTGAACGGACAGCTCCCGTCCCTTTGGCTTTTGATGAGCGGCCAGTGCGTGTCTGGTGGGAACCTGATTTCATCCCACGGTGGGCGCACTACAGGGTAAATGGGGGGTGGGCTGGGGGGCAGACAGGAGGGTCTGAGGGCTTCACCTAAGTGCACAGCCAAGAAAGTGCTGCCTGCAGAAGCTCTCCATTTGTGCTGGCCCAGTCACCAGTGTGGTGGTTAACCTCTCCACCAACCGGGCAAGTGTCCACGAGAGCGAAAGGGGAGGAAGGAGAAGTACGCGGAGGGGCAGGGGGAAGGGAGAGTCGGGAAGATACACAGTGACAAAGAATCATGGAGACGTAAAGATATAAAGAGAGGTAGTGACAGATGGAGAGCCAGAAAGACAGAAGGATGAACGGAGACACAGACAGAAATGCCAAGAGAGAGAAAAGGAGGGAGAGAGAGGCAGAGACAGACAGAGCGAGGGGGGCAGGGACTCAGAGACAGGAACAGAAAGACCAATGCAGGACACCGACAGGGAGGCGTGCCCAGGGAAAGACAGCCAACATCTGGGAGGGAGGGAGGGACGGAGAGAGTCAGAGATGTGGGACACAAAAGATCAAGGTAAACAGGCTCCCAGACAGGCGCAAGGGGGCAGCAACGGGGACAGAGGCAGGGAGGCCTGAGCATCCAGGGAGGTGGGGCTGGAGGTGCGATGGGACGGCGCCTGCTCAGGCCGGCCTCACGCCCACAGCCTACAAGAAGATGAAGGAGCTGTCGGTGCTGTCACTCCTCTGCTCCTGCTTCTACTCACAGCCGCACCCCAACACCGTCTACCAGTATGGGGGTGAGTGTGCCCAGCTGCTGCCCTGACCTCGCTACCCCCTCCCGTGGCGTCTGTGCACCCCCGCTTGGCTGCCTTCCGGAGAGAGGTCCCTGTGGGGAGGGGCCGGTCCTGGGAGTCCCAGCCCTCCTCTCAGACCTTGACTTGGGTGTGTGCTCGGCCTGCCCCCTCCTTGAGCAGCCCTCCTGAAGCCCCCGTCTGCTCTTGCCCTGCAGACATGGAGGTGAAGCAGCTGGACAAGAGGGCCTCCGGCCAGAGCTTTGAGGTCATCCTCAAATCCCCTTCCGACCTTTCCCCGGAGAGTCCCATGCTCTCCTCCCCCCCCAAGAGGAAGGACACCTCCCTGGAGGAGCTGCAGAAGCGGCTGGAGGCAGCTGAGGGGCGGAGGAAGGTAAGGAGCCAACCCTCTGGGTCCTGATAAAGACGGTCGGGGGCCTTGCTGGCCACAGACAGCGTCCCCAAGGTGCGGGCTGCTGCAAGCACTCGACTAGCTGTGGGCCTGTGTAGCAAAGAGGGTCTCATGGTCCCGCGGCCACCTCCTGAGCCATCAGAATGAGACGGGGGAGGAAGGATTCCTCAACGGCAGCCATCTGGAGGGAGACAGGAACCAGATCCTGCTGGGAGGGGCACCTTGGCCATGCTGGCAGGGTGGGAGGGTCAGGTGGTAGCCCCAGGAGGGGCCCTGGGAGAGGAGGCTGGGCGACAGCCTCCTGAGCAGGGGAGCGTGAAGGAAGGGCTTTCCATGAGCTGGGAGCTCAGGGGGCCCCTGGGAGAAGCAGGCCCCTCCCCACGCTTTCTCACACCAGCCCCCCTGAAACTGAGACACAGGCAGAGAAGCACGTGCTCTCAGGAGTGCAGTCCTGGTGCCCAAGCCCACTGGGCAGGGGCAGCAGCTCTATCCCCCTTACGGCAGGACCGGTGAGCCCTGGGGACCCAGGCTTCTCAGGGTTAACTAGTAGTAAGTGGCACGTGGGTGGAGCCCAGCAGCCTTCTGAAGGAGGCTGAGGGAGGCTAATTACCTCTGGGAGCCTCGGGTCCACTCCCGCGGCCACCAGCAGGGCCGGACAGTGGCGCCAGCAGCCCCACCCTCCTCGTTCCAACTCATCCCTTCCCTAGCGGCCCTGGGACCCCTCCCCGCCCCCGGCACCTTAGGGAGCTCAGAACCCGGTGTGTATTAAGCACCTACTTCGTGCTCAGCGGGCAGACGTTTGAGGAAAAGACGGGGAAGGCTCCGTGACAGCCCACAGGAGCTTCCTCCGCTCCTCCCACGTTCCCCGAGGGCAGCTGGGACTCTGGAGCGGGGGCGCCCGGAGCCCAGCGGGGAGGGGCAGCTCTGCGGCCGAGGGTGGACAGGGAGGGCTTGCCTGGGGATGAGGTGGTCACCCCAGCCAACGGCAGGACAGGGTAGGCCCGAACTCCCCGAGGACAAGTCCGGTGGGCGGGAGGCGGTGGGCTCGGGCTGGGCGGCGGGGCGGGGCGCGGGGCACTGGGCGGGGCGAGGCGGGGCGGGCCCGGCCGCCCCTCACGCTCGCCCGCCCGGCCGCCCGCGCAGACGCAGGAGGCGCAGGTGCTGAAGCAGCTGGCGGAGCGGCGCGAGCACGAGCGCGAGGTGCTGCACAAGGCGCTGGAGGACAACAACAACTTCAGCCGCCTGGCCGAGGAGAAGCTCAACTACAAGATGGAGCTCAGCAAGGAGATCCGCGAGGCGCACCTGGCCGCACTGCGTGAGCGGCTGCGCGAGAAGGTGCGCGCCGGGGCGGGACCGAGGACGGGCCGGGTCCGGCCCGAGCGGGGGGCGGGGCCCGAAGCAGGGGGCCCCCAGGAGCCCCTTCTTTTGGCGTTTGGCCGGTCCCTGCCCACTACGCCAGCAGCGCTCCCGCAGTCCGGCCTCCCCGTGACGCCCCGTCCTACTGGGGCTAGCCAGGGTGAGGCGAGCCCCTGCCCAGGCCGGAGCAGCCTCCCTGCGAGCGGGACCAGGTTAGTTCCGGGGAGCCCCGAGCCTGCACTCCCCGGGAAATTCCCGGAGTCACAATGCTCGGGTCTGGACACCACCCCAGGCTCCCTGAGGGCCAGCCCCCACCCTCAAGCCGCACTTGCAGTCCGTGACGCAGGCCTGCCCCTGCCGTCTGTTGCTCCTGGTCACTAAGGTGTCCTCATTGGTCGCATCTGCCGCACCTGGGACCGAGCCAGTCTAGGGAGGAAAAGACCCCAGGGTTCCCAAAGCCCGGGAGCCGGAAGGCAGGGCCCCCGGAGCCCAGGAGGGGTGGGGGGGCAGGACCCCGCCCCTGCCGGCTGCAGGGCCCCGCCCACCCCGCCTGTCCCGCAGGAGCTGCACGCTGCCGAAGTGCGCAGGAACAGGGAGCAGCGAGAGGAGACGTCCGGCTAAGGGGCCGTTTGGACACCGCGGCGCCTGGATCCCGAGATGAGACAGGAACACGTCTGGGTTTCGGTTTTGTTTTGTTCGACTTTGTCTAGATGCGGCTTTTGCTCCCGTCCCTCCTCCCCTCCTGTTCTCCCAGCTTCAGCTTCTCTTTCCGCGTTCCGAGCTGTCCAGCCCTCGTGGCAAGGCTTTGCCCACAGGCTCTCCCTGTGGGGCCCCCAGGGCGTGGCACTCAGCCCCGCAGTTCAGGCCCCAGGCTGGCCGTGGCTGGGTCCCCTCTCGGCAGCCCTCTTAGTGGGCGTGGCGGCGACCTCAAGAAATCCAGCGGGGGTGGCAGGAACACGCAGGTCGTTGTGCTGTGAGCGCCTCGTCACTTAGGGCATGTCTTTTGAGGCAGCTCCTGCCGGTAGGCAGGGCCACCTCCACCTGGATGTCCTCCTCTGGGAGAGAGGCTGGGCACGCAGGAGTGGGCGGAGGAAGACAGACTTGGACAGAGAAGGATCTCTGGGCAGTGGGGGGCAGGTACCCTGTCACTGGCCAGCCCTGGGAATCCCATGTGCAGTGGTGCTTTTTGGAACTGGTGGGTAGGAGCTGCAGCACGCTTTAATGTGGTGGCACAGGGGCCCTCTGAGACCCCCTGGCCTGAGGTTGGCACCCTCGGCTGGCCTGGGAGGCTTCGGTCATTGCCCTTGGCTGGAGTGGTGGTGGGGTGTGGCTTGGCCTGGGTCTTCAGGGGAGTGGGCATGTTCCACCAGGGACCTGTGAGCGAGCTGCTGTGGTCTAGAGGGTTGTGGGCAGCATGGACACGTGCCGGCCCCTCCTCCCAGAAGGGCCTTCTCCTTCTGGCCCAGCACCTGTGTGGGGAAAGCCAGCCTCCCACTGTCCCTTCTCTCCTCCACGCTTTGCGGATGCCCTTGGAGGACCCATCCTTATATCCCTTTGGAGTCTCAGCCCCCTCCCGTGTGCCCTCTGCTCTGGTCAAAAGATGCTCCCACACTGTTCCTGGCCACAGGGCTTTCAGGTGCACCTCTGGACAGGTGGCCCAGTGTGAGTGGGTGGCAGCCACAAGTGCCCCTCTGGGAGCCCTGAGTAGATGCTGGGGGGCGGGGGACCAGTGCCTGAAGATTCAGATGTCGGGGGGCAGGGGACAGGGTTCCCAAGCCACCTCCTCCGTCCTTCCATTCCTGGCTGGTGGCCCACTCTGGCCAGCCTGCAGGTTGGAGGCCTGGCTCTATCTCCTGCCAAGACCCTGCTCGGCTGGCCTCCTCCCCCTCCCTCAGTCTGGGGGGACCTCCAGACCCCCCAGCGCCAGCCTTTGAGGACGGCTACCTGCTTGGACACAGCAGCAGCCTCCTCTTCTCCCTGGCAGCCCAGCTCCACGACTGGGTGCTGGGGTCCGAGTCCTCGCTGGCCAGCCTCTTGGTGGAAAGCCTGAGGCGTTTCTTGCAGGAAGGACCCAGAGCCAGTGCCTCAGAAACCAGATGATTGCAGCCCTCAGTGCCCCTGGCTTTCATTCTACAGAAACCTATGGGGACACTGCTGGTGACCTCCCAGAGCCAAGCCAGGGAGCACGGGTGGGTACTGATCCATTGCAGTGGGCTTCTGGGGAAGTTGGGACCTGTGCCCCCCATCCCTGTCCCCACTGAGACAGCCCCCGAGGGAGTGACAAGCCAGGACTGGAACCCAGCAGTGCCCACCGGTGGCTTCTGTGGGACTCAGAAAGGGGAGCGGAAAGGGCCTGAGGGCTGGATTTCTCTGAGCGGTGGCAGCTCTTTCATAGCGGAAGCCCTAGTGTAATACAGCCCATCTCATCCACGTAGTAAAAGTGAACTCAAAAATTAAATCAAATGAACAATTTAAACAAATGCGTGTGTTTAAGAAACGGTTGAACTCTCCCAGCGTGTGTCCTGCATCTGTGGGGTCAGATGAGCTGCGAGGCCACTGCCTGTGCAAGCGTCCCCCTGGAAACCCCACCCTTGTGTGTCATCACCACAACTGCGAACAGTTCTCATGACGATGGCGATTTTAAGAAAAGAGCATATGAACAGCACGCAAGCCCACTTTCCCCTCCGGAGCCCCAGGAGACAGTGGGGGTGGGAGGGGGGAGGCTGGGACCTCCGCTGCAGGTGGGGCTGCCCCAGCTCCCCCAGGGCTGCGCCCTCCTGTGGGCCGGGCTCTCAGCTTGCCGCTGCAGAGGAAGATCAGGGTCTGAGGTCTGGGGCCTGCCCTTCTCACCACGGCTGTGGGTCTTGCTTGGATGGGGGGTGGTCCTAGAATCCCAGGGTGTGTCCCATCACTCTGTGGACCCCGTTGGGCAGCTGACGGTTCACAGACAGATCTGGCCCCAACATGGGGACCTGCAGTGGCAAAAAGAGACAAGCAGACATCGTGACTCACACTGGTGGACATGTCTGTCCTAGGGGACCCGAACTGCCCCTTGGGGTGCCCAGCAAGGAGGGACCCCTCTGCTGGGGAGGAGGCATGTTTGGTAATGTCCACGCTGAGCCGTGCTCGGGTCCACACATGGACCTCAGGTACAGGCCCTGGAGAGATGCCTGCTCCCCAGGACCCAGAGACCCACTCACCTCTCCCCAAACCCACAGCCCTCTCCTGGGGCAGTCCTAGCTACTTCCCCAGGCTCCAGGGAACTCTCACCATCTCCCCACCGTCCCCTGTCCAGGGAGAGGTGGGAAAGTCAGAACCCAGGACACACAGCCTTCAGTAAGGTGGAGACATCAGAAATCTGCAAGAGTGGAAGGAAATACATGGAAGATATTTTTATGAGGTGTGAGTTATGCATGCCTGTCATCTGGGTTCACAGACACATGCTCACCACATAGAAGCGCACAGCCCTGGAACTCCCAGAAGAGCAGCTGATCAAGGTCAGGGCCTCTTACCTCTTAGGCGGCCCTGGTAAGGCACTGAGGGACAGTCACCATATGGAGCCTCTGAGGTTGGGAGATGATGGGGAATCCTTTGCAGAAAAGCAATCACGCTTCTCCTTAACAAAGAGCAGCAAACAAACGGGGGACTCCTGGGAAGCCAGTCAGAGCTGTATTCGTTACCTAGTGCTGTGTAACAAGTGAGTCCAAGCAGTGGCTGAAAACAACAAACATCGTTTCTGTTGAGTCAGGACTCCAGGAGCTGGGTGGTTCTGGCACAGAGCCTCTCAGGAGGCTGCAGTCAGGACATCAGTGGAGGTTGTCTGGAGGCTGCGTGGGCTTGGAGTACCCTCTTCCAAGTCGGCTGGCTCACATGGGGGTGAACTAGTCACGGAAGCAGAAGTGAGTCATTAAGAACAGCCTACCCTCAAGGCGGGGGTGGGGTGGGTGAGGCCCCACCTTTGGAAAGGAGGAATGTCACAGACTCTGGGGACAGGTATCAAAACCTCAGACACTCTGCCTTGATGACCCTATGAGTTCTGGACACAGTGGGTGCTGGCTCGGTGCCTGGGGGCAGCAGTGGTGTCCAGCGAGGCAGGCAAGGTGGGAGCACAGACAGACGCCTGTCGCAGCGGGGCCTCCCTCCAGCCCCTCACACGTCTTTGCCGGGCGAGCTCGGGTGTGGCTGAGTAGAAGGGACGGTACGAACTGCAGCTGCTTCTCTTGCTGCTGAGGAAAAATTATTGGGCTCTTTGGCAGTTGTATTAGTTTTCTCGACTGTAACGTGTGCAACAAACTGGGGGCCTTGAAACCACAGAGGTGTCTCCTTTCAGCTGGAAGTCAGGTGCTGCCAGGCCACGTCTGTCGGGACTGGAGGGGAGGGGAGGACCAGGACCAGCCCTCCCAGCTTCAGCTGCGGGGAAAGGCCGTCTCTCCGCCCACAAAGGGCCACTTACAAACGGCACCGTTTCTTCTCAATAGATGGGGGCCCCTAGAGCCTGTGTGGGGACCTCCCTCCGGTTATGAGATGGACGCACCCCCAGCGCTCAGCATGTCAGACTCCTCAGGAGGGGTCAGGTCCTTCCTGCAGCACAAGATGGGTGCGTGCAGGCCAGCAGGGTGGGGAGGACCCAGCGTGGGGACGAGGCCCACGGCGGAAGCCGACCTGGTCTCTTCTCTCCTGAGTAAAGCTTGTCCTGTCGGTGCTCAGCTGCCTTGCGCGCTCCTTGGCGACCTGGATGTCAGGATGCCAGGAACGAAGTGTTTGGACTTCTATCCCCTGCAGGCGGCTGGCGCTGTGATGAGCAGTGCCAGCCTCCACGCAGTGGGGGCCTCCCCAGGTATTGGGAACTTGAGCCTGGGCTCTGCTGGACACCGGCTATCCTTGGCTTGTGGACGCAGCACATGTGTCTCTGCTTCTCCCTCTGTGTGTCTGTCCCTATGGGACACCAGTCACTGGATTAGGGATCCCCAATCCAACACGACCTCGTTATTTCACTAATTATACCTGCAACAACCCTAGTTCCAAATAAGGGCTCATTCTGAGGTCCTGGGACTTGTGATGTCACCACATCTCTGGAGGACACAAGTCAATCCCAGGCAGCAGCTGTAAGTACATAATTCGTAACTTTAAAACATCCATGCACTAATTTGTGTATTCAACGTGAGTTTAGCGAGTGCTTATTACATCTGTGTGTCTCACTCCAGAGAACAGTGATGGATTTGAACACCCAGGCCCTGCCCTGTGAGAAAATGCATGTTAGTCAATACAACCTTATGTTACATATGGTAGTTTATGATTTTTTAAAGCACGTTAAAATGTTTTTAACCGGGCTTCCCTGGTGGCGCAGTGGTTGAGAGTCCGCCTGCCAATGCAGGGGATGCGGGTTCGTGCCCCGGTCCGGGAAGATCCCACATGCCGCGGAGCGGCTGGGCCCGTGAGCCATGGGCACTGAGCCTGCACATCCGGAGCCTGTGCTCCGCAACGGGAGAGGCCACGACAGTGAGAGGCCCACGTACCGCAAAAAAAAAAAAAAAAAGTTTTTAACCTTCACCAGGTCCACTATGAGGAAAACAGAGTAGGCATTATCTTATGACGTTAACATTTTTTCTGGTTACAAACATAATACATGCTCACTGCAGACTACACAGTATAAAGACAAAAATCCTGATCCACCAAACTCCTTCCCCTGGAGAGGACCTACCCCTCAAGAGGTGCTGAAGTGAGCCCGAGTTCAGACCTCTGAGACGCGCACAGTGATGTGTTCGCACTTGCCCTACGTCCTCACAAACATCGCTTCAAGCGTTGGACAATCATCTATTTCATGGATGTACTAGGATTTCTGAGAAAACTTCCCCAACTTTATGGATTCAGGGACCTCTTATAATTTTAAAGTTTATGGAGGACCCCCAAAGAGCTCTGTTTATGTGGGCTATTCGGGTCGACAGGGACCACACTGGGAATTAAAACGCAGAAATTAAAAAAACAGTAATTCAGGGAATTCCCTGGTAGTCCAGTGGTTAGGACTCCGCACTTTCACTGCTGAGGGCGCAGGTTCGATCCCTGGTCAGGGAACTAAGATCACGCAAGCCATGTGGCGCGGCCAAAAATTAAACAAACAAAAAACCCGCCAGTAATTCAGGGACTTCCTTGGTGGTCCAGTGGTTAACACTCTACGCCCCCAATGCAGGGGGCCCGGGTTCGACCCCCGGTCAGGGAACTGGATCCTGCATGCTGCAACTAAAGATCCCGCACGGTGCAACTAAGACCCGGCACGGCCAAATACGTATTTTAAAAAATCAGTAATTCAGGGGCTTCCCTGGAGGCGCAGTGGTTAAGAATCCGCCTGCCAATGCAGGGGACACGGGTTCGAGCCCTTGTCCAGGAAGATCCCACATGCCGCGGAGCAACTAAGCCCGTGCGCCACAACTACTGAGCCTGTGCGCCTAGAGCCCATGCTCCGCAACAAGAGAAGCCACGACAATGAGAAGCCCCCGCTCTCTGCAACTAGAGAAAAGCCCGCGCGTGGCAATGAAGACCCAACGCAGCCAAAAATGAATAAAATAAATAAATTTATTAAAAAAAACAGTAATTCACTAAAAAATGATACACCCATTACATGTTAACATTTTAAAATGAAAAAGTGATGTTTCCTTAAAAAAGAAAAGAATTAGTGAGAATGGTTGAAGGATATGAGAAAAAAATCTAGCCACACACAGATATATGGTTGGAAAATGAAACTATTTCAATAGCTTGGTCTTTAATACTAAACCAAAGCTAGATGAGGGGTAGTTTCTTAAAGGTTGGCTGCACTGTGAATCTGAAACCATATCAATAAACCTTTCATACTCTTCCACGGGTTGAATGGTCTGTCCTGAGCTTAAACACACCTTTTACCCATGCACGGTTCTGTAATTCTTAGTGCGTGTGCCACCCTCCCCCAGGCAGGAGGTCCTGGGCCTCAGGGCCTGCAGAGTGGAGGAAGGGAGGGCCAGGGTATTGCTGGGTAAGCCGGGCCTGCCGTGGTCCTGCTTCCAGTCTGGTCAGGGGCTGTGTGTGGTGGAGCCCAAGTAGAGGGTGGGGCATGACAACCCCACAGCATCCTTGGGCCCACGATGACAGTCTCTCCTGGTTTACCCTCCTCTGTAGTAAACCAAGAGTGGAAGCTCCCCTCCCCTTGGGAGCACAGGGGAGAAATCACCACCCCAGACCCCAGGAGGAACTAATCCATCCTGTCAGCCAGGCAGAGCCCAATGCTGCGGAGGCAGAAAAGGTGAGCGCAGGTTCACATGCCAGGCCTGAGGTCCTGTGGCAGAAATACGTGGAGGCCACGCAGCAGTGGAAACTCAGACTGGGGAGTCTGGGGTGCCCAGACTCCAAGGCCAGCGGCCACAGCTCACCCCAACTGTGCAGCAGCAAGACCTGGCCTGGTCTGCCTCCTGCATCCTTCTGAGCTTTCTCCCTTTAACATTTTTTTAAAGTTAATTAATTTTAAAAATTTATTTTATTTCTGGCTGTGTTGGGTCTTCGTTGTTGCACGCGGGCTTTCTCTAGTTGCGGCGAGCGGGGCTACTCTTCCTTGTGGCACGTGGGTTTCTCATTGCAGTGGCTTCTCTTGTTGCAGAGCACGGGCTCTAGGTACGTGGGGTTCGGTAGTTGGGCTCAGTAGCTGTGGCTCACAGGCTCTAGAGCGCAGGCTCAGCAGCTGTGGCGCACGGGCTTAGTTGCTCCGTGGCACGTGGGATCTTCCCGGACCAGGGATCAAACCCGTGTCCTCTGCGTTGGCAGGTGGATTCTTAACCACTGCAACCAGGGAAGCCCTCTCCCTTTGACTTTATGGGCATTTACTTCCGGAACGTGAGGACAGGGAAACTCAAATAAATGATATGCACAGACCAGACACACCTGCTCTTGTATTTACCAGATAATAAAATAGCTGCACTGACATAGGCTCAATAGTTTAATCTTTAAAAACAGTGGCTTCTTCATCACTTGCTTGAGTACACTCTATATTATTGAAAACAGAATGAAAGCGATAACTCTCCCAATTATAACATCCCTGAAATGAAGTTTGCTTGAAACTTCCCAGTCTGGGAAATGGCCTTCAGTGGTCTTCCTACCTAAGTATGAACACAGGTTCACGGCTTGGTCTTGAAGAAGGCATTTGTTTTCTGCCTTCTCTGTCTCCTGAGGGAGCATCCGCAGACCCCGCAGCCTTTCACTGGGCACCGGAGTCTCCCGCAGCTGCCAGCTGCCAGAGCAGTGACACCACACACGAGGAAACTTCGTACGTGCCTTCCCTGGTCTGAGAACAGCCAGCCTCAGCCACCCTCTGGGTCCCCCTGACTGCCCGGTGCAGGTGGGGAGACAGAGCACAGGGAGATGTGGGGATGTGCCCAACGCCACCACGGCTGCAGCGCTTCCTCCAGGAGTCCTGGGGCAGGAACAGGATGCCTCACAAGTGCCCCGGCCTGGGCAGGGCAGGTGACCCCACTCACCACCCCCTGGGCCCCCAATGCACCTTTCAATCAAACAGCAAGGCCTGTTTGTACTCGCTCCCAAGTCAAAGGAACTCCAGGAAAGCTGAGTGATGCTAACCTTCCCACGTTCTGGAAAACGCAGGGACTTTGCACTCCAGCCATTAAAAAAGAGCGTTTTCAGGGCGTTCCTAACCCTTCATCAGGGTGGCTTTTAATGCCTCTGTGATAGCGCAGGAACTGAATTTTAACTTCAGTTAACGTAAATTGAAATGAGCACACGTGGCCAGTGACTACAGCACAGGGGAGCGCGGCTGGGGGTCGACACAGGAACACTGGGGGGAGCCGCGCGGATCCAGAAGTGAGGATGTTTAAAGCCGTTTTTAACGCTTGCTACAAAAATAAGCCATGATAATCGCAGGATTCGGACTGTACGACTCCCGGGGCAGCCTTCCCGCCTGCCTCTGGGGAGACCCTTTGCACACGCGGGCAGGTCACTCACCTTTCTCGCCAACCCTAAGCGCGTCCCCCTACGCACCCTCTCCCCGGGAATTTCGCGCCGAGCGGGTATGTCGGCCAGTCCCGGCAGGTGAGCCAGCGGGCGGGGCGCGGAGCAGCCGCCCAGCTAACGGGCAGAAGCACCCACCTCCGGCCCCGCCCTCGCCCGCGCGCACGCGCGTCGGGCCCAGCCGGGCCTTATTTCTCGGCACCTCCCGCTTCCCGGCTGAGCGCCAAATAAATATCGGGCTCGCCCTTGCCCGTGCGTGCGCGGCCCCGCCGCCTGCGTCACTAGGAAGCGCGCGCCCGGGCCGCCGCCGCCGCCGCCGCCGCCGAATCCCCAACAAGGAGCGGAGCCCGCGGCCGCCGCCGCCGCAGCCGCTGCCGCCGCCGCCGCCCGCCCGCTGGCGCCCGCGCAGGCCCGGCCGCGGCCCAGGTAAGCGCCCGCCGCCCCCCCCGCGGCGAGGCCTCTCGCTCCGCCGCGCGCCGCCGTCCAGTCAGGGGTCCCTGCGGAGCGTCAGGACGTTACGGCGGGGGGAGGGGAGCGGGGGAGGGGCGGCGGCGCGCGGCGGGCGTCACGGGCGTCACGGGCCCGCGTCAGGCGCGTCGGCGGCGGCGCGGCCTCCATCTTGCCGGAAGGCTGCGGGCCGCGGGCTGCGGGTGCCGGGGAGGGCCTTAGGCCGGGCTGCGTGGAGAGGGCCACGTGGCTACCCCCCTTCCCGTGGGACAGCGTGAATTCTCCCCTTCCCTGGGGGCCTTGTGGATGTCCCTCTCCCTTGGGGGCCTTGTGGATACACCCCCTCTCGTGGGGGCCTGGTGAATGCCCCCCCCTTTCCCGTGGGGGCTGCGTGCGTGCAACCCTTTGGTGAGACCCGTATCTCCTTGGTCTCCGTGGTAGGAACCAATCACTATGGGTCCATTGCCAGTAATGACCTGTCACATATTTAACTTTATAGTTCATGTAGTCGAGCGACACTTCCAGTGAATCAACGTTTTCTTTCTTTGCTAACACTGCAAATACAGTTTCAGTTACATCAGTATTTTTTAACTTACAAAAATCTGTGCATAACTGAAGTATATAACTTGATGAGTTAAGTGTGCACCCGTAAAACCACAGTCTATGCTATTAACCTGTCAATCACCTCCAGAAGTTTATTCCCGCTCTCATTAGTTTGTGATAAGAACGCTTAACTAGCAAAATTTTAAGTATACAGTACGATATTGTTGACCACAGGTCCTATGCTGTACGTTAGATTTCTAGGACTTAGTCATTTCGCATAACTGAAGCTTTGTACTTTTTGATGTGTCCCATTCCCCCTCCACCAGCTCCTGGCAACCACCATTCCACTGTCTGCTTCTCCGCGTTTGACTATTATAGATTCCTCATGTGAGTGGTAGCATGTAGTATTTTGTCCTGTGTCTGGCTTATTTCCCTTAGAATGACGTTCTCTACATTCATCCACGTTGTCACAAATGGCAGAATTTCCTTTTTTTTTTTTTTAAGGCTAAGTTATATTTCATTGTATGTGTATACCAAATTTTTATTCAGTCATCTGTCCGTGGGCATTTAGGTTGCTTCCATATCTTGGCTATTGTAAATAATGCTGCAGTGAACATGGGGTGCAGGTGTCTCTTGGGTATCCTGATTTGTTTTCCTTCCGATGTACACCCAGAAGTGGGGTTGCTGAACATATGGTAGTTCTATTTTTAGTCTTTTGAGGAACCTGGGTACTACCGTTTTCATAGTGGCTGCACCAATTTACCTTCCCACCAACAGTGTATGTCAGTCCGTTTCGGGTAAAACCAAATGGATTAAATAAATTCCAAATGTAACAAGATAAATTAAGCAGACTGTTAAAAAATTGTTTCTTTGTAGGAAGTATAAAACTTTGGGAAGACATACTGGACGGGGGGCGGGGTGGGGCGGGGATTTGTACATATACATCATACATTTAAGAGCCAGGTGCGTCCTGGCTGGGTGTGACGCAGGGTGTGGTCGAGACTGGTCAGCTAGTGCATTGCGCCCCCCTCGCCCCCAGGAGGGCAGGGCCAGGAAGCCCAGATTCTCAAGGAAATGCAGGACTAGGGGGACCACCTCTAGGGATGAATTCTTGTGACATTTTTCAAGAGAAGCCGGAAATCTGATTTTTAAAATGTGAACCCTGTAAAATTTGAAAAAGCTGGCAACTAATTAAAAATTTTGAAACACAGTGAGAATCAAAGAAATTGTGCTGGGACTTCCCTGGTGGTCCAGTGGGTAAGACTCTGCGCTCTCAATGCAGGGGGCCTGGGTTCGATCCCTGGTCAGGGAACTAGATCCCGCATGAATGCTGCAACTAAGAATTTGCATGCCACAACTAAAGATCCCGCATGCTGCAATGAAGATCCGGCGTGCCGCAACTAAGACCCTGCGCAGCCAAGATAAATAAATAAATATTAAAAAAATAAAAGTTGTGTCTGTGGGCCACTGCTTTGTGACCTCTGCTATGTTTCTAGTGGTATTTTTATCAAAACAAAGTATTTGTGATTATTTGGAAGACAACGGCAAGTCAGACCTGAATCCAGTGTGCTGACCGCGCGCGTCTTCGTCCTGGTTTTGTGTATTTATGCCTCAGAGTGCTACTTTGGAAACTTCCTCCTGTCTGCTTTACCTCAAGGTTAACTGGGAAAGACGAATTTTGAAAACTTGACATTGGAGAGGCAGGAATTCCGGTTTGTGTGTTCCCACTGCTTAGCGCTCTGTGCGGTTTTGAGATGTGGGTGAGGACAGCCGCCCATAGGGTGGGTCCCTGCCTTTCTGCAGCTTTGAGCTCAAGCGTGGCTTTCTGGCCCCCTTGGAGTCCACCCGGTGAAAGCAGCGGTACCTCGGTGAGAGCCAAGCACCACGGAGCAACGTTACTTTAAGGGCGACTTTAAAGTGGTCTTTTTTTTTGGCCAACGTGCGGCTTGTGGGATCTTAGTTCCCTAACCAGGGATTGAACCCGTGCCCCCTGCATTGGAACCGCGGAGTCTTAACTGCGGGACCTCCAGGGAAGCCCCCCTACGTGTAGCTTTTTGAGGAACTGCCAGACTGATTTCCACAGCGGCCTCACCGTTTTGCTTGTCTGCTGATGGTGCACAGTGTTTCCAGTTTCCCCGCATGCTGACCACATGTACTTTCCGTTTGTTTATAATAACCATCCTGATGGGTGTGAAGTGGTGTCTCCTTGTGGTTTTTGTGTGCATTTCCCTAGTGATTAGGGATGTTGGGCATCTTTTCAGTGGCGTACAGGTTCTTTGCATGTTTCCTGTGGAGAAATGTCTACCCAGAGTCCTTTGCCCATGCTTTGTTTTGCTCTTGTCGAGCCGCATCCTGGATGTGAATCCCTTGGCAGACACGTGCTTTGCAGGCACTTGCTTCCAGTGTGTAGGTGGTCTTTTCAGTCTCCTGAGAGTGTCCTTTGATGCACAATCGTTTTTAATTTTAACGGAGTCTAATTTATGTGTTTTTTCTTTTGTTGCCTGTGCTTTTGGTGTCATATTCAAGAAATCATTGCCAGGAACCCCCTGATGGTCCAGTGGTTAGGACCCTGCGCTCTCACTGCCGAGGGCCTGGGTTCCATCCCTGGGCAGCAAACTAAAATCCCACAAGCTGTGCTGGTGCAGCCAAAAACAAAGAAACAAAGAAAGAAAAGAAAAAGAAAAAGAAATCTTTGCCAAATCCAGTGTCAGGAAGATTTTACCTTGTGTTTTCTTCTAAGGGTTTTACAGTATTTGCTCTTATGTTTGGATCTTTGATCCGTTTTATGTTAATTTTTGTCTGTGGTGTAAGGGTCCAGCCTCATTCTTTTGCCTGCAGATGTCCAGTTGTCCCAGCTCCACATATGGATGAGACTGTCCCCATTCCCCATTGAATGGTCTTGGCACCCTTGTCAAAAATCAGTTGACCATATATGCCAGGATACAGTAGCATTTTTTTTTGGCCAATTTAATTTTTTTAAAAGATTCGCAAATGGTAAACTTTTATGGTGGTTTGGTGTACAGTTCTGTGAGTTTAACACCTGTATAGATTCATCGTGTAGCTGCCCCCATGATTGGAATACAGAACAATCCCGTCACCCCCAGAATCTCCCTTGTGCTGTTCTTTTATGCCTATCCTCCTCCCCCAGCCCCTGGCACCAATGATTGGTTCTCTTACCACTAGAGTTTTGTCTTTTCCAAAATGTCATGTAAGTGGGCTCATACAGCCTACAGGCCCACCTTGTTTTATTGGGCTTCACTTTTTGTGCTTCGCAGATACTGTATTTTTTACAAATTGAAGGTTCGTGACAACCTTGCATCGCGCAAGTCTATCAGTGCCATTTTTCCAACAACATTTGTTCACTTTGGGTCTCTGTGTCACATTTTGGTAATTCTCGGAGTTTTTGAAACTCTTGCATTATTAATATGTTTGTTACAGTGATCTGTGATCCGTGATCTTTGGTGTTACTACTAAGACTCTGAGGGCTCAGATGGTGGTTAGTATTTTTTAGCAATAAATTATTTTTTCATTAAGGTACGTATGTCATTTTTAGGCGTAATGCTATTGTACACATAATAGACCATAATATAGTGTAAATATAACTTTTATATGCACTGAGAAACGAAAAATGTCACGTGCCTCACTTTATGGTGGCATTCGCTTTATTGTGGTGCTGATACCTCCAGGGTCTGCGTGTGTAACCCACTCAGCATGATTCTCTGGAGATCCATCCAGGTTGTTGCACGTGTCAAGTACCTTATTTATTTATTTACTTATATTGCTGAGGAGTATTCTTTTGTAAGGTTTGTTTCTCTTTTCATCTACTGAAGGTCATTTGAGTTGTTTCCAGTTTCTGACAGTTATGAATAAAGCTGTCATAGAATTGTGTGTACGGGTTTTTAAGGAAACCCAAGTCTTCGTTTCTGTGGGGGAGATACTTAGGAGTGGGGTTGCTGGGTCCTGTAATAAGAGTACACGTAGCCTTCTGAGAAACGTCCAGACCCATTTCAGAGTGGCCGCACCAAGCAGCTGTGTGAGAGTTCCAGCTGCCGCACATCCTCACAGTCTTTGTATCGCCAGCTTTTTGTTGGCGCTTTTTGAGCCGTTCTAATAGGTGTGGTGGTATCGTTATGGTTTGGGTTTGCATTTTCCTGTGGGTTAATGATGCTGAGCATCTTTCTGTGTGTTTACTGTTTTTTCTTTTACTATTTATTTATTTGGCTGCACTGGGTCTTAGTCGCGGCACGTGGGCTCCTTTAGTTGCGGCATGCGGGATCTAGTTCACTGACCAGGGATCAAACCCAGGCCCCCTGCACTGGGAGCGCAGAGTCTTAACCACTGGACCACCAGGGAAGTCCCTCTGTGTGCTTATTTGGACTTCCCTTTTGGTGAAGTGTCTGTTCAAACCTTCTGCCTACTTTTATTTATTTATTTAAAAAAATCATTTGTTTATTTGGCTGCGTCGGGTCTTAGTTGCGTCGTGCAGGCTTAGTTGCTCTGCGGCATGTGGGATCCTAAGTTCCCTGACCAGGGCTCGAACCCACGTCCCCTGCATTGGAAGGCGGATTCTTAACCACTGGACCACCAGGGAAGGCCCCACTTCTGCCTGCTTTTAAATTGTGTTGTTGTTGTTGAGTTCTTTGTATATTCTGCATACAAGTTCTTTGTCAGACATGCGATTTGCAAGCATTTTCTTCCACCTATAGCTTGTCTTTGCATTTTCCACTATATTCTCTATTCGCTGAATTGTAATATACATACTTCATTTTGGGGCAGGTTTATGTTCACAGCACAGTTGAGCAGGAGCCCCCAGAGTTCCCAGGTACCCCCTTCCCAGCCTCCCTCAGCACGAACATCCTCACCAGAGTAGTATGTTTGTTACAATCACAAACCCCAGTTGACCCATCATCAATCAGAGTCTATAGTTTACATTGGGGTTCACTTTTGGTGTTGTACAGTGTATGTTTTAGTTTTATATTTTTTAATTAAGCCTTAAGTTTTCAGAGCACTTGCAGGTTTACAACAAAATTGAGAAAGAGTTCTAGAGACTTCCCGTGTACTCCCTGCCCCCACACGTGCACGGCTTCCCCTATTAATGAAATCACTCAACAGAAGGGCATGTTTTTTTACGAAGGATGAACCTACATTGACACATCAGAACCATCCAAAGTCCATAGTCTACCTTGGGGCGCCATCTTGGTGGTGTACATCCCGTGGGTTTTGACAAATGCGTGATGGTGGATATCCACCATGACAGGATCACACAGAGTGGTGTCACTGCCCTAAACATCCTGTGCTTCGCCTGTTCATCCTGCTGCCCACCCCCCCAACCCTCTGGCAGCCACTGGTCTCTTCAGGCTGGCTTCTGTCACTTCACAGTGTGCATTTAAGGGTCTGCCCTGTCTTTTTTTTTTTAATAAATAAATTTATTTATTTATGGCTGCGTTGGGTGTTTGTTGCTGCGCGTGGGCTTTCTCTAGTTATGGCGAGCGGGGGCTACTCTTGTTGTGGTGCACGGGCTTCTCACTGTGGTGGCTTCTCTTGTTGCGGAGCAGGGCTCTAGGCGTGCGGGCTTCAGTAGTTGTGGCATGTGGGCTCAGTAGTTGTGGCTTGTGGGCTCTAGAGTGCAGGCTCCATAGTTGTGGCGCACGGGCTTAGCTGCTCCATGGCATGTGGGATCTTCCCAGACCAGGGCTCGAACCCGTGTCCCCTGCATTGGCAGGCGGATTCTTAACCACTGTGCCACCAGGGAAGTCCCCGCCGTGCCTTTCTGTGGCTTCATACCTCACTTCTTTTGTCTCTGGATGACCTTCCAGAGGTCATTACATGGAATATCCAGCTTGCTCACCCATTCGCATTTTGAAGGACTTGATTTTTCTGTCTGCTTAGAACAGTGTTCTCCCCTCAGAGGGATATAGCAGCAGGACCACCATGTGGGCCCTGGCACCATCCGCTTCGAAGCTGTAGATGGTCTATGTTTGCGCACATTGAGTCCCACCAGCAGTGTTGAGTGTTTGCTTTCAGCTGTCAGACGTGCCTGAGGAACTGAAGGGAACGATCATTTACGTGTTTATCCAGATACTTCCCGTTTTGGTTGCCTTCCTTCATTCCTGACGTTCCAGGCTTCCCTCTGCTGTGATTTCCTTCTGTCTGAAGTACTGCATTAGGTCTGACTGTGGCCCGTTCTCTTCATTTTCCTTCATCTGGAAATGTCTTTATTGTGCCTTCACTTCTAAAGGGTCTTCTCACTGTTGTAGAATCCGGGCCGAGGCGCTTTTCTTTCAGCGTGTTAAGAATGTCCCTGCATCGGGCTCTGTGCTTCTGAGGGGAGAGCCCCACAGGCCTTCAAATTCTTATTCTTACGTGGAAATACACACCTTCTTATCTGCTGCTTTGGGGATGTTTTAACATTGTCCTTAGTTTTCGGCAGTTTGATTATGTTCTGGGCGTAGATTTCTTTGAGTTTATCCTGTGTGAGGTTTGTTGAGCTTCTTGAATGTATAAGTTTATAGTTTTCACTACATTTGGGAAGTGTTCAGCTATTATTTTTTCAGAGTTTTTTTAGCATCACGCTTTTTTCTTCTTTCCTTCTGGGCCTCTGGTGATACAGATGGCCACCTTTTTATATTGTTCTGCATTCCCTGAAGCTCTGTTCATTTTGTTTTTCCATCTTCTTTCTGTTGTTCAGATTAGATCATGTGTACTGATCTATCTTTATTTTCATTGCTGTATCTCTTTCCTCGCTCATCTCCATTCCGATATTGAGCCCACCAGGTGGATTTTTTTATTTCTGTTATTATAGTTTTTAATTTTCCGATTTCCACTAGGCTGTGGCTTCGGTTCCTGAGGCAGCCCGTTGGAGGATGGCTGGCTCCACATGTGGAGCAGGAGCGCCCGCAGCTCTGAGGTCACTGTGGGTTCCGGTGGTCGCCTTGGATTGGGCTTCTCTTGTATAATTTTTCCCTTGAGAATCGGTCAGACTTTGCTGGTTCTTTGTGGGTTAGATAATTCTGGATCATATTCTGGATACTTTGAATATTGTGTTGTGAGGTTCTGGCTCTTGTTTAAACCCCGTGGAGGATGGAGCGTTTTGTTGTAGCAGGAAATGGAGCTGGGTTGCGGGTTCTGAGCCCCCTCTGTGGGCGGGCATGGACCTGAATCAGTTCAGCCTTCCAGCCTGTGCAGTGTTCTCTGGATCTGTCCCATAGGTGCCACCCAAGGCCAGTCTGAGACCTGGTGGGGGTCGATCCTGGAGGTCGGTCCGCGAAATCTTTGGTTTGCCATTTAGGGTCAGGTCCACACACGGACAGGTGAGGAGTGACCCAGTCCTTCGCACACAGCTGGGGGCAAGCGCTTTCCGCCTCCTTCCTCTCCGCAGTCTCCTGCGTTCTCTCTGACCCCCAGAACGCCCTTCCTTGTGCTTTGGCTAAAAGCCAGGTCTCTTACGTGTCCTCTGTGCTGCGATGCATCAGTACCTGGTCTGCCCTGAGCCAAGCGCAGAGGATGGAGAGCAGGAGAGCAGTGGGGTGCCTCTGGGTCCCCGGAGTTTTCGGTGCCTGCCTGGCCGTGACTGTCATGGAGTCTAGAGGGCCTGGGGCTTGCTGGAGGGCAGAGCCAGCAAAGACAATAATGCCTGGGAGGGTCTCGCAGACCAGAGACAGGATCCATCTCCGAGGGCTTTCTTTTGTTTATTTTTGGGTCGTGCTGCAGCATGTGGGCTCTTAGTTCCCCACCAGGGATCGAACCTATGCCTTCTGCAGTAGAAGCACAGAATCTTAACCACTGGACCGCCAGGGAAATCTCTCCGCGGGCTTTCTGTGCACAGCCCTGAGTTCAGGGCGTGGGACCCACCTCCAGAGGCGTATGCCCACATTCTGGTTCCTTCCCATCCCCCGCAGGTGACCACTGGGCTTTCAGGCCTGTCATGGCTCCGAGGTTCTTCCAGGGCTTCCTTTCTCAGTGCTCACTGCATCCTCGCCAGAGCCCGAGGCCCTGGAAGAGCCCTTCTCTTGCATTGCTTCTGTCAGAAGGTAGCGAGGTCCCCGTGCAGACCCTGTGCCCCCCTGTTGCCCTGCAGGCCCGGTGCCCTGGCACCTCCTGTCCGCTGAGCCATGGCCACCCCCGACGTGAGCGTCCACATGGAGGAGGTGGTGGTGGTAACGACGCCCGACACGGCGGCGGATGGCAGCGGCATGGAGGAGGTGAAGACCGTGCTGGTCACCACCAACCTGGCCCCGCACGGGTGAGGATGGGCACCCGGCCTGGGGGCAGGGGGCGCCAGGGGACGCAGAGCCGCCACCCGGCCAGGAGCGAGTAACGCTTCCCCGACTCTTCTCCCGACACCAAGGTCATGGCTTCATGCCCCTAAGCGCACGGTAACTTCTCCTCTGACAAGAACACAGTAGGGCCAGTTAGGAACTGGGTTTTCCAAGGGAACCTGAGGAGCAACGCCTGTGGGGTCAGCGGCGCGGTGAGCGCATGGCCCTGAGCCTGCCGTGCCGTGACCTCGGGCTGGACTGGCAAGTCGGGCAGAAATGGCAGCAGAGTGCGAGGCTGGCTGTTGTTGGGGGTGTTAATGTCTCCTCTCTCCTCCCCTCTGTTCCCAGGAGTGACCTGACGGAGGGTAACATGGAGACGGAAAACGCCGCGGCAGCTGCTGCAGCCGCGTTCACAGCGTCCTCGCAGCTCAAGGAGGCCGTGTTAGGTAGGGAGCCTGCCTTCTCGTGGCAGCGCCCGTAGGCAGCTCTGGAGGTGGCCTTTCCGAGGGGGGGTCCTCCCATCAGCAGGGGACAAGTCAGAGGTTCCCGAGGCTCTTCTGTGGGCTCTTCCTCAGAGGTGGCGCCACAGAGGCCCTGGCTGCAGAGTCTCCAGTGTGGCCTTGGCCTGTGGCTGGAGGGGAGAGCTTGGTTTTGTGGTCCTACTTAGTGTAGCTGTCAGTGAGTGGCGGTGAAGATGATTTATCACCTTTGGTCTTTTCCTGTTGCCTAACGCTGAAGGCCTCAGAGCTCTTCCAAGTGTTAAGAATAGGTTTTCTCTGGAATTGTGCCAGGCAAAGTTTGTTTCCTTCAGTGGCTCTGTACTTTGGGCTGATGAGAAATGTCCCGCCCACCTTGGTCCTGTCTCAGTCCCTCCTGGATTTTAGTTTCTGGTTTCTAGGTTGGTAGTTAATGTTGTGCTTTTGCAGAAAGTGCTTTGGAGAAGTTGTGACTGATTTTCTATGTTGCCCCTTTCCCTGTCGACACACCTGGTGAGAAGTGAAGATGGCTGAAGAGGAGGAGAGCCTGGAGGCCGAGATCGTGTACCCCATCACCTGCGGGGACAGCAGAGCCAACCTGATCTGGAGGAAGTTTGTGTGCCCCGGCATCAACGTGAAGTGTGTTCAGGTGAGGGTTCTGATGCAGCCAGAGCACAGGCCTGTGTGCCGGGCTGCAGGGAGGGCCCCAGTCCCGCAGCTGTGAAGCAAACAAAAGAAGACCCCTGCGGCAGCGGGTGTGACCTGTAGGGGGCAGTTCAGAAGGCAGAAATCCCGTGCTTGGGAGAGCAGAGGAGAAGGAAGGGGCCTTCAGGGACAGACAGGATTGTCGCTGGGGCACACGGAGAGCCTCAGGGCAGAGATTCTCTGTTCCTGGAGCAAAGCTGTGGAGAGAGGCTGGGAAGGCAGCTCTGCTGAAGTTGGGATCGGCAGTGACTCTGCTGGGCAGGTTGAACGAGAGGGATGCTTTGCAAAGACTCATTAGCAGTCATGAGTAAGATGGAGGGGAGAGGTCTGCTCTTTCTGCAACATGGTAGTTTAGGTACCCAGACTCACCTTGTGCTGAAAAGAGCCAAAAATGCCACTTAAGATATTTTCGTAATGTATCTTCTAGATGCCTCCTGAAGCTGGCAAAAGAGGAGGAAATAGTCATGCCCAGGGCCTGAATAAAGGTGTATTATAGAGGGAGGCCAAGCACCTACCCCGGCTTTTGTCTGAGAGCCTTTGCCTGACGCTGATTTTCTCAGCCTCGTGGAGCTGGAGATGAGAAGGTGAAGCCCAGGGCTCCCAACTTGGGTGTGTTGTTGGGGGCAGAGATTGTCCCTGTGATGCTGCTGCCCCTCAGTGTTGGGGGTTAGAGAGTATGCTAATCACATACTCCCCGTCCCCTCTATCCCCCAGGGCATGGAAAACTCCTGTCTCATGTCTTAGCACCGGGTGGAAGAGAGAACCCTCTTGAGGATTCACATGTGGCCTGTATAGTGTGAACACCTTTAGCTAAGAGTTTAGCCGTAGGTTGTTCCTGGCTGGCAGCTCCCCCAGGGATCTGACAAAAGCAAGTGAAAAATCCTTTTTGGTAGAACTCATCTTTATCTCAGGTTTCAAGTAATTTTGACAGACAAAGTTCCAAGAAAAGGAGCAGCTCACAGTAAAGCAAAACAAAACATTGAGCACACAGGAAATAAAGCCCCTGAATGAGTGCACTCAGAAACCACAGAGAGAAGAACCAGACCCACAGATGCTGCAGCTTGGAATTTGGAGACACAGAATATAAAATAATTATGTTTAATTTACTTCAAGAAATAAAAGAGGGCTTCCCTGGTGGCGCAGTGGTTGAGAGTCCGCCTGCCAATGCAGGGGACACGGGTTCGAGCCCTGGTCCGGGAAGATCCCACATGCCGCGGAGCAACTAAGCCTGTGTGCTACAACTACTGAGCCTGCGCTCTAGAGCCCGTGAGCCACAACTGCTGAGCCTGCATGTCACAACTACTGAAGCCCGCGCGCCTAGAGCCCGTGCTCCGCAACAAGAGAAGCTACCACAATGAGAAGCCCGTGCACTGCAACGAAAAGTAGCCCCTGTTCGCTGCAACTAGAGAAAGCCCATGCACAGCAATGAAGACCCAACGCAGCCACACACACACACACACAAAAATTAATTAAAAACAACAACAACAAGAAGCTAGAGGGACTTCCCTGGTGGCACAGTGGATAAGACTCCAAATGCAGGGGGCCCGGGTTTGATCCCTGGTCAGGGAACTAGATCCTACATGCATGCTGCAACTAAGAGTTCGCATGCCACAACTAAGGAGCCCGTGAGCTGCAACTAAGGAGCCCACCTCCTGCAACTAAGACCCAGTGCAACCAAATAACTAACTAACTAACTATTTAAAAAAAAAAAAACAAACTAGAAGTGAAAAACAGAATTAAAATTGAACACTTAAGTGGTTGGATTTTACAGCACATTAGACACAGTTGAAGAGATAGTGAAATGGAAGATAGAAGTGAAGAAGTTATCCAGACAGTGATCCCCCAAAATGTCATGAGGGAAAATGGAAGCACAAGAAAGTCTAATGCATCTATCTGAATTCTGAGAGGAGAGAGCGTCTGAGAACTTTCAGAACCAAGGAAAGATAGCAGCCCACAGTTCAAGAGACTTAACAGATCCTAAACTGAATGAGTAAGAAGAAACCAGCCACATTTCAAAATCCATATAGGTGCCAGCTCAGAGGACCTTCCACTGGCTCCTGGGACACTTTAGCATCAAAATAATGAATGATAGTTAGGGATTATGATTCAAGTAAAAACAAGAATCTATGGGCCCATATTTATTGCAGTGTATTTCATGTTATTTATTTACGTTGACACAAGGGAGAGGTTAAACTCCTACACCAACTAACAAATGTAGAAGGGGTGCTGGAGCCAGAGTGCCACAGGGGGTGCTGAAACTAGTCAGGGGAAGCTGGATGAGGGACAGTTGGTCTCCAGGTACCCCCGTCATTGAGGTACTGCTTACAGAGGCAAAGCAGGAACGACAGGGGGAAGCCTGCAGATCACTCGCTAAATGTGATGACGTTTGGGCATCAGTATCGGGACCAGCCTCCATCCCGGCCTCCTGATCGAATGGGCAGGGATTCTGTGGCATTCCTGACAAAACCCCACAACCCGACTCTACTCGGGAAAACGTCAGACAGACAAAAACTGAGGGGCACAATTTTTGTCTACAAAAACACTGACCTGCATGCTTCACAGATGTCGAGGTCAGGAAGACACCATCGGGCCGAGGAGCTGCTCTGAGTCAGAGGCAAGACGCAGTGGTCAGTGCAGCGCAAAGTCAGGCCATGTCCTGCATCAGAGAAAAGTCGCCACAAAGGCCGTTATTGGGACAGTTTGTGAAATTGGAATATTGCCTGTGCATCAGATAATAATACATTAATGGTAGTTTCCTGATGTTGAGAGCTGTGTGTGGTTATGTAGGAACCTTGTTCTCAGGAAATAGGTGTGAAGGACTCAGGGCGGCTACCCCACGAGCGTTTAGAGATGGGCCCTGTGTGGAGAGCGAGCCTGGGGAAGGGGCCGCTGCGGCTCTGTACTGTACCTGCAGTTATTTTGTAAGGTTGAAATCACAGCAGAATTAAAAGTTAGAAGCAAAAGAGGTGTAATAATGAGAGCAGTGGAGCAAGACCCCCTGGCAGCTGAGCTCTAAAGACTCCTGGGGAGCCGGGGGACCGGCGCAGGGCGGGTCTCCTCAGGGAGCCGGGGGACCGGCGCAGGGCGGGTCTCCTCGTGCCAGGAGAGGAAGGCTGCACGCAGTGGAGTCGCCTTCAGAAACCGGGGAAACAGAAACGTTTTCAGGCAAAAGTGTGTTTGCCACCAGCAAGTCGTAACTAAAGGTATTCTAAGAAATGATTTCAGGCAGAGGGAAAGTGGCTCCAGAGAGGAGCTTTTAGGTGGCCAGAGGCGTGGAGAGTGGAGGAGCTGGGTGAGTCTAAGGTGATGGGCTCTGCAGTGCTGGTGTGCGTCCTAGGGGGCTCCGCATGCTCTGTGGTGGGACGGTTGGAGGGCTGTGAGTGGGATCAGCTGGCCCACCCTGACAGTGGGGCACACCTGCCCAGCCAGCAGAGGAGAGCCTGGTCCCCCAGAGGGAGGTGGGATGGGGGGCGCACAAGATGCAAGGGAGAGACAGGCCGGCAGGTGGTGCTGTAGTGTCCGGGTGCGGGCAGGGCCAGAGGCGATGGCCAGAGAGGGTGTCACGTGGTGGGGGCAGAGGCCGGGCCCAGTGTGGACTTCCTGGGCTCGGGCAGTGGCCAGCGAGGTCCTCCGACTCTGACTCTGCCTGTCTGCCCAGGCTCAGGCCTGGCTCCCGACCAGCTGACTGAGGGGATGAGTGGCTTCCTGACTCAGAGAGAAAGAGTGCAGGGCTCAGGCAATTAGGACAGCTGCTTCCGTCAAGAGGGGCTTCCCAGGCTGGTGGCGTTTGCCACGACCAAGTGCACTGGAGATACAGGCAGACCTTGGAGACGCTGCAGGTTCAGTTCCAGACCGCCTCAGTAAAGCCCGTGTCTCAGTAAGAAGAGTCACACACACTGTTTGGTTTCTTCACACATATAAAAATTATGTTTACACTAGACTGTACTCTGTTAATGGTGTCATAGCAGTATGTCTAAAAACGATGTACATACCTTAATTTAAAAGTACTTTATTGCTAAAAAATGCTAGCCGCCATCTGAGCTTTTGGAGCGGCAGTAGTAACATCAAAGGTCACTGCTCACACATCACCATAACAACTATAGTAATAACGAAAAAGCTTGAAATATTGCGAGAATTACCAGAAAGTGTCACACAGACCTGAAGTGAGCAACTGCTCTTGAAAAACGGCGCCGATAGCCTTGCTCGAAACAGGGTTGTCACGAACCTCCAATTTGTAGAACAGGACTATCTGTGGAGCGCTGCAGAGCAAGTGTGGTGAGTGGGGGTGCTTTTGCTCCAGCGGCATGGTAACCTGGGCCCAACCTGACACAGACTGCAGGGCGCCCGAGAGGCAGCCGCCCGGGAAGGGGACGCCTGGGACGGCCGGCACCCTGGCTGGGGCCCAGCTGTGCATCCAGGCCACAGCTGGAGCTTTCGTTTCTGCCTCTGCTGAGACCAGTGACTTATCCATCCCCAGCCTGCTTGTTTTCTTTCTTTTCTTTCTTTTTTTTTTTTAATAAAGCTGTGCGTGGGCTTTCTCTAGTTGCAGAGAGCGGGGGCTACTCTTCATCGAGGTGTGTGGGCTTCTCACTGCGGCGGCTTTTCTTGTTGCTGAGCACAGGCTCTAGAGGCATGGGCTTCAGTAGTTGTGGTATGTGGGCTCAGTAGTTGTGGCACGTGAGCTCAGTAGTTGTGGCTCGCAGGCTCTAGAGCGCAGGCTCAGTAGTTGTTGTGCACTGACTTAGTTGCTCCATGGCACGTGGGATCTTCCCGGACCAGGGCTCGAACCCGCATCCCCTGCACTGGCAGGCGGATCCTTAACCTCTGTGCCACCAGGGAAGTCCTTTGTTTTCTAAGTAAATGCAGTTTTATGTTTGTTCTTTGGTTCCAGTAATTTCTTGTTTAATAAGACTGAATAGGATACTTTACCTTCTCAGGCCACTGTTGGGGGAAACTAGCAGACTTGTGAGGAGTGGGGGCAGGTCCCTGACTTTGAAGTGGACATATGCTCCTGGGCCGTGAAGGGTGCCGTTAGGGGTGGGCCAGACCGGCTGAAGGGACATTCACAGCTGACCCTGTGCACTGTGTCTCCTGTTACTTGGTGTGATATATGTGTACATTATTTGTGGAATAAGTTATGCGTAAGGAGGTTTGCCAGTTGCTGTCTGAAGGGAGGGAGAGAGCGCTGTGCCTTTCTGAGTGGTGTGGGGTCCTTGGGTCCCCGGCGTTGGGTGTGTGGCTGGGGGGAGGCGCCAAGCACTTAGCTCCCTCCCCGCTGGGGGTCAGTGTCTGACTACCCGCTGGGGGTCAGTGTCTGACTACCCGCTGGGGGTCAGTGTCTGACTACCCGCTGGGGGTCAGTGTCTGACTACCCGCTGGGGGTCAGCGTCTGACTACACGCTGGGGGTCAGTGTCTGACTACCCGCTGGGGGTCAGTGTCTGACTACCCGCTGGGGCAGGAGGAGGCCAGCTCCCCACTCCAGCCCCTGTGCACAGGGGTCAGGCTCGTCTCACATGGTGGTTCTTTCCTGAATCCTGAATGTCAGGTTGAGAGCCGGCCCACGGCTCCACCACATCTGCCCTGCCGTCCACCCCCTTTCCCAGGCCAGCTCTGGGGGGGCGGTGGTGTCAGGCAGGAGAGAAGGGCGGTGGGGAGGCTCTGTCCTGATTTTGCTCTGCTCTTCCCTCCACAGTACGATGAGCATGTCATCAGCCCCAAGGAGTTTGTGCACCTGGCCGGCAAGTCCACCCTGAAGGACTGGAAGCGAGCCATCCGCATGAACGGCATCATGCTCAGGTCGGTGGGGCGTGGGGGCGGGGGACCGGCTGGAGGGACTGGGCAGGGGTGGGCCGGTGACCCTATGTCGGGGAGCACTGTGGCCACTGCTTTTTCCTTGGGTTTTGCGTTTTGAGGATGAGGGGCATTTTCTACGTGAGGATTGTGGACAGCGTCCCGGGGCTGGGCCGCCCACACCCCTGCCAGCGTGTGACCCTGTCAGACTTGCAGGGCTTTCTGTCTTGCTTTTTTTAAAATTTATTTATTGTTTTTGGCTGCATTGGGTCTTTGTTGCTGCATGCGGGCTTACTCTTCGTTGCGGTGTGCGTGCTTCTCACTGCGGTGGCGTCTCTTGTTGTGGAGCACGGGCTCTAGGAGTGGTGCGGGCTTCAGTAGTTGTGGAGCGTGGGCTCAGTAGTTGTGCAGCGTCGGCTCAGTAGTTGTGGCTTGCGAGCTCAATAGCTGTGGCTCGTAGGCTCTAGAGCTCAGGCTCAGTAGTTGTGGTGCACAGGCTTAGTTGCTCCGCGGCATGTGGGATCTTCCCGGACCAGGGCTCAAACCCGTGTCCCCTGCATTGGCAGGCGGATTCCCAACCACTGCACCCCCAGGGAAGCCCTTTCTGTCTTGGTTTGATCACCACCAGTCCGTTACCGAGGCACCTGTGACTGTGTCACCAGGAAGACACTGGCCGTGAAGCTGTCTGCACGTCAGGACAGTGGCCAGGGCAGCCTTCTTCCTTCTGAGGCAGCACCTACCCCCGTGTGTCTCCCACCATCACCCCAGACTCGGGTCCCTGTTGAGAGCCTGCGCTTCTTTAAGCTGCTGTGTGTTGGTCTGTCCAGTTGTCCAGACATCGTCCTTTCTGGATGACCAGTCTGCCAGCAAGGGTCCTGTCCGGACTGTCTTTGTTCACTGGCAGCATTGGTCTCCTCCAAGCTGCACTGTTCCTGTGACCTTGTGACAGTCGTGGCGTTGACGCTTTCAGGGTGTCTTGGCCTAGAGCCCCAACTTTCCTGTTTTTAGAGTCAGTCCTGCTGGCCTGTGCCCCATCAGCTTCCCTTGTTGGTGGCGGGGTCTTGGTGTGGCGTCCACTCACCTTTCTCCCTGTACACTGCGTCTTCCCTTTGAAATTAAGTAGGAATTGGTGGGAAGCTTCAGGCTGGCTCTTCGCTACTTCACACCGACATCAGGTCCTAGAATGTCGAGGGTCTGGAGTGTCCTGCTCAGGCTCTCCCGTGGGGCCCTCTGCGGTGCCCGTTCCACCAGCCGCCCTGGTGGGTGTGGCCTGTCACGGGTGGCCTTCGGAGCTCCTCCCTTCCACCTGTGAAACGGGAAGGGTGATGCCGCTTCCAAGAAGGCTGAGGACAGACTAGGCTTTTGCATTTATACCCCCAGGAGCGTTAATGCCTGATTTCCGTGTTCTAACATTTTCTGCCTTGGTGGTAACGGCTCGCCCCTCCGAATTGGGCCCTGCTGCGTGCCTGTCCAGAGACAGCCATGGTTTTTCATGGTGTCCAGAGGGGCGGGATCTGGTTGCTTTGCTGCTGAAGGGGCCCCTCTCCTTCCTGTGTTTATTCCCGGGGGAAGCGGCTTCTTGCTGTCCTTGGGCATGTCTGCTGCCCTGGGTGCCTGCAGCCCGTGGGAGCCCTGTCACTCTCCCTGGGGAGCCCCTTCCTTCCCCCGGAGCAGCTTTGCACCCTCCCATCAACCCAGCTCTTTCCTCTCTCAGCCCCACCTGCCGCCGGGCGTGAGTATCTTGGTGGTGCGGCTGTGACTGTTTCATTGGAAGAGCACCGCCGGGAGGTGCCGTCTGCTGCACTCCCTGGAGCCAGCGCGTTCACGCTGCCCCAAGGCCGAGGTGGGCGGCAGCCCCAGAGCCGTCCGATCCTTTCGCGGGTCGAGGCAGGCCAGTTGAGATGCACCGAACTGAAGCCCAGGAGCTCTGGGAGAGGCCAGAGAGGAGGGCCTGGGGGGCGTCCCAGCAGGCAGGGCACATGTGGCGCCTTCCTGGTAAAACTGAGGCTGGGAGGTGACACAGCGAGAATCCAGAGGCGCTGGCGCTGTTGGTGCTTCTGGAGGGTCTCGATTTTTGGGCCACGCACCAGGCGGGTGTGCCGCCGTCAGCACCTCTTTTGGCCCTGAGTCGTCCCCCCCACCCCGGGGCTGGCGGGCAGCAGAGCATCTCGGAGAGGCCCAGCCCCTCAGTGCTGACCGGCGTCTCTGGACAGCCACCTCCCTCGGAGCACCAGCCACTGTGGTCGCCCTTCCTGTGGACAGAGCCACACGCAGGCGTCCCCACGCCACCTGAGAGAGCTGTGCTGGGGTGTTGGAGAGGCCTGCCCGGGAGCCCCGGTGGAGCCTGCCTCCGCAGACACACCACTCTGGGCCCACCCCGGGGCAGGCCTTCCGTGGCTGACACCCCGCCCTCCTCTGCGCAGGAAGATCATGGACTCCGGGGAGCTGGACTTCTACCAGCATGACAGGGTCTGCTCCAACACCTGCCGCAGCACCAAGATCGACCTCTCGGGGGCCCGTGCATCCCTGGGCAGCCCCACGCCTGCCGAGTACATCCCGCTCACGCCTGCCACGGCCGACGGTACGTGCTGGGCCACCTCTGCTGCCGGCCACAAGCGGGGCCTCCCTGTCCACTCAGCTGTCCCTTCCAGGCCCCAGGGGTCCGCAGCCACCTCCCTCCTCACCGAGGAAGTCTAGCTGAATTGCTGTTTCATCCACAGGGAAGACTGAAGTACTTCCTCTTTCTAAGCCATTTTTATTATAAAATACAATGATTCACGTGTAGAGAAAAGTATGAAGAATAACAGCAAACGTGCAGTGCCCACCCCCGGCTTTGGCCAGTGCAGGGAGCGCCCCACGCGCCTGGTCTGCCCTCTGTCCTTGCCCTGGGGCCGCTCCCCATGGCGCTTGGTTCCGGCTCGTGCACTTCCCGCAACTTGAGATTTGTTGATGTGTTTATGATGTTCTGCGTTGGCATCTGTTGCTCTAACTGGTAGAAGGACTAAACATTTCCTGGAATTCTTTCCAGATTTTTGAATACAGAGGTTCTTTTTAAAACAAGTTAGCATGAAATCCGGTCCCAAGTTCCCTGTTCATGTTGCCCATTGATAACTTGGTGGCGCTACCTTTCCTGTGATGGGAATTGCATTGTCCCTAAGTTGTTGCTCCACAGGTCAGTCTGGGCCTGCTGCCGCGTGGCCAGGGACTGTCCTTATGGCTGACCAGACGGTGGTTGGTCGAGGGGCCTTGTCCTGTACTTAGGAGGATGGAGAGGGAGGCTTGGGGGCAAAGTGAGGTCCTGGGGTTCACCCCAAATGAGTCCCTGCCCCTACCTGCACGGGCTGGCAGCTGGCCCAGTGTGGGAGTCCCTCCCAGGAGCTCTAGGAACACGCAGGCTGCCGGCAGTCAGGGCTGGCCCTGGGACTGCACTACACAGTGTGGGAGGGGCTGGGTCACGGTAAGGCCCCCGCCCCCGCCCCCAGGAGACACAGGGAGACAGCACTCCTGGTGGGCCAGTGGCTTCCGTGGGAACAGGGCCTCCTCCGGGTCATTGGGTCCAGACTCTCTGTTCTGCCTTGTAAAAGGCGGCCGCAGTGACAGATCTCCAGGAAGGCTCTGGGCGCTGACGCTCCAGTCAGAGCGCCGTGTCCGGTAAAGGCCACATGGGGTTTGGGATTTAGCTCTTAGAAGCCTGTTGTCCCTGGGTGGCTTGGATGATGTGTCGCTTTGCTTAAACTCACCTCCATGGTGGTCTCTTCAGCCAGAGTCCTCAGAACACCTGCGTTGCCTCTCTGCACCAGCCCAGACTAGGAAGGAGCTATTTCAGGCATCTCGCATCCCCAGCCGACGTCTGTCAGATGTGAGCGAGGCTGGCGTGAGGTCAGGGGGCGCACCCAGAGGCTAGACTTCCAGGCTTGTTGCTCAGCCCCAATGGCCAGATCCAGACCGTGTCCAGGACTCCGCAGACACTGGAGTCAGAGGTGGCCCAGCTGGGGTGGCTTGCGTCTCTAAGTCCTGCTTCTGATTTACAAAGACGGAAGCATGGTAGCTGCCGAGACGGATGCTTAGTGTCAGTGAGACAGAGACCCCAAGAGCAGGCCAGGCAGAAAGGCTGGCCTGTGGCCCCTGGCCAGCAGGCTGTAGAAGCTTGTGGCCGTGACAAGGACAGCAGCATGTTGAGGACACGTGGACAGGTTCGAGGAGGCATGTTCCAGCTCCTTCTTTTTACATGTTTAACAGTGAATTTAGAACGCAGGGCACGTGCATGCTCTGTTGTGCTCGTGCACCTCAGTCAATTTTGTGAAAATGCGGGTGGCTGCGGCGAGTCAGAGCTGGGGTGGGTGGTGGGTGGGACGCTGGCCTGTCGCAGGCGAAGCTCACCGGGCTCATCTTGGTTGCAGTGAACGGTGCTCCTGCCACTATCACCATCGAGACTTGTGAGGACCCTGGGGACTGGACCACAGCCGTCGGAGGTGCGGGCTGGGCTTCTCACGGTGGGGGTGGGGCCTTCCTGGGCTTCTCACGGCAGGGGCGGAGCCTTCCTGAGCGGCTCACGGCGGGGGCGGGGCCTTCCCGTGGCTTTTCACCGAGGGGGTGCGTTGGGGCGGGGCTCCGAGCTGCGGCTGGTTTCGCCTTTGCGGACCGCCGGGCGTCCTCTTGCAGGAAGCGCAGGGCCCACCCACTGGACTTGCGCGTATGGTTGTGGGGGGCACTACTGCCCCTCAGAGCCGTGTTCTCCTGGCAGTTCTTTGCTCCTCCGTGTGGTTGGAACCGGCGGTGGGGCTGCCTGTGCAGGACTCCCCATCTCTGAGCCGCTCCTTCTCTCACAGATGACACGTTTGCCTTCTGGCGAGGGCTGAAGGACGCAGGCCTGCTGGACGAGGTCATACAGGAGTTCCACCAGGAGCTGGTGGAGACCATGAAGGGTCTGCAGCAGCGGGTCCAGGACCCTCCCCTGCAGCTCCGAGGTGAGCAGTCTTGCCCTGCCCTGGTCTGTGGGCCCGGAGGCCTCTTCTGCTCGTGGTGGTGGCGGTGGTGGGCGGCTTCAGGACGCCCATGGGTGCAGCCTGCTCCTTCTGGCTCCGAGCTGAGCCCAGCAGCGTTGGCGGGGGTGGGCAGTTAGCCTGTTCCCACCAGGTCCCTCCTTGCCACGGGGACGAAGCTGAGGCCGGGAATCAGTAACCTGCTGGGCCCAGCCCCTCATCTCACCGGGGGGCGTGGCGTGCCCCAGACCCTGCTGTGGGCCGGTGCGTTCTCACTGTGTGCTCGCCCTGCCCTTGTAGACGCCGTCCTCCTCAACAACATCGTGCAGAACTTCGGCATGCTGGACCTCGTGAAGAAGGTGCTGGCCAGCCACAAGTGCCAGATGGACCGCTCGCGGGAGCAGTACGCCCGCGACCTGGCAGGTACGCTGGCCTTGCGCCGTGAGCCGCCCAGCTGCGCGGGGGCGGTGACCCCGAGATGACCCCAGCCAGGCTTCCGGTGAATTCCCCCTCGGCCCCGCGGTTTGCCTGTGAGGCGGCACCTTCCTGGGGGGGTGCCTGCGGCCACGCGTGAGACAGGCTGCTTACGCTGTGCCCTCCTTATCTTAGTACGTCACCGAGGCAGCTTTCCTGCGAGCGCTAGGATGATTGGAAACAGGACAGGGAACAGGAGAGGCCTGTCCCCACGTCGGGCGGAGCAAGGTAGCTGCTCAGGATGACTCTTTTGCTTCCTCAGAGCGGTGGGTCCCCATCAGAGCAGGCCCCACACAGAGTGTCACTGCAAGGGCCGTGGGGGACAGGACAGAGCATCACCGCGAGGACGTGAGGGTCAGGCCCCAAGTCAGCGCAGGCCCCGGCCAGGGCAGGCTGTGGGTGCCCGCTGTGCCCCGCGGTCACGCCCTGTCGCTGTCGCCGCAGCCCTGGAGCAGCAGTGTGACGAGCACCGCCGTCGGGCCAAGGAGCTCAAGCACAAGTCGCAGCACCTCAGCAACGTGCTCATGACGCTGACGCCTGTCTCCCTGCCCCCCCCCGTGAAGCGGCCCCGGCTCGCAAGGGCCACGTCCGGGCCGGCCGCCATCGCCTCGCAGGTGCTCGCCCAGTCCGCCCAGATCGCCCTGACCCCCGGTGTGCCCGTCTCCCAGCTCACCAGCGTGCCGCTGGGCAAAGTGGTGTCCACCCTGCCCTCCCCCATGCTGGGCAAGGCCATGCCCCAGGCTGCTCCGGCAAGCTCCCCCGCTTCACCGCTGCTTGGGGGCTACACGGTGCTGGCCTCCTCGGGCACTACCTTCCCCAGCACGGTGGAGATCCACCCGGACGCGTCCAGCCTCACGGTCCTGAGCACAGCCGCCATGCAGGACGGCAGCACTGTGGTCAAGGTGGTGAGCCCGCTGCAGCTGCTCACCCTGCCCGGCCTGGGCCCCACCCTGCAGAACGTGGCCCAGGTGTCACCCGGGGGCAGCACCATCGTGACGGTGCCCACGGGGGCTGTTGAGAGCGCCGTGGCCGCCCCGGGACCCGAGGAGCACACGGCCACCATCGAGGTGGCCGCCATGGCGGAGGGCCATGAGCACAAGTAGCCGTTGGCGGAGGGCGAGGCCCCTCATGAGCACAGGGCTGGCCGCCTCTCCTCAGGCCGTGGCTGGCCGGGAGCACAGCGCTGGCGCCCGGCGGGCCACGCGGGGCTGCTGAACCAAAGAGAGGAAACGCCAAAACAGACGGAGAGGAGAGGAGAGGGACGTGGCAGCAGCCTGAGACGGGTCCCCGGGTTCTGAGCCTCCTCCCCTGTTTTCTGGGAAATATATTTTTCCATCTGTTGCTTATTAATACTGTTTACATGTGGGGCCTTGGTCAGGAGCCAGGCCGGGGAGGCCAAGGGGGCCCAGGTGCAGCTGGCAGCAGAAGCAGGGCGGGGGGCGGGGCCTGGCCCACCGGCTGGGCCGGGCCGTTACTGACACGTGTCTTGGGAACTGTCCCAAGTGTGGAAACCCATGGATCCTATGGATTTGGTCTCTTCCCACAGTTTTCTGTAGGTTTAGCGTGGCCAGCGCCCTGTTCTCCCACCTCTGGAACAGGCATCAGTGGTGCTGCAGGGCACCCAGGGGTCGGGGTGCAGACCCCGGGGCACCTGCCTGGCCAGAGGGGCCGAGGGGCCTGAGCAGCACAGGCCGGGGGGGGCACCCCGCCCCCACTCCTGCCTGGCAGGTGCTCAGGGGCTCAGGGGCCATTGCACACGCTCTGGGGGTATTTTTAAGTGAACTCCTTAGTAGGCTTCTAGGAAGAGTCAGGTTTATAGTGTTTTCAACCTAAACGACGCTGAGTGCCTAGGCTTCCCGATCTGTTCTGGGTTCCAGAGTGTTTTGTACACAGGGACTGTCGGGAAGGCCCCAGGGGAGCAAGATGGTGGGCGTCCCCCGCGGCTTTGGCCTGAGGAGGGCGCGTGGAAAGAACAAGCAGGGGCTCTGGAGGGTTCACTCCCAGTTGGGACGCGCCTCAGGTCAGGGCTCGTGATCCCCTGTGTTCAGCGTGCTGGTGGGGCCCCCTCCTGGAGGCGGGCGTTCGGGGCCAGTGCTGGGTGGGGTGGGGGCACCCAGATGCTCGCGGGAAGGATGTCCGTGGGCCAGTCGGCCCTCTGCCCTTCTGGTTGTGGACTCAGGAGGAAGACCAGGGAGGGGCCTTCCTGCAGGCCTTGAGCCACTGCAGCAGAGGGTCCCCACGGGCACCCTGGGCCTCCTGTCTGTCACCTGTGGAGACCCAGAGAGAAGCCACTGCCCGCCTCGCACTTTGAAGGGAACTGGGCTCCGTCCATCCATCCATCCGTCCTTCCGTCTGTCAGGCGGCCCGGACCCCCCCTCAGCACCCTCGCCCCGCGTCAAGCACCGAGGCTGTTTTGTTTCTGTCAGGTCCGGTTGGCCGTTGTCTCGGGCCTGCTGGTTTCAGCGCGGTGTCACTTCCCTGTTTGCTACACGCTCCTCTTCCAGGCGCGTCTCATACACGTGTGGTGGGAGCCCGCGGGCTAGGCGCCCAGCCCGTCCCGAGTCTGGCTCAGACCGTATCAGAACGCGTCGCGAGTGGAGCCGGGCGTCTTGTGCTTGGAGCCTCTCTGGTCAGACCTGCCACCTCTTGGAAGCCGCCCCGCCCGCAGGCCACGTGGCACCGGGAGGAAAGTTGGTTTCAGAGCCACACGGACAGAAGCCACCGACAGCTGCTCCTGTGGACACCGGCGCCTGGCGGGCCCTGAACCCGGGGTGTGGGGAGGGGCCCACTGTCCTCCAGGAAACCTCAGCCCACTGTGGGGTTGGGCCATCTCGCTGTCGCCACCCGCCACTTCCCCCTTCCACCCACTGGGTGCGTGCAGGCTGTCCCAGCTCGGGCGTCTGCGAAGGTAGAACCGGATCTGTGGGGCTCGGAGGCAGCCTGGGGAAGGGAGGCATCTGAGTTCTACTTTGTATGTTGTTTTGCAAGTATCTGCTTGGTACTTTGATTTAAAATAAAAACGTTTTTCATAACGTGTGTGTGTGTCTGGTGATGAAAGGCTGTGAGTGGGTGGGTGACATGGGGACGTGCCCCCTGGGGGCGGTGCCTGCCCGCTCTCCAGCCTGCTCTGGAGAGGGTGGTCCGGGGGCCCACGGCCCTTCTGCTGCCCTGAGGTCGAGCAGCTGGCCTTGGATCTCCCCCGTGTGCAGTGGACTTGCCTGGAGTCACCGTGACCAGCAGACCATGGCCAGTGGGCTGTGCTCTGCGTTCTCACACGTGAGGGTGGTCGGGCTTAACTGCTCACGGGCGGCGGTGAGGCCTCTGGGTCCTGGAATCAAACGTGGGCTGCCGCACTGATGGGCCACGGCCTGATGACCCCTCCACGTGGTAGAGGTTGAGCCGCTTGTCCGGAGCAGTGTAGGGCCGGTGTGGGAACGGGGCTCCCTGGACGTCCGGGTCGGAGGCTCCTGCCAGTGCCCAGGGCTGGGGTCTTCCTGCCCATCGTCCCCAGCACCCATTCTCTGCCCCAGGGTCATCGCCCTCAAGCCCCGACAGAGAATGGGCAGGGGGCTCGCCTCGGGGCGGTGCCGACGCTGGGGAGGCCTGTGGGGGGAGGGAGGCCGGTGTTGTTCGCTGGAGGGGGCTGGCAGGGGGCATCCTTCATGACCGGTTTGGGGGACACGTTGGCTCTCTCTGGTTGGTGCTGACTGAGCTGACCGCCTAGGCTGGTCCTTGCAGAGGCTGTGGGTCCCTCTGTGTCTTCGGTCTCTTGCATCTCCACGCAGCCCTTTCTAGGGGTCACGTGACCACCATCCCCCATCCCCACTCCTCAGGAGGAAAGCCCCTGGCCACGCCGCAGGGTCCTCCTCGCCCGTGTCCGTGGCCGAGGTGTTTGGGGAGGCTCTGCAGCCCAGGCAGGCGGCCGCCCACCTCCGCCCACTCCCACTGGCTGCTCCCGTGTTCTCAGCTGTGGGGCCTGCCCAGGACCCCACTGACGCCTCTGAGCCTGGCTCCTGTGGCCTGAGAACCACGCAAGGGGGCATGTCGGGAGTGGAAGGTGTCCAGGGCCGTGAACAGGGCATAGCCACTCCAGGGGCAGAGCGCAGTGAGGGGCCCTGGGCAGTGTCAGCGCCTGGGCAGGCAGGAGAGACCACGTGTGGAGAGTGGGCAGTGGGAGGGAGGGGGCAGGCCCGAGGCCGGAGCGGAGCAGTCACCGTGGCTCAGAGTGATGGAGGGGCTGTGTCTTGGAGGTGAGGTCTCAGGAGGCTGGCCTGAGCAGCTGGGTGGATGGCGGTGCCCCCAGAACTATGTCCTGGGCCATCAGATCTGGGGTGCCCACAGATGCCTCAGGGACGATGGGCCCCGGTGAGCCAGCATGGGCGGGGGCGGGGCGGGAATGCAGCTGAGAGCTTGTTAACGCCTGTTTTTTGCAAGAGAGCGCGTGCACGGAAGCACCCCAAAACTCAGAAGGGTGGGTTTCCAGCAGGGGCCGTTGCACCCAGCGCCCGGACCCGGGGAGTGAGGACCCTGCCTCACGGCATTTGCTGCTTCCTTCTCTGCGTTCCAAACTGATAGTGGACCCGGCGTCTCCCTCATCCTCGGCCTGTGCGCACTGGTTCCTGCAGCCTTGGGCTGGATGGAACCCTGGCAGGGAGAGCCGCGCCGGTGGAGAGCAGGGTCCGGGAAAGGGTGGGGACTTGAAGGCGGGGCAGCCTCCTGGTGGGGGCACCTCGGTCAACTTTTCTCCTCCAGCGATTTGCAGATCACCCTCAAAAACTGGTTCTTTGATCATTGAAAGCATACTGAAGAGAGTCATGGGTGCGGGTGTAGCCTCTTAGCACAGCCAGGGGGCGGACAGAAGGACCCGTCCCCTCCCAGGGGCTGGGGCACGAGGGCACTGCCCACCTCAAGCGAATTCCTGCCCAGTGTGTCTGAGCACTCCTTGTGGGCAGAGTGGCACAGGAACCCGAGGGGGCAGGGGCCATCTGTTTGCAGCAGGGCTCACCAGACGGGCCCAGGGGGCGGGGCCAGATGCCAGATGTTCTCAAGAGGGACCCCGCCCTCTCCCACGTGGTCCCCATCTCCCAGTGTCCCTCCAGCCCCCACACAGCCCTGCCTGAGGTCCTCCGTCTCAGGTGGGCACCGGCACCCATATGTGATGACATGTATCTGCCCATCGGTGCCCATACCACATCGATTCTTGTAAGCGGCCACGTGTGCTTGAAAACAAAACGTGTATTTTCTCTTGGCTGAGCGGGTTTTGCGTCTGTTGGGTCAGGTTCTTACCTGTGCTGTTTGGCATTTCGTTACTTGTGGATGTTTTTTGTTCAGCTTGATCCATCGGTTTCTGAGCGAGATGACTCACAATCACCCTCTTGGTTGGTGCGTTGGTTTGACATCCCTTAAATAAAATACTTTAAAATTTATTATGTATTTATTTATTATTCTTATTTATTTATTTATCTATTTTAGGTTCCCAGCAAAGTTGGGTGGAAAATAGAGATTTCCCATCCCCCATCCCCCATCCCCCATCCCCCATCCCCCATCCCCCTCCAGCTGGCGCAGCTTCCTCCACAACCCACGACAGTGGGATATTTGTTAAAGCCAGTGAGCCTACGTGGATACGTCGTCATCACCCAGAGTCCGAAATTACATCAGGGCCCACACTTGGTGTACGTTCTACGGGTTTGGACAAATGTATGATGACGTGTATCCACCTTTACAGTATCATACAGAGTAGCTTAACTGCCCTAAACGTCCTGCTCTGCCTGTTCATCCCTCCCTCCCTGCAGCCCCTGGCAACCCCTGATCTTTCTGCTGTCTCCATAGTTTTGTCTTTTCCAGAGTGTCATAGAGTTGGAATCATACATTCTGTAGCCTTTTCAGATTGGCTTCTTTCACTTAGTAAAATGCATTTAAGGTTCCTCCACATCTTTTCACGGCTTGATAGCTCATTTCAATTAGTGCTGAATAATATTCCACTGTCCGGGTGCACCACAGTTTATCTATCCGTCACCTGCTGAAGGGCATCCTGGTCGGTTCTGAGTTTCGGCAACTAGAATACAGCTGCTGTAAACATCTGTGTGCCGGTTTTTGTGTGGACATGAGTTTTCAACTCCTTTGGGTAAATAACATGCAGCATGATTGCTGAATCCCATGGTAAGAGTATATTTAGTTTTGTCACCCAGGTGACACCACCTAAGTGACTGCGCCATTGTGCGTTCCCACCAGCAGCGAACGGGAGTTCCTGCTGCTCCACACGCTCACCAGCGTCTGGTGTTGTCAGCGCTCTGGATTTGGGCCATTCCAGTAGGTGTGTCGTGGTGTCTCATTGCTTAAATTTGCATTTCCCTGATGACATACGATGGGGACATCTTTTCGTGTGCTTATTTGCCATCTGTATATCTTCTTTGGCAAGGAGGTCTGTTAAGGTCTTTTGCCCAGTTTTTTTTTTGTTTTTTTTTTTTCAGTACGCGGGCCTCTCACTGTCGTGGCCTCTCCCATTGCGGCAGAGCACAGGCTCCGGACACACAGGCTCAGCGGCCATGGCTCATGGGCCCAGCCGCTCCGCGGCATGTGGGATCTTCCCGGACCGGGGCACGAACCCGTGTCCCCTGCATCGGCAGGCGGACTCTCAACCACTGCGCCACCAGGGAAGCCCGAGGTCTGCATTTTTGAGGCTGTGTCCCCCGCGATGCATCATGCCTGGGGCTCATGAAGTCAGGCTGTCCTGTCTCTGGGGACACTGATGGCTTTCCCTTTGTAATTAGTAGGTAGCTTGGGGAGATAATTTGAGACCACACGGACGTCCTGCTTCACTTACCACTATGATGGCTACATACACTGTGCTTTCCTAGACCTCTGCATTTATTCCTGAGTAGAGTTTTGAAAGGACGGCTGTGTTCCTAGCAGAGAGGGATGTGGATAAGGGACCCAGCTGGGAGGCTGCTTAGGATTGTAGACTTGGACGCAGGCATCTGGTTCTGGATCAACTTGCTGATGGGTGTAGGGAGGGAGGAGGGGTCCAGGATGCCGTGTGTGACGCCTGCTTGGCGAGGAGGGTAAGGGGCTGAAGAGGCCGAGGACTTGGCCCCCCAGTACTCTGTTGAATAGAAACGGTGAGTGTGGGCTTCCCTGGTGACGCAGCGGTTAAGAATCCGCCTGCCAACGCAGGGGACACGGGTTCGAGCCCTGGTCCGGGAAGATCCCACATGCCGCGGAGCAACTAAGCCTGTGCGCCACAACTACTGAGCCTGCGCTCTAGAGCCCGCGAGCCACAACTACTGAGTCTGTGTGCTGCAACTACTGAAGCCCACGTGCCTAGAGCCCGTGCTCTGCAACAAGAGAAGCCACCACAGTGAGAAGCCCGCGCACCGCAACGAAGAGTAGCTCCTGCTCACCACAACTAGAGAAAGCCTGTGCGCAGCAACGAAGACCCAACGCAGCCAAAAGTAAATAAATAAATAAATAAATAAATAAATAAATAAATAAATAAAAGAAACGGCGAGTGTGGGCATCCCTCTCTTGTTCCTGATCTTGAAAGTCTTTTCACTTTTCACCATCGAATTAAGTGTGGGTTTGTCACATGCGGCCTTTGTTATGCTGCGGTATAGCCCTTCCATAAGCCCAGCATTTTAAATGTGCTGTTGAATTCAGTTTGCTAATATTTTGCTGAGAATCTGTGCCTCTGTATTCGTCAGGGGTGTTATCAGTCTGTAACTGTGGTTTCCTGCGGCGTCCTCCTCATCTGGCTTCGGTATCAGGATGATGCTCAATTCGGGAGTGTTCTCTCTCCTTCAGTTTCCTAGTTCTCGTCTGTGTAATAATTTTCCTGCCCATTCTTGCTTGTGTATGTTGTGCTTTTCCAAATGAACTTTAAAATCAGCTTATCAGGGGCTTCCCTGGTGGTCCAGTGGGTAAGACTCCGGGCTCCCAGTGCAGGGGGCCCGGGTTTGATCCCTGGTCAGGGAACTGGATCCCGCATGCACGCTGCAACTAAGACCCAGAGCAGCCAAATAAATAAATAAACACTAAAAAGATAAAAATAAAAACATAAACTCAGCTTATCTGCCCTCTGATTCGTCTGAGCGTTTTTACTGGAGCTGCATTAGACTCTTAGATCCATTTAGGAAGGATTGACGGCAGCAGTCGTGTTGCAGCGCTTTCCCATCCCATTGTCAGAGGCATCCTATTGTGGGTCTCGGGAACTTCTCAGTTCTCTTGCGTATTTACTGGTAGGCTCATCCACGGTCTTCTGTTTCTGCTGGTATTTTTGGAATGTTTCCTGTAGCTGGATGTTTTGTGGACGTTGAGGCTCCTGACATGACAATTCATGGCACTCAGCCAGCTTCCTGACTTAACGGGCATCTTCCGTCGCCGCCCCTCCCAACAGGACGCCCACGTGGGTGGGCATGGGTGGGCTCTCTGTGGGAGGGCGGGTGTTGGTATATCAGTCATCTGTTGCTGTGCAAGACAGCACCCCAAAAGGTGGCGGCTTAAAACAGTCATGACCACTTCGTCTCACTGCCTATTACCGCACGGTGGGAGCGGTTAACTGGTGGCACAGTCTGGGGGCCTCTGTGGTGGAGCTGGGAGATGCGTCTGACTCTGGCGTCTCCCAGGAGAGCCAGGAGGAGCGCGGGGTCCCTGACACGTCCCCGTACCTGCTGGTTGCACGGCCGGCCCTCCCCTCGTCCAGGCAGCTCTACAGTCTAGGAGGTGAGGCTGGATGAGGTCACGGCAAGTAATGGTGGGTGATGCCTGGCACAGGTCAGACATCTTTGGTGGATTTTAGGGGGGTAGATATAACCACAGAGTCTCCCCGGCTTAGAGGGCAGGTCCCCTCCCACCCAGGCTGGCTTGTGCCGTTGAGGAAAGGGCCCCTTCCTGGGTGGGGGCCGCCCACCAGCTCTGCTGGGAGCACCTTTCCACATGCTCTGTTTTTCTGGGTTTCTCTCCTCGCAAACCTGCAGCCCTTTTAGCAAACTGCCCAGGGTCACACTCTCTCTGCCCTCCGGCGACCCCCGCGGGACCTGACTGGAATTCTGCACAGAGACCCAGGGGCTCTCCCACCGTGGACCAGCGGAGGGATCGCGGGGCGACCCCAGGGGCGGAGAGACCGCTGTGGTCTGGGGGCGGCCCTGGTACTGGGGGAGGGGGCGGTGGAATGGGGGGCAAGAGGTAATTTCCACACTCAGACGTTTGAGTCACCCGGGGGCACAATCGCTCAGGGGAGAGTCAGTGATCTCTGGACTCTGGTCCTGAACTGGCTCCAGCCACCCCTGTTTATGGCCATCAACCCAGGCTGGGGTCGCACCGCTGGTCCCCTGCTGGAGGTGGGCTCAAGTTTTCACTTTGGAGCGGTGGGTTCTCTGACTCAGGGCTGACGCTCCATTTCCTTTTAAAACATCACCTTTGTGTCGCCGTCAGTTCCCTTGCCCGTGGGAGAGGCAGAGTGTGTCCGAGCCCCTGCCCGGTGTGCACGGCCCCTCGGTCCTCGTGTCCCAGATTTCTCATCGCAGGTGAACAGCGCAGAGGACCAGCTGAGCCTTAGATACCGCCCCGCAGAGCCAGGCCAGCATCAGAGACGGCATTGCCAGGGCCGCGAAGCCGCCGAGGAGCTACCTCTGGCTGGCCCGCGCGCCCAGGTGGGCCTGTGTCTGGGCTGCTTCCGCTGCACCCAGTGGCTTGACGGAAGAGACTTAGCTCCTGAGCAGGCTGGAGCACAGCTGCTGCAAGATATCCTGCTGGCCCGCCTGAAGCCAGCCGCCAGGAGCAGGGTGCGGCGTGAGGCAGACCGCCTGCCCACGATCCCGCGGCTCACGCAGCCATGTCTGCCGCTCCTGCAGCCGCGGCTCGGCTGCCGGCGCCACCACAACCAGCACCCCTTTGCCAGGAGCCCCGAGGAGGCGCTGGTCTGGACCTTTGACTGTGGGCACTGCGGCAGCCGTCTGAGGCTGAAGACCCGGGTGCGGGGCCGCGGGGCCCGGGGTGAGCGGCGCGCCTGGCTGAGGCCATCCGCGCAGAGATGGGGGTCGCTTCCTCCAGCTCTGCTCTCCACGCTTCCAGCGCCGTCCGCCACGCCTCAGCCCCGTGGGCTCCCGGGGCTGCTGCCCCAGGCACGGAGCCTGCCCCTCTCTCCTTTCCCTCGTGAGCACCAAGGCCGCTGGAAGCCGCAAGGTGTGGAGGTGTGGCCACGTCTCCCGCACGGCCAGCCGCTGGCCTTCCGCAAGTCTGTGGGGCGAGGGTGGCTGTGCGGGCAGGGGGCGTCCTGATGCGGGGGCAACCACCGCGCCGTGGAGATGGCCGTGTGGGAGGCTGAAGAGCTGAGTCTCCATGACAAGGAGCTGCTCACGCCGCGCGCCCTCACTGGGGACGAGCACACAGACCCCCACGGCCAGCCCCCCGGAGTCCCTCGGACGGCGTGCCAGGCCCCAGCACCCACGGGCAGCTCCCTTGGCGAGCCCTCACCCCAGCGTGCAGGCTCTGGATCAGTGTGACCCAGCACAAACCCACATCTCTGGTCCCCTGGCCTCTCCTGCCCTTCTCCCCTCCCCAGACTTCTCTCTGCCATGCCCCACCCTCTGCTGCTCCAGACATTTCCTTGGAGCAAGCACAATGACTCTGCCCGGGACCCCTGGGAGCCTTGGGACAAGTCCATCTGCAGGACATCCAGGAGGGAGCCCCTCATAGCCACGCGATGCCACAGATAGCATGACAGTGTGGCTGGACGCCCTGGGTGGCATACAGCAGCACGCAGGTGGCTGGAGAGGCCTGGGAGGGGAGCTGCAGGCTGAGACATACCAGCGCTGCAGAGGACACTGGCCATAGCTGGGGTGGTGGTGCTGGGCCTTTCTGACCCAGTTAAGGTCCCCGCCTCACCAAACCGCCTCTCAGTGGGGGAGGGACCCTGTTCCTGACCCCTTGCCCTGGCCACACCTTATCTTCTCAGGGGCCTGCTGTCCTAGTGACCATCACGGTGTGTGTACGGAGAGCTGGTTAGCAGTGTACCGAGGGCGGCTCTGGCCTTTTCCCGTGGACAGTCCTCCTCCGCCGTAGCCAGGGTACACGGCGCTGCCCTCCTGGACCTGAAGGGCTAAGCTGCTGGAGCAGGTAGACACCGATGACCGCGTCGCCTTCAGGAAGTGAGCGAGCTGCTGGCCGAGCTGCGGGGCACACTGGCAGCAAGGACAGACTCTCTAGGTCGCCCGTCTGGGGCTGGACACCAGGAGCTGGTGGGGAGGGGCGATGGGCTGTAGGGAGGCCCCGCCCCCAACAGGAGGTATGCATTTGTGTGGACCTGGGGGGGGTTACCTACCAGGCTCCCTTGCTAGGACCCTAACCCACCTCGCAATGGGAGTTCTTCAGCTTCTTTTGGGGAGAAGATAGTACTTTTATTTTCATTAAAATGTCCTTTTGGCCTTGGGCCCTGGCCTCGATGAAGCTGGGGCTGACAGTACTGGCGCCTATCTGTGCCTGCAGGTAGTGACTGCCCCCACGGGGGTCCGCGCAGGACTTGGAGGTATTGCCCTCCCTTGAGGAATCCCAGCGTAAGAGGCAGGAAAGGCGGCCAGAGCCTGTGCCCAGGTGTCACAGCTGGTTGTTGTGATGGGGATGGGGGAAGGGCTGGGGCTGCCACCTGGCAGAGCCTCGGAGCAGCTCTTCTCATTGGCAGCGGCAGCTACGTGCCAGGGCTGAGGCTTCTTGCTCCAGGGGTCAGTGTCCTGGAAAGGCCAGCCTGGGGCACCCCCTAGAAAAGGAAGCAGGAGCTGGGGGGGGGCAGGGACTTGTGGGTGGGCTGGGCTGAGTCAGGAAAAACGCTCATGTGGCTGCCACCCCCTTTAATAAGGAAGTAGGTTTGTTCCTTCAATTGCCGATGCGTGTTTATACTCCTCTTTATTAGCGTGTAAGTATTAAAAAGCCATTTCTAGGAAGGTGTGGTCAGGGCCGGGCCTAGCTTGCCCAGCCGCCGGGGGGCGGGCCCTTCAAGGGCCCTCGGCCCGGTCTGCAGGGTGAGGCTGTCCAGCCAGGGCTCGTACACCAGCGTGTAGCCCTCCACCCTCTTGATGGTGAACTCGTAGGAGCGGTTGGGCAGCAGGTTGGGGACGTCGAAGGCGTAGGCGGCCACGGGGATGATGCTATACTGCACGCGCTCCTGCTGTGTCTGCGGGTCCAGCAGCTTGTAGCGCAGCTCAAACTGCTCTGGCGCGGCCGGCTGGAGCGTGACAGACCAGCGCAGGCTGGCCCAGTCCTCGTGGGCCACCGACTCCTTGCGGTCGAACGTGACGGGCGTCTTGGCGCTCAGCGTGACCTGGAGGTTGGGAATCTTGGTGGCATTGATGTCAGACACCAGGCGGTGTTTGATGTGCAGACGCCCTGGCACCATCGTGGCCAGGAAACTCTCCATGACGGCCGACAGGTCTGCCAGCCGCTGCTCCACGAGCCCCCAGCCTGCCAGGAAGGGCTGAGGGTCCGGTGACTCGAGCAGGGCGTCCAGCTCAGAGCGGCCGTGGCCCAGCTGCTCCAGCAGCTCCCCTAGCAGCAGGAGCTGGATCTTGGCCTGGGTCGCGCCCACCTTCTTCATGCGCTGGAACTTCTGGGGCTCGATGAACTGGAACGTGGTGGGCAGCACCCGCGGGTTCTGGTCGCCCAGCGCCAGGTGCTTGGGGAGGATCTCGATGTAGTAGGAGCACTTCCTGAGGAGCTCCACGTGGGCGTGGTGGCGCTTGAGCAGCTGGGGGCTCAGGTCCGCGGTCAGGAACTTGCGCAGAGCGATGCGGCGCTCCGCGTACGTCCGCCACGTCTCGGGCTCTAGCAGCTGCCGATCCCCGGCCTCCCCCGCCTCCTCCTGGTCCAGGAGGCACTGAGGGCTGTCCAGCTTCATTCTGTCCGGGTCCAGCCTGTCACCTGCAAGTTCACTGTCTGGGAGCAGCGGGTGGAGGGCCCGGTGTGAGCGGGACGGTCAGACCGGCCTCTGCCGCCCACCCAGGGGCTCACTCGGGGCAGTGTTTGTGTGGGGGTTACTTCAGGCCCACTGGCCCCCATGCTGGGCCCTCTAGCCTGCTGGGGGGCGCGGGGAGAACTTTGTGGGGAGGGCTCGTCTCTCTGGAAAGAGGCTGCTTGGAGGGCCAGGTGAGCAGGCTGCAGGTCTAGATAAAAGCGGACACTGCGGGGCCAACACGACACTCTACTGATGGTCGTTTGTGATGACACAAGGCAGGGCTGAGACGGGGGCTCTGGGCCAGGGCGGCCCGTGCGGAAAGGAGTTGAGAGGCTGAGTGACTCGCCCAAGGCTGCTCTGCTAAGGGGCAGAGTGAGGTTGGGACCCAAGTTGGTCTCCCTCCCCAAATGCCAGGCCTTGACCTTCCTGGGGCAGAGGTGGCAGACCCCGGTCCTGAACACTGCAGACAGGGTATCTGGGCTGAGGTGCAACTGAGACCAGGACCCAGGACTCCTGCCCTAAGTCCTGCGGTGGCCGGAGCCTGGGGCAGATTCAAGCTGCCTCTGGAGGGAACTCTAGCTCCAGACCTGGCTACAGGTCCGGGTCCGAGGTGTTTCCAGATGCCCACCCTCTCTCAGGTGGAAAAGGCAGAGGGGCTGCTGGTGAACTCCTCCAAAGAAGCCTCTGTCCTGGCCCTCCTACCCCAGACCTACACCCTCCTCGCCTCCGAGACCCCCTACAACCCCCACCCCCGGCCCCAGGCCCACTTCCCCCCAACCAACCCCCACCTCCGCCACATCACCCTAGTCCTGCATCCCCCCAGCCCGCCTCCCCGCGCCCACTTGCCTTTCGTCGTGCAGCGGGCGGAGCAGTGCTGCCGACTGTGCGCTGAGCCGGCGTGCCCAGCCTTGCGCCGCGGCGTTCCGCGGGTTGCCATGGGGACCGCGGGCCTTTGTGATGTCCCGCCCCCCGGGGGGTGGGGGCGGGGTGGGCGGAGAGCCCAGGGCGTGGGGGTCGGGCGCCCTCAACCTGAGGGGCTGCGGGCAGGTCGCGCGGGGCTCGCTCCCCGCCCCAGGACCCGACTGAAGGAACCAACGAGTCTCAGCCCCGGGCCCGCCCCCAGGTTTCAGCTCAGACAGACCGTCCAGAGACTTCGCTCCCTTCCCTGGGACCGTCACGGCCTGAGCCCCGGCCGGGATGCCTCTTCAAGCCAGGGGACGCCACTTGCCTCCACCCCCTTGCAGGTCAGTGGTGGGGACCCTTCCAGGCTAGGGTGTCTGTCTCTGAGCTCCCCTCCCATTCTGTTCCGTGGCAAGGCCTGCCCCCCAGGGCACGCCCACCACTCCCGGTAACCTCAGTCTTGGGAGGAGGCTTTGCCGGGCTAAGCGCCCATCAGATGTCCTCTGGGTCCAGGCCTGGGAAGGGGTGCGTGGGCGCCCTGGGCGCTAACTCTGTAAGTTGTAGCTGTTGTGTCATTATTTAGGGGTCTGAAACGCAAGAGTTGGATTATTTGAAAGGGGGTGCTATCTGAAGGTTGAGAGGGAGGCTGGCACCTGGAAAGTGGTGAGAGGAAGCCGCCCGCAGCCCTGCGGCCCACCCACAGAGAGGGGGTGGGCGGCAGAGCAGTCTCCCCTCCTGCTCTGGGTCAGGCATGTCCTGGACCTCTGCCATCTCTGGCCCCATCTTTTTTTTTTTTTTTTTTTCTATTTCTTGTTACTCAGCTAAATTTTTAAAATTAAACTTTCAGTTTTGAGATAATTGTGGATTCACCTGCAGTTATAAGAAATAACACAGAGACCCCAAGCACCCTTTGCCCATTTCCCCCAAGGGGAACACCTAGCGGAGCTGTCCTACAAGATCACACCACGAGAGTGACCTTGACAGTCAAGACCCAGACGTCTCCTTCCCCACAGGGACCTCCCTGCGTCGCCTTCTACAGCCCACGAGACCCCACCCACCACGGCCCCACCCACCTAGACCCCGCCCCAGAGCCCCGCCCAAACGCAGGTTTCGGGAAACCCTCTTCCAGGCCCCGCCCCGACGCCGTCCTGGGACAGATCCCGGCCCAGACGCACGCGGCTCGGAGCGGTCGGGGTACCAGTGCTGCCTGCGAGACACCCTAGAGGTCGAGGAGAGCAGCGGCCGTCGTGTGGCCGGGGCTGGGGGGCCACCCTGTGCTGATGTGAGCACCGCGGGGAGCGGGCGGGGACCTCTGGAGCGACTCTCACCCGCCCCCCCTGCGCCAGCGAGGCTCCAGCGCTCACCGTCGCGCCGCGCCGCCAGTTTCTCCCCGTCGGGGTCCCCGAGCCCCGCTGCTGCACCCTTTCCGACCCCTGCAGGGCCTGGCGCACCGCCGGGCAGGGAGCCCTTCTTCAGGAAGCTGCTGACCTTCCTGTCCTTCTTCTGGGACAAGATCTGGCCGGCGGGCGCGCCGCGGTTCCCGAACCCGGACTCCGACGCCGACGTGGAGCCGGAACCCGCGGCAGCGGAGCCCCCCACCGCGGAGCCCTGCAACCCCCCGGCCCCCGCGCAGCTCTTCAGGGCGCTGACTTCACGGCGCGGAGCGCGGAGGACCTGAGTGTCAGCCGCGGGGAGAGGCTGCACGCACTCAGGGAGGAGGGCGGCTACATCCTCGCCCGCCGGCTCGCGGGCTGGCCCAGCACGGGGCTGGTGCCCATCACCTACGTGGCCAAGGCCGCCCCTGAGACGCTCTGGAACCAGCCGTGAGTACCGCCCCCTCTGGGGAGCTCAGGAGTAAGCCTGGGCACCCGATTCCGCTGGGAGGGAAGGTGGCAGGGACTCTGGCAGGCGTGGTTAAGCCGGGGGCGAGCCGGCTGGTGGGTGTGTGTGCGTGCTGCACTCGCCAGGCCCTCCTGATCGCACCCAGGGATTCAGGCCTGGCATCCAGCAATCTTTGCTGACGGGTCATTCCTTGGAGGGCAGGGGACTGGGGACTGGGATGCAGTTCTGAGTGAGACGGTGAGGACAGTAGTGAGCTTGTGCTGTGACGGGGTGAGGTGGTGACCCGGGGCTGGAAGGGGTGATAAGCTGGGTCACAGAGATGTCTTCGCCCACCCGTCTCACCTGTCCTCACTCACCTGGCCCCCTCCCCCTGCTCTGGGCCAGGTATGGGGCAAACATGGCCCTGGCCTTTGGGATTGCTCCCAGAGAGGCTCATTTGGAGGCTGGATCCAGGTGGGGGAGCCCACCCATTGCCCTGAGTGCCCTCGGCCCCTAGGGCCAAGGCAGTCTACAGGTGGGGAGAGGCTGGCACAGACACTTGTCTGTTTGCATGCCAGTCTGTGATCATGGGGGGGAAGCAGAGGCTGGGCGCTCTTCCAGAGGAGGTGACCTCTCGGCGCAGGCTCAGGGTCCGCAGGACAGGGTAGCCTCCTGGCACAGCTGTGTGCCAGCGCTGAGCAGGGCCCTGCCCTGTGGCTGTGGACACAGTGCCCTGTGGCTGTGGACACAGTACTGGGCCTCAAACGTTCGATCCACGCCCTGGGCGTGGTCCTTCCCCGTCTTTCTCCTGAACGTCTCGGCCACTGTAATCCCTGGCTTCTATTTATTTATTTTATTTATTTTTGGCTGCGTTGGGTCTTCGTTGCTATGCGGGCTTTCTCTAGTTGCAGCGAGCAGGGGCTACTCTTCGTTGCGGTGCGCGGGCTTCTCATTGCGGTGGCTTCTCTTGTTGCGGAGCACGGGCTCTAGGCGCACGGGCTTCAGTAGTTGTGGCTCGTGGGCTCAGTAGTTGTGGCTCGTGGGCTCTAGAGCACAGGCTCTGTAGTTGTGGCACATGGACTTAGCTGCTCCACGGCATGTGGGATCTTCCCAGACCAGGGCTGGGACCCATGTCCCCCACGTTGGCAGGCGGATTCTTAACCACTGAGCCACCAGGGAAGTCCCATCCCTGACTTCTAGATGGAGGGGGCGCCAGCTGGGGAACCCTGGGGCAGAGACGCCTCTTCCCAGCCCCAGCACCAAGAGGTGAAATGCTGGCTGAGAACAGGCCAGAAGCTGGTTGGTGAACGGGGCCAGCAAAGCGAGGCTCAGCTGCCCAGACCTTGCCCTGACGCAGGCCCCTGGTCTTGCACCAAGCTCGGTCTCTGCCGACCAGCAGCAGGTCTCAGCTTCACTCAGGCCACCTTCAGCATCCTGGGGGCCCCTCAGCATTCCCACAGTCTCCTGGGGGATTTGCATCTGGGGGAAAAGCCTGATTCCCAGGAAGGTGCCTTCTGAGAGGACTCCAGGCCACCACCCCACAGCCAGCCGTTCTGATGGGTAGGGGCCTACAGTCATCCCAGGTGGAGGACGGACCCCGAGAGCAGCTCCTGGAGGCGGCTGGCAGGGTCCTGGGGGAGGGGAGGGGCTGCTGGGAGGAAGAGCTAATGACTGTGTGTCTGGGCTGAGATGCAAGGGCTGCCACACTCGTGGTGTCCTCAGCCCCAGCTACCTGGCTCCTGTCCCCAGGCCGGCGGGCCGGGGAGACCCCTCAACCCCCACAGAGAGGCTCACTGCTCTCCAGCTGCAGGGCCCCCGGTCTTGTCGCCCACTGCTGCACACTCCGGGGACGGGCTCCAAGAACGTCGCGGAAGGCGGGATGTGCGCGGGGGCTGGGCCCAGCCCCCCAGGCCCCGAAGTGGGTCCAGGGGAGGGGTGGGGTGGGAAGCACTGCTGTCCAGGGAAGGCCCCCTGTAGCCCTTCCCGTGGGAGAGGCTCTCCTGGCTAGAGCGTCCCAGACAGCAGGCCCGGCTGCAGGAGGAGCCCGGCAGCTGCACGGGGCTGTGTGTCCTGCTCCCACATCAGTGTGTCCCCAGCCTGCCATCCAGCCAGGGCTCGTCTCGGGAGACCCAGGTCCACAGGTCCTTGACACTTCCCCGTGTGTCTGCTGATTTCCCCCCCAACATCCCTCAGGCCTGTGCCGCTCTGCCCCCCATCACCCCACCCCTTCCTGCCTCCAGCCTCAGCCCAGACCCCCGACTGACTCTGGCTCCTTCCCTGTAGCCCCCCAGGGTGGGCACAGGCCTCTGTGCCAGGGCAGGCCTGTCTCAGCCGCTGATCTGCAATATCAGATCACCCCAGGCTCCAGCAGCACCCGCCCGCCAGCTTTGCCTACCTGGTCCCCTCTTTGGGGGGCACCCCCACCTGTGTCCAGTCCCCGATGACTCCAGAGGCTGGGCCCTGGGGGCTGGGGCAGGTGTGGATCCCGGACTGGGTCCCCAGTACCGGGAGCCAGGTGTTCCTTCTCCCTCTCACCTGCGCGGAGTGGGCCTCTGGGGCCTGGCCCGTGGTGGGCAGGGCTTGCTCGGGGCTGGGCTGGTGTGGGGACCCCTGGGCCTGCCCTTTGCAGCGAGTACTTCAGTGGCATCAGCCGAACCCAGGCCCAGCAGCTGCTCCTGCCCCCACCCAGCGCGCTGGGGGCCTTCCCCGTGCGGCCCAGCGAGAGCAGCCATGGGGACTACTCCCTGTCAGCTACCAGGTGCCCTTGACCTTGGGGTGGTTGCTTCCCAGGCAGTGCCAGCCCCCAACCCGCCTCGGACCCGACAGTATGCATCACCTGGTTGGGGTGGCGGGAGGGTCAGGGCAGGCTGCAGCCGAGATGTGGCCTCCGTCTCTGTGCCCTCCCAGTCTGGGCCCGGACCAAAGTCCACCACTACAGCATCCCCACAGCAGCCACCGGCAGCCTCTCCCTGCAGAAGGACCAGCTCGTCCCCAGCCTGGAGGAGCTGCTGGCCTATTGCAAAGCCCACTGGAAGCTGCGACAGCCCTGTGAGCCCCAGGTGGGCCCATGCCCACCCCCCTACCTGCCAGGTTGCCCCTCCTGAGACACTGTCCAGCACGCGTCCAGCTGGCCCACTGGGTGCTGCCAGGGGGGGACCTGATGAAGCCTGGGAGCAGGTGCCCCAGTGACTCCTCCACACTCTGATTCATCCCTGTGGGTTATATTTCTTTTTAAAAATTAATTAATTAATTAATTTTTGGCTGCGTTGGGTCTTCATTGCTGTGCGTGGGCTTTCTCTAGTTGTGGCAAGTGCGGGCTACTCTTCGTTGCAGTGCGCGGGCTTCTCATTGAGGTGGCTTCTCTTGCTGCGGAGCATGGGCTCTAGGCGTGCGGGCTTCAGTAGTTGTGGTGCACAGGCTCAGTAGTTGTGGCTCGCGGGCTTAGTTGCTTCACGGCATGTGGGATCTTCCCAGACCAGGGCTTGAACCCGTGTCCCCTGCATTGGCAGGTGGATTCTTTTTTTTTTTTTTTTTTTTTTGTGATAAGCAGGCCTCTCACTGCTGTGGCCTCTCCTGCCGCGGAGCACAAGCTCCGGACGCGCAGGCCCAGCGGCCGTGGCTCATGGGCCCAGCCACTCCGCGGCATGCGGGATCCTCCCGGACCGGGGCACGAACTTGTGTCCCCTGCATCGGCAGGCGGACTCCCAACCACTGCGCCACCAGGGAAGCCCGGGCAGGTGGATTCTTAACCACTGCGCTGCCAGGGAAGCCCAGGTGTTATATTTCTATGGGATTCTCTGGGGTGGGGGGAAGATGAGGCCTGTAGGATGCCCTCCCACCCCGCCCAGCCCTGTAGAGCGGCCAGGAGGGGAGGGCAGGTTGGGGAAGGCGCCCACGGCAGCCCCAGGCCAGTGCGGAGGTTGTGGGAGGAGATGCCAGTGGGGATGGCGCCACACCTGCGCTGGAGCCGTGGTACCTGCGCCTGTCCCAGGTGAGCGGTCCTGCCGGGGGACCGGGCAGCCATCTGGTTCCTCTGGTCTCTTAGTGACAGTCCGGACAGGGGCAGTAACGAGCGCTTGTGGATGGATGCCTGCCGCCAGCAAAGGTGCCATTAGGTCTGGAAGCAATTAGGGCCAGGCCTCCGGAGGTCAGCACCCGGGCCCCCTGCCCCGGCCAGGGCCAGAGTTGAGCATGTGCTGGGGCGCAGGGGCAGAGGGCCAGAGGCCTGGGGCCCCAGGAGCAGCTGCCCACTCTGCCTAGGGAGCCATGGGCAAAGGCCCTGAATGCCCCCCACACCCGCAGAAGCCCCCTGAACAGGACGAGTGGCAGCGACCCCGCTCTGCGTTCACCCTGCGGAGGAAGCTGGGCGAAGGCTACTTCGGGGAGGTGTGGGAAGGCCTGTGGCTGGACTCCATGCTCGTGGCGGTCAAGGTCATCAGACCAGGTGGGTGGGGGCCCCCTGGAGCCTGGGGCAGTGGCGGTGGGCAGCAGGAGCACAAGTATGTGGGCCTCTGGGACTTCGAGGCCCGCACAGCCCAGGAGCAGAGCTTCCGGGCAGGGGACCTCTTCCATGTGGCCAGAAAGGAGGAGGAGTGGTGGTGGACCGTGCTGCTGGACCGGGTGGGCAGGGCTCTGGCCAAGGAGACGGTGGGGTTGGAGCCGTGAGTCTCCCCGCGGCCCTCGTGGGTCACTCCAAGTTGCCCGTCCCTGGGCCCTGCAGGGCGTCTATCGGGACAGAGCTCTGCACCGCTGTGGCTGGGCTCTGGGTGCGGGCAGGGACCCTGGGCTGCCAAGGAGGGTGGCCCGTGGCTCTGTCTCCCTGCCCCCCCAGTGGGGCTGGGCCTACCATCCTGGCCTTGGGATCCCTGGCCGGGCTTCTGCTGTGTGACCTCTGGGGATGGGGGCTGCAGAGGCTCCGGCCCCTCCTCCGTGCCGGGACCCAGAGAAGGGCAGCCAGCTGACAGTGAGTCCAAGGCAGAGCCTGGGCCTTTTGGGGCGTGAAGGCTCGCTCACCTTCCAAACTCCGGAAACCAGCCTGCTGGCCTAGTCAGGGAGCGGGAAGGCCACTGCGACAGGCCTGCCCGGGGGTGGGCCACAGACCTGCTGCCCGTACCAGCACGGCTGCCCATCGCTGGCAAGGTGGCTCCCAGAGACGACTGTGGGCCTGAGGGCGGCCCAGCAAGCTTGGGCCACAGGCGCAGCCCGGCGTGCGTGTGTCCTCGCGACCCCAGGTGGTTCCCTGAGCTCTGGACGGGAGGGTCTGGGGGGGGGGATTCCCACGCCCCCCCCCCCCCCCGTGTGCCTGTGCACGCCACTCATTGAGCACCTGCTGTGCTGGAGCCGACGCGGGCAGGGTCGTCCCTCCTGGGGGGAGACACTAAGCATGGTGCAGACAGGACCATCTCAGGCAGGGCCCCCGACAGTGACAAGGCAGGGGCCGGCACTGCCAGTGCAGAGGCCGCGGGCCCTGGGAACCCAGCACACTCGAGAAGTGGAAGGAGGCAGGGTGGTTCGTGGGGGGTGGGGCAAATGGGAGAGATTCCAGAGGTGCTGGATTGGTGGGGGTGGCCCGTGGACCCCACGGGGCTCAGTGCTGGGCAGTGGTCTTCCGTGCAGGGACCCACGTTCCGATGGGGCCTGAGGGAGCCGAGGTCGCAAAGGGCGGGGCGGTTGGCAGCAGAGGTCCCCTGGGAAACTCCGCAGGCCCAGCCCTGCCCTGGCGCTGGGAGCTGGGGTGTGAGAATGCCTGTGCACGTGTGTGGGTGCATGTGCGTCCCCAGGTCCCACGGTGCCAGAGCATGGCGTGCCTGTGGCCCGGGTACACAAGGCGGCCACAGAGTCACAGAACGATGTGGTCCAGGAGAATGGCCACAGAGCCACGGCCGAGGTCGGGGAGGGTTGCTGTACCCACAGGATGGGGGGCTCTGTCCGCACAGACGGGGGACAGTCCGGGAAGGGTAGTGGGAGGGGCCTTCTCCACTTCTGGGTCACCAGGGTCTTTCCTGGGGTCCAGAACTGGCCACTTGGGACATTTGGGGTCGGTGATGGGCAAAGAAGGGGCCTTTGGGTCAGTGAGTGTCCGCGGGCAGCTGTGGGCCGGGGTTGGGGGCACGAGGAGGCAGCGGATCAGGTGGGCTGGGACTTGGTGGGGGGCACAGGCAGGGAGCCGTGTGGCTCAGGGTCCCCCCGCCCCGCAGGTGGTTCTTTGGCCGGATCTCTCTCTCGGAAGCCCTGCACCGACTGCAGGCCACGGGCAATGAGCTGGGGGCCTTCCTGATCCGGGTCAGCGAGAAGCCGGGCGCCAACTGCGTCCTCTCGGGTGCCCGCTTCCCGCCCCTGCCCGCTCCGCAGCCCCACCTGGGCCTGACTTCGGGGCTCCTGGTCCCTAAGCCCTTCGTGCATGCAGAGCCCGGCCCCTCCGGCCTGTCCCCTCCACTGCGCTGTGACGTCCAGGCCCTGCTCTGGGAGCTCTGACCCTCAGTGGGTGCAGGCCCTGCGGCCTGGGTGCCTTCCCCGGGGTCTGGCCGGTTCTCTCCTTTCCGCGTTGGGGGCACCCCTGCCAGTGGGCCTCTCTCAGCGCCTGTTCACAAGCGTCCCCTCCGTCCGGTGCGGGACCAGCAGACCGTTCGCCACTACAAGATCTGGTGGCAGGACGGCCAGTTGCACCTCAACGAGGCTGTGTCCTTCCTCAGCCTACCCAAGCTCGTGGACCACCACGAGGCCCAGAGCCTGTCCCACGGCCTGTGGCTGACCTCGCCCCGCCGAAAGGTAGGGCCCTGCCCCCAACAGGGACACAAACCCTCGGGTGGAGGTGGGTGTGGGTCCTGACTCCCTGACTGGCTGGGGGACCCCTGGGAACACTCAGCCCAGGGACTCTGGCTACGTGGGAACCGTGGTTGTACAGAGCCGGGCGCGGGGGGACGGTGGGCAGGGGACGTGTCCTCCTTTGCCCAGTCACTCTCACCCTTGGGCCAGCTAGAGGTCAGCTGTGCTCCTGCTGCGTCCTGAGTCTCTGGGCTGCTGGGAGCTCGGGCCACGTGCCCCGGCGAGCAGCCAGACGGGAGTTTTGTGTGGGTGGCAGTCAGGCCAGTGTCGCTGGCCCAGAGCAGGTGCGGGGGAGGGGTGGTGGTGGCCTTTGTTTGCAGGACACAGCAGGGGTCAGCCAGGCTTGGGGCAGTCCCTGGGAGAGCCTGGCCACATGCCGGACACTGGGACCCTCCCAAGCAGGACGTGGCCCTACATTTGATGATAGACCAGGGGCTGACTTCCCGAGGATGGGGGCCCCCGCCCCGTGTCCCTGCAGCATGAGCTGGAGCCCCTGCCCCACTGTGACGATTGGGAGAGGCCTCGGGAAGAGTTCATGCTCTGCAGGAAGCTGGGCTTCCGGCTACTTTGGGGAGGTCTTCAAAGGGCTCTGGAAGGACAAGGTCCGAGTGGCCATCAAGGTGATCGTCCGAGGTGAGCGGGCTCCAGGCCGGGGACTTCTGGCTTTACTCACGGGGGTGGGGCAGCCCAGCAGCCCTGGGCCCTGACGCCCTGCCAGCCACTCGCTGCCCTAACTTGGATCACCTGTGGCACCTGCCGCGGTGTCCGGGTGGCATTCTCCTTTCATGCTGTTATCTAAATGCATTTATCTTAAAAGGGAATTTTAAATTCTTCATGTAAATGGAAGGAAATCCATTAAAATAAGTAGATCACTAGAAATCTGAAAAGGTTCATCTAAAATCTTCTTGGGACCCACCAGAGGTTGGGATCGCCCACTTCAGGAACCAGGGGCCCAGGGGTGCAAGGGAACACCCTTGGGAGGGGTTGTTCCAGCTCCACGTCTGGCTTGGGCAGGCATAAACCACATGGGGGTGTCTGTGGTCCCTGGGGTGTGGGGAGAGCAGCTGGTGGGCACAGTGGACCCTTGTGTGAACAGCGGGGGCCAGGCTGTGTCTGCCCTGGCATCCTGGCTTGGGAGCTGGGGCGTCGGGGAGGGCGCCCACATTTCCTGAGCCGCTGCTGCGTGCGGGCGGGGGGATGGGTGGGACAGGGGCTCAGCTCCTCCGAGGGCTGCACCCAGCAAGGCCACCCGCCTGCCCCGACAGCTGAGCTTCTGCGTCGGCACACGTTCTAGTCGGAGATCCAGGCCATGAAGAAGCCGCGGCACAAGCCCATCCTGGCACTGTGGGGGACCCTGGGTACATCATCACAGAGCTCCTGCCCAAGGGGAGCCTGCTGGAGCTGCTGCGGGGTGAGCGGGGTTGGGGGGACCAGAATGACTCGTGCCGCTGGAGGGAACGGGAAACAGGCACAGAAAGAAAAAGAAAACCCGCCCCCGCCCCCGCCTGCCCCCGCTCCTCCCCCCCCCACCCGCCTGCATGCCATTCACCAGACAGCCTGGGATTGCTCATCAGCCTTTTCTGTTTTAAGAAAGGATTTAAAATATCCTGTGATAAATGTACCATCCGTTCATTGCAGGAATTTGACAAAATACAGATAAGAACAAAGACAAGAAAAGCCACTCATCATTCCTACACCTTCGGTGAACTGAGGCCATTTTAATCAAACGCTTGGCGTGGCCTGCCCCCACCCCCCACTTCTGGAACACACAGGCCTGGTTCTCACTGCTGTTCTCTCTTCCTAGAAGGCGCTGTCCCTCCTTCTGGTGTTTGTCTGCTTACACACTCACACTTGCACACACGCGCTCACACACCACGTATCTCGTTGCTGCACAGACCTCATCATCTATAACAAGCCCCGGTGTTTCATTAAACACCCAAACCAGACAGTCGCAGCCAGTTCGTGGAGGCGCCATTGTATGCAGATGCAGCCCAATTTCAGAGACGCTGAAATGGGAGAACCGTGCACCGTAGGATAAATGACACCCAGTATGCATATGTGTGTATCTGGGGGTATATTTTATTTTATTTATTTTTAACATCTTTATTGGAGTATAATTGCTTCACAGTGCTGTGTCAGTTTCTGCTGTATAACAAAGTGAATCAGCCATATGCATACATATATCCCCATATCTCCTCCTCCTTGCGTCTCCCTCCCACCCTCCCTATCTCACCCTGGGGGGTATATTTTAATACGGCCACATTTGCAGTGCTTTTCACTTGATCATTGCAAGCAGTTTCCTGTATCACTAATTGTTCATCAGAAATGAAATCCTGACGGTCTCTGCACCACCACGTGGATGTGCCACGTCCACTCAGGTGCCTGTTGAAAACTTTTGAGGTTTTTAACCGTGTAAATAATGCTGTGATGAACATCTTTGTACATACGTCTTTGAGTTCCTATTGCTTCAGTGTGGATTCCCAGAAGGAAATTCCAAAGGGTATGTATGGACTGTGGTAACTCTGGTACCTAACAGCTCTCCACAAGGGCTGCAGTGGGTCCACAGTTCCAATTTTAAACCAGCCCATCTGCCCTTTGTCCCAGCCCCACCCCTGAGCGCAGGAGTCTGCAGAGAGGACTTGGCCCTGGCTGGCCCCACTCACGCTGGCTTCCCCTGGCCTCTGCAGACTCCGATGAGAAAACCCTGCCCATCTCGGAGCTGGTGGGCATTGCAGCACAGGTGGCCGGGGGCATGTGCTACCTGGAATTGCATAATTACATCCACGGGGATCTGGCCGCCAGGAACATCCTCGTGGGGGAAAACAACATCTGCAAAATCGGGGACTTGGGGCTGGGCAGGCTCATCAAGGTAGGGCCAGGGGAGGGCGGAGAGCAGAGGGTGCCGGGAGCTGGAGGTTCCCGTGGGCCTTCCGCCCTCAGGTGAGATGTGGGCTGTGGAGCCCGAGCTGGATCTTTTTTTTTTTTAAATTATTTTATTTTTGGCTGCATTGGGTCTTCGTTGCTGCACGCAAGCTTCCTCTAGTTGGGGCGAGTGGGGGCTACTCGTCATTGTGGTGCGCGGGCTTCTCATTGCAGTGGCTTCTCTTGTTGCAGAGCACAGGCTCTAGGCGCGCAGGCTTCAGTAGTTGTGGCACGTGGGCTCAGTAGTTGTGGCTCGTGGGCTCTAGAGTGCAGGCTCAGTAGTTGCGGCACATGGGCTTAGTTGCTCCGCGGCATGTGGGATCTTCCCGGACCAGGGATCGAACCCGTGTCCCCTGCATTGGCAGACAGATTCTTAACCACTACGCCACCAGGGAAGCCCCCGGAGCTGGGTCTTAACGGGATCAGGAGGCCCCTGGGAGGGCAGTGCAGGCACTTGCCTGAGTCCAGGACAGCTACACGGGGCCAGCTCGGGCGCCCAGCGGCTGGGGGCAGCACAGCAGGGCATGGTGCGCAGGTGGCAGGGCGTGGGGGGAGCGGGCCCACCCCTCACTCGCCCTTGGCCAGTGTCCTGCTTCCATGCTCAGCCTGGCCCAGCAGGCAGGTGATACCAGCACCTCCGGGACTCTCAGTCACACGCTGAGAAGTTGAGGGGCTCCTTGAATCGTGATGCCCCAGAGCTAAGCGTCAGCCTTTCCAGTGTGCTCCGCGAGCGGGCCCCAGCGCCACGCCAGCTTGGCTGCTGACCCACCGCCCCTCCCGGTGTCTCCTTGCAGCTCACTTCTGGAGAAACTCTGCCCCTTGTCCTGGGAAGCTCTCTGCTGGGTTTTGCGACTATGGTCCTCTGGGGCAGGGCCTGTTGGGGCGGGTTCTGCCTGCTCAGCTCCGGCAGCACGGGTCCCAGGGAGCCCTGACGCAGTGTGGGTCCCGACCGCACACTTGCCCACCAAGCACTGGGCTCCCCGAGCCTGTCCATGCTGTGGGGAGGGAGGGTGCAGGCAGCCCCCAGGCCCGCCCCCAGCGTGTCTGATCGCAGAACGTCTACCTCTTCCATGACCACAGCATCCCTTACAAGTGGACTGCCCCCGAGGCACTCTCCCGAGGGCATTACTCCATCAGATCTGACACCTGGTCCTTCGGGGTTCTCCTCCATGAGATTTCCAGCAGGGGTCAGATGCCCTGTCCAGGTACTGGGCACCCAGTGTTGCCAACTGCGGGCAGGGCGGGAGGGGGCCGTCACCTGGACACGGCCCCTGCACCATCACTGGGTGCCTGATGCCTTCCAGGCGTCACCGTCCAGTGGGAGGGCGTTAGAAGTGAGTGCCAGGGATGCAGAGGGCGAGGGCACAGCCCAAGGCTTCCTGCGGGAGCGGGGGCGGCACTGGCCTCCCTGCCTCCACAGTCCCTCTTGTCCTGCCTGCCACAGGCATGTCCATACCTTCCTGAGGGTAGAGGCGGGCTACCGCATGCCCTGCCCCCTGGAGTGCCCACCCACCACACACACAAGCTGATGCTCTCGTGCTGGCACAGGGACGCCGAGCAGAGGCCCCGCTTCAAAGGGCTGCGGGAAAAGCTCTCCAGCCTCAGAAGGTACGAGAACCTGCTGCATCGGCCGCCTCCTTGACACTGCCTGAAGGCCAAGCCAGCCCTCGTGAGGGGCCTGAGCAACCTCGGATCATGGGAGTGGGCTGACCCAGATTTACTGAGGATTTGCCGAAGGTACCAACAGCTCCCAGAATCAACCGGACACTCCCGAAAAGGGCCTTGGGCAGCCCTGGGCCCACCTGTTGCCCAGTGCAGCCAGGAGCTGGGACTGCCCCTTCGCCTGACACCAGCTCCTGGCAAGTGCTGGGACCTCCACAGCCAACACCTGCCCTGGGGCTCCAGGAGCCAGGTCACCCCTCCTTCCACTCCTCCGAAGGGAGTGGACCTGTCCCTGGTCCTGACCCAAAGCCCACCGGCTGTCAGGACCAGGGCTGAGCTTCCGGGCCGTGCGCGGTGGGGACCGAGGCTTTGGCTGCACTCCCTGTGCCCTCTGGCCTTGCCTGAGACCTGGATATAAGGGGGTGTGGACCCCCCAGTCCTCTGTGGAGACAGGGGCACTGACGCCTGCTCCCCGGGGCCAGCCGCTGCTCCTATCCAGCTGCCCCTGGGGGGGCTGGGGGCCACGTCTGGACACTGTGACCGAAAGGACTGGGTGGGGGTCAGGCTAACTGTGCCTGGACACATTTGAGGGGAGGGAGAAGGTGCAGCCTTTCGGGGCCACGAGCCACCCAGATGCCTTGGGATGGACTCCCGACTCCCGTGACTTAGAGCGGAGCTGGGGCGGGGTGGCCAGCTGAGCCCAGCCTGCTAACCAGTGGAGACCACCCCTCTAGACCCCTGCCCTCACACCAAGCCTCCGTCCGCTCCCTCACTGAACTGCCCTCTCCTGACCCCAGGCCCCGGTCAGTCTCTGCCGGCCATTGAGGCATGTGGACGCCACCAGCCTACCCCCCCCCGCCTGCCCCCAGGAGGCCAGCAGAGGATGAGACCACTCCCCAGCCACACACAGAGCTCCCAAGTAGGACTCTGCCCAAAGCTGGGCTGCCCCGGGTGGGGCCCCGTAGAGCCTCCCACACCCCCTTCCCCTCACCCTTAAAGTTTTGGCTGCCGGGGGCCCTGCTCAGAGTGTGCCTTACAAGAGGCTACAGGAGACGCCGCCCTTACTGGAAGGCACGTGGGAGAGAGCAGGGCGCGTGAGCTGCTCCACACCAGGTTGAGGACGGCCTCCTCGAGGGCTCCGGACCCAAGCCAGAGACCCTGTCTCCTGCCGCGGCAGCAGGGGCCGAGGCGGGCTTACTCCGAGGACCCCGACCTCAGTGGCTGCCCTGGGACTGCCTGCTCTCCCCGGCTCCCCAGGATAGCAAGGCACCCCACCTCTTCTCAGATACAAGGCTCCACACTCACCGGAGCTGTCTGCCCACGTGAACCGGAGCCAGATCTCGGAGGTGGCCCGCTAGGGAGGGACCCCAGGAGGGCCCAGGAAGTGAGAAGTTTGAGGGGTTGGTGACTCCTCCCGCGGGGGTGGGGGTGGCATGGAGCTCACACACACACCATGTGGCTGCTGGCTGCTTGTTTATTTTCTACTCGGTGCAAGGCACAGGTTAGAGGGTGCCGGGAAGGCTCTCATGTGGCTTGGACAGTAAAGAGTGGAGTTCTCTCAACTTCCTTTTTGGTGTTTTGCTGTTTTGATATTAAAAACCCAACTGCTTGTGTTGGCTGCAGCCTGATCACTCTCAGGGAGGGGAAGGAGGGGGGCTCTGATGAGCCCAGTGCCTGGGGAGGAAGCCCGCCCGGCAGCTGGTGGTGGCCACTCAGGACGGGGGCTTGGAGTTGGTTTGGCCAGGCTGGCCGCCAGGCTGCTGCTTCCCCACGGCTTCCCGAGCCAGGTCACAGGTGATCATGCCGGTGGAGGCCTGGGCTGGTTCTGAGCTGGAGGAGAGCACGTGGTCAGAGGCTGCTACCACCTGCCCCCCCCCACGGCCCCCAGGAAGGTGGACTCACTGCGCTGGGGACTCCAACACTGTGGCCATGAACGGGAGAGTGGACTTCCCGAAAAAGAAGCTGGCCCACCAGTGTCCCGGGTCAGCTCTGGGGAGACCTGAGAGAAGCAAAGTGAGGTCACGGTACTGTTACCCACCCCCTCCAGTCAGTCCCTGGGTACAGCCAGGGGTGGACCTGCGCTCACCGGGGTGGCGGGGGATGCCTTCCCCAGGGTACTCGGCACTTCCGCAGGAGCTGTTACTGGAAGTGGAGCCCAGGCGGCCTGGAGAGAAGAGGCCAGGTCAGCTCCACAGGGCACTGAGCCCCCAGCCCACCGGACCAAGGTCTGGCTTTGCCTGTCAGCACAGGCAATGCCAGGGGTCCTTAGCCGCTCACTCCCCACTCGGATACGGATTCTCAAGGAACTGGAGCTGACACCACAAGCTGGGTGGGGGAGCGCGGGTCAGACTTGGTGGGGGGGCGGGCAAGGGGCTTACTTACGCCGGTAGTAGTCGTGGGTGGCCACGAGTGAGCCGCTGGAGGGGATGGCTGCCATGCTCTTGCTTGTGGGCTGGTGGAAACCTGCGCACGCGGGGGTCGGGGAGCCCCTTCGGTCACCGCTGCCTCTCGCGAAGGGCACTCCCCACCCGGACCACAGGGTCAGCCGCGTGGGTTCCCGGGAGGGGCGGACGCCAGGTTTGTTTACCGAGCCGAGGCGGGGCTCCGGAACTCCGGGACCGCCCTCTCCGCGCGGGCGGCTCTAACCAGCCCGAACAGGCCGCGCGGGACAACAAAGGCGCTTTGTGCGCGGGGCCGCCGGCCTGGGGCTCCGGGAAGCGGCCCTGCCTGCAGCCGGCGCGCTCCCAGCTCCGCGCCCCGGGCCCTGCCCGCCGCCCCCTCCCACCCGCGCTCTTCGGTCCTCCCGGACGCCGAGCGGTCCGCCCCGCCAGCCGTCGCTCCTATTCGGGCCGCTAGACTCCACCCACGCGCCGCCCGGGCCCTCACCTCGGCGGCGACCCCTCGCGGGCCTCGGCGCTCGATCACGGACGGCGGGAACCGGGGCGCTAGGCCACTGAGTCCATCGGCACAGGAGACTGCGGCCGACGGCTCCACGACCCAGACGCGCCGGGCGCGCACGCGCGGACGCGCCCCCTTATATGGCGGCACCGCCCCGGGCCCTGCGAGCCCCGCCCCGATCCAGGCCCCGCCCCAGCCCCGGCGAGGCCACGCCCCTGCTAGGCTCCAGTCCCGCCCAGGACCCCTGCGAGGCCTACTAGGCCGCGCCCCAAGCTCAGCCTGGCCCCGCCCCGCCCTGCCCTGCCCCGCCCCCGTGGCTTGGCCCTAGCTGGCTGCCCTTGGAGAAAGTCCAGCCCTGCAGCGTCCGTCCGACCTGGGCTGCCCGGGCAGCGCATCCAGGCCTGGCCTGGGCTTGGGGTGGTTAAATAACCGCTGCCCCAGTCCTAGAGCAGGGCCTGTCTCCCTCCCACCTCTCGTCCCACCTTCCCGGGCCCTGGCCATCCTTTTGGACCCAGGCCTGCTGCTGGTCCAGCCTGTCTCCACCTTTCCAGCTCCGTGGAGGCGGCGGGGGTGCCGGACGGTGGCCCCTGCACTTCCGGTCTGTTTCTGCCGCTGCCCCCAGTCCTGGGCTGAGCCCCGCAGGCCCAGCCCTCGCAGTGCCCCTCTGCTCTGGCCTTCTCTGCTCAGGATGGGGCACTCCCCACTCTCACCCATACTGGGGGGACATCTGCTCAACCAGACGTGGGCCCCCGCCAGCGGGTGCCCTCCCCCAGCTGTCGGCCTGGGTGCCACCCAGAACGAGCTGTGTGCCTCTAGCTTTCCAGCCCTTCAGGGACCTCATTGCAGGTGGGAAGCTGGGGAGCCCACCCATGTCTCCCTCACAGCTCTGGGGGCTCTGGAACCCACTCCCCGTTCTCAGTGCCAGCTTGCATCCAGCTGCTTGCAAGGCATGGGTGGGGGAGGAGGGAGAGAGGAAAGGAGGGCAGGCAGAGGGGAAGCTTATGTCAGTGGGTGGGGTAAAGACCTCTGTTTGGGGATGTCACCAGTAGCTGGAGGCGAGGCCCCCAGTTTTGGGCAGCCCCAGAATGTTCCGTGCAGGGCCTGGGCCCTGCCACACCCTGGCTCTTCAACCGGGAGGAGGACTTCCTTTCCAATGTGGAAATCGGCCTTCCCCGCCCCCCCCCCCCGACCCCTAGCCTCCCTCTGTAGGGAGGAGAAGTCCCCCTGTCCTCTCCCTGGCTCTTTGGCACTAGGCCCTAGCTGGGCAGTCTCGCCCCTGCTGGCTGGGAGGGTCTCAGGAGATCTGTGGTGGCTTCGGTGGGGGGCCATCAGGAAGATCCCATAACCCCCTGGGCTGGGCCCTCTATATCCTCACACCCCCTCAAGGACCCCTCCAGGATTCCTGAGCCTCAGTCCAACTTCTCACTCAGGAGACGGAGAAACTGAGGCCCCAGGAGGGGAGCAGCCTTGCTGCCCCTGAATGTAACCCTTTATTGGGCTGTGTGGGGGTCAAAGCTGCTGACCTCCTAACTGCGACCTGGCTTGGGTTGCAGTGTGGCCAGGGGACCCTGGAGGAGGTGCAGCTACCTGGCCCAGGTGACTCTCATTCCTTCTCGGCCTTCCCCGTCTCTTCCTGGTGTCCCCATGGACTGGACCTCTGCTGGTCACCGGGAAAAGGACGGTTCCAGCGTCTCTCCCTGCCACCCATCCAGCCACATCTTTCATGGGCTTCCAAGATAACCGTGGTTCACAGCGAGGGTCAGCTGGATTGCTCATAGCCGTGAGACAAGACCCTGAAGGAGGGACGCGTGGCCCCCCAAGCCCTCACCCCAACCTCCCTTCACAGCCAGAGACCTTTGCTTCCCAGGGTCACCACAGGCACGGCCTGGCCGTCTTCCTGCCCTCCTCCAGGGCGTTAATTCTGGATGGTGACTTTACTGCAAATCAGATTTAATTCTTAAGGGCCATTTGCCATCCCCCACTCCTCCCATGCTCACCAAACCCTGAGCCTGGTCATGGATCAAATGTACCAGGGCCCTGTTGCTCGGTTGTTGGCCACTTGGGTCCATGTGGGCTCTGGCCATCAGCTCTGCTCAGGGCCTCACAGAGCTGCCCACTGTGCGGGGCAGCCTCTCCCCTCTGGTCTCAGCTCTGCTGCCAGCCCCTGACCACGTGTTTGCCTGGGATGGGCAGCAGAGCACCCTCACCCCAGCCCACCGACTTGCCCGGTTGCACGTGTCTACCCCTCCTGCCCACCCCTGAGACACACCAGCGGTTGGAAGCTGGCAGCATCGGGGCCGTCCCCAAGTGGGGGGCAGCCCCCGGCGAGCTCGAAGCACGATTGGATTGGGTGTTGTGTGGTTTGCGAAGGTGGCGGGTGCCAGCCCTGGCCGCGTGCTGGGGAAACTGAGGACAAGGGCACCGCCTTCGTGGGTTTGTGGTAGGGACACAGGAGCCAGGCAGGGGCGCTGACAGGGGTCTCTGAGTGAGACGGGGACCCTGACTGGACCGTGTGCTGCTCTGTTCACCCAGTGCTTGGGTTGGCTGAGCACCTACTGTGTGCACATGGCTCGGCCGGGCATGGGGAGTGGGGGTGAGTCAGGTAGGCGCCCCTTCCAGCAGAGGGGCAGGCCTAGAAGGAGGGTCCCCACTCGGTGAGGGGGGACAGGAGAGGGGTTGTCAGGCTTCAGCTGAGGGGGAGCTGCGGAGGGCCCAGTGCTCAGAGCTGCCGGGCAAGAGCAGGGGGGCTGCTGGCCTTGGACGGGGTGGGGGGCCAGTGGCAGGACCTGCAGTGGGAGAGGCAGCCAGGCCTGAGGGCTCACTGACAGGGCAGATTGGTCAGTGCAGTTGACATCAGGAGGATGGAATGTTCCAGCAAGACCCAGGCTTGTCTTGCTCTGAAGGACCCTCAGCCACAGGGCTCTCTGCCCCTTCTGTGAACTCCCGTGTCCCTGTGGTCAGCGGCTGAGTGTGTGGGCATCTCGTGGGGTGCCCCTCATGCATGCCTCCAACAGGACTGGGGTGCCAGGGCCTGAAGCTGGGGAGGCCAGCATGAGGGGCCTGCCCAGGGCCATGGACCGCTCATATGGTCAGGAGGGGGTAGGGTTTGGCGAGGTGACCTGTCCAAATCCTGAACCTGGTGGTCACTCAGGAGGGGACACAGCTGGGGGAATGAGGGTTGGTGCCATTCCGGGGGCCCAGGAGGCATGCCGAGTACTCCCGGGGGAGGGGGGAGCAGCAATGTGAGAAGTGGGAGGCCAGATGGATCGGGGCCCCTGGGGTAGAGCCATCCCATGGCGGGGGCTGAGCAGAGAGAGCTGAGACTTGGGGGCTGCTCTGGAGAACAGGGTCAGCTTAGGGCCAGGAGGGCCACCAGGGCTTCTGCTGGGAGGGACTCGGGGAGGGAGGCTGGTGCTGGCCTTGCTGCTGTGGCTTCCAGCCATCCAGAGCCATGGTAACCCGCCGGTGAGGCAGGCAGTGCAAGACCAGGTGTGCCAGGGGCGGTGAGCAGTAGCCCCTGCCCTCTCCAGGCTCAGTCCCCAGAGGCTGAGGACGTGCTGTCTCAGCACTAGTGCAGGAAGGTGCAAAGGCCCTGGGGCTGGAGAGAGCCGTGGTGCACTGGGCTGTGGGTATGGGGAGGTTGAAGTTAGGTTCTGCCTCCCGGAGGGGAGCAGAAGATGAGATGTCCCAGGGGCTCCCCAGGGGATGGGGTGGGGGAGAGCATGTGGCACCTTTGTCACTCTGTGCTGGCCTCACAGCCTGGGCCATCCCGCCCTCGGGGCCTCCGCAGCCTCTCCTCCGCCCGGCTCACAAACAGTGCCGGGCCCCTGGGACGGCCCCGACACAGCCACACCCCCATCTGTTCCCCGTGGGGCCCAGGCTGCTGCCTCCCTGGGGCTCCCTGGGCCTGGCTCAGGCCTGGGCAGCTGGGGAGGAGGGTTCGGGGAGGGGGGACAAGTACCGGGAGGGGTTCTCTGGCTGCCCCTTGCCCAGCTCGGAGCTGAGACTTCCTGGGGGCTATTGCTCCCTCTTCCACATTCAGAGCTTGCTGGCCCTCAACTCTGTTCCGTTCTCTCCACCCAGGTTCTCTGGCTTCGGCCAGCAGGGCCCTCCTTAGGCTGACCAGGCCACGTGACCCCCTCGCTGGGCAGAGCCTGTGAAGCCTGTGCCTCCGGGGCTGAGGGCGAGGCCAGCCGTGCCCTGGGGTCACCCTTGGCCGCCAGGGTTTGGGACCCTGGGCCGGCAGGGCACGCAGCTGTGACCCGCTGTGGCCACTTCCTGTCTGGAATTCCCTCCTCTAGAAGTGTCTTGGGAGCAGCTGCTGAGGCAGAGGTTGGGGTGCAGGATGTGTGTTGGTGACCTGCACCTGTGGGGGGAGCCGGGAGGACGCAGCACTGGGCGAGAGGTGGTGTCAGCTCAGGTGGCTGCCCAGTGGGGCTGCGGCGGTCCCATGGGGAGCCCTGGAGCGAGGAGAGACTGTCAGGGTGACCTGCGTCAGGCCCCAGGCAGCCAGCGGGGGAAGTGAGCCTGGGGTGTGGCGGCTCTGCGGCCCAGGCCGACCCTGGAGGAGGGGCGGTGGGGGCTGTGTGCTGACCACTCCTGGCCGGGCGGGGAGGCCTTCCCTGAAGGAGCCCTGGTGGCGGCATCTCGCACCTCCCCAGGCCACCCTCCAGCAGCCTGCTGGGCCAGCCTGGCCCTGTCCGCCTCACTCTCAACCTCACCAACGGCTTCAAGATCAGATAATCCATAAAGAGCGTTTGTTTTGTTTGTTTTTTTAAAAGCGAATGTGTAAAGGCTGTATTTACTAAGCCAGGAAGGTGGGGTTCCGCCAGTCACTCCCCACGGCTGGCATCGGGGACCCTGGTTAGAACGGGGGAAGGGGTGAGGGGTCTCGGCCTCCATCTGGTCCACCCCAGCCCATGCGTAGATGGCACGGGATGACCCCCAGAGGGCCTGCACCCCCGTCTGGTGTCCTCGGAGGCGCTGGGTCCACCTCAGGGCCCTTGTCTTGCTGGCCACCCCCGGGTGCGGCTCCAGCCTTGGGGAAACACAGGCTCATGCAGGTTCCCAAACCCCAGCGGCCAATGGTGACCCGCGAGGCCTGGGCAGGGGCTGCTCCGTCTTCAGGGTGGGTGGTGACGGGGTCTGGGACAAGGGCCAAGCTCAGGAGAGGTCAGCCCTTCCCTTCCGCTGGCCCCAGGGGGTGATGGCCCGTGTGCTTGGAGGCTCCTGCAGGGCTCAGGGTGGGCAGGCTGGGCGCGGGGTCAGGACGCAACACGTGAGCCTCCAGCCACCCGGGAAGCTGTGACAGGAAAATCGTCGGGAGGGCTGGAGATGGCCACACGCAGGACGTCTGCACTGCGGAAGGGGCAGGACGGCTGATGGCCATGGGCTCCCAAGGCTGGGGGGGCAAGGCTTGGGCCTGGGGTTCGGGTCCCGGCTGTTCCCGAGCCCCATCCCCTCCCGCCAGGATTGGGGTGGTGACGGCACCTTCCTGACGGGTGTTCCGTGAAGACCGGACGGGAGGGGCCAGGTGCTGCTCTAACCCAGGGGCCTTTGCTGTCACGGTGCCTGCGTGGTTGCTGTGGCCGCAGGCGTTTGGGGGTGAGGTGAGGGCTCTGGAAAGTCCGAGCAGGGTGGGGCCCTCGGGGCTCCTCCACCTGCTCCCCACCAGGACCACGGCACGGGCCGCCCCTTGCCTTCCGGTCAGAAGACCTCTTCTCTGGTGGCAGTGACTGCCGGGCTCTCTAGCAGGAGCTGGGCCTCTGTAGGTGAGGCCACCATCTGCAGAAAAAATAAAACTGCTGACGAATGTTTAATGAATGCCTACGATGTGGGAGCACTTTGCTGTTTCCCAGCGTCCTTGTGGGTAAAACGGGAAGCGCCAGGACCTGGCGCATGGCAGGTGCTTGGTGAAAGTCACTATTTATAGCACTTTTCACTACTGGAAATAACCTAATTGGTTTTTTTGCTGGTTAAGTAAAATCTAGGAGGGCTGACCTTGCACCTGTTCAGTCCCCAGTGGCTAAGAAAGACTCAGCCCTGTTGTGGGCGTTCAAGAAATACAGTTGATGAAAGGGTGAATTGTGTAGTAAAAGACATTACAGGTTTCCAGCGTGAAGGCGTGAGGAGGTCAGAAAGACTCTCTCCCCAGAAAGCAAATACAAACCTGGGAACAACTGTCAGAAGCGAGCACTTCGGTGCCCTGGAGTTCCACCCGAGGCGTACGACAAATCAGCGTTTATTCCTCGAGAATACCGAACCTCAGGGTGAGATCTAAAATTACTCGGCGAGGGAATTCCCTGGTGGTCCAGGGGTTAGGACTCCGAGCTTTCATTGCTGAGGGCCTGGGTCCAATCCCTGGTACTAAGATCCTGCAAGCCTCACGGTGCGGCCAAAAAAATTAAAAATAAAATAGAATTACCCGGGGCAAAGCGTCAGGAGAAGCTCGGCTGGCCTGAGAAGCAGCACACAGCCAGCAAACGCTGACTCTGGGGTGGCAGATGCTGTAATGACTGACAAAGGCCTTAAAGGGGCTGCTGTAAAAATGCACCAGCACACAAGCGTGAGCTCGTGTCAAATGACGGGGAATGAGCTTTGGCAAACACATTCATGATCAAAACCATGCAAACGAGGAATAGAAAAGGACGTCTTCAATCTTGTAAGGAGCATTGCTTACACCCGCGAACTCCCAGCAAGTACGGCCAACAGACACCGTGCTTGATGGAGAAAGACAGGGTCCTCCCACCAGGACTGGGTAGGGAGCAAAGATGTCCACTCTCGCGATGAATATTCAGCGTCTACTGGAAGTCATGGCCCGTACAATGAGGCAAGAAAAAGAAACAAAAGGCATACTGATTACAAGTGAGAACTAAAACTGTCCCTCTTCACAGACAACGTGGTGGTCTGTCATCCAGGAATCTATAAAAAGCCTAACTGAGTGAATGAGATTAGCAAGATACAAAGTCAGTGGGCAAAAATCGTAGTCCTACCTGCTAGGGATTTTACAAGCAGAAATTTTTGTAAATACCATTTATAATAGTGACACTCTGACATGAAACACTTAGCTATAAACCTAATAAAACACGTATAGGATTTGTAGGCCAAAAATTAAAGCTGATGAAAGAAATCAAAGAAGGCCCAATAAATGAAGACCCAACACAGTAAAGACATCGGTTCCCTCCACACTGACATATAGGTTTAGTGCGATTCCAATAAAAATCTCAGCAAAAGTTTTAAAAGCTGTAGATCCTAAAATTAACACAGAAACACGAGTGATCTGAGAACTAAAACCTTTTTGAAAGATAAGAATCTAGAGAAATTGCAATGCCCAAATCCTTTTATTGAGGTAAAATTCCCATAAACTAAAACTAACCATTTTAAAGTGGGCAATTTAGTGGCAACCATTGAATACATTGACAATGCTGTGTAACCATCACCTCTATCTAGTTCCAAAGCATTTCATCCCCAGCCCCAAATGAAACCCTGTATCCATTAAGCGACGCCCCTCCCTCAGCCCCATTAATCTACTTTCTGTCTCTATGATTTTGCCTGTTCTGGACGTTTCATATAAATGGAATCACACAGCATGTGGTCTGGTCTGTTGTGTGTGTCTTCTTTCACTCAGCGTACTGTTTTCAAAGTGCATCCGTGTTGGGCTTCCCTCGTGGCGCAGTGGTTGGGAGTCCGCCTGCCGATGCAGGGGACGCGGGTCTGTGCCCTGGTCTGGGAAGATCTCACGTGCCGCGGAGCGGCTGGGCCCGTGAGCCACGGCCGCTGAGCCTGCGCGTCCGGAGCCTGTGTCCCACAACGGGAGGGATTGCAACAGTGAGGGGCCCGCGTACCGCAAAAAAAAAAAAAAAAAGTTCATCCATATTGTAGCACACATCAGTACTTTCTTTTTTTATTTTATTTTATTTTATTTTTTTTTAGTACTTTCTTTTTTTTTTCCAATTTTTTTTTTTATTGCAGTAAAATACACATAACAGTTTAACCATTTTTGTTTTCCTTGGGCCGTGCTGCCGGCTTGCAGGACCTTAGTTGCCCGACCAGGGATTGAACCTGGGCCTCGGCTGTGAAAGCAGAGTCCTAACCACTGGACTGCAGGGAATTCCCATCTTAAGCATTCTGAAGGGTGCGGTTCGGTGGTAATAAATACATTCATAATGTTGTGCAGCCATCAGCGCCAACCGTCTCTAAAGCTCGTTCATCTTGTAGAATTGAAGCTCTGCCCCCATTAAGCGAGCACTCCCCATTTCCCCTCCTCCCAGAAACATCCTTTGACTTTCTCTTCGTATGATTTTGACTAAGTGTCTCGTGTAGGTGGGATCACACAGTATTTGTCTTTCTGTGACTGGCTACCTGGTACGTACTGTCCTCGAGCTTTACCCGTGGTGTAGCTTGTTTCAGAATTGCTTTCCTTTTCCAGGCTGAACGATATTCCACTGCATGCATAGGCCACACTTTGCTTATCCATTCACCTGCTTACGGACACTTGGATCCACTTCCGCATTTTAACTATTTTGAATATTCTGCTGTGAATATGGGTGTACAAATATCTCTTTGAGACCCTGCTTTCAGCTCTCCAGGGTATATACGCAGAAGTAGAGCTGCGGGATCACGTGGTGATTCTATTTTGAATATTTCTGGGAACTACCATAGTGTTTTGCATAGTGGCTGTACCGTTTTACCTTCTTACCAACAGTGCACAGGTGTTCCTATTTCTCTACATTCTCTCAATGTGGTATCTCATGGTAGTTTTGATTTGAATTTCCCTAATGATCAGTGATGTTGAGCTGCATTTCATGTGCTTCTTGGCCACTTGTATATCTTCTTTGGAGAAATGTCTGTTCAAGTATTCTTCTCATTTTTGAATTAGGCTGTTTGTTTTCTTGTTGAATTTTAGGAGTTTTTTTTTTTTTTTTTGCGGTACGTGGGCCTCTCACTGCTGTGGCCTCTCCCGTTGCGGAGCACAGGCTCCGGACGCGCAGGCCCAGAGGCCATGGCTCACGGGCCCAGCCGCTCCGCGGCATGTGGGATCCTCCCGGACCGGGGCACGAACCCGTGTCCCCTGCATCGGCAGGCGGACTCTCAACCACTGCGCCACCAGGGAAGCCCGAATTTTAGGAGTTTTATATATTCTGGATATCAATTCCTCATCAGATATCTGCTTTGCAACTATTTTCCTCCGTTCTGTGGGCTGCGTTTTTACTGTTTATAGTTTCTTTTGAGGTGCAAATTTAAAATTTTTTTCATGAAGTCCAATTTGTCTATTTTTTTTCCTTCTGTTACCTGTGCTCTTGGTGTTATATTCAAGAAATAATCACCAAATGCAGTGTCATGAAGGTTTTTTCCTGTTTTCTTCTAAGAGTTTTATAGTTTTAGGTCTTACCTTTAGGTCCTCCATCCATTTTGAGTTAATTTTTGTATATAGTGTAGGTAAGGGTCCATCTTCATTCTTTCGCAGGTGGGTAGCCAGTTTTCCAGCACCGTTGGTTGAAAAGCCTCTTCTTTCCCTGTAGTCTTGGCACTCTAGTCAAACATCATTTGACCATGTATAGGAGGACTTAGTTCTGGTGCAGTAATTTGAAGCTTCTCTCTTTGTTTTCTTCGCCTATGAAGCTAAAGGACATTTTGTGGATTTTTTTCAAAGAACCACCTTTTGGCTCCACTGATTTTCTCTACTGCTTTTATTCTATATCACACTGAGCTCTTCTCTAATCTTACTACTTCCTTCCTTCTTCCAGCTTTGGGTTTAGTTTGTCCTTCTTCTAGTTCCTTAGGGTGTAAAGTTAGGTTGAGGATGTGAGATCTTTCTTGTTTATTTTTTTTAAACTTTAAAAATTTATTTATTTATATTTTAAAATTGTTGGCTGTGTTGTGTCTTCATTGTTGCGCACGGGCTTTTCTCTAGTTGTGTCGAGTGGGGGCTACTCTTCGTGGTGGTGCGCGGGCTTCTCTTGTTGCGGAGCACGGGCTCTAGGGACACAGGCTTCAGTAGTTGTGGCTCGTGGGCTCTAGAGCTCAGGCTCAGTAGTTGTGGCGCATGGGCTTAGCTGCTCCGCGGCATGTGGGATCTTCCCGGACCAGGGCTCAAACCCGTGTCCCCTGCATTAGCAGGCGGATTCTTAACCACTGCGCCACAAGGGAAGTCTGAGATCTTTCTTGTTTTTTAATGTAAGTGTGTATAGCTATAAATTTTACCCTTAGCATTATTATTTTCTATGTCTCATAAGTTTTGATATGTTGTATTTTCATTATCAGTCATCTCTAAGCATTTTCTAATTTTCTTTGTGATTTCTTCTTTGATCCATTGGTTGTTTGAGTGTGTTGTTTAATTTCTACATAGTTGTGAATTTTACTTCTGTTACTGATTTCTAACTTTATCCCATGGTGGTTGAAGAAGACACTTTGTATGATATCTATCTTAAAAAATCTACTGAGATTTAATTTGTGGGCTTAACACATGGTCTATTGTAGAAATTGTCCCATGTGCACTTGAGAAGAATGTGTGTTCTGTTGTCGGGTGGGGTGTTCTGCACATGTCTGTTCCATCTAGTTGGTTTAGCACATTATTTCAGTCCCCTGTTTCCTTATCTTCTCTCTGGTTGCTCTGTCCTTTATTGAGAGGGGAGTGTTGAAGTCTCCATTAGTGTAGAACTCTCTATTTCTTCCTTCAGTTCAGACAGTTTTGCTTCATATATTTTGATGGTCTGTTTCTAGGTACGTAATGACTAATGACGTTGAGCAGTTTTTCATGTGCCTATTGACAATCTGTGTATCTTCTCTGGATAAATGTTTATTCATATCCTTTGGTCATTTAAAAATTGGGTTATTTGTCTTTTTATTATGGAGTTGTAAGTGTTCCTTATATATTCTGAACACTAGACCCTTACTCATTATGATTTGAAAATGTTTTCTCCCATTCTGTAGGTTGTGTTTTCACTTTCTTGATAGTATCCTTTGTTGCATGAAAGTTTGAAATTTTGATGAAGTTCAGTTTACCTATTTCTTCTTTCTTGCTTGTGTTTTTGGTGTCATATCTAAAAATCTATTGCCAGACCCAAGGTCACGAAGATTTACACCTATGTTTTCTTCTAACCGTTTTATAGATTTATTGGGTCCATTTCATGTTTGGTCCATTTCGTGTTAATTTTTGTATGTGGTGTGAGGTAGGGATCCAACTTCATTCTTTTGCAAATGGATGTAGAATTATCACAGCACCATTTGTTAAAGAGATTATTCTTTTCACACACTTCCTGATTTTAGCAATTGCTATAAAACTGCAATAATTGATTCAGTGTGGTCTTGGTGTGGAGATAGACACAAAAATCAGTGTAACAGAACAGAGTCCAGAAATAGCTCCACACATAGGTCCAATGGTACTTTGAAAAAGGTGCAAAAGCAATTCAATGGAGAAAGTATAATCTCTAGACAAATGATGCTGGAAGAACTGGACATCCATATGCAAGAAAAATGAATCTTGACCTAAATCTCACACCTTATAGGAAAATTAACTCAAGATGGATATTGTATGTAAGTGTGAAACGTAAAACTATAACACTTTTAGAAGAAAAGAGGGGAGAAAATCTTTGTGATCTGGGGTTTGCCAATGTCAATGGATCATTCCACACAAGAAAAAATTGGGTGCATTGGACTTCATCAAAATGAAAAACTTTTGTGCTACGAATGACTGTTAAGTGAATAAAAAGGCAAGCCGCAGACAGGGAGAAAATATTTGCAAGTCAAATATCTGGTGAAGGGCTTGTATTCAGAATACAGACAGAGCTCTCAAAACTCCACACTAAGAAAATAAACAACCCACTGAAAGATCGGGCTAAGGCTCTGAACAGACATTTTTCCGAAGAAGATATACATATGGCTGATAAGCACATGAAAAGATGCTCAACATCATTAGTCTTTCGGGAACTGCAGGTCAAAACTGCAATGAGACACCACTTCAGACCCATAGAATAACTGTAATCAAAAAGACAGACCCATAACAAATGTTGGTGAGGATGTGGAGATGCTGGAACGCTCCTACATTGCTGTTGGGAATGTAAAATGGTGCAGCTGCTGTGGAAAACAGTTTAAATATAGTCACCATATGACCCAACAATTCTATTCCTAGATATCTACTCAGGATAAGTGAAAACATATATCCACACAGAGAGCTTAGACAGGAATGTTCATGGCAGCATCATTCCTAGTATGTAAAAACTGGGAACGACCCAGATGCCCATCAACTGACGAATGACGACCAAACATGGTGTAACTAAGGAATGAGGTACTATTGACACATGCTACAGTGTGGAGGAGCCTGAAAACACTCTAAGTGAAAGTGTCCGGTCCTGTAGGATTCCATTTATATGAAATGCCCAGAACAGGCAAGCCCACAGAGACAGGAAGTAGATTCGTGGTTGCCAGGGGCTTGCTTCGGGGTAGGGGAGTGACTACCTAATAGCGCGGGGTTTCTCTCTGGGGTGATAAAAATGTTCAGAAGTTAGATTATGATGGTGGTTGCACAACTCTGAATACACTAGAAGCCACTGCATTACGCTTTCTATGTATGTACTTTACAGTATGTAAATGACATCTCAGTAAAGCTGTTTGTTTTTAAAAGGATAAAAGACCTGCACGGAACTTCACTGAAGAGAATGCACCATTCAGCACAGGGAGGGTTCTTCAACGTCATCAGTTATAAGAGAGATGGATTAAAACCAGGATGGGATAGCCTCGCACGCCCATTAGAAGAGCTGAAACCAAATCTCCCACAAGAGACTGACGAGAACGAGTGCTGTTGAGGGCGTGGAGCAACTGGAACTCTCACAGGCTGCTGTGGTCTGCGAAATGGTACCAGTACCCTGGAGACCAGTGTGGCCGCTTCTTAGAAAGTGAGTCACATGCCTGACAAATGATCAAGCGATCCCACTGCTGGGCATTTGTCCAAGAGAAATTCCAACTTATGTTCGCAAAAACCTGTACACAAATGCCTATGGTGGCTTTATTCATAACTGCCAAGACTGGAAACAACCCAAACATCACCTAGTGGGTGAAGGATAAGCAAATTGCGGTCCATCCACACACGGAATACCGTTCATTGTTAAAAAGGAACGAACCACTGAAACACGTAATCACCTGGGTGACTCTCAAAGCATTATGCTGAATGAGAGAAGCCGGACCTGGGACCTCCCTGGTGGCGCAGTGGTTAAGAATCCGCCTGCCGCAAGAGGGAGGAGATATGGGGACATATGTCTATGTACAGCTGATTCACTTTGTTATACAGCAGCAACTAACACACCATTGTAAGGCAATTACACTCCAATAAAGATGTTAAAAAAAAAAAAAGAAGAATCTGCCTGCCAGTGCAGCGGACATGGGTTCGAGCCCTGGTCCAAGAAGATCCCACATGCCATGGAGCAACCAAGCCCGTGCACCGCAACTACTGAGCCTTCGCTCTAGAGCCTGTGAGCCACAACTGCTGAGCCCATGTGCCACAACTACTGAAGCCTGCGTGCCTAGAGCCCGTGCTCTGCAACAAAGAGAAGCCACTGCGATGAGAAGCCTGCGCACCACAACGAAGAGTAGCCCCCGCTTGCTGCAACTAGAGAAAGCCCGTGCGCAGCAACAAAGACCCAACGCGGCCAAAAATAAATAAATAAATAAATGGGGAAAAAAAAAACACTTTAAAAAAAGAAAAGCCGGACCCAAAAGATAACACACTGTAGGCCTCCATTTACATGACATTCTCAAGAAGACAAAGCTATGGTGATGGGGAAGAGATCCGTGACTCTGAGTAGGAGGAAGAGGTGAGTATAAAGGGTGAGCACAGGGGAGATTTTCAGGGTCTTGGGGGATTCTGTGTCCCAACTGATGTGGCTACAGGAGTCTGTACCTGTGCTAACATTCACAGAACTGTACATCTTTCAAAAAGTCAATTTTCTGTATAACTCAAAAATAAAAATATATAAATAACTTAAAAACACAACCATCACAGTAAAATTGATTCAGTTAAGAATTCTCCATGAGTGCTAAGTTGAGAGGGATTTTAACGAGGAAAAGGATACTTATCGAATCCAAAGTGCATCCTCATTAAGTATTTAATCATTACAAAGGGAAAAAGAGTAACTTCACAGTAGGGAAAGCTGGTGGACACCACCTCCATCAGTTGGTCGAGGATAACGCCACCACTCATGGGTAAGCTGACGTCAGGCACCTGCCTGTCTGACATGCATTGCTCCTGTGGAATTCCTGCCGGAAAAATAAAGTGTGAATCTATTCATGCAGAAACATGAGAAAACCCCCCAGCAGAGGGACATCCTGCAAAACAGCTTGTCTCCTCTCTTTAAAAACGTCTGTGTCATGAAAGACACAAATGGCTGAGGATCTGTTTCAGGTTAAGGAAACTAAGAGCCTTGACCACCAAAACCAACGTGTGATCCTGGATTGGGAAAAATACAGCTACGAAAGATATCACTGGGACAAGTGACACAAGTAGAAGCTGGACTGCAGACTGAGGGATCGTATCAACTGGAAGCGTACACTGAAGTATTAAGGGGTCGAGGCAATGATTTATGCAACCTTTTCTCAAATGTTTCAGAGACAATAATATAAGCGGACAGAGAGAGAGACAGAGAACAACACAGCAGACAGGGCAGGTATGAAGAATTAGTGATGTGGACGCAGGGCATAAGGCAGCGTTCTTGGTCCCCTTCTTGCAACTCTTCTGTAAGTTTGAAATTGTTTCAGAAAAGAAGTTGACATGTGTGGACTCAACTCCTGCTTCCAACCGCAGAGAAGTGGCGGGAAGGCCAGCCCGTGTCCAGAAATGACTGTGAAACTGGACGAAGTCCGGCAGCAGCTGCTCCAGTCAGTGGACACTGGACCCTCAGGGCCGTGAGCTCTCAAGCGCCCACCCTCCTGGCTCCCCGGGGACAGTCTGACCACAGCCCTGAAGCAGGGCTCCAAGCAGAGCACGGTGGTCCCCGCAAGCTCGGAGGCCGAAGCTGGGGTTTTCAGTAGTTCAAAACTGGAAGTGGAATACTACACAGCAGTGAAAAAACCAAACACCTCCCAAATGCAGCAGCAAGGGCGCATGTCACAAACATGACGGCAGGCGGGAGAAGCCAGAAAAAAGACCACAAAGTGCACCTTCCATTCACGCAAAGCGACGTACAGCGGGAGGGCCCAGGCAGCGGTTGGCTTTGAGCGCATGAGGCAGCACTCTATTTCTTGATCTGGTGGTCAAGCACGTGTGTAATTTGTGCACGTTTCTCTAAGTCGTTCGAGGGCAGGCTGGAGCCCTGTCTCCTTTGGTGCCCGGTCCTTTCCCCGCCCAAAGCCTCCTGCATCAGTTCATCCCAAGAGCCCCTGAGGCCACCGGCTCCTGAGGCAGGTTATTCCCAACTGCCCAGCTGAGGGGAGCTCTGTTCAAAGAGCAGAAAAGCCAGGCTGCAGAGTTGCTAAGGCTCTTCCTGTTCCCCAGGGAAATTTCTGAACCTGGGGGTGGGGAGGCTGGCTTAGCACTGAGGCCTCTCCCTCCCCCACTCCAGGGGCCCAGGGGAACCGAGCAAGGTGCAGGAGAAGCTAGGTGATGCAGCAAATGCCCACCTGCTCCTTTCTTTCTCCTGGGCCCAGAGAAGGCTGGCCGTGGAGGGGGTTGGTGAGCCTGCAGCCCTCCCCTGGTTCTCCCCCGTGTCCCCAGCCCCACTGCAGGGCTGCCCCTTCTTGGCGCGAGAGGCTGGTCCCTCCCCATCTCTGGTTGGCCTCCCAGCCTGCAATGGGCCAAATGGGGGGCCTGGCCACTCCCTCTTCCTGGCGCCAGGCTGGAGCCCCTGACCCTGCAGGACCCAGCCCGCCAGACCCCCTCTCTGCTCGCCGGAAGCAGGGGGAGCTGGGCTAGCGCAGGCAGGGCTGCCGCTGCCCTCTAAGCGTGGGTGCCCGCCCCCCGCCCCGGGTGCCTGGGGAGTGAGGGCCTGTGGGGAGGAGCCTGCGAGCCGCAGCTCCTTCACCATGGTGACGGCTCCCTGCTGCGTGGCAGGTACCGGTGGCCCGACGGCTCCAGTGGCCCCAGCATGGGTGGGCATGGGTGGGGGCAGGGCAGGCCAGCTGCCGTCCTCTCTGAGGGGCTGTGTCCCCCTCTCTAGGCTTCCCTGGCTGGTCAGGTCAGCCTCAGCCTCGCAAACCCTCCCAGACACACTGGGTTTGGCAGGAGGTGTGTTTGGGGGCCTGGACTGTCCAGTCAGTGGCCCCGGCTTACTTTCACATGGCCCAGAACCCGAGCACAGGGCTGGCAGGCTGGTGGGGCCTTGGCTGGCCTTGGGGGCTTGCTGGTGTGCACGTGGCCCGGCCCCGCTCCCTTCTCTGATTAGGGGCCGTGACCTTGCTCTTCGGAGGGGATCTGGTAGCCAAGAGCACCTCTTCACCATGGAGACCACTTAACTTGCGGCCTCAAGGGCATCTCAGTCCCCTGGGTGCCCAGCCTGGAGAGCCAGGGGCAGGGGAATGTGTCCCTGAGGCCGTCCAGGGGCCTGCTGCCCAGGTAGGCTGGGAGACAGGTGCGACTGACCCCACATGTGAGGATGCACACCAATGCCCCAGGGACAGAGGGCAGCCTGTGGCCCGAGGCCAGGGGTCGATGTCATTCTGAGACACCCGCAGCCCTCCCTCCCCCCCGCCCCCCCTCAGGCCGCTGTCTGGGCCCCTGTGACCATCACCCGGGTTGCCGGCCCCTACCTGCTGGGGCCGTGGCCCCCCAGGAAGGCACACGCACAGGTGGAAAGCTCTGCATTTGCAGGTTATTATTAACCCGGCAGTGACATCACCCGCAGCCAATGGGAGGCGGGTTTATTTCCAGGGCTGACAGCTTGATAACGGTTAATTTTAGCTGGATCTTCTTTCCCCAGGCTCGTGAAAATCCCTGCCCGCCAAAGAGGGGGCCGTCTGTGTCGCCCCGCCCCAAACAGCTCGTGTCTGGGCCTGGGAGCTACAGGAGGGGCTGAGAAGGCGGGGCCTGTACTCCTCCCTCTGCCCGCTGCCCAGAAAGTGCCCTGGGAGCCCGTACCAGCCTCATTAGCAGGAGCCCTTTCTTTGCTCGTCCCCCCACCCATACCCTTGGCTGCTACGGGGGCCGCTGTGACCAGTGGCTCAGGTGTGGGAAAAGGGCTACAGGGGCGGAGCCTGACCTGGGAGAGGGGAAGAGCACAGCTGGGACCTGGGCGGGCTTGTCCAGAAGTACCGCTGCCCCAGCTCAGGCCTTCCAAGCCTTCCGCGAGCTCTGCCCTCCTTGCTGTGTGACCTTGGGCACTGTGCTTTGCTTCTCTGTGCCCAGCTGCCTCTCGGTCCATGGGTCCTCAGGCTGCCTGGGAGCCCCACCACGCAAGGCTTGGTGACTGTGGCTGTTCAGTGCATCACGTAGTGTTTAGTATTGCTTAGTATTCCATAGTTATTCAGTACCAGTCAGTGATTAGTAGTTATTTAGTACTGTTCAGTGGTTATTAAGTACGAATCAGTAGTTAGTAGTAGTCATTAAACACTATTCAGTAGTTAGCAGCTGTTCACCAGTTAGCTGGACCACGCGGTGGTTAGCAGCTGTTCACCAGTTAGCTGGGCCACGCGGTGGTTAGCAGCTGTTCACCAGTTAGCTGGGCCACGCGGTGGTTAGCAGCTGTTCACCAGTTAGCTGGACCACGCGGTGGTTAGCAGCTGTTCACCAGTTAGCTGGGCCACGCGGTGGTTAGCAGCTGTTCACCAGTTAGCTGGACCACGCGGCCGTGCAGCCCTGCGCTGCTGGTCGGGGTTAGGTAGCACCATACCTCCCTCCGTGTCTCCACTGTGTGAGCCCAGCGTCTCCAGACACCATGTTGCTCGGGCTCCCAGGGCCCTGCAGGTGGTCCGGCTGAGGACGGATGGGCAAGTCCTGGGGACACGGAGGCCTCTTGGGGGCACCACTGGAGACCCCTGCCTCAGGTCAGCGAGCAGGTCCTTGCGGGGGGACGCTGGTTTCCACTAGCAGCGGCCATTGCTCTGGGGAGCACGGCCTCCCAGCCCCTGGTGCAGGCAGCCCAGTGCGGTTTGGTTCCTGCCAGGCGACAGCAGCGGGTGAGCCCAGAGCAGAGAGGCGAGCCTCAGGCCTGTGCTTCAGGCCTCTGAGGCTTCCGGCAGCTGGAGATCCCTGGGGGAAGTTGGGGTGGCGTCCACAGGGACCCGGGCCTCCTGCCCCCTCGGTCCGTCCCATGCCAGCCTCCGTCAGTCACGGCATCTCCCAGATCCTGCCTAACCTTCGGCAGAAGGGGACGCATTAAACAGAGGCCAGCTGGGCAGGGCGGGGGGGCCGTGCTTTCCGCACAGGCGTTTATTTTTAATTCCTGGCTCCTGTTTGATGGCATCAGCAGACGAGGAGGTGCCGGGTCACTTGCCAGCCCCTCTCGCCCGGTCTGTGGGCGGACACAGCGCCCGGTCTGTGGGCGGACACAGTGCCTGGTCTGTGGGTGGACACAGTGCCCGGTCTGCGGGCGGATACAGCGCCCGGTCTGTGGGCGGACACACTCCCCTCCCGGAGAGACCCTCCCCACGGGGCAGGGAGACCTGCTTGGCGCCCAACCACTGCCCCGGCCCATCTTTACTTCCTTACCTGCTGGAGGGTCCCACCTCTGGGGGCTCCCCGTGGGCACTGCCCCATCAGGAGGTGCTGATCCCTGGGCCTCTGCTCCCCCCACACACATTTTTTGAGACCCTGCCCCAACTTCTCCAAGACCCTGACCCTAACCTGAGTGTCCTCGGGCTCTGAGGCAGATGGAGACACGGCCATGGGGAGATGTGGTAATGGGTGAGCTGACAAGGTTGGCGGTCCCGGAAGAGGCCATGACCCTGGTCTTCACTAACCCATCCCCCCCCACCCCGAAACCCATTTTGGTCATTGCCCTGGTCTGCCCAGGATCCTCAGGGACATTGCACTTCCTACAGATCGAGGGGAGGCCTCAGGGCCACAGCCTGGGACTCTCTCTGGGAGCTGATTTCTTTCCTTGGCAAACTCTGCGTCCCTGGGAACCCGGCCTGTGTGTGCAGACCAGGGCAGCCCTCAAAGATTTCAGTGGGCTCTGGGGGCGGACTTCAAGTGTTCCCTGTACCAAAAGGGGCCCAGGGTGGAAAACAGTTCTTCCCAGGGCTTGGAGGGAGGGTGAGCTGACTGGATCTGCGGATGCAGCCTCAGGCCACTTGGCCGAGCTGAGGGGACCCTGGAGGCCACAGTTTCCGTGCCACACCACGGGGCCGGGGTGCAGAGCCTGGCTCTGGGGGCCTGCTGGGGCAAACCTGTGTGGCAGGCACATGGGGGGCAGGGGACTTGGAAAGAAGCAGATTCTGGGGTCCCACCAGGGGGCCTGCACCCCCTGCGTCACCCCGGAGAGATGCCTCAGAACACAGCACCACGTAAATCAGGTGCCGGCAGGACAGCCGCCCAGACGCTGACCTCAGCCACCCCCCAGGCCTGCCCTGCTCCTCCCCTGCCCCCACCGGCCCCATCCTCGCGGACTGGCCCTTCCCTGGGACCTCCTTTTGGATCCAAATGTCTTTTTGTGCTCGGCGCTGCGCTGCTCTCCCCTCGCGTGCCCGAGCCTGGCGTTTCAGCCTTGCGGTATCTGCCCTCTGCCGCTAGCTGTTTCTCTCCAGGCCTCTCTCCATCTCTGCGCCTCCCTCCTTTCGGCTCCCTCTCCGCATCCGGCTCTCGCCGCCCCCGCCTGTTTGACTCTCCCCGCCCGCGCTCCCTCCGGGTGCGTCTCGTCTCCGCCTTTGTAGCTCCCTCCCTCGCCACATGCTCCTCTCGCGTCCCTGTCGCGCTCGCGTGCACCCGCGGGCCCGCTGTCCCTGCATCCCTGCATCCCTCGCATCCCCGCCCCCGGCCCCGCCCGCGCCGGTGCCGCATTGCCGTACTGCAGGGGTGCAGTGCACTGCGCCTGCTCCGTCAATAGGTGGACCCCCCTCCTGGAGAGATAAAACCGCCGGCGCCGGCGCCGCCAGTCCCTCTGGCTGAGACCTCGGCTCCGGGTAAGGACGCTGGGCCTCCGGGTCCCCACCCCCGCCCCCAGCTTTCCGCAGAGGGTCCCTTCCCCGGGGACCAGTCCCAGGGGCAGAGACTGGTCGGCCCGGCGCCTGGTGAGGCTGCGCTGCTCCCCGAGGAGATCGGCTGCCCGCCCGGGGACTCCGGACCCAGCACCGGGGTCAGTCCCCCGGGCGGCCCTGGGTGGGGTGGGGGCACCGCGGTAGCGCTTGTTTACGGGGCTGCCGCGGCGGGGCCGAGTCTCCTGGGCGGTGGCGATCAACCTGCAGCCGTGACCTTGGGATCGCCGTGGGGGGGGCCCTGTGGGGTTCGGGAAGGGTCGTCAGCGCTGGGGGCTGGTGAGGGTGGGCGCTGGGGGTGCCCCCCCGACGTAGAGGGGGAGGGGAGGCTGTGAGACCGGAGGGGTCCTTGCCACCCCGCCTCCGCCCGGGCAGGCGGTGTCCGCACCCAGGGGTCCGCACCCTGGGGTGCGCCGCTTTCTCCCGCTTTCCCTTCCCCAGCCACCTGCCCCCCCCGCCACGGGCTGCCTAGGTTTCTCCATTGACCTACAGGATGAGGCAGGGGCTGTGACCCTGTGACCAGAGGGAAGGGGGAGGGCATGGCCCTCTGCCCCCACCAGGCTGAGGGCATCTCTGTCTGGCATCTGCTGAGCATGGCTGCTGGGGCCAGATTCTCCCTGCTCTGGACACAGCAGGGACCCCCACCTCCCTGCCCTACTGCCTGCCCACGTCCAGACCCCAGGGAGGGCCCGAGCTGGACACAGCAGGGACCCCCACCTCCCTGCCCTACTGTCTGCCCCCGTCCAGACCCCAGGGAGGGCCCGAGCTGGACACAGCAGGGACCCCCACCTCCCTGCCCTAGTGCCTGCCCCGTCCAGACTCCTGGGAGGGCCCGAGCTGGACACAGCAGGGACCCCCACCTCCCTGCCCTACTGCCTGCCCCCGTCCAGACCCCGGGGGGGGGGCCCGAGCTATTCTGGGTCCCTGATCTGGGCACCGCATCGCCCTGCTTGAGCTCTGGGCCAGGCGTCTCCCCGGTGCCAGCCTTCCGGGCAGGGATGAGGGGAAGATGGTGCCGTCCCTGCTCGAGGAGGGGAGTGGGAAGCACTGACAGTCTCTCCACCGTGGCAGCTCTGCGGGGCGGGAGGTGGGGGCTGGGATGGGGTGGGCGCGGTGTCCCAGCCCAAGGCCGGGGCCAGGGCACTGGAGAGCGGGGCAGGGTGACTCATCACCGGCTCCTGACTGGTCACGGGGCTCGCCAGGCTGGTGTTCCTCGGTGTCTCCGGATGGGGTTAGCCTCTCAGGGTGGGGGGGCTCTGTAGGCACAGCACTCAGACATGTGCGGCTACTGGACTGTTTGGGCTTTTGCCCCCGGGCTCTGCTCAGCTAAACACGGAGACCTGGCTCCGGCCTTGGGGGCCCGGACTGTGCTCAGGGTGTGCTCCCAACCTGTGCAGGGCAGGGCTTTGCTGGGCTTCTCTCTGAGGCCCCCCATCACCTTTGCTCCCCACCTCGACCCACAGAGTCACTGCTCAGCGTGACCCTCGCCCTGAGCCAGAACACCCCAGGTCGCGCCAGCCCCTCCCCACACCCCGGGCAGGATGGGCAAGGAGAAGACCCACATCAACATCGTGGTCATCGGCCACGTGGACTCAGGCAAGTCCACCACGACCGGCCACCTCATCTACAAATGCGGGGGCATCGACAAGAGGACCATCGAGAAGTTTGAAAAGGAGGCGGCCGAGGTGAGCCCTGAGGGGGGCTCCCACCTTCGCCTCCACCGTGAGGTTGGGTTCTCACAGGGCAGCCGGGCTGATGCTTCCCTGACCCCGGGGCACATAGCTCAGATGAACTCCTCTGGGGCAAGAGGGGCGTGAGCCCCAAGGACCCCACGTGGGAGATGTGTGTGTCGCAGCATCCTGATGGGAAAGGCATGGGGGCAGCTGGGGGAGCCTCTCTCTGAGGAGGTGCCTGGTCGGGGGGAGGTGGGATGACCTGCCGGACCAGACCCCGGCGGCGGAGGGGCTGGAGGTGCATTTCTCCCAGGATAGGTCACTGTCTCTGAGCCCCCAGGGTTGGGTTCCCGTGTCCCCGGGGCTGAGGTCTGGGGCTGGAGGTGGCGCTGTCCTCGCTTGTCCCGGGGCTGGGCCAGGACTCAGAGCGGCTATTAATAGCTGATTGATGGGCACCCAGCCCATCAGCTCCATTTTCTCCTGCCGGCCCGGGGCAGGCTGCCTGTCCAGGGTAGCACCCTTTTTTTGGGGGAGTCTTTGTCACCTAGCGAGGAGGAGAGGGGCCCTGATGGCTGACCCCCCATTTCTCGAAGCTGATCCTCTCAAGCGTCCGAGACCCACGGGTGGGAAGTGTCCATGGAGTGGGGTCTGCTCTCTGTGCCTCCCACCTCCACCCCTGAGCTCTGGGGAAAGCTCCTGTTGGGGAGCTGTAAGGGGTCTCACCTGGATGGCCGGTGCCAGGGCTCAGGAGGGGCAGCTGCTGGCCTGGGCTGCGGGGATGCTCCTGGGCCCCAAAGCTGTGTCTCTTCTTCCCTGCGGGGCTGGTGTTGAGGGGCGCTGAGGGCGTTCGCAGGGCGTCTGGTTCGGGTCTAGCTGGACCCTGGCTGGGCAGCCTCCATGGAGGGCAGAGCCCTGTCCGTGCATGGCCCTGGCAGGGAGCTTTGACCAGCTGGGCAGTGACCACAGCTGCCACCCTGACCGCAGCCCTGACCCTGGGCATGGGAGTCTCACTGGGCACTTGGCCCAGGTGTTGGGAGAGGGCGGCCCAGCCTCGCTTTCCCTGGTCAGGTGGGGCGGGGAGTGGAGGAGGAGGCTCAGAGCCACTGGGGAGCTTCAGCGGCTGTGGAAAGAACTGGAAAGCCAGGCCCTTCCTTACCACCTCATCTGATTTCTTTCTTTCTTTTTCCCTAAAAAAAAAAAAAAAAAAAAAAAAAAACCACAGAGGGGCTTTTTGGTTGGACAGCCTGAAGCCTAGCGGGGTCATCAGCTGACACAGGGATCTGGGGGGTGTGGTGGGGGGGACCCTGGCTTCAGATAAAGGGAAGCCCTCAGCCAGGGGAGGGCTTGAAACCAGGGCGGCTCTCAGGCTGCTCCCAGGCCCTTGCGCCCCCTGCTGGTGGAGCCCGTTTAGGCGGCAGGAGGCCGGCCGGGGCAGGGCATGGATGAGGTCCTGGTGTCCCTGGTTCCGGAGGTGGGTCCAGAGCCCCAGGGTTCCAGCAGTAGCGAGGGGTCTCTCTGCTGTGACATGCTGCTCCCGCGCCCCAGGGGGACCCGAGTCCCGGTCCCGTCCTGAACCACGTCCCCACCCCTCCAGATGGGGAAGGGCTCCTTCAAGTACGCCTGGGTGCTGGACAAGCTGAAAGCCGAGCGGGAGCGCGGCATCACCATCGACATCTCCCTCTGGAAATTCGAGACCACCAAGTACTACATCACCATCATCGACGCCCCGGGCCACCGCGACTTCATCAAGAACATGATCACAGGCACATCCCAGGTGGGCGGGGCCTCGGGGGCCTGGGGGACGGGAGGTGGGGCGGGGGCACCGTTCAGGAGAGCCTGGGGCGCCCTGGAATCGGTGAGCGGTAGCTGGGTCTCCTCTGCTTCCTCGCCAGGGCATGAGACCCCTCACCTTTGTCACCACGCGCCCCCCAAAGAACTAAGTGTCCTGGCATCTCAGCCTGGCAAGGGTGCCTGTAAGGACAGCCAGCCACTGTCAGGGCCGCCTTCACAGGAGACACAGAGGCCAGAATGGGGACATGGAAATGTGGGCAGAAATGCCCCCGGACAGTCCGACATTGCCAGGGCATTCACACAGACAGACAGACAGACACTGCCCCTAAGGTTGGGACCCCCAGGTTCCATGCCCAGGCGATGGCCCAGGCCCCTGTCTGCTGCCCAGAGGGGCCTGGGCTTGGGTGCTGGGCGAGGTCTGGGCTCACCTTACCCGACCTGCCGGGCAGGCGGACTGCGCCGTGTTGATCGTAGCGGCGGGAGTGGGCGAGTTTGAGGCGGGCATCTCCAAGAACGGGCAGACCCGGGAGCACGCACTGCTGGCCTACACGCTGGGCGTGAAGCAGCTTATCGTGGGGGTCAACAAGATGGACTCCACGGAGCCCGCCTACAGCGAGAAGCGCTACGACGAGATCGTCAAGGAGGTCAGCGCCTATATCAAGAAGATCGGCTACAACCCAGCCACCGTGCCCTTCGTGCCCATCTCAGGCTGGCACGGCGACAACATGCTGGAACCCTCGCCCAACGTGAGTGCCCAGCAGCGGTGGGGCTGCTCAGACCTCCCCCTGAGGGCCCTGGGTCAGGGCGGGCACAGACAGCCAGCAGGAGGAAGTGCGGTACCAGCCCCCTGTGGGTGTCCGCGCTGCTGGAAGCCCCAGACTCCTTGGGGGCCGGACGCTCTGCCCTCAGCTCAGCCTCCCTGTGAGGCTGGCAGAAGCCACTGCAGCCCCTTCTCTGGCCAGGGACACGCCCCCCTCGCCCCCCAGGCTGACACTGCGGGGGCAGCGGCTGCCGGGGCCCAGGCCCACTTGCCCCGTCTCTGTCTCCAGAGATCTGCGTGGCAGGGTTGCATCTCCCCCAGGGGCCAAGGCCACGGGGCCTCCCAGGCCCCTCCCCGAGGTCCAGGGCAGGCCGGGACAGCAAAGGGCCGAGGGCTGGCTCTCTGGGGCCAGCTGGGAAGCTGGCGGCTCTGGCAGCCCATGTCCTGGGGACTCTGACTCGGCAGGAGGTGATGAGTGGGACCTGGTTGTTTTGAATTTGTGGAGCCCGAGACCAAGTGCCTCACCCGGTCAAGCCAGAGGCCACCCCTGGCCCAGCAGGGGTCACTAGTCCTGGCCAGGCTGCAGCTGCCCACACTGAGGGAGGTGGGCATGGGGGGTATCTCAGGAGAGCCAGGGGAAACTCAGCCCTGCACCTGTGGTTGGGGGCCGCCCCTTCTGGCCGGGCTGCCGGCTTGTATGCCGTGGATCGAGCTCCCCTCGTGGGGTCTCACGTAGGGAGGGGTGAGCCAACCGTGGGCCCGGAGGCCACGGCTGTGGGGTGGGTGGCACGGGGGCACGTGGGCTCTAGGACGGTGCTTTCTTCCTCCTGCGCAGATGCCGTGGTTCAAGGGCTGGAAAGTGGAGCGGAAGGAAGGGAACGCCAGTGGCGTGTCCCTGCTGGAGGCCCTGGACACCATCCTGCCCCCCACACGCCCCACAGACAAGCCCCTGCGCCTGCCGCTGCAGGATGTGTACAAGATCGGCGGTGAGTGAGGGCTCCGTGGCCACCGCCCGCTGCAGCACCCACCCTGCAGCCTGGCCAGCTCTGCCCTCAGACCCCCTCCTGAGAATGGGCCCCTGACCAGGAGCATCCGGGCCGGGTTATTTCAGCCCCTTCCCCCATGCTGCACACTTTCCGGGGGGCCACCCATCCACCCATCTCCATCCATGCATCTATCTGTCCATCTATCCACCCCCACCCCCGACCCATCTATTATCCATTTCTTCATCAGTCCATTTATCCACCCACCTCCCCCCGCCCGTCCATCAGTCTGTCCCGAGTTAGCCAGGGTCTTCCTCCCTCCAGATAAGTGCCCAGCCCTATACCAGGAGCTGGTGGCACAGGGAGAGTCGCATATTACTCTCCACTTGGAGATTCCTGTCTTGTGGGAGACACGATCCACTCCAGGAGTGAGAAAAGCTGGTCATGAAATGATATAGAACCATAAACAAGTGTGAGGCCCACGAGGGGGCAGCGATGGGGGACTCCCAGCCAGGAGGCTGTGGCAGAGATGCAGGGGCTGTGTGCAGGATGGGGGTGTCACTCACCCAGCACAGAGAATAGCCACCAGCCTCAGCCTCCGCAATGCCACACGAGCCTCTGTCACAGCCAGGGAGACCGGCTGGAGTCCCCACCGCCCCCGTCCCCCACTCTGGGGAGCATCAGACCCCCACTGGGCAGCCACACAGTATCAGCAGATCCTGAGAAGTGCAGGGGCACCCACGCCCCTTTGGGAGTGACCCTCAGGACAGCAGCGCCAGCGCCAGGCAGGCCACCTTGGGGGGGCTGGGCCTCAATCCGCTCAGGGCTTCTGCCTCACAGGGTGGCACCCCTCCTTGCCCATTCTCCCTGTGCTCTGGGAACTCTCTTCCTCAGTCCCTTCTTCCGCTGGCGGGGCGCGGAAGCCTCCACTTCTGTCTGAATGTCTCAGCGTCCGCCTTGCCCGGGGTCTCCCTGTCCCCTCCCTCCCGCCACGTGGCCACCCCCCACCGGCCAGGGAGGACAGGGCACCCCTGACGCCAGCCTGCCCTCACGGCCCCCTTCCTCTCGGCCCAGGCATTGGCACTGTGCCCGTGGGCCGAGTGGAGACGGGCATCCTCCGGCCGGGCATGGTGGTGACCTTTGCGCCTGTGAACATCACCACGGAGGTGAAGTCAGTGGAGATGCACCACGAGGCGCTGAGCGAGGCCCTGCCCGGGGACAACGTAGGCTTTAACGTGAAGAACGTGTCGGTCAAGGACATCCGCAGGGGCAATGTGTGCGGGGACAGCAAGTCCGACCCACCCCAGGAGGCCGCCCAGTTCACGTCCCAGGTGGGCAGCCCGGTGGCCGGCAGGGCCCCCCCCCCAGTACCAGGGCTGTCCTCAGGTGAGGGGGCTGCCTGGCGCTGGGGAGGACTGAGACCCCCGCTTCGCAGAGTGGGCCACTGAGGCCGGGAAGGGCTGAAGCCGGCCGAGGGCGCAGGTGGGAAGAGCAGGAGGGGTGCACCCCAGCCTCGGTGCTCCTGGCCTCACTGAGGTCCCCCTTTGGTCCTGAAAACGCTTTTATCAGTTTATTGCCGGGGACGGGCCTGTGATACTTAATTCTCCACATTTGCACTGTGTCCTCTTCGGTCACCTCTTTATGTGACTAGGACTTTTTAAATTGGCTTTACTGAGATACAATTGAAATATGATAATCTAAGTCCTGTCTTGTCATCCCCCGTCCTTGCTCTGGCCGCTGGCCCTTTCACACCGTGCCCTCGTCGTTGTTTATCTCTTGTGGCTTTTTAGATGCTTGAAGAGGACCTCGGGGTCCAGGTCCGGGGGCCTGGGTCCCCCCTAGACTGACCTTCCTCCATGGTCGGCACTCTGGGCCCCAGGGACCTGGGGGTGGGCGGAGCCTCCTCCAGCTCTGTGCCCTCCCCCTGTGCCCACCTGCGTGTGCCTGATGGCCTCATGCACCTCTGTCCACAGGTCATCATTCTGAACCACCCTGGGCAGATCAGCGCTGGCTACTCGCCGGTCATTGACTGCCACACAGCCCACATCGCCTGCAAGTTTGCTGAGCTGAAGGAGAAGATTGACCGGCGCTCTGGAAAGAAGTTGGAGGACAACCCCAAGTCCCTGAAGTCCGGCGATGCGGCCATCGTGGAGATGGTCCCGGGGAAGCCCATGTGTGTGGAGAGCTTCTCCCAGTACCCACCTCTCGGTGAGCTGGGGGGTGAGGGAGGGGCAGCCCCGCGGTGGTGGCCAATCCAGGCCAAGGGCAGAGGACCACTGTGGGGGTGGGGTGGACAGAAGGTCCTGCACTTTTGCGCTGCAGCTTAGAGCTTAGCAGGTGGCCCCCGGCCTTGGTCTTTGTCTCATGGAGCACAGGTGGCCCCACTGGGTGGGCCTGGGATGGTATCCTGCTCTGCAGACTCACCCAAGGCCCACAGCTGGTCTGGTGGCAGAGTTAGGACTGGCCGCCTGCCTCCAGCTGGCCGGCCGCACAGATACCCCAAGGACGACCCACAGACCTATATCAGGGAGCTGCCTTATGCAAGGCTGCTGGCCATCTTCAAGATAGCTGAAAGGGTGTGCTGTACTCCGCGCCAGCCTGCCCTAAGTACTGTCCACATACCATTTAATTCCCACAACGATGGCTTGGCGGAGTCCTATGTGTGTTATTCCTGCCACCTAAGGAGACAGGAGCCTCGTACTCCACTGCCCCGCCCCCCCCCCCCCCCCAAACAGGCGCAGAGAGCTCGGTGCCCAGCGCTAGGGTCCCGCCCCAGGGCCTGGGGCTGGGGAGGACGCTGGGGGCGCGAGTGCGCCTGCGCGCTGTATCCCGGCCCGCGCCTCACGCCCCTCCCCGCAGGCCGCTTCGCCGTGCGCGACATGCGGCAGACGGTGGCCGTGGGCGTCATCAAGAATGTGGAGAAGAAGAGTGGCGGCGCCGGTAAGGTCACCAAATCGGCGCAGAAGGCGCAGAAGGCGGGCAAGTGAAGCGCGGGCGCCCGCGGCGCGACCCTCCCCGGCGGCGCCGCGCCCCGCCCCCGCCCCTACCCCCGGCCCCGCTCCCGGCGCGGTCCCGGCGCCCCGCCCCCTCGCCAGGCGCATGTCTGCACCTCCGCTTGTAAGAGGCTCTCCGTCAGCGACTGGATGCTCGCCATCAAGGTCCAGTGGAAGTTCTTTAAGAGGAAAAGCGCCCCCGCCGCCGCCCCGGCTTCCGCGTCCAGCCTTTGCCACGCTCAGTGCCCGTTTTACCAATAAACTGAGCGACCCCGGAGCCGTGTGCGCCTGCTGTTGGGGGGTGGGCGGCTCGCCCTGCGGGAGGGCGCTCGTTAGGACCCCTCCTGGCCCCCCACCAAGTTGCCAGCCCCGTCCCACCTGGCGTCCCGCCCAGCACCCACCACCCCTGTGGGCGACCTGGCCAGGTGTCCACCTGTGCTACCCAGGGGGACGGTGGGGCACTGGATCCAGAGTCCAGCTGGTGAGGGGGCTTTGGCGTTCCCCCAGTGGGGGCACCCAGGACAAAGAATGAGTCACTTTGGATCCGCAGAAGCGGGGTTGAACGTGTTGGGGGTCTCTCTGAGAATGGGATGAACTGAGGGCTCCTCCCCCACGAGTGACTGTCACACACACATTGTTGTTCACCCGGGTTTTCAAGCTCCCACGCTCTTGGAAGCCCACTCTTAACGCCCCCAACTCCCAGCCCTAGGCTGGTCACTTGTGGCTGGACTCAGCGCCACTGCCGTCCTGCTCCTCAGTGGGGCCCCCGGCACAGCCAGGAACCCCAGCCCCTAGAACCCCAGAACAAGCCCTGACCTTGGTCAGCAAGCACAGTAGAGGGGGGAGGGAGGGCTTGCTGCCCAGCTCTCCCTGCTGCCAGAAAGCAGCGCCTAGCCCGAGCCGGGTGTTGGTGCTGCAGATGGAGCTCAGGGCGGGGCTGAGCGGATCCCTGACTGCGGGCGCAGTGCAGACTTGCCCGCCTGCAGCGGGAACTGGGCTGTGGGGCGTCCCCTCCAGGGTGAGCAGCAGGCCAACCACAGGGTCCCCTAGTGTATGAGTCCCCTGGGGCTGCAGCAACAAATGGGCCTCAAGCTGGAAGCTTAAAACGACAGAAATGGACCCTCCCGCAGTCCAGTACCCCTGGGACAAGATCCAGCGTGGGCAGGGCCCGCTCCCTCCAGAGGCTGTGGGGGAGGGTCCGGTCCGTGCCTCTTGCAGCTCCTGGTGGCTGCCGGAGTCCCTTGGCTTGTGGTCACAGGCCCCCAGTCTCTGCCTCCATGGTCACATGGTCTCCTCTCCTCTGGGTCAAATCTCCCCTGCCAACCGCTTATAAGGGAGTCACTGAAGACCCCCCTGGATAATCCAGGGTCATCTCCACTCAAGATCCTTGATTTAGTCACCTCTGCAAAACACTGTCTTGACACTTGTCACATCACAGGTTCCAGGGCCTGAGGCCTGAACTCTCTGGGAGCATATCCAGCCCACCACCCTGGGTGGTGATGGGAATTATGCCACCGAGTGAGGGGCCAGCCAGGACAGATGGGTGCTGGGGTTCAGGGGTGTCCACGGAGGGACGGTGGTGTCTCCCCGCCCAGTCCCAAAGTGGGGATGGGCCCCTGGAGGGCGCATGAAGGGAGAGTAGGACCAGAAGAAGGGCACCAGGCTAGCCAAGCCAGTGTGGACTGGGACCCACCTCCCCGGTGCTGGCGGCCTGTAGACCCCCGTGCGAACTGGGACCCACCTCCCCGGTGCTGGCGGCCTGTGGACCCCCATGCGCAGGGTCTGGGCCGACCCTCAGAGGCCTCAAAGGAAGGCAGCTCGAGTAGGCGAACAGAGACACAGAACCCCAGGCAGATCTGGATTCAGAGAAACAGTGGATACTTTTGAACATAAATATGTCCCATGCACTATGTACACTGAGAAAGTATTTACTGCTTACCTGAGATTCACGCTTGTTGGTGCGTTTTATCTGGTGGCCCTACCCAAGGAAACTGGGTGCCCCCTGCCACTCTTCTGAGCTGCGGCTCGTCCTGGGCCCCCCGGGCCAACCTGCTGTGACCCTGCCAGCTGTCTGTCCCAGGAAGCTGTCCTCTTACACTTGGCCCAGTTAGAATTGGGGTCAAGCCAGAGAAACCTGTCAGCATGAGACAGGGTAAGAATGAATCCAGCCCCGGCTGGGGTCAAAGGAAGCCCCCCAGCGTGGTCCCTGAGGGGACCCTCACCCTCTGGTCCAAGCGGCTGTTGTGGTCCAGATGCCAAGGGTGGGGGGATTTCAGCCATACTTCCCGCCCCCTGCAGGTGAGTGTGTTCCTGGGGTGGGGGACACAGATCATTCCAGGCTCATGGACTCTCAGGGCAGTGTGAGGACAGAGGTGGGAGCACTTCTCCACTCCCACCGGAGTCTGAGGAAGATGGGGGTCCCCGCCACGGTGGAGGGTGGGGCTTCTCAGAGGGTCTCGGAGGGGGCCTTGGGCCACCTTCGGGGATGGAGTGATTAAGGCAGCCCCTGGAAGGTGCAGCTCCTAGTCTGTTGCCTGGCAGGGCATTGGACCTCTCTGCATCCCTGTACCTTGATCAGGGTGGGGTTCCCCAGGACAGAGGAAGAGAAATCCGGACCTCACTCTCGGGGACATGCAGTACCTGCAGGTGTCCACGTGGGGGCAGCACATGCAGCACCTCTCCCAGGATTTTTCTGCTGACCTGGGGGGGGGGCTCCCCCACCAGCAGCCCTCTGCAGAGCTGGGGTGGGCAGGGACCTGGGTCTCTGGGCTGTTCCGGGAGCCAAACACACTCAGCGGGAGGGGCTTCAGGGGGAGGGTGGGCACTGGCCACACCTCGGGACTGGCAGTGGGAGGGGAGGGCTGGGTGGGATGGCAGAGGCCCAGCGTCACACTCTGGGTGTCGGTTCTCAAACCCTCGCAGGGTCAGACACCACTGAGGTGGTAGCCATAGACTTGGTGCACCGGAAAGGAAAGCAGAAATATTTAAAACTCAAGGTCACACAGCGCAGTCGTCACACATCGCATGGCTCTGAAAACCCCACTGTGCGAGGGGGGACGGGCGGAACAAAGCCAAGGCCTTGGCGTTACTGGGAGAACAGTCTGATCTTGAGGGCCTTCTGGAGGGTTCTCGGTCCCCGGGGTGCCTGGACCTAAGTCTGAGAGCCTCTGATCTGGGCAGTAGTGCAGGCGGTGAGGGCGCTGGTTCCTGCCCCGCTCCACCCACCGCCAGCGGGACAAAGCAGATGGTGGGTGGAGGAACCCCCTGCGGTCAGGTGCTCGCAGGGCTTGCGCAGCTGCCTCCTGGCCCGCCTCCGCTGCTGTCCAGCTCCCGGCACGGCCATCGGAGTGCGGGCGGTGAGCGGAGGGCGTGGGGGCCCCTCCCTTTGGTCTGGTGGTGGGTGGGGCAGAGAAGCAGGGTAGGGGGCGGGGTCCACTGGGCCTTGGCGTCGGGGCGTCAGCTTCAGAGGCGGAGGGTGGGTGGACAGGGTGGGTGGTACCACAACCCGGACAGGGCACCCTGGGGTGCAGGCGGGGGTACAGCCTCAGGGCCAGGACCCGAGCAGGGGGCACAGACCAGCGCTCACACTGGGCTTGGATGCCTGGGCTGCCGCGCAGGACGTGGGGGCCACAGGGCTGGTGCCGGAGCCCAGGCTGGCGATTGCCCCCTGAAGCTGAGGCCCGGGGCTGGGTCTTCCACCCTCTGCTGGGCTGGGGAATAATTGAAAGCAAGATCTGCCAGGACCCAAGTGGCAGCTTCAATCTGCACTTTGGGTACCTCCGAAAAATTCATGGGTCCTCGGGGTTGCAGGGTCCTGCTGAGCCGGCCAGATCGGGTCTGTCTCCTGCCCTCGTCTCCCCAGGGCTCCCGGAGCCCTCCCCTCGAGACAGGAAGCACCTTCCCTCCCTCCCCCAGGGACCTGGGTGACCTGGTGGTGACCGTCCTGTGTCTGGACGGCGGCCTCAGACCCCAGGGCTCCTTGCCAGGGAGTGACCGCCCTTGTGAGGGGCTGTGGGTGTGTCTCCTCCTGGGTGCCCTGGTGCGTCTCGGAGTGGGACCAAGGGTGTGCCAGGTTACACGAGTGCCCCTGGTGTGTGTACCCAGCCGTGCACACCTGTGTGAGGGTGACCTGGGTGTGGAGCTGTGCACGTCTGCCTGTGGCTGTGTGGAGTGTGGGGAGAACGTGGTGGGGGTCCTGGAGCCCACGGGAGCCAGGGCAGCGAATGTGTGCAGGTGAGTGCGCATGCGTGCATCTTGTGCGTGCTTGAGGGAGCACGCGTGCGCATGCACACGTGTGCACGAGTGTTGAGTGTGTGTGCGCCCGCACAAGCTGTGTCCCGGCTGTAGCTGCACTGCTGGCTGGCTGGAGTCAGGATTGAGCCCAGGGCGCCGTGGGTGGCCGGACTCAGGCAGCGCTGGGGAGCTTTCCCGGTCCCGCGCCCGTGCGGGGAGAAGCCGGCTGGGGGCTGCGCTGGCTGCTCATGACTTCACTGGGGTGGGTCTGGGTGGGTTGGGGAGGAACGGAGCTTGGTGTCCAGAGGAGCTGCTTCCTTTCCTGGCGTCTCTCTTTGGGGGTCGGCTGGGGAGGGCGAGGGCCGCTCAGACGTGGGCTCCTGGCTGGGAGCCCGGCCGAACCCGCTGCCAGCGCAGAGGTCCAATCAGCCGCACACCGGGGTGCGGCCGGAAGCAGGGGTGGGGGAGGCGAGAGCTCCCAGGCCCTGCCTGTTCCGTGTCCGCCCTGGGCGGAGTGGGTGGACCTGGAAGGGTCAGTGGGGCAGGGACCAGATCATTCTCTTTGGACCGCCTCTGTGAAGATGCTCGGTGAAGTGGCCCCAGGCTCCGAAGCCATCTTCTTGTCAGGGATGCTGGCAGCTCTGGGGGGCGTAGGGGCCGTGGTTGGGCTTGTGCCAGCCCCGAGTGACGGATGGGCCCAGCTCCCTGGCCCAGAGGGCCCGCCCTGGGCTCTGGTGACAAGGACCGTGCCATCTGCTGTTTGAAGCTGGGTCTTTCGAGATGGCTGGGGTCCTGGTGTCTGGGGTTCAGCTGCCCAGAAAGGGGGGGGGGGCGGCAAGGCTGAGCCAAAAGGGGAGCTGGAGGACAGAACAAAGGAGGGAAGAGGGGCGGGGGAGGGGGTGGGGGTCATGCTTCTGAGCCTCACGGTGGAAGTTTGTGAAATGTCCCTTTCCATCTCTGGCCTCTGCGCAAACCTCTCGCCCCTCAGAGTGGGCAGGACCTGGATGGGTGCCCTGCGCACCTTTAGGGCTGGGGTCTGTATTAGATGGCGCTCCCCTGAGCCCTGGCTCTCTCGGACCTGCAGCCGCCTCCGCTGGCGTGGGGGTGAGGCCTCTGGGATGCTGGGTGCCTCTGGTGTCCTCTCATCCCTTCTTTACTGTGTGTCTCCGGAAACCCAGGGTCCTCCCCCCAAGTGTTGAGGAAGGTGGTACATGTTGGAAATGCAGGATTGCAGAGCCAGCCCTGGAATCGATTCATTTATTTTTACTTTAAAGCTTATATAATGCTTACTCATGCCAGACATTGTTCTAAGTGCTATGCAAACCTTAACTCCGCGAATGGTTGTAACAATCCTGTGGTATCATTTACGAGGGCCAGAGAGGTCCAGCACCTTGCCCAGTTACACACAGACAGAGCCGTGAAACAGGAGCAAACACTGCACTGTTCTGCATGGTGTAAAGGTAGATTCTGTCATCAGGCTAGAAAATAGCAACATGGAAAACGCAGGGTTACTTTGTCGAACTCTGATGATGAGCCGTCCTGTTGCCTCTTGGCAAGTGTGCCCCTCACCCAGATGCTTGCCCCGCCCAAAGCCCTTCCTGGGGTCGGGGAGAGTTGCTCTCCTTCCCAACATTGTGGAGTCCTGCCGTGAAAATTCTCATCCCTTGGCTTGGGTATTATTAGGAGCTTTAGGGAGAAAATCCATTTGTTGGCACTATTTTATACTAAGGGGTGAATGGCTAACTCCTCGGAAATATTTGCGACTTGAGAGAAGACCTTGTTAACCTAAATCATGGTGTCTTAACCTCATCACTATTGACATCCAGGGATAGATAATTCTCTGTTGTGGGGGTGAGGAGCCTGTTCTGTGCCTCTACCCATTAGATGCCAGTAGCACCTGTGCCCATCATGACACCCAAAAATGTCTCCAGACGTTACAGATGTCCCTTGGGGAACAAAGCTGCCCTGGGTAAGAATGACTGGCCTAAGTGGATCTCATCTCTGTGGGTGGATGCCAAGAAGGGAGGGGGTCAGCGCGTCTGAGCTGGGGGACTCTCCCATGGGGGAGGGTCTGTAAGAAACCAAGGACGAGGGCGCTTCTAAGCCAGGACTGGGGTCACCATGCATCTCCCTGCTGCTTCGTGGATGCTGCTCTGTGCTGGGTGGTGTTTTCAGGGTCGCCTCCTTTCAGCACCCACTGGCAGCCCCATGAGGTGGGAGCCGCTTCTCTTCACTCGACCAGCGAGGACCCCTGGGCTCTGCAAAGGTCACTTGGCCAGCTCGGATGAGCCCGCGGGGCCGCCCCAGGGCTACTCTCTGCAGCCGGCAGCACCCTGCCTCTGGCCACGCTGTGGGTGGACCGCGTTTGCTGGTGGACTGATTCATCAGGGGCCACCCTGCCTGAGCCCGTGGTGCCGGCTGAGGCTCCAGCTCTGTCTAGGCTGATGTGTCCTGCTTTTGCTGGTCCAAGAGTCCAGCCTTTCTGTCCCATCTCCCTGGCTTAGTGTGTGGTGACCTTGTCCTGGGTGAGGGGGCCGGGGGTGGGCCCTGCGCCAGGCTGGACAGCTCTGTCCAAAGCCTACTGGACATCTGGCCAAGCAAGCCGGGCACTCAAGCGAGCCGGGGCTGGCGGTGGGCTGGCAGCCAGGACCCAGGTGCCCACACCCGTGTGTGGGCAGGGTGGCTGACCGCTCTGCTGGTGGGCAGCCTGTCTCCACGGCATCGCACTCCAGCTCACATCCGCCTGTGGTCTACCTGGGCAGACCCTAAGCCACACAAGCCCCGGGCCGGTCACCAGGGACACATCCTGGCTAGAGGCTCCAAGCAACATCTAGCTCTAGAAAGAAGTGTTCGCTCAGTCAGGGAATGTGACGAGCAGCTTCTGTGGGCTGGGCCAGGGCCGTGAGAGTGTGCACGGGGCTGTGTGCCTGTGCATGTGGCTGTATGTGTGTGCACGGGCCCATGAGCGTACACGGGGCTGTGAGTGTGCACAGGGCCGTGGGTGTGTGCACAGGGCTGTGAGTGTGGCACCATCCTCCTCTTGAGCTCCCTGTCTAGTGGGGTTGGGGGATGAACAGGTGGTGAGCCAACAAGTAACACAGTTTCAGACTGTGATGGGGAACCTGAGAGCTGGGGCTGGAGTCGCACCTCAGGGGAGATCCACAAGCAGGGCCTCCCTGAGAACCACAGGGACCTTCGGGTGCTAATGGAGGGAACAGCATTCCTGCCAGAGGGAACAGTATATTCAAAGCCCCCTTTACCTGCTTGAGGGTCCTTGAAGCTGCCGTGTGCCCAGGGCGGGGAGCTGGGAGGAAGGGACGTGGGGTAGAGAGGTGGGGGTCTGCGACCGCCGGGCCAGGTCACACAGGTAAAGAGGCCACGGCGAGGAAAGTGGGTCATGGGAGCATTGACTCGGAGAGAGAGAGCGCTGGTGGGGCCTGGATCACACCTCAGAGATGACATAAAGGCACAGCCTCCCAAACAAACCCCCGCACCCCTCGCTCCTGGGAACGGGCCCCCCGCAGAGAGCGGGGGCGGGGCCTGAGGGCAGACGGCCAAGAGGGGGCCCCCTCGAGAGCCCAGAATCCACACGATGGTTCCCACCCATCTGGACGCCTCCAGGGCCACCTTTGCTGCCCAGCCTGTCTCCGCTGTCACAGGCGACCATGGACTCCCGGCGTCAAGGTGTTATTGGCGGCTGAGAAATGCAGGTCAGCTCCCGCGTGCAATCAGCTGGGGCTCGGGAAGCTTGTTGAGGGTTCTGAGCCTTTAAAAGAAAGCCCTATAAATTGAATTTATGTTGACTTTAGTGCAAGACGTTTAAAAAAATCAGTGCTTTCGTATCTTGAATTTTTCCTCACTTCTTTTTTCCCCCCATGAGCTGGATAAATAATACAGCCCTTCCTCCTAATAACGGAAAATTCCTTGGAGGGGGTGGGGCTTTCTGTTGCCCAAATCACAGCACGAAGACGACAACAGCCCTGACCCAGGTTATGTGACTGAGAACATGTCTCTTCTCATTTCCCCAAGTTGTCTTGTTTCTCGGCCTGGTGGAGTTTTCCCTCTGGGCCTCTGCGGGACCATCTGTTTTTCTGGAGGCGTGTGGCTGGGGAAGCACCTTGCTCCTTTTCTACTGGGAGGAAATGGGGTGGTGGTGAAACAGGAAACTCTGCTTTTCAGGGTCTGCCCCCCATGTCCACGTGGTCACTGGCCATGAACTTGAGCGTGGCTGAACACCGGGAGGTAAGTATCTTTTTGGTGACTGCAGGTGTCAACAAAGCATCAGATGGGGCTGAACAAAAAGGGATCCCACAGCAGGGTGCCGGAGCTGCCTCCCCCGGGGACGGCCTGCGGGACCTTGCCGCTGGTGGCCCTCAGACAGACGGACAGGACGGACGGCCAGGGGAAGCCTGCATCCTCTCCACTCGCTCCCCTGTGCTCTGAAGTCTTCTGGTTCCACCATCTGTCTGTTGTGAAGCTAGAGTCACAACCCCCGGGCTTGTGGAGAAGCGGCTTCCCGGGAAATGCTGAGCCCGTGGTCTGAGCCGTGGGAAGGGTCACCATGAAGGTTCCCAAAGAGGGGAGGCCCATATGGCCTCCGACACCAGCCGCTGTGACATGCCCTGACCTCACAGCGTGGGCCTCATCTGTGCCAGGCTCTGGGGGACACGACGGTGAGTGAGATGCACCCAAAGGCAGTGGAGCCGGGCCGGGAAGCAAGGTCACAGCCCGGCGTGGTGAGCTCCCCCACAGGGAGGGAACACACAGGAGTACTGGGGGCAGGGGGTGAGACTCTGAGCTGGCCTGTGATGTGACAGCTCAGTGTAGCCGGTGATGTGGGGGACAGGAGGGGGAGGCCAGGGGAGAGGGCAAAAGAAGACTGGGCTGGGCTCAGCAGGTTCTGGGGTGGTGCTGAAAGGACAGCGCCCGGCGTGGCAGCGGCCGCCCCGGAGTCCCGGTGGAAGCTTTCTCCCCAGACTGGGGCTGGGCGTTGCGTGCCTCCGAATTTTTCCACTCCCCTTCTCTGGATCCCGTCAGTGCAGTCTTGGCAAAGATGGCTTGAGCCTGAAAGCTTTTCCCATCTATTTTTAAATAAATGGAACTCCTGTCACTTGCATGAAATTCACCCCGACTGACTCTTTTCAACGACCTGTTTTGCCTAGGTGGCAGGGGTGGGGGCACTGGTGACCAGACCGCTGACAGTGCACAGCCCGTGGTGTGCAAGACACAAAATTGAAAACACAAATGATCACGGAAAGGACACCCTAAACAGAGGATGATGCGGTGTTCGCCTTCCGGAACCTCCAAGAGGTGCGGTGAAGCTCTTGGTGCCAACGCCACCATAGACAAGCGAGCAGGGGCTCGGGGAGGTGGGGGATGCCTGCAACCGAGCCCAGTCCCCTTCCAGCCGGGTGGGGGCTCCCTCTCAGCACCGCCTCCCCCAGGAGGTCATGAAGGCAGCCAGGGGCCCCTCGGACCTCAGGGACGTGCCGTCCTTTCTTCCTGCTCAGTGCCCTGGCACGCCGAGCCCAAACCTTGCTGCTGTCTCAGGGACACCTGTCACCTGCACAGGTGACACCTTCATCCTCGGTGAGCCACGCTAACCGTGGGCTCACGGTGCTCTCCATCCAACCCTGGGGAGGGGCTCCCCCAGGGAGGGACCATGCCCAGCCCAGGTGGCACCCCAGGGTCTGGGAGGCCTCCCCTCAGCAGGAGGGGTGGCCCAGCCCTCGTGGTGTCTGCGTCTGAGTCCCAGGTGTTTCGCCCAGTTTCTGAAGACTGAGCATGTGTGTCCCCCAGACGCCACCCCCGTGCAGACCCAGTGCGCGCGGGACGCAGTGGCCCCTTCTTCCCGTTCGTAAGCCAGGGCCTCCGTCTCCTCCCTCGGCCTGGGCTCAGCGGGGGAGAACCCACCTAACTCTGGAGATTGTAGCTAGTGAGCAGGCCTGGAGGCAGGGAGGTGGGGGTCAGGAGTGTGGCCCCCGGGATGCACCTGTGTGCACAGGTGTGGGTGTGGCATGCGCTGTGGTCTCCCCAACATTCTAGATGACTTAGCCCTGTGCCTGCACTGTCCATTATGCTTTCTGCCCAACTGAAGAAAAACAAAACCACGCCAATGCCTTTGGAACCCAAAGGGCACACGACACAGCTGACCTGGCACCAGGGGTCCTGTGTTAGCAGCCGTTACCGGTGAGGGCATCACCAGCTACTAAACAGGGCCTTTTGCTTGGTACATCCCACGATGCCAGGTGAATGTGGGAGGAGTCTGGGTGTAGTCAGGAGGGGCCCCTGAAGCTGACACCATCCTAGGTGTGCAGATGGGGGGTCCGGGGGGCACATCGTGAGGAGCTGACAGCATCGAGTGTGCAGGGGCCCCTCGGGAGCTGAGGAATGAGCCCTCTGGTCTTCCAGCAGCAGGTTCCTGAGTGACCCCCCAGGACACCCACAGCCACAGGGGAGGCCAACTCTGCCCACTGCCCGCCAAGGGGACACGCTGCCGTCTGCGTCCAGAGCCTGCTCTCCTGAGGCCTAGGTCTTGCCCTGGGGCCCACTCTCCAACCCCCTGCTCCTGCCTCGGGCCTCTTTTGGGGTCTGCAGAACAAATCCCAGGCCCCTTGGGGGACTTCAAGGCTCCCCGGGGTGTCTCTCAGGTCTGAGCTTCCTGACCCTCCTTCCTGCCGAGAAGCCTCTGCACACCCCCACCTTTCCCCAGCTGTCTCCCCCGCGGGGACGTCCTCTCCAAGGCCCAGTTCACGCTACCTCTTAGGAAGGAAGTCTCCACAAAGGCCTCCCTGCACGACCAAGGGCCTGGGGCCTAAAGCGTCCTCATGCCTGGCCCATCTAGAGGCCAGGAGCATAAGGTCCCGGGGAGCTGGGCCTTCTAACAGAGAGCCTGGCCTCCCCGGCTCCAAGGGGTCCAGTCCGGGCCCAGCTGGTAAGAATTCACCTGGGGCCAGGCCCCGGCACCGCACCGCCTGGGGATCCCAGGGAGAGCTGGGGTCTCTGCTCAGGCGTGTGCTTGCCTGGTCCTGCCCACCCCAGAGGGGACCAGGGGGCCGGATCCCCTCGTCAGGGCACACGTGGCCGGAGGGGCGGGAAGAGGTCGGCGGGGTGGCGCAGCCTGACCCTCCCTCCTCTTTCTTCCCCCTCCTCTCCTCCCCTTCCCTCCCGCGGCCGGGGCGGCGGCGCAGGAGTTAACGGAGGGGGGGGCGGGGCGAGGCGGCGGGCGGAGCCGGCGCGGCCGCGGGCCAGGCGCCCAGGCGCGCGCGGAGCGAGGGGGCCGCAGCGTCCCCGCGCGCGGCCCGGGCCCGGCAGGAGCGCGGAGCCGCCGCCGCCGCCGCCGCCGCCGCCTGGCCATGCGGCTCCAGGGCCGGGGAACTGGGCTCGGGCCCGCGCCGCCCCCCGCGCGCCGCCCCCGCTGAGCCCGCGCCCGCCCGGGCGCCGCCCGGCACCATGGTGCAGAAGTCTCGCAACGGCGGCGTGTACCCTGGCCCGAGCGGGGAGAAGAAGCTCAAGGTGGGCTTCGTGGGGCTGGACCCCGGCGCGCCCGACTCCACCCGAGACGGCGCGCTGCTCATCGCCGGCTCCGAGGCCCCCAAGCGCGGCAGCATCCTCAGTAAGCCGCGCGCGGGCGGCGCGGGCGCCGGGAAGCCCCCCAAGCGCAACGCCTTCTACCGCAAGCTGCAGAATTTCCTCTACAACGTGTTGGAGCGGCCGCGCGGCTGGGCTTTCATCTACCACGCCTACGTGTGAGTGCCCACCCGGGCGGCGGGCGCGGGTCGCGAGGCACCCGGGCGATCGGCCGCTGGTGGCCCGTGGGCGCACAGCTGCGGGCTACGAGGGCCTCCGTGTGTGTCCGAGCGCCCGCGTCAGTCACACCGTGTGCCTGGGGTACCTTGGTTCAAGAGAAGGGCAGAGGTTGGAGAGCGATTTTGGAGACGTCTGGTTGGAAGGAGTTCTGGGGTCGGGGTGGGCGCGCCCGCCAGCGGCCTGGTTGGGTTGCATCAGTCCCTCCCCCGCAGGATGGGGAGATGTGCAGCGCCCCAGCCTCCCCTCCTCAGCCCTGAGAGGCCCCTCCCCACGGCCACTGCACCGAACAAAGGGCCGACCAGGGAGGGAGGGCGGCGCTGCCCGTCCTGTCACTGGACCTGGACTCCTAGAGGGCCCCCTCTAGATGGGTTCCCTCAAAGAAGGGGGAATGGGGGGAGGGGTTGGCCCTCCTTCTAGGGTGCGCTTCTGGGGTGCTGCAATGGCGGAGGGGTCCCGTCGTTACTCTCCGCCCCCAGCCGTGGGCTCAGGGTAGATAGTTGGCTGTTCCTGCCCCGTGGTGCCTGCACCCACCCCTGGCCTGGCCTGCGTCGCCCCCCCTCCCCCTCCCCCAGCACAGCCTCGAGCCCCTGCCGCGGCTCGCTGGAGGAGCAGGTGCATGCCTGACGCCCCTGCGCGCGTTCTGGGCTCCAGACCCCCTTTATTGCAGAGTGGACCCCCAGGAAGAGGGGGGCCGCCAGCCCTGGCCCTGGGAGGGCTGTTGGTGGCCCTGGGCCCGTTGTTCAGGGAACTCCTGGCTCCTGCGCCAGGGCTGGTGGCCACAGGCCGGCATTGTGTGCACACGGGTGTTCGAGCGTGTGGTGTGTGTGTGTGTGTGTGTGTGTGTGTGTGCACGCGCGCCTGTGCTGGTGGCGAGCACGGCCTCTGAGCCTACAGGCGCTCTCTCCCATCCCAGCTAGACTGGGCCCAGGACTCGGCCATTTTGTGAGAAAGAGGCATTTGGGGATGGGAGTGAGGGGTGGATTCTGGGAAACCGTCCCCGACCAAGTGCCCACCTGGGATGAGGGGGTGCGTGCCCGTGAGTGTGCCTGTGACCTGTGAGTGTGTGCTCTGGACGGGCCCGCTGCGGGTGGGGGAGAAGACCCTGGGAGGACATGCCAAGCTGCTGGAGGGGTAGGTGTCCTGGGGGTCACCACAGCCCTGGAGGCCTCCTGGCCACTGTCCCCAGCCCCAGCGCTGAGCCACCCCGGGAGTCCCGAGAGGCAGAGGCTCCCCTGGCACTGTGTCAGCCCCCGCCTGCCCCAGGGAGGTGACCTGGTTCTTCCCGGGGCGGACATGCCCAGGTGCGCTCTTCCTCCTTGGAAGAGCCCCGTGCCTCCTCTCCCTGCCGGGCGGGGGCCAGCTCTGGTCAGCCAGGTCCTGGCCCGAGGTGGCCTCTGGTGTCTGGGCACAGCCCAGCGGCGCCCCCACTCCTGTCTGACCTGTGGTGCGGCTGCTGGAGGGTTCGCTGTGCTTTGGGCACGAAGGTCCCCGCCGGCAGCACTTCCCGGGGTCCCCTCTGTGTGGCCTCTCCCTGCCCAGGCCCGAAGTGGCCGGCCCCTCCGTGCGTCCTGCGTCCTGGAAGCTGCAGCCTTCAGAGCTGGGAACAGAGTGTGGGGACTGGGGGCCAGGCAGCTGCTCTCGGGTGTGGGTCTGCGTTGCCCCCGCCTCGGGAGTGCCCGAGTCGGGACAGGTGGGCCTGCAGTGTGTGAGGGTCCAGGGGCAGTGAACGGGGCAGAGCTGCCCTTGCCCCCAAGGCATTGTGGAGGCCACCGCGTGGGGTCTCCACCCTCCCGGCGCCGGCCCGGGGGTGCTCCTGAACGGCGACATCTCTGTCCCGCTGTTGCTGCTCATCGGTCACCCCCCGGCTCCCCGGGCCTGGAATTCACTAGCTGTCCCCAGGCCCAGCCCATCCTTGGGCCCAGCCCACTGGACTCAGGAGGGCTTCACTGCCCCCATATGCTGGTCTCCAGTGGTGCGGCCTCCCCTGTGCACCCCCCGCCCCCCAGCAGGGACTGGCCCTCGTCTGTTTGGTTTGTTGATTAAACCAGTTCAAGCCTCCTGAGCTGGGCCTGGGAGGGGCAGTGGGGGCCGGGAGTGGTCGCAGGGCTGGGGCAGCTGCCCTCCTGGGCCACCTTCCAGCAAAGCCCGGATTCTGGAAGGAGAGGTGTGCTGAGCCCTCTGGGTGTCAGAGGCGGGGAGGGAGGTGGCCGCCCTCTGGGCCCTGGGCTTGGTGCGTATCAGGCCAGGTGCCCCTGCCCTTTGCGGACGGGCTGTCTCCATGGACGTGCCTCTGGGCCTGGAGCCATCGCCATCACTGCTGCTGCTGCCTGTGGGGGCGGGAGGCTTCCCTGAGTCAGGAGGATCCTGGACCAGGCTGAGGGGAGCCCGCCCGGGCCACCCCTCCCAGCCCCGAGGCCCCTGCAGTGTCCCTTCCTCTGCTCTGGCTGGAGAGGGAGAGCAGTCCCCGGTTTGGCAGGTCCCAGCCCCGCATGGCTCTTCACCCAGACCTGGCCGGGATTCTGGGCGGGCAGGCTGGTGTCGTCCGCAGTGAGTGGGGGCCCTGTTGCGAGGAGCTGGGCCGTGTGGGGTGGGGAAGGGGTGCATCTCAGCTCACCATTGCCTGCCCTTCACAGCCCCAGGCAGGTCTCGGGGCTCCGAGGGTCTGTGCACCCCTAGAGCAGGGCATCTTTACACGAGAGGATTTTCTAGCTACGGTCTAGGGTTTTCATGAGTTTCTCAGAGCGGGTGTGAGCCACAGAAAAGACCCCAAACACTTCAGGATGCGTGTCCAGGCCAGTGGGGCCCCAGGGGCTACTCATCTGCTTCAGGCGAGCCCTTGGGGGTCCTTTGAGAGCCTGGGTTGGGTGCGCGGCACCCTCCCCTCACGGGTGGGAGCGGCAGCTGCTCCACCATGGTGAGGGGGTGGGGGGTCTCCCCGAGGCTCGAGTTAGGAGGGGAGGGGAACCGCACGTCTTCTGGGCTGGCCCGCTGTCCTCTGGTCTCAGGGCTTCCTCACTTTGTGGCCCCATTTTCACTGGTGAGGAAACCGAGGCTGAGACGGTCGAGTTCCTGAGTTGCCCCACTCACGCTGGACAGAAGGGGTCTCGGCCCAGTGATGGGAACTTGGGGTGCAGATCGGTTGACTTTTCCAACATCCAAAAGCCACTTGGAGTTGCCAGGTGAGACTGTGTTTGAAATCGGTGGGATGGAAAATGCCGGTGACTGCAGGGCAGGGACTGGCCCCTGGAGGCCAGGGCTCGCCTGAGCGGCTCACTCTTGGGAGCTGCCTTCTCTCGGGCTAGTCCACGAGCCCCCTCCGTCCTCGGATGGCGTCCAGGTGGGTCTCGGGGGGCCGCTGACATTTCGGGGCCTGTGGCTGGGGGCAGCGGGATGGGGGCCTGGGGCCTCAGGGCCCAGCTACAGTCCCCTGCGTGGCCTCGGATAACCCACGTGCAGGCCGCCCGCTGCCCCCTCTCACCTGTCCGCCCTCGGGTGGGCAAGTGTGGGCCCACGTGCTGGCCTCTCTTTTCCTCGGTGTGACTGCACTTGGGGGGCGTGGGGGCCCCAGGGCAAGTGGCCCTGGGTGTCTGCTTCTGAGAGGAGACTGGGGTCTGAATGGCTGTATTCTCAGCTTCTTGCAGCTCCCAGACCTCGCTGCAATCCTGGGGAGGAAATGTCTATTGATTGAAGAGTTGGAGAATCTTACGGAAATTTCCCCAAAGGTGAAAACGGTAGGAGGGTTGTGGTTTCCACGGAGACCAGGGCTCAGTAGACTGTCCCCAGTCGGCTGTCTGGAGACCTCAGGCCTCATGGTAGGATTTCTCACCCACAATGAGACAATGAAGTGTTTTTTAATGAAGTGTTTCTTAATCACGGTGTCTAATTACACTGTCGTGAATCCCCGCAAATGGTCTGTGTCCTCAGGGTGATGGGGTCGGTAGGAAGCTCTGTTCTTGACAGTTTCACAGATCAGAACAAAGAAAAATCTGTTTTGTTAGAAACCAGTACAAGTCAAACATTGAAACTAGTCTCTACGGAGACTCGGCGGGGGGCTTCGACGTGGGCACCGCCTCGGAAAACACCTAAACCCGGAACGATTGTGAAGAGACCGGCTTGTTTCCAGGAGCGCAGCCCGAGCCTGGTGGTGGATAGAGCGTCTCGGGGGTTCTTCCCGGTCCGTTTTGGTCAGTAAGTGAATCCTAGGCTGTGTTAATCCCCGCGCGTCTGCGTGTCCACGGTGAGGCCCGGGGTCTGCTCCTGGCCACCGCTCACAGGCGTCCTCAGTCCGTCCTGGCAAGCCCGCCAGGCTGCCCCCACCCCCGGGAGCTGCGTTCTGGATGCCCCGGAGAAGGGACAGGCTCCAGAGGACCGAGAGTTCTCTGGGGCCTTTCGTGGAAGGTGCTGAGGGCCAGGATGGCGGTGGGGGACCCCGCGGAGGGCCGAACCTCCGCTCGGCACGACAGGGCGGGACGTGCTGCAGGCACTGCGGGCTTGCCACCCTTTCCTTGTGGGGGACGGGGGTGGGGTGGGGCTGGGGGCCAGGCCTGGGGCTCACGATGCTGGGTCGGCCCTGGGCTGCAGCCTTCTGCCCCTTCCTGAGCCAAGGCTTGTGAGAGACCTTGGCCTGTGTCCGGCAGCCTCATTATAAACCGTGCTGCCTGGGTCACCTCGTGGGCGGGTCATCTGAAACGTTCTTGAGTGTAAACGGAGGGCCTTTCCTGCATGGAGATCGCCGGGTACGTGCCTTAGTCACGGACGTCACCTCGTCACCCCCACGCCCCATCAGGTGTGGTGTGAGGTTATAACCAGTGATGGTTCAGGGGGCGCGCGTGGGCAGAGGACGGTGAGCCGTGGGGACCGTGGGCTCTGCGGGGGCCTGGCGGGGAATCCTGCCTTGGGCCCGGTGTCCCCTCATCTGTGACGTGGGGACACCATTCTGTGCTTGTCTCCTGTGACTCACTCAGCACAGTGCTCGGAGCGTGTGACGTTCACGGGGTCCTGGCCGCGTTGTCTGTCACTCAGCAAGGAGGAAGACCAGGCAGAGGGAGGCGGGCGCGTCCGGGACAGCACCCTGCGCCGTCCGCCCTCCGCGCGGCCCGGGTGTGTTCTCAGTCCCGTCGGCCAGTGACCGCGCCTGGATGGAGGGGTTTGGGGCTGCTGTGAACGTGGCCGCGTGATTAGACACGGGGCCCCCGTCTGAAGCTGTGTTTGTCCAGGAGGACTGGCCGTTTTCCTAAAGGACCTCACTGTTCTACAGCTGCCTGGGTATTGGGGGAGGTCTTCCTTCCACGGCTGAATGGTCCCAGCGCCCTGGACCTCCGAGCATAGAGGCCAGAACGGTTTTGGCTTGAGAAGGACCATTGCGAGCGGGTTGTACCAATGGACCCCCAGACCGTAAAGGGGACCCCAGGTTTCCGCACGGGCTGCGTCCTGATGAGCTGCACCCCCTCCTAAGCTGTCGTGTGGTGACTTAGTGTCACGTGGGCCGCCAGGCTGAGCCCATCTCCTGGCGCTGCCCCGGAGCATGGGAGACTCCTTCTAGCACAGCCACTCCCTTCTGAAGGCTGGTGCCCGGCTGTGCTTTCCAACAGCGGTTTGCTGACAGCTCTGCGGCATCGGGAAACGGGCCTCATCCGTGCCATGCAGTTCCCTCCCAGCTGTGGGGCACCTGGCCAGCAAGCCCGGGCCAGCTTGGTGAGATCCGAGGTAGAAAGAAGAGGGGCGTGCGGCCCCGAGGTTGTCCCCCAGGGACTCTGCCTTCCATGCTGAGGGGAGGGTTTGACGCAGCTGCCCCCGCCCCGTAGGCCTTCTTTCCACTGTTCTGCAGGCGGCTGTGGCCCGATGACCGCTCCCAGCTTGCTCCCCTGGCAGCTGGTGGGTGCCGGTGAACCCCCAAAACCCCTCTTGGTGAGGTGGGCGCGTGCAGGAGGGGTCAGGGCAGAGAAATGACTGTTTCTAAAGCCTGTTTGTTCCTCGTGTGAATTAAGGAAGCCATGGCCGGAGCTGGGGGGAGGTGGTCCGGGTGCTGTTTTGCAAACGGTCTGGAGTTAGGGAGAGGGCTGGTCTTTGTTGTCTGAAGCTGGGCTGCACCAAGCTTCTAATTCATCCAGGAGGAAGCAGGGCTGGGGATGCCTGGGTCTTGGAGGCCCTGGGTGGGCAGCTCTGGGGCCTGCGTGCCTCCCAGTGGGGCTGCAGGGCCCACATTCCTCAGTTTGCCCTAGTGCGTTTGGGTGGCTTCATCCACAGCCCAGCCAGAGCCCCGGGGCATGCAGGCCCCAGAGTTCCCTACTGTGAAGGCCTGGGTTTGGCAAGTGCAAAGGGGGTTCCCTGGGGAATGGGCAGGATGGTGCCTGCTGAAGGGAGAACAGGGACAGCGGCAGGACTTCTACCAGGTGTCCTGATGCCGCGGGGCGGGGCGCAGGTGAGCCGGGCTGAGTGACGGACCCAAGCGCGCGCTGGTGAGCGGGGCCAGCGGCGCTCAAGCCCGGCAGAGGCTGGGTGAGGGCTGCGCCTTCTCCAGCAGCCCCAAGGACGGTGGGGAGACCCCTGGCCTGGGGCGGGTGCCCACCCACGAGGGGGCTCTCGCCTCTTCTCGGCCACCAGCGGCCCAGAGCCTCGGTCCCACTGCCCAGCAGCTGGGATCGGCCCAAGGGAGGGTGCGCTGGAGCGGGCGGGCCTCTTCCGGCCGCTCCTCGCAGAGGCCGTGTTGGCTTCCCTTGGTTGAGACGTGAGGGTGGGTGTGTTCCAGCCGCCAGCCCTGAGTCTGACCTTCATCTCCAGGATGTACTCAGAGCTGAGCGTCCTTAGGCTCTGCCGGCTACCCGGCTTGAGTAAAATTAGGTCTTTAATGTCTTCAGATTACCCGGGATATTTTTTAAATTATTTATTTATTTGTTTATTTGGTTGTGCCGGGTCTTAGTCGCAGCACGTGGGCTCGTTAGTTGTGAACTCTTAGCTGCAGCGTGCATGTGGGATCTAGTTCCCTGGTAAGGGACCGAGCCCGGGCCCCCTGCATTGGGAGCGTGGATTCTCTGCCACTGCGCCACCAGGGAAGCCCCCTGGAATAATTCTGTAAAGGTACAGAACCGCGTTTGTTCCAGAAAGTCCTACTCGGACTCGTTGGAAACAGCGTCTCCAGAGATTCCTTCATCGTCTGTTGTGGGGACAGGTCTCAGCTCCCAGGTTGTCCCTGGCTGTCTGCTGCGTGTGCCCCCGCCCAGGCCCCTCCCTCCTCTGGGTCCTGTCTGGTCCGCCCCTTCCTTCCCTGGAGCCTCAGTCTTGACCTGACTAGAGAGCTTAGAACTTCTGAGCTTGCTTTTACATTTAGGCTTGGAAAAAAATATTGGAAGGGTTTGTCTGAGGAAAAGGCCAGTTTCTCCTGGGATTCCAGGCTTCGGGGGAGGAAGCGGGGGCGGGGGAGGGGAGTGGAATGTGGAAGTGGGAGGAGCCTGGGTGAGCACCTGCCGATCCATTTCTGTTCCTGGGAGCAGGGCTCTGAGCAGGGCTGCCAGTCCTGCCGGGCCTGGCTGGGTCCACTGGCGTTTAGAAGTCTGTTCTCCCTGGAGGCCAAGCCTTGGTGGGATGTGGTGGCAGCACCGGGACGGGCCCTCCAGCAGGAGGGCAGGGCCTGACCCGGGGTTCGACTTTCACCCGGAGGAACAGGAAGCGAGAGCATTTGGAGCTCAGCCCCTGGCGGGGGTGACCCGGGTGAGCCGAGGCGGGACGGCGTGCAGGGCGCTGGCCGCGGTCCTGATCACGAGCCCACGGCCGTCTCTCCAAGCGAGCTCCGTGCGGGACATGGAAAGTGGGGAGATTGGCCCATCACTGGCTGGCCTGCGGACGGGGCGCTTGGGGCAGGCGCGTGGCCGCTTGCTTCCGCCTCCCGATTCAGCCTCTTGTGCTCACAGAGCTCTTTCCTCCTTGGTCAACGTTCTCCAAGACGGTCCTCTCCGCTTTGTGCGGTTTGATTAGCTGAGAGCTGAATTAATATCGTGTGGACGGAAATCCAGTGTTTCAGGCCAGGTGGTGGGCAGACAGCACTGCGTGGTCTGAGCGAGAGGGGCTGGCGGCCTCTTAGAGAAACACTTGGTTATGGTCCATTACCTCTTCTGATTATGAAAATTACACACGTCCACCGTAGGAAACGGAGAAGATGCAGAAAAGCTGAGGAGGAGCGTTTGTCTTTCCCGATTGCCTTCCGGGCATCTGTGCCTGTCTCTGCATTTCTTAAAGGAGATCGGATTCAGGCTGTCGTCCTCCTTCGTGCTAACCGTGTGTGGTGGGGATTTTCCCGTGGAATCAGACAAGTCTCTGCTGGACGAGTGTTGGGCTTTGTCTCTGTCATCAGGGCTCCTGGTGCCCCTGGGGTCGGGGGAGCATGAGGTGGCCCTGTCACTGATCCCTCACCCTACGCCCTCGGTGGCTTATGGCTGGGGAGCAGACGGCGCTCTGGCCTGGAGAAGGACCCAGGCAAGCACGTGCCTGGTGGCCCCCCGGGGTCAGGACCAGGGCTGGTCCGGGAGGGGGCTTGTTAAACCGAGGTCCTGCCCATGGCTGTCACTCGAGGTGTGCAGATGGAGGCCGGCAGAACACCAGGAGTGTTTTTAGGGGACCACTGAGCTATGACCCATGGGGCACGGGGGGAGTGGGCCAGCCCGAGAGCCGCTTGGAGGGTGTTCAGGAAGAGTCCGGGGGAGCAGGCCTGGCCGTGCTGTCGACCTGGGGAGGCGGGTCTGTGAGGGGCCCTGGTGTGGGGGTACCCTGAGCGCCTGCATGGGTTCCTGTGCTCACGAAGGGGATGTCAGATGCCCAGGGTGGTCCAAACTGACCCCTCGTGGCGGGGGAAGCACCTCTCCCCCGAAAGATGGTATTTGCCCTGGGCCCTGACCTCAGAGGGCTGTCCACGGCAGTGCCTCCCACAGGGGACCCCTCCCCTCCTCACCCCGCTCCTGCGCAGGCTTCCGCGCGGTTGGGGCTATGGGACCCGCAGGGCCGGGGGTCAGCCATGCTGACCGTTTCGTCAGGCCAGCTCCCTGGACAGAGCCTGGCACTCAAGGGACCCCAAAGGTGGCTGTGCTGGGGGTGTGTGTGGCAGGCCTGGGGGACGCACCCCAAGACGGGGACCCCCAGAGTGAGCCGGGGCCGGGGGAGACCAGGACTTACAAGGACAGAGCTCAGTGTGGACCGTGGAAGAGAACACACCTGGAGGGGGACCCCCGCACCACAGCACAGGAAATCACCCAGCCAGCGGCTGCCTGATCCCCACGTGTGGATGCTAAGGCATCCCGGGGGAGGCTGGGGCCCTCCTTGCCCCCCAGGAAGCCTCAGAGCAGTGTCCTTCTTTGAAGGATGGGGTCAGGTCCCCTGGTGGCAGGGGGTGCGGGGAGCAGTGTGGGCAGAGGGGTAGGCTCTCCCGCCCAAATCTGTGCTGGCACAGGGGGGAGCTGAGGCACGGGTGGGGAGGGCGCAGAGGGGAGCTGGGCACGGGTGGGGAGGGCGCAGAGGGGAGCTGAGGCACGGGTGGGGAGGGCGCAGAGGGGAGCTGAGGCACGGGTGGGGAGGGCGCAGAGGGGAGCCGAGGCACGGGTGGGGAGGGCGCAGAGGGGAGCTGGGCACGGGTGGGGAGGGCGCAGAGGGGAGCTGAGGCACGGGTGGGGAGGGCAGAGGGGAGCTGAGGCACGGGTGGGGAGGGCAGAGGGGAGCTGAGGCACGGGTGGGGAGGGCGCAGAGGGGAGCCGAGGCACGGGTGGGGAGGGCGCAGAGGGGAGCTGAGGCACGGGTGGGGAGGGCGCAGAGGGGAGCTGAGGCATGGGTGGGGAGGGCGCAGAGGGGAGCTGGGCACGGGTGGGGAGGGCTTGCCTGGGCACAGACGGGCGGATGGGCCTTACCCTCTGCTTCAGTCCCTGACAACCTGGCCTGTTTCTGTTTTTTTCTTTAATTGATGTGAAATCCACAGAATGTGCAATTATTCAATTTAATTTAATTCAAGGGAGGCCTCAAATGCCAAGGCCGGAGCTGGACCTTCCCAGGGTCTGGGACTTCCTGGGTTGGGGCCTGTCAGGTCTGAGGCGTTTACTGAGCACTTACTTGCCGTGTACGGGGGCCTGGCGGGACTGCAGTGGGCCTGGGTGGGCGGCCCTGTGGGCGGGGCTCGTTTCCAGGGTAGGGTCTGCACACGGCCTCCCACTCCCTCGGACCGCGGCGGGATCTCAGAGCGATTCCTCGCGTCTGGCTTGTTTGCGCCCGGAGCAGCCATCAGGAGTCCAGGCTTCCTGTTGCCCAGAGACTGGCGGTGGCCCCAGGTACTGGAGGCAGAGCAGTTCATTAAGGGTGAAATTAGATTCCGGGCTGCAGCGCCAACTGCAGTCCTGATGGACGAGGCAGCGGGAGGTTCCCCGGGGACCCGGTGTGGGAGCTTGGACCTCACGCTGGCGGCTCCGCCCCCGTCCCCTCCTGGGCTCCCAGGCCACCCGGCCTTATCGGGATGGACGTTATCCTGGGGAGACCCCGCCAGTGGAAGCGTGCTCAGGCTCGGCCCCGCGTGGCCGCGGTGAGCTGCATCACAGCCTCCGTTTTCTCATCTGTAAAACGGATGAGCACCTTCTTCCAATCTGCTGGGCTGTCGCCTGCCTGGTGCATAGCTGAATTGGAGCCTGGGGGGTGGTGCTTGATGTCAGGGACCCCTCCCCATCCTTCTCTCCCAGCTCTGCCAGCCAGGGGCTGGGGGTGAGCAAGTGGGGTGCTGGTAGCACGACTTCCTGCCATTCGCTTATGAAAGGTGTATTTCACTGAATATGTAGAATGAGGTGAATAATCCCAGTCATCGCCCAGCTTAGTCCTTGAAGGGAGCGGGGAGTCTGGGCTGTGGGCCAGCACCATGACACCCCCCCGGTGCCCTCCCAACAGTGGGAACCAGACGTGGGAATGAGGTGGCAGAGACCTTGTCACGTTTTCCGGAAAAGAAATATTCCCTGCAGTCAGATGGGGGGAGGGGGTGGGAGGGGAGAGCCGAAAGCAGTGGGGTCTCCCTCTGGGGGTGGCGGCCGCCCCCTCCCGAGAGTGCAGGGCAGGCAGAACGCACACG